>NC_054474.1:168791974-169991974 GCF_017639515.1 Carcharodon carcharias | reverse complement strand
AGCTCCATACATACTACACACACACACACACCAGCTCCATGTACACACACACTCACCAGCTCCACACACACACACACCGGAGCCCCACACACACACACCGGAGCCCCACACACACACACCGGAGCCCCACACACACACACCGGAGCCCCACACACACACACCGGAGCCCCACACACACACACATCGGATCCACACACACACACACACACACACACACATACCGGATCCCCACACACACACACACACACACACACACACACACACACACACCAGCTCCACACACACACACACACACACACCAGCTCCACGTACACACACACACACACACACCAGCTCCACGTACACAAACACACACACACACCAGCTCCACGTACACAAACACAAACACCAGCTCCACACATACACACCGGATCCACACACACACACACAGACATCAGCTCCATGTACACACACACACACAAAAACACCAGCTCCACACACACACCGGATCCACACACACACACACACACACACCGGATCCCCACACACACACACACACACACACACACACACACACACACACACACCAGCTCCACACACACACACACACACACACCAGCTCCACGTACACACACACACACACACACCAGCTCCACGTACACAAACACACACACACACCAGCTCCACGTACACAAACACAAACACCAGCTCCACACATACACACCGGATCCACACACACACACAGACATCAGCTCCATGTACACACACACACACAAAAACACCAGCTCCACACACACACCGGATCCACACACACACACACACACACACACCGGATCCACAAACACACGCACACACCGGATCCACACTCACACACCGGATCCACACGCACACACCGGATCCACACGCACACACCGGATCCACACGCACACACCGGATCCACACGCACACACCGGATCCACACGCACACACCGGATCCACACGCACACACCGGATCCACACGCACACACCGGATCCACACACACACACCAGCTCCATACATACTACACACACACACACACCAGCTCCATGTACACACACACTCACCAGCTCCACACACACACACACCGGATCCACACACACACACACCGGAGCCCCACACACACACACCGGAGCCCCACACACACACACCGGAGCCCCACACACACACACCGGAGCCCCACACACACACACCGGAGCCCCACACACACACCGGAGCCCCACACACACACACACATCGGATCCACACACACACACACACACACACATACCGGATCCCCACACACACACACACCAGCTCCACACACACACACACACACACACACACACACACACACACACACACACACACACACCAGCTCCACGTACACAAACACACACACAGACCAGCTCCACGTACACAAACACAAACACCAGCTCCACACATACACACCGGATCCACACACACACACACAGACATCAGCTCCATGTACACACACACAAAAACACCAGCTCCACACACACACACAAACACCAGCACCACACACACACACAAACACCAGCTCCACACACACACACAAACACCAGCTCCACACACACACACAAACACCAGCTCCACACACACACACAAACACCAGCTCCACACACACACACAAACACCAGCTCCACACCCACACACAAACACCAGCTCCTCATCCACAGACACATCGGATCCACACCCACAGACACATCGGATCCACACCCACAGACACATCGGATCCACACCCACAGACACATCGAATCCACACCCACAGACACATCGGATCCACACCCACAGACACATCGGATCCACACCCACAGACACATCGGATCCACACCCACAGACACATCGGATCCACACACACACACAAACACACACCGGATCCACACACACACACCGAATCCACACACACACACACACACACACACACACACACACCAGATCCACACACACACACACCAGATCCACACACACACACACACAGACACACACCGGATCCACACACACACACACAGACACACCGGATCCACACACACACACACAGACACACACACACACCGGATCCACACACACACACACACACACACACACACACACACCGGATCCACACACACACACCGGATCCACACACACACACCGGATCCACACACACACACATACACACACTGGATCCACACACACACACACACCCCGGATCCACACACACACACACACACACACACCCCGGATCCACACACACACACACACACACCCCGGATCCACACACACACACACACACACCCCGGATCCACACACACACACACACACACACCCCGGATCCACACACACACACACCCCGGATCCACACACACACACACACACACACACACACCCCGGATCCACACACACACACACACACACACCCCGGATCCACACACACACACACACACACACCCCGGATCCACACACACACCGGATCCACACACACACACACCGGATCCACACACACACACACCTGATCCACACACACACACACCGGATCCACACACACACACACCGGATCCACACACACACACACACCGGATCCACACACACACACACACCGGATCCACACACACACACACACCGGATCCACACACACACACACACCGGATCCACACACACACACACACCGGATCCACACACACACACACACCGGATCCACACACACACACACACCGGATCCACACACACACACACACCGGATCCACACACACACACACACCGGATCCACACACACACACACCGGATCCACACACACCGGATCCACACGCACACACCGGATCCACACGCACACACCGGATCCACACGCACACACCGGATCCACACGCACACACCGGATCCACACGCACACACCGGATCCACACGCACACACCGGATCCACACGCACACACCGGATCCACACGCACACACCGGATCCACACGCACACACCGGATCCACACGCACACACCGGATCCACACGCACACACCGGATCCACACGCACACACCGGATCCACACGCACACACCGGATCCACACGCACACACCGGATCCACACGCACACACCGGATCCACACACACACACACCTGATCCACACACACACACACCTGATCCACACACACACACACCTGATCCAAACACACACACACCTGATCCACACACACACACACCTGATCCACACACCGGATCCACACACACACCGGATCCACACACACACACACACCGGATCCACACGCACCGGATCCACACGCACTGGATCCACACGCACCGGATCCACACGCACCGGATCCACACGCACCGGATCCACACGCACACACACACACCGGATCCACACGCACACACCGGATCCACACTCACACACCGGATCCACACGCACACACCGGATCCACACGCACACACCGGATCCACACGCACACACCGGATCCACACGCACACACCGGATCCACACGCACACACCGGATCCACACGCACACACCGGATCCATACATACACACCGGATCCATACATACTACACACACACACACACACCAGCTCCATGTACACACACACTCACTAGCTCCACACACACACACACCGGATCCACACACACACACCGGAGCCCCACACACACACACACACACACCGGATCCCCACACACACACACACACACACACCGGATCCCCACACACACACACACACACACACACCGGATCCACACACACACACACACACACACACACACCGGATCCACACACACACACACACACACACACACACACCAGCTCCACGTACACAAACACAAACACCAGCTCCACACACACAGACCGGATCCACACACACACACACACACAGACGTCAGCTCCATGTACACACACACACACAAAAACACCAGCTCCACACACACACACAAACACCAGCTCCACACACACACACAAACACCAGCTCCACACACACACACAAACACCAGCTCCACACACACACACAAACACCAGCTCCACACACACACACAAACACCAGCTCCACACACACACACAAACACCAGCTCCACACACACACACAAACACCAGCTCCACACACACACACAAACACCAGCTCCACACACACACAAACACCAGCTCCACACACACACACAAACACCAGCTCCACACACACACACAAACACCAGCTCCACACACACACACAAACACCAGCTCCACACACACACACAAACACCAGCTCCACACACACACACAAACACCAGCTCCTCATCCACAGACACATCGGATCCACACCCACAGACACATCAGATCCACAACCACAGACACATCGGATCCACACCCACACACACAAACACACACCGGATCCACACACACACACACACACCCCGAATCCACACACACACCGAATCCACACACACACACACACACACACCGAATCCACACACACACACCGAATCCCCCCACACACACACACACACCCACCGAATCCACACACACACACACACACACACACACACACACACACACCGAATTCCTCACACACACACACACACACCGAATCCACACACACACACACACACACTGAATCCACACACACACACACTGAATCCACACACACACACACACACACTGAATCCACACACACACACACACACTGAATCCACACACACACACACACACACTGAATCCACACACACACACACACACACACACTGAATCCACACACACACACACACACACACACTGAATCCACACACACACACACACTGAATCCACACACACACACCGAATCCACACACACACACACACACACACACCGAATCCACAAACACACACACACCGAATCCACACACACACACACACCGAATCCACACACACACACACACACACCGAATCCACACACACACACACACACTGAATCCACACACACACACACACACACACACACACTGAATCCACACACACACACACACACACTGAATCCACACACACACACACACACACACTGAATCCACACACACACACACACACACACTGAATCCACACACACACACACACACTGAATCCACACACACACACACACACTGAATCCACACACACACACACACACACACACACTGAATCCACACACACACACACACACTGAATCCACACACACACACACACACACTGAATCCACACACACACACACACACACACACACTGAATCCACACACACACACCGAATCCACACACACACACACACACACACACACCGAATCCACAAACACACACACACCGAATCCACACACACACACACACCGAATCCACACACACACACACACCGAATCCACACACACACACCGAATCCACACACACACACACACCGAATCCACACACACACACACACCGAATCCACACACACACACCGAATCCACACACACACACCGAATCCACACACACACACCGAATCCACACACACACACACACACACACACACACACACACACACACACCGAATCCACACACACACACCGAATCCACACACACACACCGAATCCACACACACACACCGAATCCACACACACACACCGAATCCACACACACACACCGAATCCACACACACACACACACACACACACACCGAATCCACACACACATACCGCATCCACACAAACACACCGCATCCACTCAAACACACCAGCTCCACACACACTAGCTCCACACACACCAGCTCCACACACACTAGCTCCACACACACCAGCTCCACACACACCAGCTCCACACACAAACACACACACACACCAGCTCCACATACACACACACCCGATCCACACACACCTGATCCACATACACACACTTACCATCTAGGCACACACACACACACACCAGCTCCACATACACACACACACACTCACCAGCTCCACATACACACACACACACACACACACCAGCTCCACATACACACACACACACACACAAGATCCACACACAGACATACAGACACACACTAGCTCCACATACACACACACCAGCTCCACACACACACACACACACACAAGCTCCACACACACACCCGATCCCCTACACACACACACACACACACACACACACACACACACTCACTCACTCACTCACTGGCTCCACACACGCGTATACCAGCTACACACACACACACACCAGCTCCACACACACACATACACACACATGCCAGCTCCGCACACAGACACACACACGCCAGCTCCGCACACAGACATGCACACACACACACCAGCTCCACACACACACATACACACACATGCCAGCTCCGCACACAGACACACACACACGCCAGCTCCGCACACAGACATGCACACGCACACACACACACACCAGCTCTGCATGCACGCATACACACACACACCCGCTCCGCACACACGTACACGCCTGCTCTGCACACACACACACACGTACATGCCAGCTCCGTGCACACATGCATACTCGGTCGGCATATACAGGCACACCAGCTCCCCACCACCCACACATATACATGCACACACCGTTATCAGCTCCAGACGGACACGCACATGCCGTTATCAGCTCCAGACACACACACACACACGCACTGTAATCAGCTCCAGACAAACACACACACACACACACATGCTATAATCAGCTCCAGACACACACACACACATTACAGCGTGCGTACAATCTGCTCCTACTTGCCCATGCATGCATTGTAATCTGCTCCCACCCAGGCACACACACATTGTAATCAGCTCTTACACATGCACGCTTACACCTATAATCAGCTCCCACACTCGCACGCACACCTTCCCATCCCATTTCCTCCTCACTCATTCAGCAGCCCCTCTTCCTAGACACCCTCCCTTTCACTCACTTATGCCCTCCCTGCTAACAATATCCCCCCCCCACCTAATACAACCCTTCTCTCCCTCCCCACCCAGAACCACTCTCTTATCCCCTCCACGTTACCCACTCCCCTCCCACCTGTATTTCTCCATCTTTCCCAAACTCAGCTCCCCATTGCTGTCACTGCCTCATGAGCATCTGCGGCTCTTCCTTGGCCGCCGCCACTTGGATCAGCAATGCTGGCAAAGGGCAAGCCTTCCGGGGGAGGGAGCTTGGGCAACAGGGACTCAGACCCTAGTGGGCTGCGGAATGCCACCTCTTCCATCATTGTGCACTTGGGTAGTGCCAGGATCACAAGTAGGGCAAGCACAAAGAGACAACTGCTGCAGAGGGCTGGATGTGGCCAAGACCTAGGCCAGCTGGAATCTTGCTCCTTCCCAGGGCCAGGGCCAGGGCCAGAGCCGGAGCCGGAGCCGGAGCCAAGCAGCAGACTGTGGCTGGGTCGCAGCTGAATCACTCCACTAGTAGCGGGGCCTCAGATTGGGTGAAAAGATTGTGACATCTTCAACCAGCAGCAGTGACTCCCACAGCAGAGGCAGCACCAGGAAAACAGTCCAGCACGGAAGGCACTCTTCAGGTTGCATTTGGGAGCAGCAGCTCCTCGGGTCAGGGTCTCTGCATCTCCCAAACAGAGATAGTGAAAACCAGGTCAGGATTGGCAGCAGATTGTAGAGAGAAGAGGTGAATGATGGCCCCCACCCCAGGTCAGGCGGGGTTGGAATAAAAAAAAAAATTGAAAGAGTGGAATTCCATGATCCAAAAGTCGGAATTCCTCCAAACAGCAGAAGTTTCTCACCCCTGCAAATTTGTTTGTGGTTTGTGGCTGATTCCTGCTGTTGTTGGTGCTACTGTAGAAGTTTTTTGGGGGCTTCCAGAGTTCTTTGAAGTTCCTGAAATCTACTGGGAGTGGTTTAGCATGTTCAGAATCCTTGAAGCCAGGACAAACTATTTTCTTCAGACATGAGCACAGTAGTAATGCATACTACTTGGAATGCATACCACTTGGACTATAACAGGGTAGGAAGAACAAACAGAGGTGACACAGAGCATAACAAGCTACTGGGAGAGGAAGTTGAGATGGAGGTCTCTAGCCATATCCACCTATTGCTATTCAGGTAGCGACTCTCCTACTTCAATCTCAGTAAACAGCAATGTATCAGAAGTCTGCTCTCACTGAAGGCTGTCAATTGCTGCAGCGACAACTACAACCATGCATCATGCAGGTCAACATCCAGTTTGTGTGTGGCCATACGCAGAGAATCATGCAGGCCAGTGCCCAGTATCCTGATAGCAGTCATGATGCTTTCATTCTGCACCAGTCTGCTGTGCCATCTGTAATTGAGCCACCATGACAAACCAAAGGATGGCTACTGAACAATAAGAAGAAATGGGGGAAGAGGGAGGAAGAGGGAGATTGGAGAGGAGAGGTCAAAGAGGTAGGAGAGGAGGAGGCAGAAGAGGACTACACAGCCAGGATGAAGGGAGGGAGGAAGATGAGCAAAATTAAGAATATGAGGAAGGAGGCATGGAGGGGGGAAAGAAAAGAGAGAGGATGGAACCACCATAGCCCCTTTCTGGCTGGGCTGTCCATGAACAACTCACCCAATCGCAATACCAGTAAATGGAGCCCCAACATTCAGGTTTTGGACAGCACTATCTTGGCATGGACAGCAGTAGCGTGGGCTGGTTGCCAATATCCTTACTGTTTGTTGCCTGCAAGTCAGAGTTGCAGGGGTAGGAGGCCAAATGCTGTTAATACGGAAAGATAACAGCAAGTTTGTCCTCCATGGAGCCATTGTCATTTCCCTGGGTCTGTGCTTGAACAATCCTGGTAATAAGGACATATTGCTGGACAGCTGCAACGCTGCAAACTCCTTTTGAATACTAGTATCTGTAGCTATGACAAAAGCTTGCACAAGAGCTGTCAAGGCTTCCACTGAATGCTCAGACTCATATGTTGCAATAGCAGCTGAGATATCAGACATCAAAAAAAATTTTTTCAAAGAGGTGACCAGGCGTGTAGATGAGGGCAATGCATTTGACGTAGTCTACTTGGACTTCAGCAAGGCTTTTGATAAGGTACCCCATGGGAGACTGATAATGAAGGTAAGTGCCCATGGGATCCAAGGCAAATTGGATCTAGAATTGGCTGAGTGGCAGGAAGCAGAGGGTGATGGTCAAGAGATATTTTTGTAACTGGATGCCTGTGTCCAGTGGGGTTCCACAGTGATCGGTGTTAGGTCCCTTGCTGTTTGTGGTATATATAAACAATTTAGACTTGAATGTAGGAGGGTTGATCAGTAAGTTCATGGATGACACAAAAATTGGTGGGGTGGTAAATAGTGAGGAGGATAGCCTTAGATTACAGGAGGATATAGACGGGCTGGTCAGATAGGCTGATCAGTGGCAAATGGAATTTAATCCGGATAAGTGTGAAGTGATGCACTTGGGCAGGACAAACAAGGCATGGGAATACACAATGAATGGTAGGACCTGGGAAGTACCGAGGATCAGAGGGACCTTGGTGTGCATGTCCACCGGTCCCTTAAGGTAACGGGACAGGTAGGTAAGGTGGTTAAGAAGGCATATGGGATATTTGCCTTTATTAGCCGAGGCATAGAACAAAAGAGCAGAGAGGTTATGCTGGAACTGTATAAAACGGTTAGGCTGCAGGTAGAGTATTGCATGCAGTTCTGGAATCCACATTATAGGAAGGATGTGACTGCAGTAGAGTGAGTGCAGAGGAGATTTATCAGGATGTTGCCTGGGCTGGAGGGTTTTAGTTATGAGGAGAGATTGGGTAGACTGGGGTTATTTTCCCTGGAGCAGAGGAGATTGAGGGGCGACATGATTGAGGTGTATAAAATTACGAGGGACATAGATAGGGTAGACAAGAAGAAACTTTTCTCCTTGGTGGAAGGATCAATAACCAGGGGACATGGATTTAAGGTAAGGGGCAGGAGGTTTACAGGGGATGTGAGGAAAGGTTTTCGCACCCAGAGGGTGGTGGGAATCTGGAACTCTCTGTCTGAAAGGGTGGTTGAGGCCGATACCCACATAACATTTAAGAAGTATTTGGAAATGCCCTTGCAATGCCATGGCATACACGGCTATGGGCCTAGTGCTGGAAAATGAGATTAGAATAGTTAGGTACTTGTTTAACCGCCGCAGACTTGATGGGCCGAAGGGCCCTTTTCTGTGCTGTAGTCCTCTATGACTCTATCACACACTACAACATCGTTGGATTCACAAGTGTCCTAATGCAGATGGCCACCACTTCCACAGCGGAAAAGATGGACTCCAAGCTCTGCGCACAGCCCTGTAAAAAGTTGCTGCTGGACTCCTCTACTTGTTGACAATACATGCATTTTAATTTGTATATAACCATCAGCCTTCTGTAGCCTGCCCTATCAAAGAACTCATCACAGTCCTCTGCTGAGGAACTCACGTGCAACCTTGATCCCTGCCCTGGTTGCAGGCCACTTGAGTCTGATGTCTCACCATGTGCAGATCCCAGCTCTATATTATGCTCTAAATTACTTGGAGAGTCAGTACCCGAGCTGATGGCTGCAAGTGTGAAATCGAGTGATGGTATTTATTCTTCATTGTTACCTAGCCATGTGAAAGTTCTTATATATCTTAAAGGAGAAAGGGACAAGGGAGGAGGGGGGGGGGGAAGCAAGAGGTGCATACTTACACCATCCGCAGTTCATAAAAAGATGAGGATGAAATGGGATATGGGAAGGCGGATCCGAATAAATGAATGTGTTAATAAAAATGTATACACTGACTTTCAGAAAGGATTTGGTAGTGTGTCACATAAGGGACTTACAGACAGGGCTCGATTTCTGGGATTGACTACCATCGCTATAACGGTCCCCTTGCCATCCCAAAATTTGTCTGGAGGGCCTCTTGTGGATAGATCACATCTTTCCTCCTCTCTATCTCTTCCGCCAAGTCTTTGGTGCAGCAGAGAACCTTGCATTTTCTCCCCTCATGTCATAATTCATTCTTCCTCAAACAGTTCCAGCAACCCCAAGGTGCACACCCACTTTAAGAGGTGTAGGCCAACTTTAAGCCTTTCACAAACTTGGGCTCCCTGCTAAGGCAGCACTCAACAGCACACTTAGCACTGCTTGTACATAGCAATCATGCAAATTAACAGGCAACACGCAGTTGGTGTGCTGCCATGCCTGCACCGGAAGCAACAGATGTTGGTTGGTTGTGCATCAAAATCCCTGTGCCCATTTTCATGTGCTATCAAATTCTGCCTCAGAACATCTTCATATTTGTTGCAAGTTCCTTATGTGGCACATCAGTATTGAGATCCCCTTAAATTTTCTTGGGCCCATAGACACTTCATAGATGATGCAACCAATCACTATTTATCTTCGATAAATTATTAGCAATTAACAATTCATAATGTATTTGAATGGAGTCCTGTTATTATGCTTTGTCAGTGTTACTTTCATCTGATTTTACAAATAACCAAAACTGATTAATTTAATAAATAAATGTGCCACAAATTGATACATACAAGCAAGTGCTTACATTAGGAAATTGTCAGGTTTGCAGACATGATTTTGTTTTCATTATAAGTTATTCTGTTGAAACTTGACAAGAGCCAACATTGGAAGCCACTGAATCTGCCGAAATGACACAAGGTAGTCACAGAAATAACTGAACAAAAAAAATCCAAATCAATGTGTAACAAATATATCAACTACTTTAAAAAATACATACAGTAAGTTCTCGTTTTAAGTCACCCGGTTTTAAGTTCTTTCATTTTATTTTAGGTCAGTTTGCCCCAATTTAAGTCACAATTTCCACTTTGGCGTTATTTCATTTCATCGCCTTCTGCATAGTCATCACATGCGTTGCACATCCCGACTATCCATTTTCACTGCACGTGCATCATCGCCACCCATCTTCAATGGTGCATGTGTATTGCCATCTGTCGTCATTGTGCAGCAATGGATCGGATGACCTGGGCAATTATTAAAGATGTTCCTCTCTGCACAACATTAAAATGTCCGGCAAAGCAGCTAGCACTGATACAGAAGCAGCTAGTGAATACCCCGCCCATTTGAAGAGAATCATTGAAGGTGATTACTCACCAAAACAAGTTTTTAATGTTTATGAGATAGGGTCTTTTTGGAAACGTATGCCACAGAGAATGCACATTTCAAAAGAGAAGCTGATGGCAATCTCCTCTGCACCCTCTCCAGTGCAATCTATAGTGTGACAACCAGAACTGAACACAGTACTCCAGCTGTGGCCTAACTAACTCCAACTCTTATATTCTATGCCTCGGCTAACAAAGGCAAGTATCCCATATGCCTTCTTAACCACCTTATCTACCCGTGCTGCTACCTTCAGGGATCTACGGACATGTACACCAAGATTCTTCTAATCCTCTGTACTTCCTAGGGTCTCACCATTCATTGTGTATTCCCTTGCTGTGTTAGTCCTCCCAAGATGCATCTCCTCACACTTCTCAGGATTAAATTCCATTCTCCATTGCTCTGCCCACCTTACCAGCCCATCTACATCATCCTATAATCAAAGCCTTTCCTCCTCACTATTTACAACACCATCAATTTTCGTGTCATCTACGAACTTACTGATTATACCTCCTATATTCACACCTAAATCATTCATGTACACTACAAACAGCAAGGACCCCAGCATCAATCCCTGCAGTACACCACTCATCACAGGTTTCCAATCACAAAAGCAATCTTCGACCATCACCCTCTGCCTCCTGCCATTAAACCAATTTTGGATCAAATTTGCCAAATTGCCCTGGATCCCATGGGCTCTTACCTTCTTGACCATTCTCCCATGAAGGATCTTGTCAAAAGCCTTACTAAAGTCCATGGAGACTACATCAACTACACCACCCTCACCTACATAACTAGTCACCTCATCAAGAACTTCAAACAAATTTGTTACATGTAATCTCCACTGACAAAGCCATGCTGACTATCCCTGATTAATCCCTAACAAAAACAGAATTACCTGGAAAAACTCAGCAGGTCTGGCAGCATCGGCGGAGAAGAAAAAAGTTGACTTTTCGAGTCCTCATGACTCTTCAACAGAACTGTTTTTCAAGGTAATTCTGTTTTTGTTTTGGATTTCAAGCATCCGCAGTTTTTTGTTTTTATCCCTGATTAATCCCTGCCTCTCCAAGTGGGGATTAATCCTGTCTTTCAAAATTTTTTCCAATAGTTTCCCTAACACTAATGTTAGACTCACTGGCTGTTAATTACCTGGTTTATCCCTAATACTCTTGTTGAATAATGGTACTGCATTCGCTGTCCTCTGGCACCTTTTCTGTGGCCAGAGAGAATTTGAAAATTAGTGTCAGAGCCCCTGCAATCTCCTCCCTTGCCTCACATAGCAAATTGAGATACATCTCAGCTAAGCCTGGGGATTTATCCACTTTTAAGCCCGCTAAAACCACTAGTACCTCCTCCGTTTCCATGCTAATTTGTTCAAGTATATCACAGTCCCCCTCCCTGATTTCTACACCTACATAGTCCTCCTTCATAGTGAACACAAATTAAATCATTTAAAACCTCACCTACGTCCTCCGGCTCCACACACAGATTGCCATTTTGGTCCCTAATGGGCCCTACTCTTTCCCTGGTTAAATCTCTTGCCCTTAATTATAAAATGCCTTGGAATTTCCCTTTATCTTGCCCACTAGTATTTTTTCATGCCCCTCTTTGGTCTCCTAATTACTTTATTTTTAAGTACCCTCCCCCCACCCCGCCCCTACACTTTCTATACTCCTCTAGGGCTTCCGCTGTTTTCAGCCCTCTGCATTTGACATGAGCCTCCTTTTTTTCCCTTATCCAATCCTCTATATCGCTTAACATCCAGGGTTCCCTGGACTTGTTGGTCCTACCCTTCACCTTTTTGGGAACATGTTGGCCCTAAACTCTCACTATTTCCTTTTTGAATGACTCCCAATGGTCTGATGTAGACTTTCCTACAAGTAGCTGCCCCCAGTCCACTTTGGCCAGATCCTGTCTTATCATATTGAAATCACCCTTCCCCTAATTCAGGAACTTTATTAAAAGCAAAAAACTGCAGATGCTGGAAATCCAAAACAAAAACAATACCTGGAAAAACTCAGCACGTCTGACAGCATCTGCGGAGAGGGACACAGTTAACATTTCCAGTCCGTATGGCTCTTCAACAGAACTAAGGAAAAACAGAAAAGAGATGAAATATAAGCTGGTTTAAAGGGGGGGGTGGGACAGGTAGAGCTGGATAGAGGGCCAGTGATAGGTGGAGATAGCCAAAAGATGTCATAGACAAAAGGACAAAAACACCTCTTTGTCCTTTTGTCTATGACATCTTTTGGCTATCTCCACCTATCACTGGCCCTCTATCCAGCTCTACCCGTCCCATCCCGCCCTCAAACCAGCTTATATTTCACCCTCTTTTCTATTTTTTCTTAGTTCTGTTGAAGAGTCATACAGACTCCAAATGTTAACTGTGTTCCTCTCCACAGATGCTGTCAGACCTGCTGAGTTTTTCCAGGTATTTTTATTTTTGTTCAGGACCTTTATTTCCAGTCCATCTTTGTCCTTTTCTATAACTACCTTAAACTCCCTTAAATCTTAGAGTTATGGTCACTATCCCCAAAATGCTCCTCCACTGACACTTCTACCACTTACCCAGCTTCATTCCCTAAGATTAGGTCCAGTACTGCCCCATCCCTTGTAGGACTTTCTATGCGCTGACCCAAAAAGCTCTCTTGGAAGCACTTTAAGAATTCAGCCCCCTCTATGCCTTTCATATTAAGACTCTCCCAGTTAATATTGGGGAAGTTGAAATCCCCTATTACTTCCCTATTATTTTTACACTTCTCTGATATTTTGCCTACATATCTGCTCCTCTATCTCCCCGATTGTTTAGAAGCCTATAGTACACTCCCAGCAAAGTGATTGCCCCCTTTGTTTTTAAGTTCCACCCATATGGCCTCATTTGAGTAACCTTTTAAGACACCTTCCCTCCTTACTGCAGTAATTGACTCCTTTATCAATAGTGCAATGCCACCTCCTCTTTTACACCACCAACCCCCCGCCACACCTGAAGATTCTATACCCTGAAATATTGAGCTGCCTGTCCTGCCCTTCCCTCAACCATTTCTCTGTGATAGCAACAATATCATATTCCCAAGTGTTAATCAACACCCTCAGTCCATCTAAGATAAAAGCAAAAAACTGCAGATGCTGGAAATTCAAAACAAAAACAAAAATACCTGGAAAAACTCAGCAGGTCTGGCAACATCTGCGGAGAGGAGCACAGTTAACATTACGAGTCCGAATGACCCTTCAACAGAACTAGGTAAAAATAAAAGCGAGGTGAAATATAAGCTGGTTTTGGGGCCGGGGTGGGGGGCTAGGACAAGACAGCTGGATAGATGGCCAGTGATAGGTGGAGATAACCAAAAGATGTCACAGACAAAAGGACAATGATGTTGAAGGTGGTGATATTATCTGAGGAATGTGCTAATTAAGGGTAGAAAGCAGGACAAGCAAGGTACAGATAGCCCTAGTGGGGGTGGGTGGGAGCAACGAATACTGTAGACTAAATTAAGGGAAGTACAAGTGAAATGTTGGTTCACTTGAAAGGAGTGTTTGGGCCCTTGGACAGTGAGGAGCGAGGAAGAAAAGGGGCAGGTGTTGCACTTTCTGCAGTTGCATGGGAAGGTGCCGTGGGAGGGGGTTGAGGTGTAGGGGGTGATGGAGGAGTGGACCAGGGTGTCCGGGAGGGAATGATCCCTGCAGAATGCCGCCGGTGGGGGGGGTAAAGGAAGATGTGTTTGGTGGTGGCATCATGCTGGAGTAGACGGAAATGGCGGAGGATGATCCTTTGAATGGGGAGGCTGGTGGTGTGATAACTGAGGACAAGGGGGACCCTATCATGTTTCAGGGAGGGCGGATACGCGGGAGATGGGCCGGACACGGCTAAGGGCCCTGTCAACCACCATGGGTGGAATCCCCTGGTTAAGGAAGACGGAAGACATGTCAGAGGGACTGTTTTTGAAAGTGGCATCATCAGAACAGATGCGACAGAGGCGAAGGAACTGAGAGAATGGAATGGAGTCCTTACAGGAAGCGGGGGTGTGAAGAGCTGTAGTCAAGGTAGCTGTGGGAGTCGGTAGGCTTGTAATGGGTATTGGTGGACAGTCTATCACCAGAAATTGAGACAGAGAGGTCAAGGAAGGGAAGGGAAGTGTCAGAGATGCATCGATGATTACTTCGGTGCTGCTTCATGTTCTCGTCTGGACCTGAAAAATTTATTTTGTTTCCAATTTCCACCCCTCCATCATTTTCACATGGTCCACCTCTGACACTTCCCTTCCCTTCCTTGTCCTCAATTATCACCCCACCAGCCTCCGCATTCAAAGGATCATCCTCCACCATTTCCGCCTACTCCAGCATGATGCCACCACCAAACACATCTTCCCTTCACCCCCCCCAGCGGCATTCAGCAGGGATCGTTCCCTCCGGGATACCCTGATCCACTCCTCCATCACCCCCTACACCTCGACCCCCTCCCACGGCACCTTCCCACGCAATCGCAGAAGATGCAACATCTCTGCCCCTTTACTTCCCTTCTCCTCACTGTCCAAGGGCCCAAACACTCCTTTCAAGTGAAGCAGCATTTCACTTGCACTTCCCTCAATTTAGTCTACTGCATTCGTTGCTCCCAATGCGGTTTCCTCAACATTGGAGAGACGAAACGCAGACTGGGTGACCACTTTGCAGAACACCTTCGGTCTGTCTGCAAGCATTAGCCAGATCTCCCTGTCGCTTGCCATTTCAACACTCCACCCTGCTCTCATGCCCACATGTCCGTCTTTGGCTTGCTGCATTGTTCCAGTGAAGCTCAAAGCAAACTGGAGGAACAGCACCTCATCTTCCGGCTAGGCACTTTACAGCCTTCCGGACTGAATATTGAGTTCAACGATTTTAGATCATGAGCGCTTTCCTCCATCCCCACCCCCTTTCCGATTCCCTCCCTTTTTTTCCCAATAATTTATATAGATTTTTCTTTTCCCACCTACTTCCATTATTTTTAAACATATTTCCATCCATTGTTTTATTTCTACCTTTTTTGATTCCTTCACCCCACCCCACCCCCACTAGGGCTACCTGTACCTTGCTTGTCCTGCTTTCTACCCTTAATTAGCACATTCCTCAGATAATATCACCATCTTCAACACCTCTTTGTCCTTTTGTCTGTGACATCTTTTGGTTATTCCACCTATCACTGGCCCTCTATCCAGCTCTACTAGTCCCAACACCCCGCCTCTCCAAACCAGCTTATATTTCACCTTGCTTCTATTTTTACTTAGGTCTGTTGAAGGGTCATTCAGACTCAAAACGTTAACTGTGCCCCTCTCCGCAGATGCTGCCAGGCCTGCTGAGTTTTTCCAGGTATTTTTGATTTTGCCCTCAACTCATCTGCCTTACTTGCAAGACTCCTTGCGTTAAAATAGATACAATCCAGCCTTGCATTATTCCCTTGTGCCTTAACAGGTCTATATTTGCTCTGTTTTCCAGACTGACTTAGTTTCTCTGCCATATTTGGTTGTGCATCGCCCCCTATTGTACCTCCACTCTGTGTCCCATCACCCTGTCAAATTAGTTTAACCCCCCACCCCGCAACAGCTCTAGCAAACCTCCCCACAATGATGTCGGTCAAGTTCCGGTTCAGGTGCATTCCGTCTGACTTGTACAGGCCCCATCTTCGCTAGAACCAGACCCAGTGATCCAGGAAACTAAAGTCCTCCCTCATGCATCATCTCTTCAACCACACATTCATCCTCTCTAGCCTCCTATTCCTATACTCATTAGCATGTGGCACAGGTAGTAATCCAGAGATTAGAACCTTTGAGGTACTGCTTTTTAATCTACTACCTAGCTCTAAATTTTTGTTGCAGGACCTCATCCCTCTTTCTATCCATGTCTTTGGTACCAATGTGAACCATGACCTCTGACTGTTCGCCCTCTCCCTTCAGAATGTCCTGCAGCCGTTGTGACATCCTTGACCCTGGCACCAGGGAGGCAACACACCACCCTGGAGTCACGTCTAGGGCTACAGAAGCACCTGTCAGAACCCTCACTATTCATTCTCCTACCACTATTGCTCTTGCACTCTAACTCCTCCCCCCTTGTGCAGCTGAGCCACCCACAGTGCCATAAACTTTGCTCTGGCTGCACTCTCAAGGGGAACCTTAGTGTTCACCATTTTCCAACACAGAAAATTGGTTCTTGAGTGAGATGCACTCTGGGACTTTCCTGGCTACCTGCCTGCCTCCCTGCTTCTGACTGGTGGTCATCCATTCCCTCTCTGACTGCACTTCCTTAAGCTGCAGATTGACCACATCTAAAAACGCACTATCCACATAACCCAAATGCACTGTTGTCTCTCCAACTGATGCTCAAGCTCCAAAACCTATTGCTTAACCTGGTGGCACTTCCTGCACATGTGGTCATCCAGGCTGCAAGGAGTGTCTAAGAATTCCCACATACTACAGGCCGTACAACACATGGGACTGAGCTCCTTTGCCATACTTTCTTTGTTTTTAATTAAAAGACTATTTCCTTAAATTTAAGCCAAGTAGAAAACTATTTAGTTTAAAAAAATGCTGAGACTCCTACCTTCTGTAATGTCGCTTTAAGTGGAAAAAAATAATTTACCCACTACCTGCCAATCATCTCTCTCCCTTGTCCTGATGTCACTCCTTTCGAATTCCAGCACCACCAAGTGTCTGGGTGAGAACTGGCTTCCTCACAGGTAAACTTCGCTCTGTTCTTCATACAACGGCCCAGCTCCCTCACAGGTAAACTCCTGCTCTTTATACAGCCACGCCGCTCCCCCTTCAAAATATTGATCCTCTTTAATAATTGCCCAGGTCATCCTGTCAACCTTGATGAATTGTCTGAAAATGCAAAGGTGATTTTCATGCCACCTAATACAACTTCATTGCTATAGCCCATGGATCAAGGAGCAATTGCAGCATTCAAGGCTTAATACCTACGCCGCACCTCCTCCCAGCTTGTTAAGGCAGCAAATAGTGAGAATGTGCCATCAGTCAGGAAATTTTGGCATGACTACAACATCCTCAAGGGCATCAATAATATCAATGATCATGGGATAAAGTCAGGTCACACTGTGGCAGAAATTGTGGCCCGAGTCTGTGTCAGTGGCCAGGGAGAATCACACGACACGGTCCTCGAGGTTCAGCATGAAATGATCACCTTGGTGAGGGTGGCTGAGGTGATGAAGTCAATAGGGCTGATGTGGTGGAATTACTTGCATCCCTCAGAGAGGAATTGTCCAATGAAGACAATGCAGCCACAGAGTCAACAAGCTGAAGAGGAAGACCACATTGAAACACCACCCCTTTGAGTTCTGGCAACAAAACCAGTGTGTCTAGAGCTTTCTTGCTCAGAGAAGAAGCAGTGGAAACCTTCATGGAGGATCATACAAACAGAAAGCACGGTGCCAAAGTGAACAGGAGATCAATGATTTAATTATTGTTACAAAGAGATCTACTGGCAGGAGCAAAAGAAACCATCCAACAATGCTTGGATACATTTTTCAAGGCTGTTGACAATCCTGGCCCTTCATCCTATTAACTCCACCACGATCTGGCTGTTGCCTGCCGCCTTCGATTCAAAACAAAAATCACTCAGACTTCAGTCACTGAGCTTCTCAGAAGAGGACCACCAGGATTTCAAATCTTAAGCACCATGCAGACAGCTCAAAGCACCACCAGTATTGTCTTCAAAAGATCCTCCAATCCAATGATAAGAAAGGTGGTGCAACATCCAGATCTTCCCCGAAGTCGACACACCAAGTAGAGTAAATCAATCAAAGCTACCTCCACTGAAACGCTTCAGGGATGTCTTCAAAGCATCCCTGAAGAGGTCAATCATCTCCCCAATCCATCAAGCCGAAGTGAAGCAAGTCATCCTCAGGTCCGAGGGACTGCCTAAGGGAAAAGACTGGTGAGCGTTATCAAATTTGAATTTATACAGGGTTTATTTTGTATTTAGTGGTTTATTTTATTTTGCAAGTTACTTCAGGTATGCACAGTGTTGCACACGTATGGTACAGCATTTCAACTTGTACATTGTTTATTTCCTGGTGAGAAATGTCCAACAGAACCTAACTCCAGCTTTAACATCAATTCCAAAGGGGACCCATGATTCACTTAAAATTATTTCACTTAAAGTCACGATTTTCAGGAACACAATCAGAACTTTAAGTGAGGACTTATTAGATAAGTTGCGCCATGATGAGTCACATTTGTAAGAATGTCCTACCATCGTCTCCACTTGGGAGACCAAAGATCATAAGAAACCAAGATAACTAATCTGTAACAGTACACAACCTTTTTCTGTATCCAATCTTTGTGTGGGTGCCTGAGTGAGATGTTGCATTTAATTCAGCGTGAGAGAGAAAATAACCAACCTTTATTTTAAACTCAGCAAAGCTTGCAGCTGATCGTTTAATTGGAATACACACTCCAAAGGGAAAAAAAGACACGCCACTTTTCAAAAAGCAGTAAGATAGCTCATAGATTCAGTCCATGACAACATGAACAAAGATGGTAGGAAATGGCTCAGACTATTTAATTAAAATTCAGTAGAATATAAATATGAAATCAATTATAATACACACAAAAAAATGGCTGCTTGTATTTGCATGGTGATAAGTAGTCACAGAAACTAATTAATCATTAGTTACCTGGTTCCATATATAAAGAACAGGAAATTGCAAAACCAATGGTTCTTTTAAGATTTGCTGGGAAAGCCATTGCAAAACCAAACAGCTACATGTAAAATATAGAACTTGCATTATTTTGTCAACTTAATTAAAATTACTTTAAGAAAGGAATTAACAGGGGTAACGTTACAAACCTATTGCCAGCAAGGAGCCTTTGCCTGCTGTGTGTTAGAAATTCAGGCGCACACTGCCAGCAACAACCATCAGCCCATTCAAGCCATTTACTGGGTTTGGAGGTCTCTCCTCAACCTAGGAATTCGATTCAACAGTATAAACACTGGGGGTAACAAAGCAAAAAATACTGCAAACACTCAACAGGTACGGCACCAACTGTGGAGAGACGTAACAGGTTTTAAGTAAAGAGGCAGAGCAGGGAAAGGAGAGGAAACAACACAAAGGAAGACCTGTGATAGGATGGAAGGCAGGACAGACTAAATGACAAAAGTGAACTGGGTCAAAAATGTCACCAATCGGTCAGGTGAAAAAGGGCAGAGGTGGTTTGGGTGTCAGGCAGCCATGTAGTGCACTAAGCTCTGGCCATCCAAGTGGTGCCAGTACTCTCTGGGATGCATTAAGGAGCCTTCAGACTTAATCAAGAGATTTTTAGTATACCCAAGCTAACGTGTTTCTCTTTCAACCTACAGGAGGACTACATAATGAGCGTGGAGCCTGGTGAAGTAGCTGTATCCCTTGTGGTGTACAGAGAGCGGATATAATGGAGAAGGCAGCGATGGAGGTGCCTGGCTGCACAGAGAGAGGAAGGGATGGCTGTGGCTCCCGCACACGCTGAAGATCCACAGCGAACTTCATTGGTCTGCACCGAGCTAGAGCCAGGGTCTTCACTCTTGCAGGTGACCAAGAACCAGCATTACCGATGGCTGTACTAGTCTAAGGAACTGGTTGGTCACATGCCAGCTATTGCAGGAGTTGGCGCCACGGGGACATGAAGGACATCCACTGCCAGTGGCCACGAAAGTGACCATGGCACTCAATTTTTACGCCAGTGACTCCTTTCAGGGCTCCACTGGTGACCTCTGTGAGATATCACAAGACTTCACCCACAAATGCATCAATGAAGTCATGGATGCAACCTTCGCAAGGGCACATAACTTTGTGCATTTTGCATGGGACCAAGAGAGCCAGGTGCAAGAGCAATTGGATCTGCCCAGGTCTCAGGTTTCCCATAGGTGCAGGGTGCCATTGATTGCACTCATGTGGTGCTCAGATCTCTGTCACAAGAAGGAGCCAATTATGTCAATCGCAAGGGCTGCCATTTGCTGAATGTGCAGCTGCTATGCGACCATCACAAAAACATCCTGCAGATCTGCACACGGTTTCCAGGGAGCGTCCACAACTCCTACATTCTTAGTTGGTCACAGATCCCTGACATCTTCCAAGGTTCACAGAGGCTACAGGGTTGGCTCCAAGGGAACAAGGGCTACCCACAGAGGATGTGACAGATGGCACTTGTGTGGCAGCCTTAGACTGCAGCAGAGCGAAGGTGTAATGAGGCTCATGCTGCAACTCGCAACTTGGTGGAGCAAATCACCAGGATGCTGAAAATGAGGCTCCGGTGCCTGGACAAGTCTGGTGGAATGTAGGCCACAGAGGGTGTCACACAACGTTGTCACCTGTTACACCCTTTACAACTTGGCATTGCAATTGGGAGAGGGGTTGGAGGTCTCCTCTGGTGAGGAGGACGTTGACAATGATGAGGGTGAGGAGATCCTCGAAGGTGATAACAGCAATGAGGCTCTCACGCTGGCCAGGTGAGGCAGGCGGGTTCGGCAGGCCCTCATGTCTGCTAGGTTTGTGGAGGATGTTGACAACATGCACTGAGGAGACACCACAGATTTCATCTATGAACATTTGACTCCAGTCTGGCTTATGGCAGCGCACATACCCTCTGTAATAATGCTCCTGTCATGGAGGGGCAGTGGAGGCCCTAATAGTCACTCGGTTGCAGGAGGATGATGATAACATGCAGTGAGGACACTCCATGGATCTTCACATAGCCTCAAAATGTTTAACTCCTGTCTAGCTGAGGGTAGCTCGCTTATACTCTTTGATCAGGGTCCTATCATTGAAACGCAGCCATGAAACTTTAAAAGCATCTGATCCTTTGTTTGATTTCAGCACCAGACCCCTTCAGGAGCACGGCATCACTGGTCACAGGTGCTGACCAGGTGGGGCCAGCCTCACCTCAAAAAGGTGCTGACAACACACAGAGAGAATGACGGCACTCTGTGACGCCTGCCCACGACCTCAGTGCGGTGGCATGCCAGCGCTATCAACTCAGCCTGAAGGCAGACGGACTCCTCCATCATGCCTTGCAATCTGAGCAGCGGACATCCCTTACTGATGTTCCCGAGCTTGCCTTTGCAGCTCCAGCAACTATGACATGACCAACTGCAGGGGCTTGTCAACTGACTTGGACTCAGCAAATTTCTGGCCTCCAACCGTCCTCCAAGTGCCAGATACCTGGGAAGTCCCTACCGCCACCTGCTGAGGATCAGAGTGCGATGTGCTCACCAGATTGTGATCCTGAGGCTACTCCAAAGCTAGGTCCCACCGAGGTGTGCACCTCTGCGCTGGTGGAGGGTATGGGTGAACACTGATGGGATCTCAGGGATGCTTTCAGTGGATTTCTCTTCTGAGCTTCCCTTGGAGCTTGATTGGAGGCCCCAGATCATGAACTCTCTTGGCAGTTTCTCATGTGCCTGTGAAAGCAAGAAGAGATAATTAGTGCGTGGCAGTGGCCTACGAAACAGGACACATCACTCAGCATGGTTGTCCGATGGATGTTACAATGCTGGGTCCTCATTTGGTAGAGCACCGCCGCCCTCACCATCAGCAAAGGAATGGACCAGATCCTCCACAGCCACCTGGATGCTCCATTTTCAAAGTCCGTGAGGACCTTGATTTCAGGCATTCCCCCACCAGTCTGCAACCTCCCCCTCCTGTGGTGTGCCAGCTTGTCCTGCATGAATAGAAATGGAGAGAGTGTAAGCAGGATGTCTGCCAGGTCAGCTGATAAGTATAAAAGCAAAAAACTGTGGATGCTGGAAATCTAAAACAAAATAAAAATACCTGGTAAAACTCAGCAGGTTTGGCAGCAGCTGCGGAGAGGAACACAGTTAACACTTCAAGTCCGTATGGCTCTTCAACAGAACTAAGGAAAAATAGAAACGAGGTGAAATATAAGCTGGTTTAAGGGAGGGTGGGACAGGTAGAGCTGGATAGAGGGCCAGTGTTGGTAGAGATAACCAAAAGATGTCATATACAAAAGGACAAAGAGGTGTTGAAGGTGGTGATATTATCTAAGGAATGTGCTAATTAAGGGTAGAAAGCAGGACAAGCAAGGTACAGATAGCTCTAATGGGGGTGGGGTGGGGGGAAGGGATCAAAATAAGCTAAAAGGTAGAGGTAAAACAATGGATGGAAATACATTTAAAAATAATCGGAATAGGTGGGAAAAGAAAAAATCTATATAAATTATTGGAAAAAAGGGGATCCGAAAGGGGGTGGGGAGGGAAGAGAGAGTTCATGATCTAAAATTGTTGAACTCAATATTCAGTCCGGAAGGCTGTAAAGTGCCTAGTTGGAAGATGAGATGCTGTTCCTCCAGTTTGTGTTGAGCTTCACTGGAACAATGCAGCAAGCCAAGGATGGACATGTGGGCATGAGAGCAGGGTGGAGTGTTGAAATGGCAAGCGACAGGGAGATCTGGGTCATGTTTGCAGACAGACTGAAGGTGTTCCGCAAAGCGGTCACCCAGTCTACATTTGGTCCCTCCAATGTAGAGGAAACCGCATTGGGAGCAGCGGAGACAGTAGATTAAATTGAGGGAAGTGCAAATGAAATGCTACTTCACTTGAAAGAAGTGTTTGGGCCCTTGGACAGTGAGGAGAGGGGAAGTAAAGGGGCAAGTGTTGCACCTTCTGCGCTTGCATGGGAAGGTGCCGTGGGAGGGGGTTGAGGTGTAGGGGCTGATGGAGGAGTGGACCAGGGTGTCCCAGAGGGAACGATCCCTGCGGAATGCCACCACAGCGGGTGAAGAGAAGATGTGTTTGGTGGTGGCATCATGCTGGTGTTGGCGGAAATTGTGGAGGATGATCCTTTGAATGCGGAGGCTGGTGGGGTGATAAGTGAGGACAAGGGGTACCCTGTCATGGTTCTGGAAGGGAGAGGAAGGTGTGAGGGCGGATACATGGGAGATGGGCCGGACACGGTTGAGGGCCCTGTCAACCACCGTGGGTGGAAAACCTCGGTTAAGGAAGAAAGAAGACATGTCAGAGGAACTGTTTTTGAAAGTGGCATCATCAGAACAGATGCGACAGAGGCGAAGGAACTGAGAGAATGGGTTGGAGTCCTTACAGGAAGCGGGGTGTGAGGAGCTGTAATCGAGGTAGCTGTGGGAGTCGGTAGGCTTGTAATGAATATTGATGGACAGTCTATCATCAGAAATTGAGACAGAGAGGTCAAGGAAGGGAAGGGAAGTGTCAGAGATGAACCATGTGAAAATGATGAAGGGGTGGAAATTGGAAGCAAAATTAATAAATTTTTCCAGGTCCAGACGAGAGCATGAAGCAGCACCGAAGCAATCATCAATGTACCGGAGAAAGAGTTGTGGGAGGGGGCCAGAGTAGGACTGGAACAAGGAATGTTCCACAAACCCCATAAAGAGACAGGCATAACTGGGGCCCATAATAAGTTGCCTAGCATGTGTGGGTGGTGAGGGGTCCCATGGACAGGGTAAGGACAATGAAGGTGATGTGTGAGAGAGAGTGAATGATGATGTCCCTTGAACTGGCACTGAGGGCTCTGCGGATGCGTGATGGGTTTGAGAGTGAGAGTTGAGTGGTGAGAAGAGTCACTTACCCTGGCAGAACTGACATAATCATTTATCATCTTGCGGCACTGGATGGCTGCCCTCTTTTGCAGGGCATTGGTGCTGACCGCTGCTGCCACTGCCTCCTAAGCCAGATTAGTGATGTTGTTGCCCATCCTGCGGTCAGAGCGGGGGTAGAGGGCATTACAGCAGGCGTCCTCTGTACCCAAAATGCGCTCAAGGAACACGTAATTGAACCTGGGGGCTGCAGGCTTCTTGTCTTTCGGAGCCATGTCTTCCGTATAGCAGTCGTGGGCTGGAAGCACAGAGGTGTGCGCACAGCTTCACTTTAAATATGGCGCCCGGCGTGATGAAGAGGTGGGGTGATGGCATGGTGAGCAAATGAGAGCCCGCCCATCATGGAAGCTGCGTGCTTCCTGGGAATGCATAATTAATATGGCGGATTTGGGACGACATGGCGTGAAAAGCCACCAATGTGGCTGGCGGGTAAAATGTCGTTTTTCCTCACCTGCTAATGCACTTAATGCAAATCTGGGGCAATTCCACCCACAGTCCTTCAGGTGTGATCTCACCAAAGTCCCTGCCTCCCCAATTGCTTACTGTACCTGCATGCTAAATATCTGTGTTCTTTGCACACCAAGTCTTTCTTTTGCATACAGCCAAAGTGAGTAAGCTCATTTCCCACATTATACTCACCATGCCACCTTGCTGCCCACTCATTTCACTCACTTAACCTATCTCTTTGCAGCATCTTTGTGCCCTCCCCACAGCTTACATTTCCACCCAACTCTGTATCATCAGCAAACTTAGATGCATTACTCTAGGCCTCTTCATTTAAATGAATATAAGTTGTAAATTACTAAGAACCCAGGACTACTTGTGGCACTCCACTAGTTACAGCTTGCCAACTTGAAAGGGCTCCATTTATCCCTGCTCTCTGCTTCCTGTCCTTTACCCAACCCTCCGTTCATGCTAATATATTACCCCCAACTTCATGAGCCTTTATCTTGCATATTAATCTTTTGTGCCTTTTGGAAATTCAAGCATACTGCTTCTATTGGTTCCTGATTATCTACCCTACTAGTTACACCCTCAAAAGATGCTAATATATTTCTCAAATACAATTTCCCTACTGTAAAAACCATGTTGACTTTGTCTAATCATACTATGCTTTTCTGAATGCGTTAAGACTTCCTTAATAATGGATTCCAGAATCTTCCTGACAACTGATGTCAGGCTAACTGGCCTGCAGCTCCCAGTTTTCAATCTCCCTTGAATAGCGGTGTTACATTTGCTAACTTTCAATCCACTAGGACTGTTCTAGAATCTAGAGAGTTTTGGAAAATCATAACCAGTGCATTCACTATCTCTTCAGCTATCTTTTTCAGAACCTTAGGATGTAGGTGATCAAGTCCCAGGGATTAGCCAATTTTCAGCCCCTTAAGTTTCTCCAATTCTTTTTCTCTGACATTGATTACCCAGGTTTCTCACTCTTATTAGCTCCTTAATTACACTATTTCTGGTGTGCAATTTGTCCCCTCTACAGTGAGGTCAAACAAAATTTGTTCAACATCTCTGCCATATCCTCAATCCCCATGATACCTTCTCCTGTCTCTGTCTCTAAGGAACCGATGTTTAGTTTACCTAATCTCCTTTTGTAAAAGCTCTTGCAATCTGTTTTGATATTCCTGGCTAGTTTATTCTTATTCTGTTTTTTCTCAATTTTTCGGTGGCCCTTTTCTGGTTTCAAGAACACTCCCAATCCTCAAAGCAACTTTGTAACGTTATACACTTCTTATTTTAATCTAATATTATCCTTAGCCTCCCTAGTAAGCCACATATCAATCTTTTGTGCTGAGTTTATGTTTTTTAAACGGAATACATTTTTGTTGAACATTTTGAATTGTTTCTTTGAAGGTTTATTTACCATGATACCTTTTAGTCTATTTATACAATTAGCCTTGGCCATCTCTTCCCTCATATCTATGTAATCAGCTTTAAGTTTAAGATTCTTGCTTGGGCCTGAAGTATGTTGTTTTCAATACAGAATTTAATTGTATTAGGATCACTTTTTCCCTGCAGATCTTTTATTATGAGATTACTAATTAACCCTGCCTCTGACCAATACTAGGTCTAAAATAATTTTATCTCTAGTTGGTTCCACAACATGTTGTTCTAGTAAACGGCTGTGAAAGCATTCTACAATCTCAACTACCAGGCTACTTTTGCTAATTTGTTTTCACCAGTCTATATGAAGATTAAGCCCCCCACAATTATTACATTGCCTTTATTACAAGCTCCAATTATTTCTTGCTTAATACTCTATCCAATAACAGAACTACCGTTGTGTGTGTGTTTTTTTTTTGGGGGGGGGGGGGGGGGGGGGGGGGGGCGGCAATTACATCTAAACCATTTACCTCTATTTGTGCCACTTGTTCACTTAATTTATGATGAATGTTTTGAGAATTCAGATAAAAAGCTTTTAATTCTTTTTTACAACTATTCTTTGCATGGACCTTTTGAAGATGCTTTATTACCATAAATTGCCTGTCCCACTCCGCTTGTCTTTATCCAAATCGTTACACTGTTCTACTGCCTCAACTTTTCCCATTAGATTTCTAAAAATCTCCCTTCACCTGACCCTTTATGTCTACTCTTTTCGTTTAAAGATCTATCCACCTCCTCAGTTATATGATTCGACAGGACACCGATCCCAGTTCAGTTCAATTGAAGCCCATCCCAAAGGAACAGCTCCTTCTTTCCTAGTACGGCTGCTGGTGTCCCATGAATCTTTCTACATCACTCTTCTAAGCCACATATTTAACTTTAACCTGCTTGACCCTATGTCACTTGGCACGTGGCTCAGGCAGCAGTCCAGAAATTATTACCTTTAAGGTTGTGCGTTTTAATTTGGATCCTAACTCCTCAGAGTCTTATGTCATTCCTGAATCTACTTATGTCATTGGTTCCAATGAGGCCTCAACAGCTGGATCTTCCTCCTCCCACTCCAACTTTGTCTCCAGCCACAAGGGGATGTCATTAACTCTAGAACCAGGCAGGCAAGACAACCATTGGAACTCCCGCAATGGCTGCAGAGAGCAGTGTCTATCTATACCCCCAACCCTCTATCACTTGCACATTCCTTTCACTCTGTTCCTCCTTCTGCCCCCCACCCCCAAAATCCCCCAGACAGGTTCCTACACTATGGTGCTAAGGTCAGTTTTCCCCACCTACTTGCAGTCCTTGTCTCATCCACACAAGTAGCAAGTGCCTCATACCTGTTGGTCAAAGTCAAGGATGGAGCTCCTCCAATATTACATCCTGAATCCCCATACCTGCTTGACTTGGTTACACCCTCCTATTCCTGACCAACTTTAAAGTTCCACTTAACCCAAGGGATATGACTGCCTCCTGGCATAAAGTGCCCAGGTAACTCTGCCCTCCCTGTTGCCCAACAAAGTCTGCAGCTTGGACTTCATCTCAACAACCCTGAGTGAAAGATACTCAAACTGCAGACTCTTACAGATATAGTTGTCTGGGATAGCAATGCTTTCCACAAACTTCTATATTTTGCAATCATAGAACACCACCTGCCCTGCCAGGTCTATCAATATTTATTCATTGAATTAGTTAAGTAGTCACTAATTTAGTAAAGTAATAGCAAGTTACAGTTTGAACAGAAAAGCGGAAGATTCACCACCTATTAGAGATAAAACAAAAACAAAAAGCAGTGCCTCCTTCCCTCTGCTCCGTATTCCCACTTGCACCAAATTCCCAACTTTAGCATCCATCAACAAAGCACTCTGTTCCCCTGTCACCTAGTGCTTCACACTATGCGGTAACAAACACTGTCCTTTCACTTCTAACATCAGGATTGAATCTGGTCCAGGGGTTCTGCATAAAATTAGCTAGAGCAAACTCAATCTTTTCCCTAAAGGAACAATGCCACATCACAAAGAGAAAAAAAAGTTACCTGCAATCTCACTCCAAAAGGACCATATAGATAGTAATTGCAGGAACAAAATCACACTGGGATAAAAACAGAAAATGCAGCAGTCATACGAACTCGAAACTAACTTTGCTCTCTCCACAGATGCTACCAAACCTGCTGAATCTTTCCAGCATTTTCTGTTTTTATTTCAGATTTCCAGCATCCGCAGTATTTTGCTTTTATTTTAGCATCACACCAGCAGAATGGTTGTGGCTCCCGTGTTAAGTTGCATTTCTAGGACACTATTTGTTTCTGCTAAACCAGTCCTGGTGCTGTCAATTCTTGCACCAGCAAAAAATTGAAAAAAATTAAAAGACAAAGCATCCAGCTATCATAAATAAACTTAGACAAAAATGGCCTGTTCTGGTGAATTTTGTTTCTCTTAGAATTAAGTTACTTTCGTTTAATAGCAATTTAAATATTTTAGTATACAACGATCACTACTGTGACAAATATTGTTACAAGTACAATTGCAAAATTGAAGGACTTGCATTATGTAGTGTCTTTCATGACCTCAGGACTTCCCAAAACATTTTACAACCAGTTACTTTTGAAGTTACTGTAAATGTAGAGAAACCTCTGCAGCTACTATTAGCACTTATACAGAACCATTAACATTAAAAAAAAACAAAACAAATTCAAGTTACCAATGGATTTGGTCACCAATGGACCGAATCACAAACGTAAATAGCGCACTAATTGGTATTTAGAAACTACAGCCCCGGCTACTAGTTCTTGCACACCACATCTTGTCCACGCCTGCAAACCATTAAAAGAATGGTTCCCTAAGGCTCTCTCAGACAATGTACATGGCTATTGATCACCTGCTTGAACAACTCACAAGGCTACCCTAACCGTCTGAATGATGCACCTTAACTATACACAATGATATCTACAACTCATATGTATTTAGGTTGTACTAGAACTAAATAATCAACATTTACTTGCAAAGTTTCAAACAAATAGTTCCAGAAGTAATATTTTGTAACCAAGTCAAGCATTTAGAAAATCAAACCCAAATTTCAAAGGTTAAAAATAAACCTTTAGGAATACCATAGAAAGAAAACCTGCTATTTTTATTATACAAATTCAGAGTCTTTATTGGTTCATCTGCCTTTTTCACTGACTAAAAAGATGGTTTGCATCTAAACTTCAAAGCGTACTGACATTATGAAGTTCAGGGGAACTTTAATCTTAGGAAAAACAGTAAAACAGCATAACAGGTTCTGCATGAAACGCAATATACCATGACAAATCCATGTAACTTAACAGTGCTGAAGTGGTAAGAACATTTCACATGGAATTATTAGGGTCATTATTTATATAGGCATTAAATAAGGGATAATATATTAAGACAAGGCAGGCAATATATCGTATAAGCTGCCAGTCTGTTAACATTAATATTGCTGGAAAAATTGAATAAAGAATAAAGTTACCAATGCTAACAATGTGAAAGAAAAGTCAATTCTAAGCCAACCTTGGGGCAGCAAATGCAGTCATCACATTTCTACTAATTACCAAGAATTAATTCCAGAAATAGATTCTATTAACGTAATTACTAGTCAACACATTTGTAGCTTTAAATAGATCTTGTGATTATACGATTTCAAATATCCCTTCAAAAAAATCCATTTTAATTTTTGTTGACCTTTCATGCTTATATATAGTCTAAACTCTTGTCTGATAGCTAGTGAAATTATAATACTAGTTGTGTAAATTGAGTGCACTAAATTACTTGCTCAAAAAAGAACGTGCTCTATTATCTACCATTTAACATGAAAGAGAAAATGAGTAACAGACAAGCTGCATGATCCAGAGAAGCTTTTCTTCAATATATGATTGATAACGCTTTGTACAAAATGGCTGCCAGAGAAATGATGCATGTTTCTAAATGATGCAGTGGTACTCCTCCTGGGAGGCGTTTTACATAGAAATCACATTTATTAACGTATGGTAGGACTCCCCTTATTTGCTCAATTTCTTTTCCAGCCACATTGAGGGCTGTTCTTTCTTCCTAATCACATGAGGAAGAACTTTTTTTTATTACACAGAGGATAGTGGGTGTCTGGAACTCGCTGCCCAAGTTGGTGGTAGAGGCAGAAACTCTAAATTCTTTTAAAAAGTACCTGGATCTGCACCTTAAGTGCTGTAAGCTGCAGGGCTATGGGCCGGGTGCAGGGAAGTGGGATTAGAAAGGACATCTGGGTGTCCTCGGGCTGGCATGGACAAGATGGGCCAAATGGCCTCCTACTGTGCTATAACTTTTCTATGGTTATATGGACACCACCAACCTGAAACAACTGTGCTAATTTTGAGGCCTTCTGTCCAGCAGGAATTGGGCAACAACCCAAAATCAAGGCTTACTACCCAATTTCTGTCATCAGTGCAAACAATACCATTATCCCACAGTCCTCAGCCTAAGCAGCATACACCATGTTAAAATCACCATATGCAAATCAGAGTACTATGACATGTATAAGAACACATTGCTCTATTAATTGCCTAAAACAGAGCTATTACCAAAGACCCACCTATGATAATTTGGTGGTAAAGGTCAGAATTGACAGTTAACCTGATTTAAAGAGACAAGCACCTGCAGCTAAAAACTGAGATTGCTTCCACTGAAAGTCTTAGTTGAGTGCTGTGGAATATTTTGCATCTTCAGTATTAAATATAACATCGGATCATACAGGATAGGCAGAAGCCATTAGGCCCATTGTCCTTGTGCTAGCTCTTGGAAAGAGCTACCAATTAATTCCACTCCCCTGCTCTTTCCCCACAGTTCTACAAATGTTTACTTTAAATACTAATTTTCAAAGGTGAATGGGATATATACTTAATCTGCTTCCAACACTCTTTCAGATGATTCATTCTAAATCACAACTCGCCATGTAAAAAAAAATTCTCATCTTCCTCCTGGCTTTTTGATCAATTATTTCAAAACTATGTCCTCTGAACAAAGACCTTCCTGCCACTGGAAAGAGTTTCATCTTCTCTATTATTTGAAAACCCTTTATCATTTTGAACATCTCTACTCTACTCTAAGGTGAGCAATCCAAGTTTCTCTAGCCTCTGCGCATAATTAAAATTCCTCATCCTGAGTAACATTCTGGTAAATCTCCTCTGCAGCATATTCAAGGCCTTATCATCTTTCCTAAGTAAGGCCTAACAATTGACATTAAAAAATTGTCATAACTTCCTTGCTTTTGTGCATACTGTAAGCTTTTTTCAAACAATTTAGATTAAGTTAACAGAGAAATTATTTGAAAATTCTTGCCAGAATTTATTCCTTGTCTTCAATGAGGGTGAATGGGTAAAGGAGGCATTGGCGTAATTCTTGCAAACCAACTGTGGACAGAAGAGCAGCAGTAGGAACAGCAAGGAGAGTATACTGGAGCTGCAGTAAATGCAATCAGTGCACCACAATTGATGACTCTATTCGCCACATAGAAGGTTTGTGGACCCAGCATCAGCAACAAAGCAATGTTTAAGGGGACACTGGTTCTCCCAGCAAAGAATAGCAGAGTTGTTTAGTGTCCTGAAGGAGAAACTGCAGCCTTCTCTCCCATCTGGTCACGCTCTGCCAGTGACATTTGCCCTTTTTTTTCCTTCAGGGTTCTTCAGGGTATTGCAGGCTGCAATAACTACATATACCTATATAAAACAAGTGGCGGACGTTCTATTTGTTCAGATAAATCAAATTCTCCATGGGCACAGCTGGTCAATATGACAGAGCAGCCAAATTTGCAGCAATTGCTGAGTACCCACAGGTCAAGGCTGCTGTTGGCTGCACCCATGTGGAAATTAAGCACCACCACAAGATCCAGCATCTTTTATGAACAAGAAGGGTGCTCTCTCAATATGCAGCTAGCATGTGACGTTTGGCTATGAATTATGAAGTCGCACACACAATAACCTGCTATCAGCCTTGCAGCTTTCACCCTATGTCAATCAAATTTTCGACCAAGATCAGCAGGACCAAGGATTCAAATCAGAGTTACAGGGCAAACCTGTTATTGCCATGGCTAATTTCATCCATCCAGCATCCATGAATAAGAGTTGAAATGTGGAACAAAGATAACCATGTGAGCATTTGCGACATAATGGAGCAAGTCACAGATGGGCTGAAACAGCAATTCAGATGCCTGGATAAACCTGGGGTATTTTTTCAATACTGTCCAACTCTCATTTCATAGCTCTTTGCTGCAGCCAAAAAGCCTGACTTTGTAAGGATAGAAGACAACAAGCTGGCAGCAACTGAGAAGTCAACATCAGAAGAAGAGTCCCAGCAACTGAGAAGGAATCAACAAAAGGAAGCACCCTAGGATGAAAAGATGCAGGCGTTACTGCAAGACCTGCACAGGAATCAATGCTAATAGGCAGCAGCTCATTGAACAGCACTTCCCGTAAAAGATTCATAACCACCTCTAAAGTGGCAGTCAACATCAAGTCATCTTTGCTTTCCACATTGCAAAAAAAAAAATCCTCTTATCACCATTTGCACAGATGCCTCCTGCCACTGATGGTTGCATACTTTATTATAACCCACCGAACACATAAACATGTGCTTATTCAGCTAATGAAACGTTTAATGCATTCACAGAATATTATTACAGAACACTTGTAATGTGAACATATTGTGATCTTCAGTGTTTTCTTAACAAACCTACTGCTTATATGAGGTTCTCCCCAATAACTCTTGTAGGGGTGATAGATACTGACGATGGTTCGTAATGTCCAGCAGCCTTGAAAATGTGACATTTCAGCAAAATGCTAGGAAAGACTGGCCAAATTTTCTTTCATGTACCATGGGAGACACTGGCTGAGTGGGTGGCATGGGAGATGTTTTGTTACCCCAAGAGAAGACAGCACGAGCCATTGTCACTTCCATGGCCCTGCAAAACTTCACTCCTAGCAATCTGGGGGAAGAGCAGACTGTAGGAAATGCTTTTGAGATCCATAGTTACGCTAATCTTTGAAAACCAATTGAGACTGAGGACCCCAGTCTGCCCTATTGGCACTAGCTTGAACTTCCATCAAAACTACCAGAATTGGTGACACAGGCTCCTGCACAATGCAGCTTCCAGACAGTCACGCACTCAGTGGTATACCACAGATTACTCCAACAACTGCTAGCACAGCATGTCAAGGAGTCTCATTTTGTCAGCTGTGCCTCTGCATCTCAACCTTCCTCAGCAGCGCTAGGATCCAGGCCTGTCCTCCAGCAAATCATGTCTTGGCCCGCTCTTCCAACATCTCCTGCTCACCACTTCTGCGTGAATCCCCCTTACCTCACTATCTTTCCAAGCTGGGGTGTACACCTCTGATGCTTGCAATAGACAGAATGACTAACACATAGGAAGCCCTCCCTACATTTCTGCTGCTGCTTCCGAAGAAGGGAATCTAGGGAATAAGAAGGGAATCTAGGGAATGAGAAGGGGCAGTGTGGTAACAGTTTAGTGCATGACAGTCAGCCCTAGATAACAAGGTGCCACACAGCCTCCAAGCAGAATGTGGGGCAAGAAAGATTGCGGTGAAAAAAGCAGACCTTAAACAAGCACGCATTTTCTCTTGGACAGCTGATGCTGGTTATATGAAATGGGTGCACCAGCACTTATAGGAATGGGGCATTTTATGGGCTGGTGCTTGGAATGGCAATCCTGGTAGACAGCCTGCAGGAAGACCAGCAACTCTGTTGTCACATTGCCTTCTTCTTCCATCAAACTCCTGACCTGGAGTCACTCAGATTTTCACGCTTCATTTCCTCTTTGTTATTATAACCATTTACACATTATGTTCTCATGTACAATTATTTCTCAAATTCTTTTTATTACTGCTTCCCTTTTGTCATACTATTATCATTTATGTCAACTGATCGTTTCCTGTCCTCCACCTAATCACAGAGCATCCATGATTTGAGATCGCCCTTTCCTAGCTGTATTAATTTCTCTTTTAGCTGTTCATCTATAACATCTCCCAGTTCTGACCCAAAATGTTAACCCTATCTTCCTTCCTCCACAGATACTGCTTGACATGCTGAATATTTGAATATCAACCTCATTTTGAGGTTGTTACTTCACCAGGTGAAACTAGTTAAAAATCAAGCTCGTTTAACAAGGAATTATTTCTTCTGATGGAGGGGGGGCCACACAATCTTAAAGCAGAGATAGGGCACGTGAAATGAAATCAAGACGCATCTTTTTATCAATAGCAGGAATGTCCAACTGGTGGCCCACAGGCCACATTGTGCCACTGAGCCCTCTGGACTCAGGCCACCAAACTTGCTGGACATTCAACTGACATATATAGTTCAAAAATACTGTAAAGCTTATCCTCCAGAGGCTGGCTTCTCCCTGCATTTGCTGCTGATAGGCCTGCTAAGTTTTCAAGGTGATCCTCAGAGCATGGGGCAGAGCAGGCCTCGTCGACGTGTGCACGTGCACACGTGGGCAGGGGGGCACGAGGGCAGTTTGCGAGGGTGCAAGGGCGAGCACAGTTCTCTCCCAGTCTCGGGATTCTTATTCACCCTCACCCCCACCCCCACACACATTCTCACCCACCCTCAGTGGGCGGATGAGTGAGCATCCTAAGACAGAGTGAGCCGGACAAACACACCCGCTCACAATAATTGCCATCTTTATTACTCATTTTTATCATAAATTATCAATTTATCAGTAATTTTTTTTTTGCTCAGTAAGTAGTTTCTTTTCATACATCAGTTTTTTTAAAATTTGCTCATTTGCCCCTTGGGTGAGAAAAAAAATTGAAATGTGCCCACCTCCCATGCGAAAAGGTTGGCCAAGCCTGATCTACAATGTAGTGGAAATCCCTTCCCCCAAAAAAACCAGTTGAAAATCTTCAAAGCTGTGGTTGACACATTCTTATCAGGCAAGGGCATCAAGGGATACAGATCAAAAGTTAGGCAAAGAGAGTGGAGGAGCTGATTCATAATGGTCTACTTAGATGGCAGAACAAGCTCAAAACACTATGGCCTTCTGTTCCTAAACACCAAAACTAGCAGGATATAAACAAAGCTAAGCAGGCACACAACCAATAAATCAGATCAAATTGTAACCAAATCACATCTGGTCAGGAATGGTGGTAGGCAGCCAGAACACTAAAAGAATGAGGAGATTTATCAACATTCCACAACAACCTGGTAAAGCCCAGCATGCAAGTGCAAGAAATAAGGCTGAAATGTTTGCAAGTCATTGGTTTCTCTACATTATCGATGATGGCAATTTGTTGTATGCTTAGAGTCATCTGTTGTGCATTCGAACATGGCTGTGGAGCTCAACAGTGACCTGCAGGCAAGGATAAATTATCTGATTTTGACTGCCCGGTTTTTCTAGCTTGCCTTTTGTCCTTAGCTGCCTGTATTCTTTGCTGTTCAAAGGAAGCAACGCCACTACCAGGTAGTTCTTTCTTATGCATTTTTCTCCCAAATCTGTGGCGGACATGCCATATTTCCTGAGATTCACCTTCAAGAAGTTCTTGGAGATTAATCTCAACCTACCTCACAGGTGGTGTCCATAAGACCATAAAACATAGAAGCAGAAATTAGGCCATTTGGCCCATCAAGTCTGCTCCACCATTCAATCATGGCTGATATGTTTCTCAACCCCATTCTCCGCCTTCTCCCCGTAACCTTTGGTCCCCTTACCAATCAAGAACCTATCTATCTCGGTCTTAAATACACTCAATGACCTGACCTCCACAGCCTTCTGTGGCAATGAATTCCACAGATTCACCACTCTCTGGCTAAAGAAGTTTCTCCTCATCTCTGTTCTAAAAAGTCTTCCATTTACTCGGAGGCTGTACCCTCGGGTCCTAGTCTCTCCTACTAATGGAAACATCTTCCCCACGTCCACTCTATCCAGGCCTTTCACTATTCTGTAAGTTTCAATCAGATCCCCCCTCATCCTTCTAAACTCCATCAAGTATAGACCCAGAGTCCTCAAACGTTCCTCATATGTTAAGCCTTTTATTCCTGGGATCATTCTCATGAACCTCATCTGGAACCTCCCTAGGGCCAGCACATCCTTCCTGAGTTACGGGGCCCAAAATTGCTCACAATATTCTAAATGTGGTCTGATCAGAGCCTTATAAAGCCTCAGCAGCACATCCCTGCTTTTATATTCTAGTCCTCTTGAAATAAATGCCAACATTGCATTTGCCTTCCTAACTACCAACTCAACCTGCAAGTTAACCTTAAGAGAATCCTGGACTAGGACTCCCAAGTCCCTTTTTACACTCCAGATTTCTGAATTCTCTCCCCATTTAGAAAACAGTCTACGCCCCTATTCTTCCTACCAAAGTGCATGACCTCACACTTCTCCACGTTGTATTCCATCTGCCATTTCTTTGCCCATTCTCCTAACCTGTCCAAATCCTTCTGCAGCATCCCCGCCTCCTCAATACTACCTGTCCCTCCACCTATCTTTGTATCATCTGCAAACATAGCCAGAATACCCTCAGTTCCTTCATCTAGATCATTAATGTATAAAGTGAAAAGTTGTGGTCCCAACACTAACCCCTGCGGAACTCCAAGTTTATGTTATGAATATGTGACTGCCTTAGAGATTTATCAGTCATGCATACTACATGTCCACTCCATCTCATCTGGGGTCTGATGATGGTTACTTCAATTCCAGATATTTCTGCTCTTTGAAGTATCTCAGTGTTGGGCATTTTGTCCTCAAATTTTATGCGTATGATGTTCTGAATGCATTTCATGTGGAACCTGTCCAACTGCTTAATAAGTCTGGGGTAGGTAGTCCATGTCTCTAAAGGCATATAGGAGGGTAGATATTACCACAGCTTTGTATGCAACACATTTTGTTGCAAGTGTTTGATAACAAAATTTCCTCCACAGTCTCGCATAAAGGAGCTAATGCTGAAGTTGCTCTGCCAATTCTAGTTGCCACCTTGTTGTTAGTGCAGACATTTCTGGAGATTGTGCTTCCAAGTTAGGTGAAGTTATTCATAGCCTTCAGGGTTGTGTCACTGGTAGTTCTAGGAGGTGGGATTTGGTCAGAATTTGGTGGTGGTTGGTAGAGTATTTCTGTCTTCCTTAAGCTGATGGTTAGTCCATAGTTGCCAGCCCCGCTTTTGAAGAACAGTCCATGATCCTTTGAAGGCCATGCTCACTCACATTGTGACATGAGGGCACAGTCATTGGCAAACAACAATTCCAGTATCATCATCTCCAATAGCCTAGTTGAGGATTTCAGTCATCTCAGGTTAAAGAGAGTAACATCTGTTCTGAATTGGATGTATGTTCCATCAACATTTCCAAATGCCCCAGAAAACATGGCAGCAAAGAATATATTGAAGAGCACAGGGGCCATGAGGCAACCCTGCTTCACACCACTTGTTATGTCAAAGGGACAAGTTTATTCACCAGAGTCAGTGACTCGGACATCATTCCATCGTGAAACTACTGATTTACAATTCTATCAGGACATCAAAGTTTGGCTAAGACTTTCCACAAGGCCTCTTTATTTATTGTGTCAAAGACCTTCGTCAGGTCAACAAAGGCACAGAGCAAAGAGTTCCAGCTGTCTTTCACAGCAATTCTGTGTTTCCCAAGGGTGAAGATCATGTCACAAGTGCCTCTGCCTTTCCTGAACCCACTTTGACTTTCTGGCAGCACATGTTCTACTATGTGGCTTACCATTCTTTTGAGGAGTTGAACCTTTGCTAGAATCTTACCAGCTATCACAAGCAGCTAGATTCCTCTGTAGTTTTTAACCTTTTCCTTCATACAAATGAACAATCATGGCATCATTGAACTCCTGAGGAATTATTTGTTGATCCCATATTCTGTTATATAATTGTGTGAGTGTGATGGCTAGCTGGGGTCCCACAGATTTGTAAATTTATCCTGGGATTACAATGGAGTATGGAGCTTTGCTTGAAGATGGGGATCTAATGGCTTTGTCAACCTCCACAACAGAGGGTTTGCTGTCCAGGTTTTCACACTAGGACCAGTCTGGAAGCTTGTCTATAGCTGTCCCATTAGGGGTGTGCTTAACTGCTCATCTACCATAAAAAAGTGCTCAACCCAGCACCCTTTGGGAACTGTCCTGTCCATCAGGAGAGCTTGCCCACAGCACTGAGAACAGGTGTGTAGCCGCATGAGGGGAGAAGCATAAACAGTCTTCAGAGTTTATAGAAATTAATGTCATGTTGACCAGCATAGGCTTGAAACTCTCTAGTTTGTTTGCCCACCATGTGTCTTGCATCCTAGCAGCTTCTGCTGCAGGTTCCCTTTGCTGTCCTGAAGTAATTTCTTCACAGTGGACATATCTTTCTCAGCCATCCTGCATATGCAGCATTTTTCTGTTGTAGCAGTTCCTTAATTTGATCATAATTTTCATTGAACAAAACTCAGTGGCTTCTTTTTTGTGTTCCCAGGAGATCATCGGCAGCTTCCAGGACTGTTGATTTGAAGGCTGACAATGCCACTTCAACATCACTTCGGTTTTCTTTGGAAGACAGCTGTTCCTCAAGATGGAGCCTGAATTGTTCACAGCACTGTGGATGCCAGTTTCTGCACCTATAGCTTTCTTGGGAGTCTAGTGCATATTGGTCTTCTTTTCAATGAGATAGTAAATTTCATCTTGGAGCATGGCATCCTGTCTCTGTAGCGCAGACTATTCCTGTTGTAACCCTGATGATCATGACATCTTTTAAGTTGCTCTGCCAGGTGATGATAAAGTCAATCTGATGAGAGTGTTTAGATCTTGGATGCATCCAAGTGTTTTTGTACTTTGCCTGCTGTCTAATGATGGGGTTGGCAACTGACCTATTCCAACAGGTGCAAAGACTCAGGAGAAGCTTGCCAATGGTTTTGCATTTCCCCACACCTTGACTCCCCAAGACACTATCCCAAGCCTGATAGTCAGCTACTACCCTTGCATTGACACCCTCATTACAATGAGCTTGTCCTCCAAGACAAGGCTGAAATGTTTGCAAGAATCTTCAAACAAAAGTAGTAAGTATTCATTCTCCTCCCATGGTGCCTATTATAAATTTGATTTACTCCACATCATTCAGAAGCAGCTGGGCACACTTAACATAGCAAAAGGTTATAGGCACTGGCAACATCTTGGCTGCAGTTTCAAGGCATAAGCAACCTATTCCAATATAGTTATAACAGCAGCTACCAATTGACAATGTGGAACAAAAAAAAAATCTAATCTGGCCAATTACCATGCTTAACAGCAGTGATTGGAACAAGTCATTAATATCACCAATTTGTAACAACTACTCACAAATACTTATTTTGGTTCTTGGAGAACCACTCATCTTTCAATCAAATTGAAAGCTTGATCCAGGCATAGGCTCGAGAGATCAATGACTGAGGGAAAGGCGATAACTGCTGCTATAGACATTGAGCAGCATTAAACAGAATGCCAAGAATCCTTATCAAAACTTAAGCCTATGAGGGTCAAAGAGAAGCCCCTCCAATGACTGCAGTTATAACCAATGCAAAGGAATTCTCTTCTCCAGAAAGCAGTGCAGGCTGGGTCATTAACTCTGCCTTGAAAATATTTAAATAGACAAGGGAGTCAAGGGTTCTGGAGAGCAGATGGAAAAGAGGTCACAACCAGTTTAGTCACTATCTTATTGAATGGCAGAGCAGGATCGAAGGCACGAATTACCTATTTCTGTTCTTAAGTCCATAAAAAAGGAAGATGACTGTGCTTGTTTCAGGCTGGTCATTACAATCCCAAGGCATCACTCTAGCTCAGTGAATAATATTCAGATGCTGCTTCTGTGACTTTCTTGCTGTCATAAAATCAGGAGTTGGACATATCACTGATAATTATAACATTTAGTTCCATTCACTACTCCTCCAAATGAAGCAGCCCACAACAGGATCTGGATAACATCCAGGCTTGGGCTGATGTGGCATGAATTTTACCTGCTTTTTAAGTGCCAGGTAATGACTACCTCATAAAAGAGAAAGCATCGCCATCATGTCTTGATCTTCAATGACATCACCTCAACATCCTGAATGTCATCACTGACCAACACTGAACTGGACCAGCTATATCAACACTGTGCCACAAGAACAGGACACACTGTGTACACTCTACAATAAACTGGCTCACCTGCTAATCACTCAAAGCTCTCCATTATTTACAAAGCTTTTGTCAGGTGTATAATTAAACACTCCCTGCTCACCTGAATGGGTGCAGCCAGAATAACATTGAAGAAGATCAACACCATCCAGGACAAAGCATCCAGGATCAGAGTCCCTGCCTTTTTAGCGAATATCCCACCCTCTACCATCAGCAAACTGTCGCTAAGGTTACTCCAACTGAACCTTCTCCTCCTGTTACCTCCAACACCAAGGACACAGCAGCATATAATAGAAAAACCATTACCTCCAAGTCACGCACCAGTCTAATGTGAATGTACAAACTGTTTCTTCATTGGCATTGAGTTAATAGCTTCAAATTCCCTATCCAACACTACTGAACAGCATTGATTCTCCAGTGATTTTCCACTATAATAGCTTAGCACCAGTTGAAGGATAACAAATATTTTCTGATGACTTCAAATAGAACATATTTACTACAGCTTTTGATCATTTAATTTCATACTAAGTTTATAAAAAATTAGAAAACCAAATTGAGAAATTAAATTTTCTAATTTAAAATTAACATTGATCTAGATCAAGGCCATTTTATAAATTAACATTAAATTAATATTGGATGAAAAAACAACTTTGTAAACAATATCAAAAAAAAGGTTTATTTTGCTCCTCAAGCCTGAAGTGAAGTTTTATTTTGTCAGTCTCAAATGTCAGGAACACTTACTGTCAACAGAAAGTGTATTTGCAGAGCTTTAAGTAATCACCACAAGAAAAGTTCTGAAGAAAAACCAAAAAAGGCATATAATCTGACTAGAATCTTTGCGAAAAAAGTACAAGATATTCAGATGCTTGAAGTCCTCCTGTTGCAAGCCTAGCATTACAAGCATATTTTACCATCAGTAAATCACTCCCCTGAAACTGTTAAATCTGCAGTAATCCAGGTCTACAGGATATCTACTCTTTCTTATAAAAGCATAAGAAGCATTTTAACAGTTGCTGAAAGATAAACAGAAGACACAGAAGGGAACAGCAGAACACAGGAGATAAATAAGATGCCATGAGGTACAATTTATATCTGTAAATGAATTATCTAACAATCCATGAGTGCTAAAACTGTAAAGAATGGAATACTAATCTCAACAAAGAGTTCATCACTTATTTCAGGTTCTATGAAAAAAGTTTTCCATCATACGGTAGATGCATAATGTAAATTGAAATGATCAGCTGTAAATGCAAATATGAATAATGAGTACAGCGGTATAAATGCGAAGAATCCACAGCCCATATCTTTGAATTTTTAAAAAAATTCTTTCATGGGATGCGGGTGTCACTGCCGAAGGAACCACAACAAGTCACTGCGGTGCATCTTGTATACAGTACACACCAGTGGTGGGAATGAATGTTTAAATTGGTGGATGGGTGCCGATCAAGCGAATTGTTTTGTCCTGGATGGTGTTGCGCTTCTTCAGTGTTGTTGGAGCTGCTCACCACAGAATTCCCAGCGTCTGACCTGGTCTTATAGCCACAGTGTTTATATGGCTAGTCCAGTTCAGTTTCTGGTCAATGGTAGCCCCCAGGATGTCGATAGTGAGAGATTCAGCGATGGTAATACCATTGAATGTCAAGGGGAGATGGTCAGATTCTCTCTTGTTGGAAATGGTCATTGCCTGCACCTGTGTGGCACAAATGTTATTTACCACTTATCAGCCCAAGACTGAATGATTTCCAGATCTTGCTGCATATGGGCACAGACTGCTTCAGTATCGGGGAGGATAGAATTGAATATTGTGCATTCATCAACAACATCCCACTTCTGACCTAATGTTGGAAGGAAGGTCATTGAAGAAGCAGCTGAAGATGGTTGGTCCTAGGAACTCATGCAATGTCATGGGATTGAGATGATTGGCCTCCAACAACCACTACCATCTTCCTTTGTGATAGGTATGACTTCCCCACTGGAGAGTTTTCCCCTGATTCCCATTTACTTCAGGCCACACTTGGTCAAATGCTGCCTTGATATCAAGGGAAGTTACTCTCTTTTTACCCTCGAGTTCAGATCTTTTGTCCGTGATTCAACCAAGAAATCAGGAGCCAAGTGGCCCTGGCAGAACTCAAACTAAGCATTAGTGAACAGGTTATTGCTGTGTAAGTGCTGCTTAATAGCACTGTCGATGACACCTTCCATCACTTTGTTGATGAGCTATTATAATTGAACATTGCATGCATTTGTATAAAGTATACCTACTTGTTGCTCAATTACATTTTTCTTCTAAGAAATTCTTAAAGCATAAATGTTTATGATGAAGGAGGACCTAATAACTTACAGTAATTAAAATCAAATCTGAATCCTCAATAGGATAAGTTGTGCATCTTTTTATTTTCCATGCCATTTACAGCACCAATAAAAATAAAAGAAAGCTTCTTGTATGCTTAGGATGAATGGTGAAGTGTGTTGATCAGTTTTAAAATACAGAAGGTTTGTGTTGTCATCAATAAGCTGTAACAAACAGATAATTATAATTGCATTTGGATTCCAGCAAAGTTGAGGCAATGCTCATCTGTGCTGCAGTCAAGAATTTCCAAGTCAGGTCCAACCCAGCCATTAACAAGCTTTCTACACATGGAAAGCACGCACAGGAACTCAGAGCCGCTGACTGGAAATCGACATTTTTAGTAGCCAGTAGCTAGTGACAGGCTAGTGCTTGCCTTTCAACCAGAGTTGTCTGTTGTCTATTGTCTGTTGTCTACTGTTAGAGAGCAACAGTTGGTTAGTGATTGCTGCAAAAAGGGATCATACAAGTCTTAATAAAAGCAAAATTCTGCAGATGCTGGAAATCTGAAACAAAAACAAAGTACTGGAAAAGTTCAGCAGGTCTGGCAGCTTCCGCAGAAAGAGAAACAGTTACTGTTTCAAGTCCAATGTGAAAACTTCATTTCAGATTTCCAGCATCTGCAGTATTTCACTTTCATCATACAAGTCTTGCCAGTTTTACAGGCAGCTGTCATGATATCTTTATCCTGCAACAGTCAACATCCCACCACTATTTCAACCTTCAAGGAACTTTAGAGAATGGCTGCTTGGGAATAAGGGCTACCCAACCACATAGAACTGACGACACCTCTCTGCAACCCCTCAAGGCTTGAAGAGCTCATGTACAACAAACATCGGCCCACCAGAATCATTAAGCACACTGTAGTGCTCTTGAAGCAAAGCCTCTGGTGCCTGGATAAGTCTGGGGTATCCCTAAAATATGCTTACACAAAAGTCTCCTGCATTATGGTAGTGTGGTATATGCTGTACAACATGGCAAGAGAGAGGACGGCATTGAAAAAGGCAGAGCACCATCAATTGTGATTATTGCATATGGTATATATTGTTATTTTCCCCTCATATTGGTATTCTTGCGAAGTGTGCAAGATGAGTGCAAGGCGAAAAGCTTCGACATGTCTCTTTTTCAGCACTACTCAGGTTCTGTACTACTAAATGACTAATTGAGATCTGATAAAGACTCAGGTACGGGTGAGGGAGGAGCAGCAGAGGAGGGGCCAAGCACAATGTTTTACAGCCAGAAGCAGCAGCTATCAACAACTTATATTTGTATAGTGCCCTTAATGTAATAAAATGCCTCAACGCACTTCACAGGAACAATATAAAACAAAGTATGACACTGTGCCATTTAACCAAAAGCTTTATCAGAGATAGGTTCTGATGAGTACCTCAAAAGGGAGAAAGAGAGGTGGAGAGGTGTAGAGAGGGAATTCCAGAGCTTAAGGTCTAGGAAGCTGAAGGCTTCTAATGGCAGAGCAATTAAAATCCGGGATTTTCAAGAGACCAGAATTAGAAGTGCACAGATAGCTTGGAAGGATATGGGGCTGGAGGAGATTAGAGAAAGGGAGGAGAGGGGCCATTGAGGGATTTGAAAATGAGGATGAGAATTTTAAAATCAAGGCGCTGCTTGACCAAGAGCCAATGTAACTCAGCAAGGACAGGGGTGACAGCTTACACCAAGTCCTGTTCACCTAAGACACAGGCAGCTGAGTTTTGCATGACCTCAAGGGTAGAATGTGGGTAACCAGCCAGGAATGCATTGGAATCATCAAGTTCAGGAGGTAACAAAGGCACAACCGAGGATTTCACAGCAGATAAGCAGAGACGGGGTGAAATAGAGCAATTTACAGAGGTGATAATAGATGGTCTTAGCAATGGCATGAATGTGTGATCAGAACCTCATCTCAGGGCAAAATATTACACCAAGATTGCAAACAATCTGATTTAGTCTCAGACTGTTGCCAGGGAGAGAGATAAAGCCAGTAGCTAGGGAATAGAGCTTGGAGCAACCAAAAATAACGGCTTTAGTCTTCCCAATATTTAACTGAAGGAAACTTCTGCTCTTCCAGTACCAGATGTTAGATAAGCAGTCTTAGCAACAATGGAGGAGTCAAGAGGGGTAGTGGTGAGCTCGAGCTGGATGTCATTTCTGTCAATGTTGTACATGTTGTGGCAATTGAGTGCATGCTCTAGTTGCAATTAAGAGCAGCTGATACTAATCGGGGAAAGATTAAGGCACAAATATGAAAACCAGTTTCTACCTGTGTGAGGAAACTATGTGGAAGGGAAAAGTAATATAAGCTTTGTGAATAAACCTATGTTGAAGAAAGACTGGCTCCAGCTTCTTCCTTTGCCAGGCAGATGTTCACCAAATTAACAATGTCATCAGGATATATGTGGAAACTAACTCTGTGCTTTCAGATGATATCGCATCGTGTAGATGAGTAACAGAATGGGGCCAAGAATAGATTCTTGGGTAACACCAGAGGTAAGGATGTGGGAGTGGGACGAGAAGCCATTGCAAGTGATACTGTCGTATCACTGCTTGTGACCTGCTCATTCTCCTCCCCGAAAAATTACACAAAGCAATGGTCCTCGTTACCTTCTTCATCACTCCTTTAATCCTGCATTAAAGAACACTGAAACGTTCACCCAATAATAAATGGTGTAGTGACAATTTTGCTACAAAAAGACAGTGCAGGCACCAGAGAAGCTGGAGGCAGCCTTTGGAACCATTGCTGAGATTCTCCATTTTTCAACCAGAGCACATATCAATTTTGTAACTATAAACTCCCTTCAATAAATATATTAACACTAACTGGCCTCGGAAGGCCCACCCAGCTCATGTCCAAATCCCCACACACCAGCAGCCCTATCGTGACACTATAATTAGGTGCCTTGATGGAGCATAGGTGCAGCAATGTCTATGTTCAACTGTTGCATACTCAAGGAAGTAAGCTGAAAAGCGTGCACATTGCACTATTTTCTTTTTGCAACTTTCCTTCATACAATGGATTGTTGTGGTTCTATAGATATGGTAGAACTACAGCAAAGGATAACAGTATTATTCAGTGTCACATAAATTAGTGCAAAAATGTCTGGCATAGGGAAGGTAGTTGTTTTGCATGCTTGCTTACAAATCAAGGCTACTCACAACCAATAAGCCAGGATGGTTGGCCAACCATGCTAAAGCAGGTATCTAACTTTGAGGACTTGCCCCTCAATTTCTAAATGCGAATCTGCAAGAGGCACTGACAAGGTCAAGTTTGGAGGCACAAGACAATATCTTGCATTTGCTATAATTTTTCAGACACTCACTCTGTGCATAAATGCTCAGAATGAGTCTATATTTGCTTAATAGCCCTATGTCTTATGAGCTTGCCTACCTTTTGAAACATTGGAGATGCTTTGCTAGTCTTGTTTTTTCTCTTTCTTTAGGTTCTTACCAGGGACCTTATTCAGTATTTTTTTCTTGAAATGCCTCATACAAACATCACAATTTGGCAATTTTGGTCCTATTTTTGATTATGCATGTTAAGGTTCTAGAGAAGGTGCAGAGGAAGGCAAAGGTAATACTTAAACTTAATTTACTCTATACATGGATAGAAAGTGAGTTAGGACTATCCATTGTGGAGAAATGGTGGCACATGAAGAGGCATTCCACAATTTTTACATCTCTATAAAAAAGTATGGATTTGTGCACATACAACATTCAATATGAACATATGTCTAGAAGATACAACTACAAAAGTATTTTCCATTGTGTTTTCATCAGTAACGGGATCATGTCATCATCAGTTAATTGCTCATCACATTGGAAAGGCTGCTGAATGTGGAAGGACGGTTGAATATTATATGGAACTGAACAACACACACACACACTTAGTTACTATCAGGGCTAATCCTCAAGTCTGTAAAAAAATCCTTTGCTACAATGAACAGCTGATGGTGCATCATGATCTAACCGTTATGTACACTTACTGCTCAAGGAAGATGAATTTAAAATGGAGAACATTTTGTAATAGGAACAGATGAAAATTATCCTGCTTTAATTTTAAAATAAGCTGAAGACACTGAACAGCTATCAATAATTACCCACTTTATTAAACCATATTATTTTCCAACACTTAAAAACTACACAGTATATATTTTTTTAAACTTTAGCAAATAACAGTTCTGATGGTCAAAATACCCAAACATTCAAAATGCTAAATGGAATTCTTACAAATGCTAAATATTGCTGATAATGCTTATTTTTAAAAAAGAGAAACCTAATTTTTGCTTCATAAGAGTCGATTCTTGGAGGGCTCTTGCTTGTTTTCCACCCTAAAAAAAAACTATCACAATTGTTTCATTTTTATTGTGCCTTTCAAGTGTCTCAAATTGATTAACAAGCATACATTAACAAAAGGGAAGAAAGACCATCACGCTTATCAATGTTCACCCTCTCCATTAGACAGCAGAACCTCGTGCATCACCTTCAACTATTCAGGGGGGTAAAAAAATAAACTACCAGCCAATTTCAGGAGAAATTCTGGATAGTTCTTTCCCAACATTCTAAGACAACAAAGCAAGCTCTAGGAGACATATATCACCAAACAGATTTAAACTAATGCAACCCCTCCTGTATGCCCCAACTTTGTTAGGAACACAGGACTATGTGGGAAAAGAAACAACCATCTCCAACCATTGGGCTGGTTGTGAAGATCACAGGCTTGTATCACTTTACAACATAACACAGGCACAGGAGACAAAAAGAGTGGGGGCAGGGTAGACAAAAAACACAGCTGAAGAGATAGGATTTTTAAAGAGACTTTGCAAAGGGGTAGCAAGACAAAGTAGTTTACAGTTCGAGTGCCAAAGAACAAGGGTTTAATGATTGAAGAAGTGGGCGCTAATAGTGGTGTGAAGAATGAACAGTAACCCATATTCAGGAAAACAGAGGCTAGGCTCGAAGAGATTGCTCAGTTAGGGTGTCATGAGGCTCTGGAGGGATTTGAAGACAAAGATCTTGAATTTAATGGTGTTAGGGGCAGGGAACTAGTACAAGATACATGTTAAAGGTATACAGAGACTTTGGGCCATAAGAAACTTAGGCTGGGTAGTTCTGGATTAAAACAAAGAAATTGAGTTTCAAAAAACTCAAATTTTGGAGCAATGGATCAGTCATAATGTGAACTAAATTATAAATATAACAATTCATAAGGAAAAACATATTTGTAATTAGCAACTTGCAGGAGGTGGAAAGGTAAAGACTCCTTGATCGCATTAAAATAGAGACACGCACATTAGAACAAAGGTTATTTAAACAGGTTAAGTTAACAGCTCTATCATAATATTATTATTGCATATACCATCTGAAGTAATCAAGCTACTCTGGAGACCATTCAAGGTATGTACTGGATATACTAGAATTGCAGTATGTCACCAAATTCACATTTCTTAATGCATGACAGAGACAATGTTAACTTTATCATGGTGCAGAATCTTCAGAGGGATCAATTATAGCTCAGGACTTTTGCACCGCTAGGTCTGTTCCACAGCAAATCCTATATCGTAATTGTGTTACCAACTTAGCAGTACAGATAACATACATTGTGCTTTTCAAAAAGCAGAATATTGTAGATGCTAGAAATTGGAAATAAAAACAGAAAATGCTGAAAATACTCAGCAGGTCGGGCAGTATCTGTGGAGAGAAACAGCTAACTCTTCCCTATGATGACCCTTCATCGTCAATTGGAAGCGTTGGTTCTGTTATTCTCTCAGTGGATGCTGCCAAGCCTGCTGAGTATTGCCAGTATTTTGCTTTTTTATTATATATTGGGCTACCTTTGCCCACTATTTGTATTTAGCAACATTTAACATTTTTTAGGAAAATGTGAACTATCATGTTCTATATGTATTCCATGGCAAGGGCATAAGGGGTTAATGTTAATACTTTAATAATGAATATTTGAGATAACAAAAAAAAATGACCTGGAGGTCTAAGGAAGGATCAAAGGAATACCACACACCCTGAAGACGACTTGAATTCTCTAAACAACAAAGATTCTGATCCTGTTCTTATGTAAATTACTGTGAATTAGACTAGATTACACAATTAAAGTCCCTCTCATTTAAGCAACCTGTTTATAGGCTGAATAAACGTTTAGCTTCTTATTCAAGAAGAACAGAATAAGTTTTTCTGTTCTTATTTACTGAAGTAAAACACTTCTCACGACTTGAAAAGAAATTTCAAATTTGTCAAAAACAGCCAGATGAATGTCTTAAAACACACACTTAACTTTACAATAGTATCATACTTGACTCATCGCCTTAAATTATTCTTTGTTGGAGTTGAGTTACAACCATCTTTAACAAAGCAAAATATTTCAAGTTGCTTAGAATGACCATTTTCAATTACAAAAGACAAAGTTTCCATGATAAGTATGAATTAAATAACTTAGAGGATTTATTAATGGAAGGAGGTGAAACATAAAAAAAATGCAATCAAAAAAAAAGGTTCTGAAAATCATATACACCCATGGCTCAAGTGCTAAATGTACCATATGTAGCAACTGAGTCACAAGGGCCAGGAGTAACCCAGGTTAATTCCCTTATCCATGCTGATTTAGCTGATCTCTGCTAGAGGCAGTGGTGAGAACTTCATAATTAGCCTCCAAATCCCTGGGCTAAGGAAGGAAAAACAAGGAAACCTGCTCACATTTGCTTTGACTGAGCATACTAAAACTGTGTGTTTTGCAAGTGGGCAAGGACAGCTTTCGTACCCACCTCCCATGATTGAATAACTTGATACTTTCTCAGTTCATAGATAGTACCAAAGGTCTGCTGGTTCTGGGAGGGCCATATCCCCAGAATGAATTACTGCCTTCAAAGGAGAAAGGGAAAAACATTCTTGGCTAAAACTAAAAGCAATTGCACCATTTTTCAGGCATGAGAACCACCCTGTCAAGATGGTCCAAGCAGCACGGAAACTTCGTCCCACCTGCTCATCAGCATGACAACAGAATGCAGTCCAGCACAAAATGTGCTACTGACTGGCTGCACTTGCAGCAAAAGGCACACATGCATGCATGGCAAGAATGGGTTTCAGCTATCCTGCAATTTTAAAGGCAGCTTGCATCTCTTAAATGGAAGATACATTCTAGCTACAACAGCTGGTGGAACTGCTTCAAGTGCTTCAGAAGGCTACAAGTTCCAATGAAGAAGTAGATACAGCGCTAGAAGTCTCAGGCAAGGAGTTGGAAAGGCAAGTGGTCATGTTTCCACAGGGGATCAGGAAGCCTTTAAGAAAAATACTATGAAGAGAATGGGAGCAGGTAACCATGGAAGTCAATCAAGGAGTCCTGAAGACCTGGCTTCAGTGCCACAAATAGTTCACTGACCTCACACAAGTGGTCAAGGTCAGTGAATCCATCATCAAATGTCACCCCCAGGTTTTTTTTTAACCTAATCTCCTCTTCCCTCACTCCTACCTTCCCCTTCTGCTTTCAGAGATCTCAGACAGGCTGCCTGGCCAGCCATCACATTCTCAAACATGAAAACAAGATCAGATGTCTGATAAAGAAGCACCATTACTAGATCTGATACTCGCAGCCATCAGCTCAGATTCTGACATTGCACACAATTTAGAGAGAGTATAGTGACAGGATCAGGAAATGGACAGTCACTGAGCACAAGTGGGCTGCAGCAAAGGCAGGGGAAAGGGGAACAGGTGTGCTAGTTCCTCTGAGGGCAAGGTTGCAGATGAGTTCTGCTACAGAGTGCTCACACAAACAAAGGAATTAGTAACAGTGGGCCATTCGGCCCCTCAAGCCCACTCCACCTTTGACAAGGTCATGGCTGATCTAATTGTGGCCTTAAATCCACTTTTCTGCCTACCCCAATACCCTTAGATTCTTGACTAACAAGGCAGTCAATCTAACTCAGCCTCAAAAATATTCACCACTCTCTGGGGAAGAGAATTCCACAGACTCATGGCCCTCAGAAAAAAATGTCTGCTCATCGCAGTCTCAAATGGGAGAACCCTTAATTTTAAACTGTCCCCCAGCTCTAATCTCTCCCACAAGGGGAAACATCCTTTCAACATCCACCATGTCGTCCCCTCAGGAACTTATATATTTCAATAAGATCACCTCTCAGTTTTCTAAACTCTAATGGATCCAGGCCCAACTCAATTCAGCCTTTCCTCATAAGATAACCCCTTCATCCCAGGAATCAGTCAAGTGACTCGGATGTGGACTTTGATGATGTGGGATACAGAAAGGGGGCTGGTGGGCACGCACAGAAATGCTTGGTTCGTTGACAAGCTTGCTACAAAGCCTTGCCATTGTCAAGGAGCATGGTGAAGTCTAGCTCCAAACAGAACAGGACTTCATGCAGAGCTTGAAGACGATGCTTTCTAGCGTATAGGTGATGGCAAACTCCATGAAAGCACTTCCAGAACTACCTGCAGTGTAGCTTCAGGTAGCCAACATCTCAGTTTCCATTGCAGCACGAGCAGAAGCCACTTCTGTGCTGCAGTGAAAGCTCAGACCGAGGTCATGCGATTCTTGCCTACTGCCATGAGGGCCAACTTGGTGGCACCATGGCAGCAGATACCAACACTTGAAGAGGCATCTCAACTCTTGCAGTGGTCCAGCAATCTGTGCTCCAGGAGATTGCCAGAACTGAATTGCTGAGCTATTGCCCTGAGGAAGAGACTCCATTGTAACTCTTTCGAGTACAAACACGTTTCCATCTGTTTCAGATGAAGTTACATTGTTTCATAGTTTGCCATTGTGAGATTTGAACTCTTGATCTTGGGGTTACAAACCCAGTACCATAACCACTTGGCTATTTAGGCCAAGCCAGTGACTCCATTGTACAAGAACCTGTGGTCCTCTCTCAGGAGGGCAGCATTCTTGCTGCCACTCCACCAGCACCTTTGCCTAAAACTCTCAACCATCCTGTGCAAACTGCTGAGACCTCAAGGTTCAGAGCTGCTCAACAGTGTCTTGCAATTCCATCGACAATCTCACCCACTGAAAGTTAGCAGCTTTCCATCATGCAGACATGCTGCAACCACTGGGATGGCACTGCAGAGGAGGAGGACCAGGACATGCAAAGGCACTCACAAGACAGTCACCAAGGGATTACACAAGTGTAAATATTTCAGTTTTGTATGCATTGTATAAACTTGATGGGGAATTTTTTTTGCAAGTGCCTTTTATTTCAGGACTTTGGTCAAGACGACGATGAGGAATTGAGGAGAGCACTGATGTGGAATGGTTTTGGAGAACTGGGCTCTGATGAGATGCTCATAGATGGCCTGCCTGGAGCATGGCATCCTAAATGCTTCCCCTGCTCCAAGGTTCTCGCTGAAGACCTGGTAGGAGGGCTGTACCTACATAAGAGCCATGTTGTGTAGTAGGCAGCAGACTACAATAAACTTGGAAAAACATTCCCACAAGCAGTCCAATCAATAGATCTGCTATTTTAGAATATAACAAAGGTTTGCTCCACAACATTCCTGGTGGTTTTGTAGTAAGCTTGCCAATGCACCAAGCATCTCTGCATCTGCCCATCAGCCTTCTTTCTGTATGCTGCCCCATCAAATTCCTGAATTGGTAAATTACAGTCACCTCAGACACTGCTCCTGGCTGAGGTGGGGATAGGAGAAGTACTCTCTGGATAACCTGGGCAGGTAAAACCTTCTGTTAAGAGACCTATGGCTCCCTCTGTGCACAGTTTCTCCTTTCTGCTGCCAGTGCTGTCTGTCCTGGTGCAGCCCAAGAGGAAGGACAAGAGCCCATGGGTGATAGAAGGTTTCTGCTAACAGACATTCAAACTTCACTGCGAGCAAGAGCGAGAAAGAAAAAAAAAGTTGGGCATTATTGCAATGATTGCATATGTCACAACTTGCTGAGCAGTGAAATTTCTTCCAGCCTAACTTCAGAACAATCTGCTTTGATCACCTGAATACAAATTTTTCCACTTCCACCCACCCCTATGGTGCAAGTGAAAAAGCGCCAACTTGTGCTGATTTCTGAGCAGTGTTTCTCTATGGTACTTATGATTTTAACATTTTCTACCAAAAAATGAGTACTTGAGACAGGATATAGCAGATATATCAGAAGCAATCTTAACTAAACTTGTTACTTCTAGTGTGGAGATCGATAGAATGTTTAAAATTTAAACCTCGGGTCCAAGTATTCAATATTGAGAATGAATAAAATTTTAGAAATAATAAAAGGTCATCATGAAGGCAACTAAACTGCTCGATGATATAGCTTTAGAGCCCACTAAAATGTTAAGAATGAAAGACCGGATGACTGACATTAATTTTCCATATGCATTTTTATCAGAATTTCAAGATTTGCAAATGGTAAGTGAAAGAAATACACAGGAATTCACTTATTAATGTCATACCTCCGGATGTTTTGATTGTGCAGCACTGGAAGAACAAGAAAACTGATATTCTTAGTACTATTATCTGCCACAATTGATGTGGTCTTTAACATTTTAAATATTGAAAATAGAACCATGCAAAACAAATAATTCAAGTACTTATGAAATATAAAAATCAGTGATTTTGATTAACCCACAGTTGTCATGTGGTTTGATCAAAAGTGTTACTTATAGAACATAAAATTGCTCTTAATTGTGAATTATTTTATTTACAAAAATGGCTTAATATCAAAGTGACCAAAAAGTGGGGGGAGTCCAATCCTACAAAATAATCAATCAACTTGGACAAGCCAATAGAGTCCTTATACATGAAGATTTGTTGAAAAAAAAATAGAAAACTCAAGAGAATTTTGGTTGTTGGTTTGTTGGTCCCAAAAACAAGGAGAAATAAAATTTCCAGGGCATTACAAAAGCCAAAATCATGGCCTCTCATGTCAACAAATTTTAAGAAATTATTCTGCAGCAAAACAGAAATTAGCATATTTTAATTCAATGATCTACAGTCAACGTAGCACCTACATATTAAACATATAATGAATCATACTGACCTTTACTCTAGCAAAAGACACGATTTTATTAATTGAAATTAGAGTTTAGTGTTACCTCCTAGCAAACAATTCTAGTAGAAACAAAGAAAAATACCCCCTGTAAAGTCTGTTACTACATGGTAGTTTATGCTGAGAATTGTATATAATAAGATTTCCTAAAAATATTTCTTCTTAATTGTGAAAAGCTGTTCCAATGAAACAAAACATCCTTGTTGTGTTCAAACTTAGTTCCCCATATATTTACAGATATAACACTTTCCTAATTTCTTAAAGCTTAAAAATTGTTCTGTGTATTAGAATCTTGCCAAAAAGTTACATTGCACCTCTCACTGATCTACATGCAACGCAATTACAAATAACAAAACCAAAATGTAATATGTCTACACATGATTTAAAGAATCCACATCACATCCCATTTCCACCTATTTAGTTTTGTGCACATTTTTCCTGATTATGTAGACAGTAGCATTCCAACGGGCCAAGAGCATCTTCTAAAAATGTAGCACTTCAAACTGAAAACACACACCTAGGTCTAGAATCTTAAGCATTTAGCTAAGTACTGAGAGCTGCACATATTTCTCAATCTCTTTCTTATTTATAAATGAATATTGAATTTTATCACATAACACCAAAACAATTCTTAGATATCATGCAAGAGCCAATTAATTTATGAAAAATACTCCAGGCAGTAGTTATAAACGCATTGTATGTAACTTCATTCATTGAAAAATACAGTCAAAGACAAAGCAATTGGCAACGCCTCCAGAACTATTCGCAAGAATAGCCTCTATCTCCATTTTAGCATTACTGTTTTGTTAACATTAGATTAGCAGATAAGCCAGGCTTCCCCTCTCTACCCGACCCCTTTTGAACAAGACGTAGGAAGGTTAAAGGTCAGGTAATGACAAAATAGCCCAAGTGTGTTACTAAGAACCAGCAGTTAATAGGTCATTACTTAAAATTATATAATTTCAAAATCAAAATGGTCACATCACAATTTGCTCTTTGCGGTTATGGAATATTGATATACTTCTAAACAGGATTTAAAATGCTAAGTTCAGTAACATTAATTCTGCAACGGAACTTCCTCCTCCAAATAGAGATTGCGCAATCTGAAACAACTGACATTATGATATTCACAGTCCCAGAATAAAATCTAACAGATTTTTTTTTTTAAAATGAAAGCTTAGAAAGGCCAGTAATTCAGATAATACAAAGAAGCTTTGGAGAGGTGAGCAGCAACCAACCTCCGAAACATGATTCTACTTCCAAGATTACATGGCCTTGAAGACAGTTGTTACCTGCAAGATTATTTCACAATGACAAAAGACACTTTGGTAAATTTGTACAAATTATGGCAAAATACTTTCTGCTGGATTTCAATATTTTCCTCCCTTACGAGAACATTTTTAGTCATGCCTTGTTCTAATATGTCCTTTGGAACTTAAAATGCAAAGACCACCTTTACCTTCACAGTGAGGCAATCTCTTTGTTAAAGTATTGGTTGGTTGTCTTCCTACTACTAAGTTTTCTTCAAATAGCTGTTCTGAGGCACTATAATCAATGAAAGCCATGTGGAAGGAAAAGATTTACCTTTAAGTAAAGCTTTAGCTTCTATGCCACAATAAATGGGATACAATTCATTAATCCTTAGATATTATCCCAGAAGATACAATCAGCTAAACATTGTTTGTTTCTTTTCACCAACATTAAGTAATTCTATAAGAACAAAATTTAACCAAAACAAAGTATGCTCATTGTAACAAAGAAACTGGAAAACTATGCTTCAAGAAAAACAAAAAACTTTACCAGGCTCAAATACAGTGAAAATAGGATTTTTAAAGCAAAAATATTTTAGACATAATCAATGGTAGAGGAGCTACAAAATGTGCAAATTCAATTTCCCATCGGCATGCAAATTTGAGAATTGTACTCTAGATGATCATTAATGCATTGATCAATATCTTCCAAATAAGTGTGTACTTCCAAGGGTGACCACAAAACTTCAAATGAAAGCTTTTTTTTTTAAAAAAAAAGAAAACGAATTTTAAACCATCAAGGGGGGGGGGGGTAAAAAAAACAGCAATGTGATTGCAAGAACATGCAAAACATATCATTCTAAAAGCAGAATGACTCATTGTAAATTAAGAGTAAAGCAAGGCATCCGGGGCAGTATCATTAAAACTAGAAAGACTGCTTCAAAAATTGAAATAAAATGAAAATGTTGGAAGTTTTTTCACAATATCCAATGTGGTCTAAAATACATGTTACTCTCCAAATTCAACCTTTTAAGTCAGCCTGCTAGCACCAAACACCATACGGCACTTACACTGCAAAAACTATTTAAAAATTCAAACAGTTCACTTAGCATTTCAAGTTAAAAAAAAACTTGAAAATTGCCTTAATTTAATTCTGATTGGTTCCGAAATTAATTTTAATCCAAGTGCCCTCACAAGCACATTGTATTGTATTTGTAAAGCACGACACCGGCTTACTTCGATGTGCTTTAATTATACGATGCTATTTTTTTTTTGATCGATGATGTTTTCTATTCTTTTTTTTTAAAATACATCCTTTGTAATTCGGCGGTGTCCTTAGTATGCCTTCGCCTAATTGCTTCAGGGTGCTCTCAAGTTCAAAAGTTCACGTTTTACGACCTTACAAAGACTCATCACTACAGAGAAACACATTTCTAATAAATGCCACCCCCCCCAGCTGTATTTTGTCTCCAAATTCATCTTAAAACGGCACAAAAATTTTTTTTAAAAATTAAAAATAAACACCGAATTTCTCCCCCCCCCTCACCCCCCCAATCCCCCCACCCACCCCTCACCACCACCCACCCAATCCCCTACCTAAATACCCACCTCTGGGAAACAAAAAAAGTGCCTTTTAGAAATGATGAGACCCCCACTGCAATAATCAGTCGGGTGAATGGGATAAACGCACCGTGCAAGCCAAATAGTTAGCACCATCACTCGGAAAACAATGGCAAACAGTTAAACGCAAAACAAAATTGACAACCATGAACGTGCCACACTGACCACCATGATGCACAATTCTTACTTCAGCAATAACGAAATACAATTTCAACGTGTTTTTTTTTTTAAAAAAAAAACACCTCGCCGGCTTACTGTTAATTGGTTTTATCCCGTTCTTTTCTTCGTGTTCGTAGCCATTGGTTTTTTGTTCGATCTCCATGCTCTTGGGTGGGTGGGTGGGTGGGTGGGTGGGGGGGGGTGTGTGTGGGTGTGGGTGGGTGTGTGTGTGTGTTGTCTTTTTTTTTTTGGCCCTCACGGTAATCTCAGCACGCGTCGCCCATGGTGTGTTTACCTGTCAGGCGGTTAGCCCGACTCTTCTCGCGCACATCGATAACGCTCGGCTGGACGACAAGCCGCTCGCGCTGGCAACGGCTCAGCACCTCACGCAAGCGCATCGCGCCCCTTGGCCCTTCTGTTGCAGTCACCACCCCCCCCCCCCCCCCCCCCCCCCCCCACCACGAGCGAGAGAGAAAGAGGGACCCAGCTCCGCCCCACCCCCCTCTATGACGACACTCTCCCTCTCTCTCTCTTCCCCCCCCCCCCCCCGTCCCCCCGTCCCCACCACCATAACGAACGGGACGGAGGATGCGCGAATCGCGCGCGAAGCCTAAACCACTGGTCCCAGCATTCCACACATTGTCACAGGATTCCAATTGTTCTTTTCACAGCCTCAACCTGACAATGGGTTTGCATCCCCACCAGCTTTAGCCGCTGCCCTTTCAAACCCCGCTGGGGGGTGTCAGAATGTATTGCTGGGAGGGGAGGGGAGGGGAGGGGAGGTTGGAGAAAGAACTGTAAACTGCAGGGTGGATATTTTCGTGTGAAATGGAAATGAAGGGCTATCTGCTTTTGACCCTAGCACGAACTTTACCCTCCTTATACCGTTGATAAAACATTGGGAAACGCTCCCCTCATCTTCCTCACATAATGACCACACAAACCGAGCCCCTCCTCTGTCTTTAATGGTCCAACTGTTTGAGGTAGCCTGCGCTGTTTTTGAAATCAAATGTACATTAATACTGTGGGACGTGATGTTTATGTACTGAGGTTAAGTGTGGACACAAAAAGTTGAGGAACTGGCATGCACAATAAACTTAATCAATTATCGTTGAGAAATCAAAATAATTACTATTTATGGAGATTAAGCATAGATAGTTTACATATTTGGACAAATATCACTGCAGTTGTGTGAAAAATACAAACTACGCTTGGCTATTAGTGCTATTTATAAAGAACAATAGTCACAATCTCAATGGGCTCAGAGGTGGGCAATGGGAATACACATATTTACATCCTGGATTTAAGACCTATTATTGATTCAAGTTTGATTTTTATCACTCAACCTTTGGATGACATGCTTTCAGCTGCCTTGTCCCTAAAGTGTGGAATTCCCTCCAGCTGTGCCTCAGTTGGTAGCACTCTGACCTCTGAGTCAGAGGGTTGTGGGTTCAAGACCCACCCGGGACTTTAGAACAAAAACTTAGGCTGATACTCTTGTGCATTACTGAGTTGACATCTTTCAGATGACATGCTAAACCAAGGCCCTCTCAGGTGAACATAAAAGATCTCTTGGCACTACTTTGAAGAAGAGCAGAAGAGTTATTCCTAATGTGCTGGCCAATATTTATTCTTAATCAACATCACAAAAACAGATTATCTAGTCATTGTCACATTGCTGTTTGTGGGAGTTTGTTGTGTGCAAATTAACTTCTGTTTCCTACATTAAAACAGTGACTACACTTGAAAAGTACTTACTGGTTGTAAAGCACTTTGAAAGGTCCAGTTGTGAAAGATGTTATACAAATGCAAGTCTTTCTTACTTTCCTGTCTAACCTCTCCATCTCTATTTCTGTTTCTCTCTTTTAAGAATCATCTTGAAGTCTAGTTCTTTCACCAAGCTGTTGATCACAAGTCCCAATATCTCAATATCAAAGTTTGTTTGATAACACTCCAGCGAGGTACTATATAAGTGCAAGTTGATGTTGGTTGCAGAAACGTAAGCAGGGGTAGTGTTAGGACCATTCAGCCCATGCAGATCCATTGAAAGGAAACCTATGCAATGTTAACAGCTGATCCTGATCATTTTTCTCAACTATTATTATTATATAACCTATTGTACACAAACATTTTCACAAACATACATACGCAGATTGGAGATTGGATCAAATATACAGTATTTAGTATAATTGCCTGGCAATGTACACATCATATGAGATAAGTTGCACTATTTATCATACCGTTTGCCAGGAGGACAGCAGAAACACTTTAGGGATATCCTGAAAGCATCCCTGAAGAGCTCAAACATTTCCTCCCATTCATGGGAGTCCTTGGCTCATGACTGACCAAAATGGAGAAGGCTCATCTGGGGGACACTGAACACATTGAGAGAGTTGATCGGGAACATGCAAAAAGCACAGTCAAAACATCAGTGGGAGTACACAAACTTCCAAGCAACCCATCTACCCAATCCTTCAAGCATCACCTGCCCCGCACGTGGTAGAGTCTGCAGATCGCGCATTGGATTTATCAGCCATCTCAGAACCCATCAAACCAGAGTGGAATCAAGTCATCCTCAATCACGTGGAACTGCCTAAGGAAGTCATCGGGACTCCTGATATCAGTTGCCCACCTAGCAGAGTCACAAACCTGCAGTTGTCAATAGTCAGACAATCAACTAGCGAAGTCAATGTGGCTCCAAGAAAGTCTGGCAGGCAATGAAATTTCTCAGGAAACTCAACCCTCTGTGGAAAAACTCCAGCATCTGAAAAGAAAGGTTCCCTGTACTCAAAAGAAAGAAAATATCTTACATTTATATAGCATAATTCACAACTTCAGGACATTCCAAAACACCTTACAGCCAATTAACGACTTTTGAAGTGTATTCTAATGTCGGAAAACACAGTAAAAATTTGCACAGAGCAAGGTTCCACAGAAATGAGATAATGACCAGATAATCTATTTTAATAACATTAATTGAGGGATAAATACTGCTCAGGAGCTGGGAGAACTTCCCTGCTCTTCTTTGAATAGTGCAATAGGATTTTTACATTCATCTAAGAGCACAACTTGCCATACAACACGCTCATGCATTGCCTCTAGTCTCCTGGTCACAACATGAACCTACATCATATCCCACAGAATAGTACTCCCTTTAGTTGGAGATATGAATCATCAGCAGAAACTGCTTAACGTCTCATTCAGCAGACAGACAATGTTGATAATGCAGCAGTTAATCTGCTAGAACCTGGACGTCTGCAGACACAGAACACTTAATTATTTGAAGAGTTGCAAATGGAATGGAACACTATGCGACTATCAGCAAACATACCCCCTTCTGAAACTTAGATTGAGGCAAGGTCATTGACGAAGCAGCTGAAGATGGATGGACCTAGGACACTACCCTAAGGAATGCCAGCAACATTATCTTGGGGCTGAGATGATTGGCCTCCAATAAGCACAACCATCTTCCTCTGTGATAGGTATGACTCCAACCAGTACTGAATTTTCCCCGTGATTCTCATTGACTTCAATTTTGCTCTTTGATGCCACATTCGGTTCAAGTGCTACTTTGATGTCAAGGGCAGTCACTCTCACCTTGTCTCTGGATTTAAAGCCAACTATTAATCTGAGTTTTATTTTTATCACTCCACCTTTGGACGCCATGTTTTCAGCCATGTTTGAACCAAGGCATTAATGAGCTCTGGAGACATGTGCCCTGGCGGATACCAACTGGAGAGATAAGATGATTGGCAAGTAAATGACCCTTGATAGCACTGTCAAAGATATCTTTCATCACTTTGCTGTTGGTTGAGAGTAGAATGATGAGGCAACAACTGGCCAGATTGGATTTGTCCTACCTTTTGTGGGCAGAACATACCTGGGCAATTTCCATTTTGTCAGGTAGATGCCTGTGGTGTAACTGTATTGTAACAGCTTCTCTAGAGCCAAAGGTGATTCTAGTTCTAGGTCTAGTTTTTGTTTTAGAGCCTTCAGCACCACAGCCAGGATGTTGTTAGGGCCCATAGCCTTTAATGCATCCCGTGCATTCACCTGTTTCTTGATATCATGTGGAGTGAATCAAATTAACTGAAGACTGGCTTCTGTGATGTTGAGGATCTTAATAAGTGGCCGAGATGAATCATTTACTTGATACTTTTTGTTGAAGGTGATTGCAAGCACTTCAGCATTTTCTTTGGTGCTCACATGCAGAGCTCCACCACTATTGAGATTGGGGATGTTCTTGCATCCTCCTCTTCCCATTACCATTCTCAACTGGATGTGGCAGGACTGTAGAGCTCTGATCTGATCACTTAGTTATAGGCTTGCTTAGCCCTGTCTATATTATGTTGTTTCCAGAACCCAATAAAATACTAAAAATATGAACCTATCTACACTAGTGATCGACAATCATTGGTCTCTGGAAGTAGAACCAGGATGGAAGTTGCAAAGCTTTTTCTATTCTCATAAAATCCAACAGCCAAAATCATGAAATGTCATAAGAAAGTCAAGTAGCAGTTCTATAAGTAGTGAGACAAGACCTGGTACATGCTCTCATCTCACCTGTAATCCCTGGTCAAGACACCCTGAGTATCTTCTCGTGCACAATTTAGCAGCAGTGTCAAAATCAGCACTGGCAGAGACATGTGAGTACACAATATTCTTGCCTTCTTAGCCAAGGGTGTATGGCAGTGGAGAAAATAAAATACCTTTATAAAAAAGGACAGGAATAACACCAAGACCTGCCATGACATCATAACTCATTTTAGCACTGTAACCCAGAAAGTCAAAGCAAAGGAATTGCTGATTAAATTTAATGGAGATGGAATGACATCAGCAGTTTGCTGAGGCACATTCCAGGTAACAAAATTCATTACCAGCACAATCAGAAAAGACCTTATCCATGTGTTTAAATAATGGTTAAACCCTTCTTCATTCAAAAGGGCGGAGGAAGGTAGTTAAATAAATATTTGACACACAGTGAATGCCACTGTAATCCCAATGAAAACAATCATCATCTCACACTTTAGTTAATGAATTGCAAAGCTTTATGACAATGATAGGCCCAAGGTTCCAATATATTGCAGTGTTTATTGATGTTTTTATAACAAACTCTATCTCTTAGAATAAATCTCCTTGTGAAGGTTACTGGTATATTTGTGCAATGTGTGTTCTCTGTTCTTGCAGAGTTCAAATATAGAATGGAATCTCAATTTGCATCTCAAAAGAATGGATAATTAAAATTGGTGTAAAATCAAGAATCCCTAAATGTTGGTATTATGATTCATACATGAACAAGGCACAGGAATGAGGACAAGTGCAACACAAATAAAAAAAGTTTTATGCAGCAAGCAAAAGAGATGAGATGCAAAGTTCAAAAGAATATGTAGGTTCAATGTCTCTTACAAGGTCCTGTCCTGTGAAAATTCTGTTGGATAATCAAGAAAGCAGATAATCGAGGTTCCACTGAGTGCAAAAAAAAAAGTTTTCCTAAGCCAATAATCCATTTTGCAGCCCACCATGTAGCTTAGGGGGGAATTGTCTCAGATTTGCACTAAGTACAGTAGTGGGCAGGAAAAAGGACGTCTTATCCGCCAACCGCAATGGGGGCTTTTCACACTGTAGCACCCCAATCCTGCCTCATTAATTATTAATTCCCAGGAAGCATGCGGGATTGCTGGTGGGGCGGCCTCTGATTCGCCCGCTCTGATTCGCCCGCCCCGACGACACCTCAGGCCTTCAGTAAACCGAGCGCCTCATTTAAATGGCACCCCCGCAGAGAGCTAGCACTCTTTAAGGGATAGGAAGCTGCCACGAACAGATAGCTGCCAAAGGGAGGAAAAGTGCTGCCCCCAGATTTAGTGACGTCTCCCTTGAGCGCCTACTGGACACAGTGGAGGCCTGCCGTGAAGTCCTCGACCCCAATTCTAGGCAAGGTCACCAACCCAGCATGGGAAGCAGCAGCAGCAGTGGTCAGCACCAATGCCCTGTAAAAGAGGAGAGCCATCCAGTGCAGGGAGAGGACGAATGGTCTCATCCGTTCCACCTGGGTAAGTCAGTCTTCTCATCACACTCAACTTTTAAGTATATAAAGAGCAAGAGAATAACTAGGGAAAGAGTAGGGCTGATCAGGGACCATAGAGGTAATCTGTGTGTGGACATGGAAGATGTGGGTACAGTCCTCAATGAATACTTTGCATCAGTCTTCACAATGGAAAAGGATGTCACAGGTATGGACATCAGGGTGGAAGACTGTGAAATATTAGAGGAAATTAACATAGAGAGAGAGGAGGTACCAGTGGGTTTAGCAGCCTTAAAAGTGGATAAATAAATGTATCACAGGCTCTTGATGGAGGCAAGGGAAGAAACATCAGGGGCTCTGGCTGTAATTTTCAAATCCTCTCTGGCCACAGGTGAGGTGCCAGAGGACTGGACCTCTGCTAACATTGACCTATTATTTAAGAAGGGAGGAAGGGATAGACTAGGAAATTACAAGCCAGTCAGTCTAACCTCGGTGATGGGGAAGTTACTAGAAAGGATTCTGAGGGAGAGAGTAATTCTGCACTGGAGAGACAGAGATTACTCAGGGATAGTCAGCATGGATTTGTTACGGGAAGGTCGTGTTTGATAAATTTGATCACGTTTTCTGAGGAGGTAAATAGGAGTGTTGATGAGAGTAATGCATTTGATGTGGTCTACATGGACTTTAGCAAGGCTTTTGATAAGGTCCTTCATGGCAGAACGGTCAACTAACTAAGAGCCAATGGGATCCAAAGCAAAGTTGGATGCAAAATTAAGGCTGAGAGGCAGGAAGCAGAGGGTGATGGTAGAGGGATGTTTGTGTGACTGGAAGTCTGCTTCCAGTGGGGTTCCACAGGACTCGGTGTTGGGGCTCTTGCTGTTTGTGGTGTATATAAATGATTTGGACTTAAACGTAGAGGGTATGATCAAGAAGTTCACAGATGCCATGAAAATTGGTAGGGTGGTAAACAGTGAGGAGGATAGCCATAAACTACAGGAGGATATTAATGGGCTGGTCAGGTGGCACTTTTTCGATTCATAGAAGGGCCAATAACCAGGGAGCATAAGAGGCAAAAGGCTAAGATGGGAATTGAGGTGAAATTTTTTCACCCAGAGGGTGGTGGGAGTCTGGAGCTCGCTGCCTGAAAGGGTGGTTGAATCAGAAATTCTAATAACATTTAAGAAGTATTTATATATTTATTTGTGTTGCCATAGCCTTTAGGGCTATGGGCCAAGCGTTGGAAAATGGGATTGGTGTAGTCAGATCTTTGTTGACTGGTGTGAACACGATGGGCTGAATGGTTTCCTTCTGTACTGCAAACATCTATGAGTCTATGAGTCTCACACACACAAACCCACCACATATCCACAGCGATCTCACACCTCAAGGCAGAACATCACTAACTCTCCCACACACCCTCATATCTCCATCAGACTCTCATCCCCTGGAGCTCATGTCATCCATGTCTCCGTTCACCACACAAACACCCCACCCCTACCATGTGTCCTGCTCACACTCTCTCCATCTGTTTTCATGCAGGAGAAGCTGGCTCACAACAGTAGGGAGAGGTCCCAGGTCAGGGGTGGAGTGACCCACATTAGACGCCGACTCACTTTGAGGAATGTACCTTTGCACTGGCTGATGAGGATGTGGACCGTGTCTGCTGTGACGATAAGGTTGGCAGCGAACACCCACCTGAGAATCCAGCACCACATCATTCCTCTCTCAACCTAACTGTGAGTGCTCTCTCTCCTGCTTTTGACCCTGCTGCCATGCACTCGTTATCTCTACTTTGGTTGACAGGGAGCTCTGCCAAGTGACCGACACCCTCAGGCCATCAGTCCCTCAGCTCCATCCACATCCTCACCTCCAGCGAAGAGGGCACCTCCTCCATTGAAATAAGCAGCCTGGAAGACCCATCACAGTGCTTACCCACACCCTGCACCAGCGCAGAGGCACACATCTTGGTGGGACTTAGATCTAGAGCAGGCTCGGGTTCACAGTCTGGTGGTCACCACATGGACACGTGTCCGCAGCAGGTGGAGGCAGGTTCAGCCGAGCTCCCCAGCACTCGGAGGACTGCTGGGGAAGAGGCATCTGTGAGGTCTTAGACAGACAACCGGCCTCTGGATTTGGCCTTCCCACTCATCCTGGAGATTTAGCAGAAGATCATCAAGCAGAGCTATTGAAAGCCATCAACGGAGTGGCACCCAAGTTGGAGGAGTGTGTCCATCTGTTGTCTGATGAATTGTTGCCCACATTTGCACATATGGAGGTCTCCATGGGAAGATTGGCTGATGCCATGGAGACCCTGGTCCAGCAGAATGCAGAGATGTGTACAGACCTGCACTCCATCATGGTAGCTATGGGTGAGTTCCTGCAGCGGTAACGTGAGAGGGAAACAGGGCACCTCAACATCCCTGGAGGTGCTCCTTCCCCTCAAGGAGTCAGGCTGGGGCCCTCAGGCACCCAAAGAGAGGAGGAGCGGCAGCTGGACACTCTTGGTCTAGCAGTTAGGAATCTCAGAGTCTGTCCTCTCCCTCCAAGCCCCCTTTGCCTGTGACCCCCTCAATCTCATCCTCAGTCACCGCAGAGGGAGCAGCTGGTCCACAGGAGGACAGACAAAGCAAACCGGGGCCCTCAAGGCTTCAGTTCTCCAGAGGACCCACGCCAAAGTCATCAGAGGCAACAGGGCCAACCATTGCACAGGCTGTCTCCACCCCTGCTGCGGATGTCAGGGCAGCACCTAGAATAAGTGGTAGGCCTGGAAAAGTTAAGAATTTCTGTTCACAAGTGGTTGCACGGGTGAACACATCTTGTCACTTTATAATCTGAAAATATATTCACTTTCACTGAATAATGTGTAATGGTGTCTTTCAGCTTCATCTATGGCTGCGCGAGTCCTCCCCCTGCATCCCACCCCAACTAGCAGTTTAGCTGTGTGCAGCCAGACCACGAGTGATTCAGGAGGGAGAAGTGTGTGTGTGGCTGGGCTTTTTGGAGCCTTATGCAAGCATTCTCCCACACACAGAGAGCTGTCCTCCAACGCACTCATCTCAATGTCCCAAGCATTTTCAGTGCTGCCTGCTGGGGTTCGCTTTCAGTTGTCCACACGAGCTGACCTATATCTCCGCCCACCCACTGATCACACTCCCAGGCAGCACCAGTGCCCGCCCAACACAAGACTCCTTTCACTTTCCATTTCAGAAGCATTGTGGTTGTTAAGTATGTTTTCAGCTCTTTTCCCCATCACTGTTGACCCCCTGCCATCACCTTCCACCTCCCCACCGTCACCTACCAAACAGAACCCTTTTCTTTTCAGGATGTCCAGGTGAACGTGCATGTTCCCTATCTTCCGAAGAATCCCACCCTATCCACATTGACTTCCCCAACCTCCTCCTTCCTATCCACAGGGTCTGTGTCTGCCTCCAAGTCCCCACCATCGTCACCCTTTCTACCACTACCATCGGGTCCTCACCCTCCCACTCCACCGGCTCACTCTGCCATCTCTCATTCCCTCCTACCATGGCCACCCTCATTTCACTCCCCAGGAGGCAGTCATCGGCTCTGCTGACCTCTCTCTTGCAGGTTCACCTGGACATCTCCCCTTTTACTCCTTCCTGCACCCTTAGTCCTTCCTCTCCCATGGACTCCTTCCTCCCCCTGGACTCCTTCCCCTCTACGAACTCCTCCCTCTGCATTCTTTCCCCCCTCTGAACTCCCTCCTCCCCTCGAACTGCTTCCCCCCTCCAGACTTATTCTTTCCCCAGATTCTTTCCTTCCCCTAGACTCCTTGCTCCCCCTGGAATCCTGCCCCCTCCAAACTCCTTCCTCTCCCTGAAGTCCTTCCCTCTTCTGAACTCCTTCCCCCCTCCAAACACATTTCCTTACACTGTCCTCCTCAATTTCACCTACCTCCTCAGTTGCCGTATTCTCCCCCATTACGCCCTCCTCCCCTGTACTCCCTCCCACCACTCCCAACCTCACCCACCCCCACCCCCACTCCCCCGACACCATCGATCTCACCTTCCAACATCCACCCCCCCCCCCGACACATTTGTTCTCCCCCCCTCCCAACCTCACCCCGTTCCCTGGTGCACCTTCCTTTCCCACTCAGACCTCAACCTTCCTCCCGCAACCCCCCTAGGTACACCTGCCTCTCCCAGTCTAACCTACACCTTGGTCTCCACCCCCTCAATGGTCATCCATAGCAGTCTGTGGCCAAGACACTGATGTCCCAAAGCAGACCCCAGACACCTTCCACCTTCCATGAGCTGCTTCGTGGAGGAGCCATGTCCATATACATCCACCCAGCATGCGATACACATGTTCCTCCAGGGTCCAGCAGCTGTAGGTCACCAACATATTCTGCTCCTCGGATATCTGCGATGTGTGAATGGCCCTAATGGTAAGTCCTGACTTACATATGTCACGCTTGTCAAGACATGTTCTGAGCCAGCCTGTTTTCCCACTAGTGTGGGGGTTGTAAATTTGACATGGGGGGATGATTCTGATGAGCAGGACTTATAATTAGATGCAGATATATTGAAGTGATGCTCCTGAGGTGCAGCGGCAGAGGAAGCGTCCCATTGACAGGCGGAGCGGACAATCGCAAACTGGTTTCACAATGGTGTGAAACCGATTTTTGGCCTTCCCGCCATATTGTCTGCTCACACCCGCCATGACACCCAATGCCAATGGAGACGGGAAATTCCCGCCTTAGTGTCTGATTTTTTTTTGCATTGTAGTTAAAATTTGAGATAACGAAAGTTAAGTATTATTCAGTCCTATTATACAACAATACAGATCTATTACACATGCTAAATGGTATAGTCTGCTGTTGATACAAGCATTGACATGAATACAAGGCCACACATCTTCATAGAGAATGTACCAAAATTTCCCAACAATCTTATATAATGTTCAATAAAATAGCTCATAACTAATTCAACTTCGACTCTTAAGAAATGTGCCACTTCTGTTCATGAACATGTAATTAATACGTTTCAGATACTTCAAACATTTATCTAGCATGGTATATCAGCATTCAAAAAAAAGTGCATGCTTCTTAAAATTCAAAAATGCTGAACTATAACCATAAATTTGTCCTTTATAAGCCTAAAAGATAATAAGTCACTGCTCCCATTAAATCTACATCCATGGAGAGACATTTATTAAACTGAAATTATACATGTGGGACAGGCAAAGTATTTCTGATGTGGATTATACTTTACTACATTTAAAAGTCATAGAATCATAGAAATTTAAACCACAAGAGACCATTCAGTCTGTTGTACTTGTGCTGATTTTTTTCCTTGTGCTTATTTCCTTTTACTCTTTGCGTTCATAACTTTGTAAGTTCCTCTTTTTCAAGTACCTCTCCAACTCCTTTTCAAAATTGTTTATAGAATCAGCTTCCCCCACCTTTTCAGGTACAATGTATAGATCCCAACAATTCTGAATGGAAAAAAAAAATCACCTGATCTCTCCTCTAGATCTTTTGGTGATGATTTTAAATCTATGACATCTGATTATTGACCCATTCGACAGAGGGAATAGCTTTCCTTATCTACTCTATCAAAACCTCTCATAATTTTGGAAACATCTGTTTGGTCACCTCTTCACCTTCTCTGCTCAAAGGAAAACAATCCTAACTTTTATACATTCTACTCGTAACTGAAGACCCTCATCCCTAGCAACATCCTGGTAAACCTCCTCTGTATTATTTCTAAGGCCACTACATCTTTCATGAAGTGTGGTGCCAAGAGTTGTCTACTTTACTCCAGCTGAGGCTGAAAAATTTTCTAGCATAATCTGTTTGCATTTATATTCTATTTCTTTATTTATAAACCCAGGTAGCCCATATGATTTTTAAACACCTAATCAACTCAGATTCCAAGGTCTCTGTACTTACCTGTATTTTTCAAAATTGTGCCAGTTATAGCAGCATATTGTCTTTCCATATCCTTTCTGTTTTCTTCCAAAGTGCATCAGTTCACACTTCTCCATGTTGAACTCCATTTGCCATGCTTCTGCCCATTTCACCATCCCCAATAATTCATTCTGTAACCTATAACTATTGTCATCACTATCTACTATTTTGCCAATTTTTTTATCACCTGAAAACTTTATAATGCTGCTCCCTACATGAATTGGACCACTTATAAAACCTAAAAGGAGTAATGCATCCAAAACCGGCTAGGCAACACCACAGTAGGTCACTTCCCAGACTTCCCAAACATTCATCCATCACTACCATTTGCTTTCTGTCACTGAGCCAAATTTGTATCCATACTAACACTTTCCCTTTAATCCCCCTAGTTTCCCTTCTCTTAATAAACAGATCGGTGGTACTTTGTCAAATGCCTTCCGAAAATCCATACTTACAGAAGCTACTAAATTAGCTTGATCAACTTTCTGTTAAATCCAATCAAGTTAGTCAGATGCAATTTTTCTTTAACAAATCTATGTTTGTTCTCCGTGAGTAACTCATGCCTTTCCTAATGAAAGTTTATTTTGTCCCTGATAATTGTTTCCATTAATTTTCCCACCAGAAATGTTCAACACACTGGCTTGTCATTCCCTAGTATTTCCCTCTTCCTTTTTTTGAATGGTGATATAATATTAGCACCTGTCCAGTCCTTGTGCATTACTCTTATATCTAATGAGAGAGATTCTGACTAATGCCTCTGCCATTTCTACATTTGCTTTTTTCGCCAATCTAGGATGCATTCCACTTGAACCCAGTTGACTTACCAATCAGACAGATCTCACAGTGGCTACCAGCTACAGAACTCAAAACTAAAAACTGAATTAGGATGTAAAAACACATGATTTAAGAATAAACCAATGACATATCTCATCCGCACAATGAAAAAATTCTAACCACTGTTAAACTTAACGTTTTCCCTAATACTATCTAATATAATCTAATACTAATAATAACCCTAATCTAATGATCAGTTCCTTCTTCTACTCTGTTCTTTCTATCATTTTTTACATTGCTAGAGCAAGGTGAGGAGGGGTTGAATGGCTCCCCTCTTTGTCCTCTCCTCATTTAACAACAACAGGTTTCATTGTTTGACAAGGATATACTTGCCAATTCAGTGAGGACTTAACTGTTTACAAGCTGTTATCATAAAAGAACCAATCAGACAGGTTTTCTTGAGTATAACAAGGAAAGAGGTTAACTTTATTATACTTAAACCGATCTAAGTAAAATAATAAAATACATACCGAGTTTCATTTGCACATACACTCGAAGTACATACATACACAAATACAGATTATAGAGTGTGGAAGGATCAGTCGGCCAAATTAGAGTCCGTAAAAAAATATATGAGTATACAATCTGTAGTTTGGTGACTTGCCAGGCTTCAAGCTGAATTCAATAGTCTAGATGCTTCTGATTTAAAGATGTAGACAGAGGTGCAATGCAGAAGAAGAATCTGCTTCTCAAGGGAGGCAGTAACTTCCACCTGCGAGATGATAGGCCCTGAGATTGCATTCAACTGTGTTTGAACACTGAGAGTGACTGTTTCCTTAATTTTTTTATGCTTCAGGTTCATTCCAGGGTTCTGAAGGGAATCTCTGCACCATGTCACAGTCCGCAGCACACCGCTGTATAAACTTGTCATGGATGCACACTTCAGGACAGTAAATAGCTTTATACATTTCAAAGCAGATAAGGATAGCCAGATAGAGCATGCAAGAGGATTTATGGCTACTGCTGGCTTCCCAAAGATTCAGGGCGCTATTGTTTGCACCCATGTAGCAATCAAAATACCTGCAGGAGAGCCAGGCCCTTCGTAAATTGTAAAGGGTACCAAAGCCTCAACATCCAGCTGGTGTGTGATTATCAGCTTGAGATCCTCCAGGTTTCTGCAAAGTATCCTGGGACTTGCCATGACTCATATTCTCTGACACTCCCAGATTCCAAGGCTTTTCAGCCTCCCCTACACGTTTGGATAATTGGCTGGTGGAGGATAAAGGGTATTCTCTTAAAAGATATCTAGTAACACCTTTAAGACATCCTCAAATCCCCACTGAAGAGAGGTACAACAGAAGCCATTCCACCACGAGGGCCATAATCAAGAGGATGATCAGGCTGCTCAAGATGAGGTTTCATTGCCTCATCTTGACCAGTCAGGGGATCGCTTCAATATGCAGCGGATTGCATGTCGCTGATTGCTGTTGTGTGCTGTGCCCTGAACAATCTGGCTCTTTTCTCAGGGAGATCAGGTGGAGGAGGTACACTGGGACATATAGCCTCAGATGATTGATGACGAATCAAACACAGACTCTGAGGATGAATCTGAAGAACCACAGGGCCATGTTAAGAAGCGTGCAGGGCAGCAACTTTTGGGAGCCAGGGAGACAAGAGAATCACTCATTCAAAGGAGCTTCCAGTAGGCTTCCAAAGTTCCCATTCCATATCATTAAAAAACTGCAGACACATCATTGCTCAGACCACATGAACCCCTCCTGACATCCTCTTGGACCTACATCTCCACCGAAAAATACTTTTGTCATGCTCAATTACTTTTTGGAATTGAGTTGCAGGCATCCAACTTTCATGCCACTCATAGCACAAGAAGAACATGTAATATGAAATATCAATTTATCAAGGGGACATAGAACAACAAAACACAAGTTACATAGCTAAATATATCACCCATGATTGCCCTTCTGCGTTTAGTAAGATTTCTTAAACTGTTTATGCGTGCTTCGTCTTGGTGCTCCCCCATTTCTGGCAGCTGCATTGGAGGCAGACTGCTGACTCAGGTGCCCCTTTGGCCTGGATGACCTTGGCAGTCACCCTCTATTTACCAGAATCTGTGAGGGTGCCAACTGTGTGGGAGAGTCCTGCACAGTGGCAGGACATTTCTCAGTCATCGCAGAATCCTGAGGCAATACTGTCACTGGCAGAGGGGCGGAGGAGCTGCTGTTGCTATCAAGAGTGCCTTGAGAGGACCCCCCAGATGCAGAAAGCTGCCACTCATCCGCTAACAAGAGGCTTGCTTGGACTTCCCTGCTCACCATAGATGGACATGAAGCTAGCAGAAACATCAGGCACCTCATCCATATCTCACACTGGCAATGCCCTGTTGGGGTCACTGCCAGTGTGTAAGCTTACAGTTCTGAATGCAACCCCAGAAACCCTGGACTGAGCTGCTAGAGTTGGCTTTCCATGAGAATCGTCAATCTCTTGATGGAAGATGCTGTGCATTCAGAGGAGAGGGTGACCACAGTGCTCATGCCATGGATGGACTCCTCCATTTTACAGACCAGGACACACATATCCTCTGGAAGCGCTGCCAGATCTCCATGTACTTCCTGCTGGACTTCCAGCATTTGCCGCCTGATGGACAACTCCAGAGAGTTATCGTCTGACTGGGGCTCAGCATCTTCCTGGTCTCCAACATTCCCCGGACTGTCATAACACTCAAGCTCTGATAGCTGATCAAGCGATTGTGAAGTGCTGCACCCAGTCAGTGCTGCTGTCTGGATGGATGTGCTCAAACCCACCGAGGTGCCGGTATTGGAGGTGGTGCAAGGTGCGGGGTGAGAATGTGATGCGGCAGTATCTCAGGGACCCTCCTCTTCTGATGTTAATGGTGGACTGTCTAGATTCTGGTTTGATCTGGATGATGATCCACCTGATGGATGAAAACAGCAGTGAGTATACATGAGCATTAAGGAGGCAGACTAAGTAGCTGTTGCAGCTTCCTACATATAGGCATGGCACACTTCACGAATATAAGATACAGGATATCAAAAGACCAATCACCATCAGCTTGCATTCCCTGTCCCTGAGTCCCTCAAATCTAATGCCCCCCCACCCCTCAACGTGTATCCCCTTCACTCTCATCTTCCTCAAAGATCCCTGCCTCTCCTCAACCAGCAGATCTTGCCCTCTGCTCATATGCTAATTCTAGAATGTCCTCATCCATCGGCGTCAGTACTACCAGATTTGAAACTCCACCACCTGTACAGTTGTGTTCCTGAGCATTGTGCTTCCTCTTCTCCTGTGAAGGCCCATAACTATGTACATATATGCAGGGTATAGCCCAAGCTATGAGCTAACTCCATGCTTGCTTCTACACAGTTGTCTGTCAAGTTCACAACAGACCCTAGTATCAGGTGATGTGTCTCTTTACATCACACTGTGGGCGGTACTGTTTCCTATTCCCACATTAATCCTTGCAATGCCAGATACCCTTATACTACACCTCCCTCAAGTTTTTACCCAATGTATTTACATTACAATCATGCTACCTCTTCTCCTCCCTTCAAGTCTTTGAATTTATAAATTCAGGTGGTCTGGAGGCTTGGCCAGGTTTGTTCAGGTCACATTTGGAGGATTGGTCGGCTCTGTTAATTGGGCAACATTTGTTGATTTGGAGTTTGAGTTGTAGTCAGTGTTTCTTGCACTTGGTTGTCTTCTTCTAATTCGATCAATTGTATAGTAGAAGGTTCGCCTCAAGGGATGGAGAGGAGGTTCTTCCTGTTCATCCTGATTGTATCTTCTGGTGTATGGATGAGGAATGACCTTGGCTGGTCATTGTCTCTCCAGACAATGATGCCCTCTCTTTCAAGGTCCTTGATCCACACCCTGTCCCCTTTGTGTAACTGGGGCAGCTTTCTAGTGCGGTACCTTCTATTGTAGGCGGAAACCAATCACTGCCTGTAGGACTGTTCTCAGTCCTGAATGTTTTGGTAGTCCTTGACTGCCAAGCCTGCGATTAGTTTCTTTGGCAGAATTGGGAGTTGGATGTGGAGTTTTCTGCCCATCAGGAACTCTGATGGGTCTAATTGACATTGCAGCGGGGTGGATCTATAAGTTAAAAGCACCATAGAGAAGTCATCGTTCTTTCTCAGAAGTGAAATGATATGGACTCCCCTTTCCACCTCATTGTTCGATTGTGGATAACCTGGGAAGCTACACGGTGTTGAAAGCCGTAGCCAATGGCAAATTGGGTGAGGTATTCATTTGTGAATTGCGGGCTAATATCGGACACCACCTGGTCCGGGATCCCTTGGCTCGCAAACCTTTTCTTCAAAGGTCTCCCGACCGCCTCGGTGGTCGTCGTGTGTAATTGATTCACCGCGATTCATCAGGAGAAGTAGTAAACTGCGATGAGAAAGGACTTGTCATTAAAGACAAGTAGATCGATTCCCAAATGTTCCCATGGCCTGGTAGGGAACTGTGTGGGGATTAGGGGTTCTCTCTGATCCGGCTTGTGCAGTGCATACAACTGGCAGGTTTGCGATCATTTCTTCAATGGCCCTTGATATGCCCGGCCACTATACCACAGATTGGGCACACGCTGTGCACTTTGTAATGCCCAGGTGGCCTTGGTGAATTTTTTGGAGAATCTCCAGCTGAAGGAGAACAGGAATGACCAACCACTCATTGTTTACGAGCAGATCATCTATCAGGGTGAAGTGTTTCAGCTGTTCAAACCAAATTTTCATGATGCTGCCGCCTGGTCTCTGCTGTGACCGGCCTTGTTGACAGGATTGGTGGATGGGGAAACACTCGTCTTGTATCTGCTCCTGGAGGATTAGCTGAAGTTTCCGAGCTAGCTGGCAGTTGTCTCCTCACCAATTGGGACTGTGACTTGAGCTCCTCAACCAGGTTGACATCATGTGTCGCAGGAAGGTCAACCGTGGTCCTCGATAGCGTAGCTGCAGTTGCTTGATGTTTCCCTTGAACATACACCGTCTCATATGCAAATTTCATGAGATGCAAATAGAATCTCTGAATTCTGGAAGGGGGATTTTTGCATGTTCCTTCTCAGCTAGCAGTGACCGGTGGTCTATGATCTGTTTCAACCCTGACTTTCAGGCCAATAATGTAGTCAGAAAACTCCTCACAAGCCCACATGACTGTGAGAGCTTCTCTTTCGAGAATGGCATACTGTACCGCCGTGCCTGACCTCAAGATGCATAATATACTGGTCAGCGACATCCATCCAGATGTTACTGAAATAAAACTGCCCCTAGGCCTGTGGACAAGGCATCTGCTGCTACAGTTGTGGGCAGGGATAGATCATAATGAGCCAGGATATCGGGTGAGAGCAGTGTGGCTTTGAAGTGTCCAAATGCTTGCTCCTGGTGCACATCCCAGCACCAAGCCTGGCCTTTTTGAGAAGGTATCGTAGGGGCTCTGTGAACTGGGCCAGGTTGGGTAGAAATTTCGCCAACTGGTTCACCATGCCCAGAAATCTCTGTAGGTCTGGAATAGATGAAGGGGTTGGGAACACTCTGGTAGATTTTGTTTTTTTGTGATCCAGCTAGCTGCCTTTGCTTCTGACAATGTGCCCTAAGAACCGAATAGAGGTCTTGAAGAAATCCCATTTCTTGTTTAGTGTCAGCACTGCTTCCTGCAAACATTCTAAGACAGCCACGAGCCTCCTGTCGTGTTCCTCCACAGTTGTGCTGTGGACCAAAAGGTCATCCACCCAGCAGATGACACCCTCCAGGCCTTGCAAGACGGCCAACATCGTGCGTTCAAAAATCTCAGGTGCCAAGGCGATGCTGAATGGCAAGCAGTTGAAACAGGATCTGCCAAAAGGGGTGATAAATGTAGTTATCAAACTGGATTTCTTGTCTTGTGGAAGTTGCCAGAGCTGCTGTTAGCACCGAGCTTTGAAAACAATGTGCTTTTGGGGAGCTTGGTCAGGCTGTCGTCTACTGAGGGCACTGGCTGGACACCTCGCGCCACTGCCTTTTTGAGTTGTGTCAGGTCGACACAGAAACGGATAGACTTGTTTGGCTTTGGAACTGGGGCCATCCCAGAACACCGTTTGGTTGTCTGAGTGATGAGGGAGATGGCCCCCATTTTGGTCATGTCGTCCAGTTATTGCTGCACTTGCTTTATGAGTGGGCATGGTATTTTTTGTGGTGTGAACACACACAAGGGCTTGCCATCCTCCCTTAATGTAATACTGTATGCGGTCCTCAGTCACCCCAACCCAGTGTAGAGTTTGGGATACTTGTTTTCAAATTTGGAACCAGACCCTTGCTGGTTGACCTCATCAATTTTCTTAAGGAGGTTGAGGTCAAAACAGGCCTTTCTGCTTAGAAAGGAAAATCCTTGATTGTGGACTACAAATAATGTCTTCCTTATCGTTTATTTTTGTGCTGGAGTGTCGCCTGCAATATACATTTAACTGGGAGCTTGATGCCAACTGCTTTATATGGTTGTGTTGTGGGTGGCATCAGGCATTGTGTCACCAGCCACACTTCCCTGTCCGAGACCAGCGTAACACTGGCACTTGCACACAATTTGAAGTTGGCGAGGGTTCACTGAGTTTACTGAGATGTCCACATTCCAAAAAGAGAATCCAGGATCCTTGACCTCACCTAAGAAGCACGGTTGTGTCTCTTCCTGGTGTGGTGTCTCAATCTCATGGATTGTCTTGGGATCCTCTGCCCATCTCGGGTGTCTTATCTTTGTATAGCTTTCCGAAGTCTCCCAAGCGGCTGCAGTTGAAACACTGCACTGAGATTATTGGACATTGCTGTCGCCTTTGAGGTTGTCATCCATGAGGATGACATGGTTGCCCACTCTCCTGTGGTCAGTTTGGGTATTGACTACCCAGGCCTAGAATCTCTCTTCCCTTTATTGCTTTACAAGCTGGATAGTTTGGGTTGCTCTGTACTATGGCTTGCTTTCATCCTGTAAATAAGATCAGTGCTGACGGATTTCAGAGTGCCTACTTGGATGGCCTTTTCTAGAGTCAAATCTTCCTTGGCCTGTTTTGTCTAAAAGGGCATTGTCAGCCACTCCAACAACATTTCTGTCCCTTATGCATTCTGACTTAAGGTCACCATACTCACAGCCTTCAGCCAAACTGTATAATTCATTTATAGAAGAGTCAACCGGTTCTCCAGGCTGTTGGACATGTTTGTTGAATTTTGGTCTCTCTAAAATTTTGTTGCTTCTTAGATTAAAATATGTATTGAATTATTTTAAAATTTAATCAAATTTACCTGAGGATTTGTTTATTCCTTACCTTGTAATAATATCATTGGCTATCGGACCTACTGAATAAAGCAATGCATTCACTTGTTCACTTATTCACTTGTTCAGCTTCTGTCTTTTTATCTAATCCTGAAGTTCTCATGTACCTTAAGAATCTTTTCCAACAAGCCCCCAATTTTGTGCTTGGTCTGGCCCTTGGATCAGGCCAAATTGGTTTGGTCATGTTGATTTGTCTATGGTTGCTTTAAAGGTCAGGGAAGCACATCTTTAAATGATGTGTAGGTTTTAAAAGTGGCACCATAGTAACCATTTTTTCAAAGAGTCTTCCCGCGCTTGTCACGTTTTGGTGGGCTTCCATGGCGATTGTGGTCCTGACCGCTTTGTCTTTAGTTTTGTGCAGCGATTTACCCAGTCACTATCCTGAGCCTTCCCTGCGATATTGGAGGATTTTCCAGTGTTTTTACAATCGATTCCCAGCTTTGGCTGAGGTTTTTAAACTGCCACTTCTTTCTTAACCCCTTCAACAAGCTCGGCCCATGGTGTGGGGCCGATTCTGAACCTGGCTGGCCGCGATGCTTTTGGAAAAGGACTGTAGGTGTAAGGTCAGTAGGTCTCATGAAGAGGTTTTGAGTCTTGTACGGTTGAACATTAAGTGTTTACTGGTAACACAATAACCATGTATGTATACACAGGCTGTAACCCAAGCCATGAGCTAACTCCATGCTTGCTTCTACACTGGTCTCTGTCCAGTCCACAGATAACCCTAAGATAAAAGCAAAAAACTGCGGATGTTAGAAATCCAAAACAAAAATAAAAATACCTGGAAAAACTCAGCAGGTCTGGCAGCATCTGCGGAGAGGGGCACAGTTACCATTTCGAGTCCATATGGCTCTTCAACAGACCTAGGTAAAAATAGAAAAGAGGTGAAATATAAGCTGGTTTAAGGGGAGGGGGTGGGACAGGTGGAGCTGGATAGAGGGCCAGTGATAGGTGGAGATAGCCAAAAGACGTCATAGACAAAAGGACAAAGAGGTGTTGAAGGTAGTGATATTATCTAAGGAATGTGCTAATTAAGGGTAGAAAGCAGGACAAGCAAGGTACAGATAGCCCTAGTGGGGGTGGAGTGGGGTGAAGGGAAGGGATCGAAATAGGCTAAAAGTAGAGATAAAACAATGGATGGAAATACATTTAAAAATAATGGAAATAGGTGGGAAAAGAAAAAATATATAAATTATTGGGAAAGAAAAAGAAGGGGGTTTCAGAAAGGGGGTGGGGATGGAGGAGAGAGTTCATGATCTAAAATTGTTGAACTCAATATTCAGTCCGGAAGGCTGTAAAGTGCCTAGTCGGAAGATGAGGTGCTGTTCCTCCAGTCTGCATTGTTTCAGTGAATAATTTATATATATTTTTCTTTTCCCACCTATTTCCATTATTTTTAAATACATTTCCATCCATTGTTTTATCTCTACCTTTTAGCCTATTTTGATCCCTTCCCTTCACCCCACCCCCACTAGGGTTATCTGTACCTTGCTTGTCCTGCTTTCTACCTTTAATTAGCACATTCCTTAGATAATATCACCACCTTCAACACCTCTTTGTAATTTTGTCTATGACATCTTTTGGCTATCTCCACCTATCACTGGCCCTCTATCCAGCTCTACCTGTCCCAACCCCCATTCCCCCCCCCACCTTAAACCAGCTTATATTTCACCTCTTTTCTATTTTTCCTTAGTTCTGCTGAAGAGTCATACGGACTCGAAACGTTAACTGTGTTTCTCTCCGCAGATGCTGGCAGACCTGCTGAGTTTTTCCAGGTATTTTTATTTTTGTCACAGATGACCCTAGTCTCTACATCGGTACTGTTTCCCAATCCCACATTAACCCTTGCTATGTCAGATACCCTTATCCTACAGAGGCAGAACTCTGGGAAAGTGGAAATTCAATGAAAGGTATTGTAAGATTGAAATAACAAGAATGGAGATCATAGACAAAGATTTGGAAGGAGAAATAAAGGTAAGAAGGGGGATATGGAGGAAGTGAGAGGAAGTAGAAAAATAAGTAATTGGAAATGAAAACAAAAAATGGGTAAAGGACGAACAGAACAGAAAAAATATACAGATGAGGTGAATTTTTGTGATTAGTTTCATACACGATCATCACTGAACATAAATTCAACTAAGCTTGAGGGAAGGGAATGGAAGACCAGTAGTTGGAGGGAAGACAATAGGTGATCAGGAAAGTGAGGGAGGGGAGTGTCAGTCTAAAAGCTTAAAACAATGGTGCAGTGGGCTGGAAACCTGAGAGAGTGTAGCAGCAGACTAGGAGCTGAGAGAGGGGAGTGGTACACCGGCATTAAGTGAGCAGGAGCTCGGTGCCACAGAAATAGCGATAATAGCCCAATAAAGCACGAGCATACATTGGGACGTGAGAAAACTTGAATCAAGAAAAGATTATTTGGTCCATCAAGAGACAAATTTTATGAAAGATTTGTGAAAGATCTCTTTCACAATTAAAAGTTCATGCAACTAACTCATTCAGTTCTGAAGAAGAGTCACATTCAACTCAAAACAAGACACGTTCCTCTCTCCACAGATGCTGCCTGACCTGCTGAGTGTTTCCAGCATTTTCTGTCTTTTTTCAAATAAACCTCAGTGCAAGTTTGAATTTTTTTGCGAACATGTTATTCTTCTCTCCCTTTATGTGTTCCCAAGGCATACATGATCCACTGGTGACGTGGGAAACAATGCTTCAGTTAGTCACCAGATGATGCACTAGGATGCGTTGGGCTGACACTCCTCTGATTTTTCAATTCCTTCTTACAGCCATGTTGTTCACTGCTCGGTGGCTCCCCCTTGTGACACAACTGCAATCAGGAACACATCTTATGTGGGATTGTGTCTATGAATCTATGTCCTCCAATTTTGTTGAATGTGCTGCGCCACAGAATTAGAATGATTTGGAATTGCTGTAAACAATGTTTACAGTTTAAAACATTATATCACCATCCAGAAAGTCATTCTCATCCTTTTAGCATTCAAAAATAAAACAAATTGTCTCATTTGTCGATACAAATGATTTCTGGACATGTTATTAAAGTGTTGGTTATTATTAATTTATATTACACATGATAAACAATGAATCATACAGGCAAGATCATTTCAAGGTCTTTTGGGATTTGTGTGTGAATATCCACTTAATGCTGCCACATAATTACTTTGGCACATGATCCCACATAAATAATTAGGTATAGCATATTAAAATTTAATACCTCCACTGAATAACTGAAATAACAAGCTTGTATTATTTTCTAATAGAGTTGAAAAATCGTCAAATTGTTCATCATTAAGTTATCCATTATTAAACATTAGCAATCAAAAACTTTAAATGAACTACCTTACATTAGCGCTTAATCAAAATTATGATATGCAGATGATTTGTTTTATTTGTTTATTGCAAATAATTTTTCCTTTAATTATATTTCAATTTGTAGTAATCCATTGTTTATCTAGAGGATGCACATCAATAACAATCATGTACAGAGGATGCATAATTTACTCCAGGTACAGCGGAGACCTCATAGCAGATCAGTGGGGAACACAATACTGAGTTATGAAGAGCTTACTCATTGGTGTTAATGCTTAATTAGTGTCATATTCTTTCCCACTGCTTATTCAGTTTATGCCATCAATAAATACTAAACTCATTATGTGGCCCAAGAAATCAGTTAAGATGTTCTTTATGGTTAGACTGTGTAACACAGTGTCATCACACTCTGGTTTACATCTGGTCTCACCTAAGATAAAGTATGGAGACAATCAAACTGTTCCCAGAATTTTCTTGGGCATTCTAATGTTTTTGTGCATGCAGAAAGAATATTGATGTAAAGTTCAATGTTCGTTTTATTCATTCATGGGATAAGGGTGTTGCTTGGCTAGGCCAGCATTTATGGCCCTTCCATAATTTCCCTTGAGAAGGTGGTGGTGAGCTGGCTTCCTGAACTGCTGCAGTTCATGTGGTGTAGGGACACCCACAGTGCAGTTAGGGAGGGAGTTCCGTGTAGTGGTGTACTCATGTGTCTGCTGTCCTTGTTCTTCTAGATGGTAGTGGTCATGGGTTTGGAAGGCGCTATCTAAGGAGCCTTGGTGAGTTCCTGCAGTGCATCATGTAGATTGTACACACTGCTGCCGCTGTTTGTCGGTGGTGGAGGGAGGGAATGGGATGCCAAATAAGCGGGCTGCTTTGTCCTGGAAGGTGTCAAGCTTCTTGAGTGTTGTGGGAGCTGCACTCATCCAGCCAAGTGGGGAGTATTCCATCACATTCCTGACTTGTGCCCTGTAAATGGTGGACAGGTTTTGGGGAGTCAGGAGCTGAATTACTCACCACAGGATTCCTAGCTCTTGTAGCCATAGTATTTAGATGGCTAGTCCAGTTCAGTTTCTGGTCAATGGTAACCCCCAGGATGTTGATAGTGGGGGATGCAGCGATGGTAATGCCATTGAATGTCAAGTGGCGATGGTTAGATTCTGTCTTGTTGGAGATGGTCATTGCCTGGTACTTGTGTGGCACAAATGTTACTTGCCACTTGGATATTGTCCAGGTCTTGCTGCATTTGGACGTGGATTCCTTCAGTATCTGAGGAGTCACGAATGTTGTTGAACATTGTGCAATCATCAGCGAACAGCCCCACTCCTGACCTTATGATGGAAAGAAGATCATTGATGAAGCAGCTAAAGATTGTTGGGCCTAGGACACTACCCTGAGGAACTTGTGCGGTGAACTGCTTTGCCCTGGATGGTGTCAAGCTTCTGTCCTGGAACTGAAATGGTTGACCTCCTACAACTACAACCAGCTTCCTTTGTGCTCGGTATGACTCCAAGCAGCGATAAGTTTTCCCCCTGATTTCCATTGACTTACTAGTTCTTTCTCTCTCTCTGATTTTCTGTGTTTTTACTATTTTTCATTTTACTTTTTTGATTTAATTTCATGTTCTTTTTATTCCACTCTCATTGCCCATTATTTAGTTATTCTCTTACCCCTTTCTTTCTATTTCCTCTCCACCAAGTCACAAGAGATGACCAATCATTGCACACATCAAGGTCCACATCAAACGGAAAACATTAATTGAAAAGAAAATATGAAAGTTAGTTAACTGCAGGGTAGCCTCTCACCTGCTGGGTTTGTCATCAATCCACATGCACACTGCTTGAAACCTCCAAACCCAGCTATATATACATTGTTCCTCAAGATGGAATAATAGTTTTGGCACATTCATGCAGCAGACCCAATGCTTACTTGGTCAATTGGGTACCTCAGCTATATAATCTAGCTTGTTGTGCTATTCCATCATTGTAACTTTCAAACACATTCAATGGGATTTGCACAATATTTCCAGAACAATTATAAGCAGCAACAGCTTTGAGGAAATACCTGGCCTTAATCTCTATGATGGCATCAGACAGACGGTTTAATTTGAAACATGATAGACTGAGAAGTAATTTCCAAATTTCATTGGAAATTTCAATATATAGTTCTTAAGCTCAAATAAAGTTGCCAATAACACTGTCCAACACTGCACGTGTATTTGAATTGAATGGCTTGGGCCTTTCCCTTGAATGTTTTTGGATCTTTTGTCATTTGTTGTACTGGAATGAGGGCTGGTCAAAAGATCTCCTTGTTGATCTGCTCCTGAACCTGACCAAAACAGGTCCAAGATACATGAGATCCATGGTGGATGTCGTTCTGATGGACTGCCTCTCTTTTTTTGAATGCTGTCAGACCTGCTGAGTTTTTCCAGCATTTTCTGTTTCTATCTCTTTCTCAGTCTTGTCCATGCCTGGGTGGTCTCAGAGAAGGACCATGAGATGCCCACCAGTACACCTGAGGCCCTCCTCAACTGGAGGGGCACCCCTTGGGTATTAAATGTCTTATTGATTATGATGATGAGAATGTAACATAGTTTTAGTTTGATCTTCTAGTTTGATTGGACCAGTTGTAAAACTGCTGCCTCCAGATTGAGGAGACACTTACGTTGTTTTCTGCTTTATCCCTCCATCTCTGGCCTGTACATTTCCCACACCCTTCCTTTAATTTACCATCAGTAGCAGCAGTATCAGCTGTCTTGCCCTAAACTCAGAGGGTAGAATTTAATCCAGGCGAGGAGGGCCTTGCCTGTTGATAGAGAGCTGTCAAGAACCCTGTGTTGCTTCCTTTGGGGAAGGCCCACTGTATTAAGCACCAGTCAGGCGCTTAAGTGGCCAGTGGCCAGTTTTCCCCAGGATCAAGGATCCCAGAGGAAGAAATCCCTCCCCCCTGGTTAATCTGAGGCCAGCAGCTCCTCTTTGCTGTCAGTGCCGGTGGGGGAGCAGTGGTGGTTGCCAGAAGACCAGGATTGAGGGGCCCATGCCACAGGTGAGTGAGGGTAGGATGGGGGGGGTGGCGGCGAGGGAACCACTGGCTAGAGGGCAGCGGGGGGGGTGGGGGAGTGGGGATCGGAAGAAAGGAAAGGGGAATGGCTCTCAACAGTGGCTCTCAATGACTCCCTTCCCAATGCTGGGTCCCTTGACCAAGCACTGAGTGTTCCCCACATGGCGACTGCCCCACCTGCCACTGTTTGAATCCCAGTGGAGACGGGATGAGGCCCTCAAGTGGGCATTAGTGGGGCATCCATGAGCCTTCCTGCTTCAGATGTAATTAGGGCTGAAGGGGAAAGGTGCCATGATCCCCAACTGGGCATCCTCCTGCCTGATTACATGCCCCCCACCCCCTCCCCCCCCACCCCCCTTCCCACCCCCCACCCCCACCCCCCACGACCCGCTTCCAAACCTACCTCAGGGTTGGGCTTCAAACTCCGCACATAGAGTCAGAGTCTTAGCTATTATGGTACAGATGGAGGCCATTTGGCCCTTCAAGTCCAAGCCAGCTCTCTGTAGAAGAACGTAGTGAGTCTCATTCCCGAGCTCTATCTATATAGCCCTGCAAGTTTATTTCCCTCAAATGCACATCCAATTTCCTTTGAAGTCATGGATCACCTTCGCTTCCACCACCCTCATAGGGAGTTAGTTCCAGGTCATTGCCACTCACTGTGGTAAACATGTTCTTCCTCACATCACCCCTGCACATCTTTCCCAAAACCTTAAATCTGTGTCCCCTAGTCCTTGTACCACCAACTAACGGGAACAGCTTTTCTCTGGCGACTTTATCTAAACCTATTATAATTTTGTACACCTCTATATCTCCTCTCAATCTCCTTTGTTCCAAGGGAAACAACCCTAGCTTCTACCAACCTAACCCTGTGGCTAAAATCCCCCATCCCTGAAGCTACTCTAGTAAATCTCCTTTTCACCCTCTCAAGGACCCTTTCATCCTTCCTAAAGTGTGGTGACCGGAACTGGAAACAATTCTCTAGTTGTGGCCTAAATGGAGCTCTATAAAGGATCAGCATAGCCTCCCTGCTTTTGTATTCAATACCTCTATTTATGAAGTTTGATCTGATATGTTTTGCTAACAACACTTTCAATATGTCCTACCATATTTAAAGATCTATGCACCTGACCCCTCTCTTCCTGCGCACACTTTACAATGGTGCCATTAAGTATGTGATGCCTCAATCCCTGTCTTTTCTGTCAAAATTTATCATCTCACACTTCTCTGTATGAAATTCCACCTGCCCCATGTCTGCCCATTCTGCTAGTCTACCTATTTGCAATTGATTGGTGTCATCTTCACTGTCCACCACACTTCCAAGCTTGATGTGATCAGCAAATTCTGAAATTTTATTCTGTACCCCAATATCCAAGTAATTAATTTTATGGCTGTGTTTGCTGCCGACATCATGCATGCTCAGTTGTACAGGCTGCCACCATCTATATGGAAGGTAATGTGCAGCAGGGTGCATGTGTGGCTGCCATCTTTATAGGGGCAATGCACAACATGTACCCAGTTTATTTACTTTCAAGCACTATGTACCATGAAGCAAAATAAAGTGGCTGTTAGTACTTTGCAAAATCATATTTAGTTCTGCAACGGCATTAATTCATTGACCCTGCTTAAACTGAAGAGATTTGAGAACGTGACTAAATATGCAAGCATTTTAAGGCTGGATTCTGACCCTTCGCTAAAACGCTAGAATTAGTGAGCTCAGTACAACATTGCAAGTTTTCTTTCCTGTCTTGACTGAATCTTCCTGATCACTGAACACTTAGCAACATACGTTCACAGTGCCTATAAGTTACGAGATGGCAGAAGTAATTAAAACGAGTTGAAGCATCGGCACTCAGTAACGTTTCAATACTGTAACACTTTCTCCAAGTGTCAATAAAATGCTGGTGAGCTACATATTCCGAGCAACCTGCCAAAAACTAAGTGATGTGTAGGATCCACGGAACCCACAAACTAAGAGCATATTACAATAACTGAGTTAGAAAACAAAATGAGTTGGTGGTGTACTGGGTAAACTGATGCGCGCACATCATTGGGTTTCTGTGCATACGTGGACCAGTGCACACATGCAGAAGGGTATTGGTGGCCATCTTGCGTTGGCAGGAGACACAGTATGTATAGACATTTTTAAAAAGTGGTCTGAGCTCTGAACCTTGGGGAACACCACTGTTCACCACTTCTCATTCTGAAAAACAACCATTCACCATGACTTTCTGTTTTCTGACCATAAGTCAATTTTTAATCCAAGCTGACATTGACCCTCCCATTCCATTAGCCTCAGTTTTGGTAACCAGCCTTTTTTGTGGTACTTAGTTAAACATTTTCTTAAAATCCATATGGACAACAGATCTGCTGAGTATTTCCAACACTTTCTGTTTTATTCCATTTCATTCCCATCATCAGTCTTCTCTGTTACTTCACCAAAAAATTCAATTAGATTAGTCAAGCATGATCTGCCTTTTACAAATCCTTGTTGGCTCTCCTTAATTAACTCAAAGCTCTCCAAGTGCCTGCTGATCTTTTCCCTGATTATAGTTTTGAAAACCTTATCCACTACTGCTGGTAAGTTGACTGGCCTATTGACTGGCCTATAGTTGCTACGAATGTCCTTACCCTCTTTCTTGAATAAAAGTGTCATATTTGCAACTTTCCAATCATCTGGCACCTTCCCTGCTACTGCCCCACACAAAAAAAAAATTGGAAGATTCTGGCAAGCCCTTCTGCTATGTCCACTCCCACCTCCTATAAGAAACAGTCCATGTCCAAATGCAGCAAGATTTGGACAATATCTAGGCTTGGGCTGACAAGTGGCAAGTAACATTCACGCCACACAAGTGCCAGGTAATGACCATCTCCAACAAGAGAGAATCTAACCATCACCCCTTGACATTCAATGGCATTACCATCACTGAATCCCCCACTATCAATATCCTGGCTGTTACCATTGACCAGAAATTGAACTGAGGTAAATATAAATACTGTGGCTACAAGAGCAGGTCAGAAGCTAGGAATTCTGCAATGAGTAACTCACCTCATGTCTCTTCAAAGCTTGTCTACCATCTACAAGGCACAAATCAGCAGTGTGAAGGAATATTCTCCTCTTGCCTGGATGAGTGCAGCTCCAACAGCACCCAAGAAGCTTGACACCATCCAGGACAAAGCAGCCCCACTTGATTGACACCCCATCCACAAATAATCACTCCCTCCACCACCTATGCACAGTAGCAGCAGTGTGTACCATTTACAAGATGCACTGCAGGAACTCACCAAGGCTCCTTAGACAGCACCTTCCAAGCCCACAACCACTACCATCTAGAAGAACAGATAGATGGGAACAACAGCACCACCTGGAAGTTCCCCTCCAAGCCACTCACCATCCTGACTTGGAAACATATCGCTGTTCATTCACTGTCACTGGGTCAAAATCCTGGAACTCCCTCCCTAACAGCACTCTGGATGCACCTACACCACAGGAATCCAAGAAGGCAGCTCACCAAGACCTTCTCAAGAACGATTAGGGAAGGGCAATTAGGGATGGGCAATAAATACTGGCCCAGCCAGCGATGCCCACATTCCGTAAATGAACAAAAGATAAACCGGACGCAAGACATCCGGATCAGGTGATGCATCCATTCCACCGCATTTCTTTCGCCCCATCTTCAAACACCTTTTGTAAACCAATCTTGCCTTTAGTCACCTCTTGACACTCTGTAAATGATTAACGGGGTCATTATTTCCAATGTTGTGTCCCTGAACCATGCAGTTTCAGCAGCCCACAACAGCCTAAAGAAGGCATAACTGTTATCCCCCGCTGAGAATGTAAGCATTTTTTTTTAAAAAAAGACACCTTCTTGAAATGTAAATTTAACAATTGAAATGGGGGATCCAGTAATAATTTAGTTCCAAAGCGTAAATATATTCTCACTTCGGCCCATCTCCAGGCCGGTGGGTGGTGGGTGGCGATGGGGATTCTCGCCATCAGATGGCGCAGTCACATCAGAAAACAAATACAGGAACATTGGTTAGATTGGACAGCATTGATAAATTAGGAAGTGGACACATACACGTGCTGTTTCACCGTTTTAAACCCCTCCCTTTGACTCCATGTAGCACACTGAAATGAACGGGCAAACCAATAATATCAGTCATTTCTACATTCAGATGAAACACTTCTTTATGTTACGTATATTTTCCGATAAATTGCCTTTTGGAGACTTGAACGCCAATGATTTCGCGGCTGATCGCTCGTCCTCTTTGCGTGGACACAGGGTTGGCACGATCTGCAGTTGGTAGTCATTATTGACCCTCCCTCGCATTCAATACACAGTGGGAATTTAAAAAAAAAGTTATTCCTGCAAGTAAACCGAAAGCTGCACTGCACAGCCGCGGTTGTCCCAGTTTCAGAGGAGGAGTTGTATGAAGATCATGCAAAGTGCAAGCCTGTGTAGAGAACCAAAGACATTTCTTGTTAAAGGATTGATGCAGTGACTTTGGTACTCATTGTCACCGAATTCCTGCTGAAGTTCCAGCATTTCTGCTCAGCTTGTCTTCTCCAAGCACCGAGGAGATAGGAGGCATTTATGCACTCAATCAACATGTGGAGGCTTCCCAAATTTATTATTTCTCTTTTTATCCTATCACGAGCAGTTAATGCAACTAGTAAGGTAAGTTTTTCATGATCTTTTGAATAATTGTTGATAGGTTAAACGCTTTAAAATTAAACTTTTGTGTGAAATAATTTCTCCCCACATTCAAATAATCACCAAGTTTACCAAACTTCTGTTATGGAGCTGGCCATTTTCTTGAAGTGTTTCGGAATGTCACAGGGCTTCAATACAAAGCGGGTCCCTTGATTGTCAGGTTTCCGTTGCAAGCCTTGTATGAGTTTTATCCCCCAAAAATACTTTATTCGTAAAATTTATAGAAGTACATTACATGACTGTTGACATTACATAAAATACAAAACTACTCAGTTTCTTCCAATACTGCATGTTACTTACTACATTTCAAATTACAGTCAATATTTACCTTATTCATTACATGTCAAACATACAGCCTGAGGGATTTTTCAGTTTCCAACCTCTCAGTCTGCTATGGCTGAAGGGCCTTCTTCGCCAGTGGCCTTTCCCCATTCTGTGCTCAATCACAGAACTCAACCTTGTGTTGTTATGAACAAATTTTGAGAGTTTCCCCCTGAACATCTGGATTGGATTCAGTAGTCACAGCAGGTGGGTCAGAATAACTGTTCAGTGCTGTTTCCTGACACATGGCTTTTTCATGATCTTTGTTTACTGCTAATATACCCCAAGTGCCCCAATTGCATTTGCTTTGATAGTTGAAGTAAAGTAGTTGCCTTTTCTTTCTGTAGCACAAATCGAACATGTGTCTGTGGTGCCGATTCTTGAAAACTTCAGGACAGAATCTGCTGTTGTGTTGAAACTATTTGAATTAGGACAACTGCGATTTCCAGTTGCCTCCTAAAAACAGAAAATGATACAAATGCCTCAAATCCCTCAACACCGGAATAAGTGTGTTATTTTGAGTGTAATCTGTTTTTTTCCAGATGCTGACTAGTCGGTTGTTCTCAGCATTTTCTAATTTTTAGATTTTCAGCATTCACAAATTTATTTTTGACTCAGACAAAATCCTACTCAAATAAATATAGTTAGCATAAGATTTTAAGTCAGGTCAGCCAAGGACTTGTAACTGTTATATGATTTTCATCAGAAGATTTTTCTGTAATGATTCACAGTGTTCTGTCGCACTCATTTATTGTTTGTATGTTGTTTTGGACATATTTCCAAGGGGGGGGGGGGGGGTGGGGGGGAGGGTTGATCACAAATTCCAAAACCTGCAATATTTGAATAAGTATGACAGCTTCCACGGTTTCACATTAATTGTCAAGACTCATGTATTTCACATATCGGCACACCATTGCCCAGTGAAATTATCAGGATAAAAATTACACCCTGCTTTACCATTGTTATGTAAGAAGTGGGAGCAGGAGTAAGCCATATGACCCCTCGAGTCTGCATTCAGTAGGATGGCTGATCTTTGACCTCAAATCCACTTTGCTGCCTGATCCCCAAATCCATGGATTCCCTTACAATCCGAAAAATCTATTGATTTCAGCCTTGAACATACTCGACGAAAGAAGACTATGGTAAAGAATTCCAAAGATTCACAAGCCTCTAGTGAAGAAATTTCTCCTCATCACAGTCCTAAATGGCTGACCCTTTATACTGAGTTTATGACCACTAGTTCTAGACTTTCTAGCCAAGGAAAATAGCCTCTCAGCATCTTCCCAGTCACTCAAGCCTTCTCAGTGTTCAACAAGATCAATCTTATTCTGCTCAACTCCAGAGAATATAGGCCCATTCTATTTGATTTGTCTTCATAAGACAGCCCCTCTCATACCAGAAATCAATCTAGTGAACCTTTGTTCCACCACCCCTAAGGCAATATGTCCTTAGGTGCGGGGACCACAGCTTTACAAATAAAACTGTTTTTCTCAAATGAAGAAAATACTGTATCAGCTGGTTTCTTCAATACAATTCCTTTCCATCTGCCTAAAGCAAGGTGAATGATAGTACTGGGAGTTACAGCATAGGTGATATAGTGTAGTGAGCACTGGGTAAAATTAAATGCATTTCTGATAATGATTCATCATAAACATGCCTCCATTTAATGAACCTGCTACTTTGCTCTAGGTAATGAACATTTTGGAAATCTGCCTCTGCTTGGTATTAATCTAGAATGATGTTTCAATCACATTTCTTTGAGGGAGACTTTCTCAATTGTTTGGTATCTGGTCAGTTTTATCAATGTTGGATGTCAGATTGAAAAATATAAATAGGAAATTCATTAGTTTTGATAATATTAGAAACAATCAGATGATGCAGAGTGTTCATCTTCTGATAAATAGACTAAGCTTCTATCCCCTTGAGTATAGTATATTGAGGGTGATTTAATGGAGGTATTTAAAATGGTTAAAGAATTTGATAAGGTGGATAGAGTGAGGCTATCTCCTATGATGGGGGGAATGCAGAACAAGGTTGCATAACCTTAAAATTCGAGGCAGATAGAGGTGACATCAGGAAGCTCTTTTCATACAAAGGCCAATGGAAATCTAAAACTGCCTCCTCCAGAAAGCTGTTGAAGCCAGATCAGTTGGAAACTTAGAATCATTGAATGGTTACTGCATAGAAGGAAGCCATTCAGTCTGTCATTATCCATGTTGGCCCTTGCAAGAGCAACCTGAGCTCGACTCCTCTTTCACTGTAGCCCAGCATTTTATTTTTCTCTTCAGGTGCTTATCCAATGTAATTTTGAGAGCTATAATTGAATTTGCCTTCGTTCCAGATCCTAACCACTCACTGATTTAAAAAGTTTTTCCTCGTATTCTGTTGCTTCTTTTGCTCATCACCTTAAACCAGTGTCCACTGGTTCTCGACCCCGCTGTTAATGGGAACAGTTTCTCCCATCTACTCTGTCTGGACCCCTCATGATCTCGAATACCTCTATCAAATCTCCTCTCACCCTTTTCTTCTTTAAGGGAAACAACTTCACCATCTCTGGTTTATCCTTGTAACTGAAGCCTCTCATCACTGGAACAATGCTTGTAAACCTTTTTTGCACTCTCTCCTTCCCAGTGCCCAGAATTAGCCTCAATACTGCAGTGAGGGCCAAACTGGTGTTTTATAAAAGTTCATCATCATCAAATGTAGAACTATAGCTGATAGACTTTTGTTAGGCAAGGGTTTTAAGGGAGCTAAGGAGTTTATATGGAGTTAAGATACAGAACAGCCATGATCTAATTCAATGATGGAACAGGCTCGAGGGGCTGAATCACCCAGTTCTGTTCTTATGTTCTAATGGGAAGGGGTGCAATAGGAAAGGTTTTGTACCTTTTGATTCCTCAGAGAATCTCTGAAGGATGAGATGCAAAGCAGAGGCTAGTCATTGGCCACCAGGAATATTTGAGAGTGAATCACTTAGGCTGGTCTTGTTGATCTTCCAGCAGTTAGTGATGCTGCAGGATTTATGCAAGGTTTGGAGCAGTATACCTGCCCATCCATTTAGTTATGACAATCATAAAGAGGAAAGAATGATCAAAATGTGCCCTGGTCTGCTATTATTTCAGCTGCACAAAATGTGAAGATCAGTGCAGATTTAAAAGATAGATTGTATTTTAATAATGTTGTTTTTAAACCAACAGCATGCTTGAAGCTTGGAGGCTGAGGGATTACTTTTAAGTGCAAAACAAAAATCCATAATTTTATTTTTCTGTCACAAGTAAAACATCAGCTAAGCAATTTAATCTTCAAAGGCTTGCATTACTGAGCATTTAGCATTTCACAATTTTCACAACATATTACGTAATACATTACAAAAACAGTTCATAGGAACCCAGACTGTTCCTTAGAAGGTATCACTGTTGCCTGGACTTCTTAACCCGCTTTGGATTGTTAGCATCTGGGTAAGGCTTTCTAAATAAACATGTTCTACAGATTGGCAGTGGTACAGACTATCATTCCAGTAGCAAAACCAAATGATTACAGTTTACAACCATCAGCACTACAGGAAGATTTTATTTGACTTTCTGTGCACAAAATGCCGGGGACTGAAAAAAAATGTTGCCATGCAGCGTTTTAAGCTTTCTGGGATCTCATTTGACTTTCACTTTTATATTTATATATTTATCTATATTTATATATACATTTAAAGAATAAAAATCTAATGGAAATCTAAAATAAAAACAAATTATTAGAAAAGCACAGCAGGTGGATGAAATCAAAAGGTGTAACTGTGAGCCATCATCAGAATTGTAATGGGATTAATTCTACTGTTTCAATATCTTCATTTATATCATTAACATTCAAAATTGGAGTGTGAAACCTTCCAAGTTCCTGCACCACAGGAAGGGTATTCCAGGCAGTGGGTGGCAAATCAAAAAATCTTGAGTGTATTGGAAATGATTTTTCATCTAGCAATTTAATTCTAAAATTGCTGACAGTTCACCCACCATTTTCTGAAAAGCCGTTTACTTTATACAAAGTCCTTTTGGTACCACAGGGTCTTGGGAAATGCCACGCAGCATGTTGCCATTAACATTTTTTAAATAAAGCTCAGTCCTCAGAAACTTCATAAGAACATAGACAGGCTGGTGGAATGGGCAGACAAATGGCAGATGAACGTTAATGCAGAGAAATGTGAAATGATTCATTTTGGTGGGAATAACGTGAAGAGACAATATAAGTAAAGGGTACATTTCCAAATGGGGTACAGGAGCAGAAGAACCTGAATATATATGTGCATAAATCATTGAAGGTGGTAGGACAGGTTGAGAAAGCAGTTAATAAAGCTTACAGATCCTGGGATTTATGAATAGGGGCATAGAGTACAAAAGCAAGGAAGTTATGTTAAACATGCATAAAACACTGGTTCGGCTTCAACTGAAGTATTGTGTCCAGTTCTGGGCACCAAGCTTTAGGAAGGATGTGAAGGTATTAGAAGGGAGCAGAAAAAATTTACAAAGAATAGTTCCAGAGATGAGGAACATCAATTACATAGATGGATCGAAGGAGTTAGGACTGTTCTCCTTGAAGAAGAGAAGGTTGAAAGGAGATTTGATAGAGGTATTCAAAATCACGAGGGGTCTGGATCGAGTTGAAAGGGGGAAACTTCCTATTAGTGGAAGCATCGAGAACCAGATGGCACAGATTTAAGATAATCAGCCAAAGAAGCAACGGCGACATGAAGAAAAACTTATTTTATGCAGCAAGTGGCTAGGATCTGGAATGCACTGTCTGAGATTATGGTGGAGGCAGGTTCGATTAAGGCATTCAAGAGGAAATTGGATTATTATCTGAAAAGGAAGAATACACAGGGCAATGGGGAGAAGGCTGGATGTGGCATTAGATGAATTGCTCATTTGGAAAGCTGGCGCTGTCGTGACAGGCTGAGTGGCCACCTTCTGTGCTGTAACCATTCTGTGGCTCGGTGTTTCTATGAATGGAGGACTGGCTTGGCAGAATTAATGATCATTGTACTATAGGGAAGCTGGATTAAAATCAAAGAGTTTTTGTCATTAACCCAGAAGCATTTCTAAAGACCAGGAGAAGACCAATAGGGCCTTTGCTCTTTCTCAACACAATCCAAAAGGACTGAGTCTAGTCTGAAGTTGAAATCTGTCTTTTGGATGAGATGAGATGAGTTAATAGAATACATAGCGCAGGAACATGGCATTTGTCCCTACAAGTCCATGCTGGTGTTCATCTCCATTCGAGCTTCCTTCTATCTTGTTTCATCTAAGTCTACTATTGCAACCATCCATTCCCTCCTCATATGCTTATCTAATTTCCCTTTAACTGTACCATTTACTTCAAACACTCCCTGTGGTAGCGAGTTCTACATTCTCATCTCTCTCCGGGTAAAGAAGTTTCTTTTGAATTCTGAATTGGATTTCTTAGTGACTATCTTATATTGATGGTTTCTGGTTATGTGCTTCCTCCCAAGAGGAAACATTCTGTATCCACTCTATTAAAACATTTTGTAATTTTAAAGATCTCTATTAGGCTACCTCTCAGGCTTTTTTTTTAAACTTTAATTAATTTTATTGTGAATGTGTACTCCAAAAAAAATCAAAGGATGCAGCTTAGAACTGGATGACTTGGCCCTTCCTCTTCTTGTCTCCACCCAGCTCAAAGTGCTTGCACCTCTTGATGGCCAACATTCTCTTTGATCGACAGTTGGGCTCCACACACTCCAGTCTCAGCACAATCTTCTTTGTGGTCTTAGCCTTTTTCCGAAATATAGGCTTTGTCTGTCTACCATAACCACTCTGCTTTCTGTCATAACGCCTCTTACCCTGTGCGTATAAGGAATCCTTTCCCTTCTTATATTGGGTAACCTTATGGGACTGGTGCCTACAACCTTTCTTGCAGTATGTCCTCCGGGTCTTTGGTACGTTAACCATTTTCCCAACCCCGGCAGTGAGTGGAGAGAGAGCTCAGGCTTCTTTTTCAAGAGCAAACAGACCCAGCCTGTCAATCTTTTCCTGATCTGTATACCCACACATTTCTGGTATCACTTTTGCAAATCTTCTCTGCACCCTTTCCAGTGCCTTTGTATCCTTTTCATAATATGGTGACCAGGTCTCCATGCAGTACTCTAAGTGTAATGTAACCAAGATTCAACACAGGCTTATCATAACTTCCCTACTTTTCAATTCTATCTCTCTAGACATTAAGCTGAGTGCTTGGTTTGCTTTTTTTATGGACTTGCTAACCTGTGGCACAACCCCTGGTGGTTAATGTAATTGTATCCTTTGTTGTAGCATGTTGGATACTGTTCAGTAGGTCTTAATGACGCCTTTTAGTCTTAAGTAGGTAACTATGTGCATTTATTAACTACAGGAACTGTGTGTGTATATATATATATATCCCTCCCCCAAGTCTTTATCCAATGTATTTCAAGTTATTCTGGTTTACCCCTTGTATTTACATTGTTATTACTACCCCATCTCCCTCCTTCAAGTCTCTGAATTCATAGGTTAAGGTGGTTTGGAGGCCTTATAACCTTTCCATATCTTGTTCGTACTACTATCGGAAAAGTGGTAGGCTCTGTCATTGCAGGTAAATTCTGTTGATTTGGATGTTGTTCAGGCATCTGGGTGTCTTCTTATCCTCTTTTTCCATTCCTTGGTATTGAACCACTTTTGTTGATTCAGCAGTTGTGGTGATAGGTGATGGTTGTTCCATCCTGTTTCATGTGGGGTGAATGAACATTGTGCTCACCTCCATGTCATTTTTTCCTCTTCTTCCTTTATCGCGTGGGTCACGTGATACCCTCTGTGATGGAAGATGTCCATCCTTGTTATTAGGATGTGTTTTATTTTAGGAAGCTCACCTTTGCGTTTGGCTGTGTGGTGTACTGTCAGGAATGGACTGCTGCTACTCACTTGCAGCATCGTCCGTGGCACTGTCATGCTGGCCAGGAGTTGCAGCATTTGCTTTGTGGCCACAGTGTTGACCTCACCAATAGTTGTCAGACCCGGAGGTTGATGTTCTTCTGGTGTGGTTAGGGTATTGTTTCCCTTGGCCTGGAGTGTCCCTGTTTCTGTCCTGTTTAAGTAACTGAACTGTGGGGTTTCCTTTGTACCACAGTTTACTTTCACCTCTTAAAATAGACCTGAGTTCAGACTGCCTACCAATCAGGATAGTTTTCTCAAGGGTTAGATCTTCTTTCACTTGTAGCATGTCTGAGAGTGCATCATCTGCTATTCCTACAACTATCCTATCCCTGATAAGTTCAAATTTAGGTCTCAGTATTCGCAGCCTTCAGCCAACAATATGGTGGCAGCGAATGGGAAAGCCCTAAACCTCACAAAAAATGCAGTGAACCACAAACTTGCAAGACTAAAAAAAAATACCGTTAATGAATGAATCAACAGGTTCTCCTGGTTGCTGGACATGCTTATTAAATTTAGCTCTTTCAAGGATTTTGTTACTTCCTAGGTTAAAATAACCATTGAATGATTTCATTACTTCTTCAAATTTAGCAGGTGATTCCTTGTCTAGAAATAATGTTGTCCATATTGGGCCTACTGAATAAAGAGTGTGTTGACTTATTCAGCTTCCCCCTTTTTATCCAGACCTGAAGCAATCATGTAGCTAAGGAATCTTTTCTCCAAAGTTCCCAATTATGTGATTGATCTGGGCCTTGGATAAGTCCAAAATGATCTGGAAGAGTGGATTTTTGATCCATGGTTAAAAGATTTTTAGGTGTAGGTTCAGTTTTAAGGAGTTGCTGAAATTCAAGATGGCACCACTGATTGTTTGCAGACTTCTCCATTTCGGAGCTATGCTTTCGGGTCACGAGAGCATCAAATCCTGGCCTTCACTGCTCTTTAGTCACAATTCCTCCAAATTAATTAATTATATAATTCCATTTTTTGGGAGCGAGCTGGGATGCCACTTCTTCCACCTCCGACTTGGGAATCTGTTTTTTCCCAACTGAGTTTTTAAACAGAAATTCCTGACCACTGAGCTATTTAAAAGTTTATCAGGACTTGCTTTGTGTTGGAATTTAAAAGTTTTTAGCTCAGTCTACTAGGCCTGCCTCCTTTGCACTCTGGGAATTGAAGCTGGACTTCCAAAAGATCCTATGGATATTTCTGCTGCCGTGAGGAATTTTTAACATCTGCCTTCAGCTTCTAAGTTTTTCTCTGGAGCTTTTGCTTGGCGATTTTCCTGCTTTGTGTCTGCTTCTTGAGCTTTTCTTCAGGTTAGAATGCTGCTTCGTATTTTTTTTTTAGTTTGTGTTTCACTGCATTTTTTGTGAGGTTTCGGGCTTTCCCATTCGCTGCCACCATGTTGTTGGGCGGGTTTGTCCAACCTTTTCACTCGGGGAGGGGCACATTTTCAATTTTCTCCTCACTCAAGGGGCTGTTGAGCAAATTTTAGAAAGATAAAGTTTGGCACAACAACAAACTGAATTTCAAAAAGAAAAAGAGGTATTAAGAAAGGAAACAATTACTGAGCAAAAGTAAAGCAACGTCATAACAATAAATTGTTAAATTAAAAAAAGAGTAATTAATAAAAATGACCAGAGTCTGTGTGTGTGTCCGCCTCATTGCTCACACACTCACCCTCAACCATAGTGAGTGTGAGGTGGTGAGAGTGAGTGAGAAACCCGAGACTGGGAGTAAGGCAGACACCCACTTTCCACTGTGCCCCTCCCACCAACAAACACACACACACTCTCACTGCCGCCCCTCCCCTCCCACAGACACACACTCTCTCACTGCCGCCCCTCCCCTCCCACAGACACACACTCTCTCACTGCCGCCCCTCCCCTCCCACAGACACACACTCTTTCACTGCCGCCCCTCCCCTCCCACAGACACACACTCTCACTGCCACCCCTCCCCTCCCACAGACACACACTCTCTCACTGCTGCATCCCACACACACGCACTCTTTCACTGCCTCCCCCCTCTCTCTCTCTCTCTCACACACACACACACACACACACACTCTCTCACTACCCCACACACACACACTTTCTCTCACTCTCACTCCCCACACACACACTCTCTGTCACTGCCTCCCCACCCAAACATGTACTCTCTCTCTCACTGTTCGCTACACACACACACACTCTCTCTCTCAGTCCCCACCCCACATACACACACACTCCCCCTCTCTCGCTGCTCACCCCTTACACACGTTCTCTTAGTGCCCACCACACACACACACACACACTCCCCCTCTCTCGCTGCTCACCCCCTACACACACTCTCTCTCACTGCATCCCCCACACAGATACTCTCTGTCACTGCCCCCCCCTCACAAACACATACTCTATCTCTCACTGTCCCCCATGCACACGCATGCACATACCGGCACACTGTCTCTCACTGCACCTCCCCCCCGCTACCACCCCCCTCCACAACACACACATATATACTGGCAGGCAGACATGTGCCCGACACGATCAGGCATAAAATAATGTGAGAGGACATCAGGTGAGCGTCCTGACATCATCCTGCACGCACGCAACCTTCCGTTCGGTGGGTGCGCGTGGTTTTGGAGCCATGCCTGTCATCAATTAAGAGGCCACTTTAGGCTATTAAAAACCCAATTGAACCTGATTTTTACGTTACCCACGAGACTTTGCGCTCATTGCATGGGCAAAATGGGCAGACAGGCAGCCCATATTTTGCAAAACCTCATCCAAAGGTGGGATAAAAAGGGTCAGCAGCATTGCCAGTGTGATTAGCGTGGAGTTTTGGAGATTGGTTGCTTATTTGAACATGTCAGCTTCATCTCTGTTCTGACCTTCATTCTTAGCATTTCCAGGCTTCACTTCAGGACTCATTGGTGTCTCCAAGGCCCCCAAAGGATTTTGACTGTGTGGACCCTTCCAGGTATCAGACAACCTTTCTGTTACCCTGATAACGGGGATTGTGGTCTCCGCTGGAGGAACCTCCCCTGAGGAAGAAGAGAGGGGCAGAAGGGAGAGAAGGCCACATGTCCCAATGCAGCTTCCAGGAGCGGGACCTGAGGCTCAATGGGTGTGGGGCCAGCAGGTAATCCAAAGCGGAAGGGGCCGCAGAAGATGCCACTATCCTGCTGCCAGGGTTTACAGACAGTGGTGCAGCTACCTCAGTATGTCTGAGGTGCAATGCCAAAGGAAGCTCCGCCTCTCAAGGGAGACTGTGACCTCCATTTGTCAGATTATTAGCTAAATGCCTTTTCTCATGATCTCATTTGGTACATTATTCTGATCCTTCCAGCAGTAACATTTGTCTTTGGATGCTGTCTTCCTTTCATTGAAATGTGGAGGGAGGGGGATTTTAATAAGTAGGGTTTGGATTGAGCAGGGCAAGCAACAAAATTGAGGCCCAGGAATCAGGGGAGCAGTGAAGGCAGTAACAATGATTGTTAATGTAGAGGAGCTTTGTCTAACTTTTGAAGGAGGGAACTGAGAATGTCACCAGAAGTAGATTTATTTCAGATTTCCAGCATCCACAGTATTTTGCTTTTGCATGTCACCAGTAGTGCTGTGCTACCAACTGATCCATGGCACCTCTGACTGCAAGGCATTGTTAAAGCTCTCCTCCTTCTGCATCCAACTTGTCTTCACCTAAGTCTTTCCCATTAGATGATAACAGTTGCTGTCCCTTTGCCTCCTCCAAATGCAATACCCTCTGTATGGCAAGATTGTGCGACGTGCAATCAACGGAAGCCACTGACCTGAGCCTTTGCTTAAGAGCCCTGTAATGTGTTCAGAGATTTTCCTGCTGGTTTTATGGCTGTGGTCATACCTAAGCTGTCTGCCATGGTGAGGTTGTGTAGGAGTTTCAGCAGCCAAGGTAGCCCGTCTCCCCAACCAGCCATCCTCTAATTTTACTTGTCGGGTGGGTTATTGGAGGTTGGTTGGCTGTCAAATAATAGGGTGTTATAACAGCTGGCTGTGAAACTGGCACAGACTTGTATAATTCTTTTTGTGTTGATCACAGACCAGTTGGAAATTAATGGAGTGAAAGATCTTTCTTTTGATGAATGCTGCTGCCTGGTCCTCACTTGCCTTCATTTATACATGAGTGCAGTCTATAACCTCCTGGGCACGAGGGAAGTCAATCACTGCATCAAGTATTTTCTGTTATTCATTGGCTTAGAATTGAAGCTAGAATAATGATGCATTATATCTCTGCACTATTAGGAACTCCAGACGCTAGCTGTGGAGAATGAATAGCAGAGTAATATTTCAGTATTTTCTACAAGATTTTTTTTCCTCTACAGACCAAACTCAATTAGCACCTTTGCAATGATGGACCACAGTTCTGGTGTAGAATGTGAGTGTACACTGTCCACATCTGCGAAATCTGGAAGCAATTTGTTTTGCAGGTTAAAATTTTAATTACTGTGCCTTGCTCAGTTGGTAGTTCTGCAACCTTTTAATGACTTAAAAATTAAAAAAAAAAAAACTGTAGATTCTTTCAAAACTGTATACAAAGAATCTGTGCCTGATTTTTGGTATAAAAATCATATGCAGGGTCCAATTTCTTTGTATGTGCTCACACACTGGGTATACCCCCTGGAAAAATGGCAGCTGCCAATAGAATTCTGAGTGCCTGGGTTGGCCACTTAAAGCACACATTAGACCAAATTTGACAAAAAAAAAACTGGGATCAGGTTCTGTCAGTTTTTCTGGGTCTAAAGTGGTCTAATCAGTGATCCTTTAAGCTGCTGCTAGAGACCATCGAAGTGTGGCAAGTAGTTGCTTTTTCATGCTTGCTTTTTACACTGTCTGAACTCAATGTGCTTCTGACACTGGGTGCAGGGCGCTGGCTTTCTAAACTGGAAGTTTTTGCATCCATTTCGCACCCAGTCCAATTTCAGCCCTAACAATATTGTTTTCCCATTTTTAGATATAATTATTGTTGGGGTCTCAGCTACTATTTGCATGGAAAGTCTGTTATTAAAGCAGGTGATATACAGTACAGTACAATACAAGAAGGGCAAAGAGCTGAAGGGAGCAGGTCAGGACCGTGAATATTCATGGCAAAGAATGAAGATGTTAGCTTACCTCTGAATTTCATTTAAGTTTCCAGTAGGTGAAAATCCACTGCACAATTCACCTGTAAAGCTGTAATTTCATTCAGAGAGGACAGCACTTATTATTGGGAATGGAAATACAGCATTGGACTGGTGAACTAAGGAAGCTTCATTCTGAAATTGAAGTTAAGCATTGTCATATCACATTTGCAGCAATGAGTAGCAGAAAAAAAATAATTTAAGTAATATGTCATTCACAAGGAAAGTAAAGTCAGAGTTATACATGAGGCAGACATCCATCTGACTGAATTGACATCCTGTAATTATATTGATGTAACACCTCCATATGAGGATAAAACATATAACAGATAAAAAGTAATAGTTACCTGTGCCCAAAATAGCCCTTGTCTAATGTCAAATTTATGAAGAGGGGAATATCATTTCAATACTTAGGTGATAGCAGTCTGAGACTGCCTCCAGAATTTACAGATGCCTACCTCTATGACTGATCATTTCATTTGGAAAGTGCTGTAGCATATTCAATTCTCCTCAAGGAACTTTCACACTAAAATGAGGGGCCTTTGCATTCCAGCTATTACATTCATTAAAAATGAAATATTTTTTACAAATTAGAATGTAAACATGAAAGTCATAAACAAAAGTCATGTTGCTGTTCTTCTGATCATTAATTCTTGAAGAAAATAAAATTACTTAGGGCACAGTTCAGGTTCTGCTCGAAAGGACAGAGGAACATTGATTAGTTCATTCTCTACCTGCAGTGCCATTGCAGCCTGGCCAACCCCAACTGAGGAACACCTCCCAGGGCACATCCAAATTGTGGCCCTCAAGCCGCAAGGCACTCAGTCCAAGCAGCCAGGGCTCACCCCCTTGGCCAGCTCCGGCATCATTGACAGTTGGTCCTCAGACTCTAGCATCCTTGAGGTCCACGAGCTGACAGTCAGACCTTAACAAATCTGGACACTGACCCATGCCAACCCGGTATTCGCCCTTCCTGAACTCAGCAGGTCATTGAAGCGCTTCCGGCACTGCACCCGTGTGCGCCACACCATCTCATGGCTGCTCACCCAGGCTGCCACCTCTCTCCAAGCTGCCTTGGTGAGGTGCGGTGGCCTCCTCCTCCTCCTCCAATCTCCGGGGACAAGGGTGTCCTCCTGGCAGCCACCTCCTCCAGCAGGACCGGGAGGCACTCATGTGAAAAGCAGGGGGCCGAGTGCCCACCTGACCTGTCCTCCCGCCTGGCGCTTGCTGCAGCACTCGAGTGCGTCTTCAGAATGACAGCCAGATGTCTTTCCCTGGCAGCCTTTCTGGGGCTGCCTGGGGCTTCTTTATACCAGCTGACGGGTCGCCCCCACTTGGTCCCTCCTGGCCAGTGATGAGTCGCGTTTCAGGCTGGGCAGTCTTTAATTGGCCTACCAGTGTGAAATCGCAGTTAGGACCCGATTGCAGGTGGTGGTCAGTTTCACAGCCGCTCCTGGGCCTGCCTGACAAGGACAAAATCCAGCCCGTTAAGTTTGAAAAGCAAAACAATATGACGGTGCCTTTGTTTAAAAGTTCGTTGTCCTTATTCAGATGAGCAATTTGTTCTTATAAATATTCAATAAAACATGACTTTCCAAACTTAACTTCAAGCACAACATGTCATCTTCAAGAAGAAAGTCAAAAGTAAGAAATAAGAGCAGATTTTCAATATATTTACTTTCAGCAAGCCAAACCATCAGTAGATTAATGTGAATATCCATTACACCTGTCAGAATTATATCAGAATGTATCATTTTACCTGACAAGAAAATTATGTTTATACAATGAGTGAGATCTAATATAAAACAAGTGGACAGATGTCAAACATTCATGCAGTAACTAGGAGGTTATAAACTTGCATGCCGATGCAAGTCCTTATGAAAAAAGTGATACAGCCAAAACAATGATACTGTATGTAGGAAAAAGAGAGCAAAACAAATTGCAAACTCGTGTACAAGAAAAAAAGAATTAGGCAGATTGCAACAGTTTGTACAGGAAAAGGAGAGTGAGACAAATAGTTAAAACGTATGCAGGGAAGGGAGAGGGAGACAGATTGCAAACTTATTCCAGTAAATTGAAAATTACTAGTTTACCAGTGAAGTACAAATAGGTCATATTTGTGAACAAGGGGACCAGGTCATAAAGGAGCAGGATTTGAATATTCCTTTCATTCTTGTAGGGAAGAACCTGATCTCAATTTGTAGTCTTCCCTGATGATACATATAAGTCCACATATTGTGCATTTTGATCTTACATGAGTCAACGCCCGTGTGTCCTGCTTACTGCACAGCCCAGTCTATTGGAGCATCAGTACAGAGTGCTAAACTAACACCCTACATGTACAATATTAATGTTTTATTTTCTCCTCTTTGTTTCATAACTGATTTATTTATACAGAAAACCACACTCTGTTCAAATAAAAATCAGCTTTATAAAAAAAGGTCAATTTTCTGCATGGCCTTTAACTTGTTTCCGTTTCATGGAAGAAGCACGAGATCCTTTGAGGAGAACCACAGAAAGTATGTTTTTGATGTTTCCACATGATGGCTGTTGATCACCAGATTGAATTCGTGATTTATATCACGTGGACCTATAACAGTTAACCAATACCATTTTGAATTGCAGCTAAACTCTTCACTGGCTTGTTGTGATTACTCAGAAGTAATAATTTTCCTACTCCAAGTTCTAGCTCATGTAAACTTATGTTTCAGTTTGGTGTATACTTACAAAAAAAAGGAATTAAGTCACAATTTTTGGTGCCTGCTTTGTTTGTGGAATATTACATAAATATTATAAGATGTCTTTAAAACCTGTGTTCATAAATACTCTAGCATGAAGCCCTGCCATCACTCTTCAGTTTGTCCTCTGCTTACTCCAGATCCCAGTTAAGTGCTAGGCATATGCAAATATTGCTTTGTAATTGGTTGCCCGATGACTGCTGGAATTTTCCATTAAGTCAAACATGGGTTCAGTCCATTTAGTAACCACATACTTGATTGTCATCACAATGTGTTGCCAGGACACCCTGTACTCCCATTTATTCAATTTGTTCCCTATTCTTGTTTTGGTGGTGTGTTACAGTTCACTCAGGGAGCCCGAGTTGCTGTGCCAAAATGCACTTAATTTACATGCTTGTTGTAGTCCGGAGCTATGGATGGTGATGGTAGAAGCTCCAGCATTCTTTCCATCACATGGCTGAACAGGAATCTCTACCGCTCTTACCACCTACCATTGATGTATGTTGGAAGGATTTGCAGGTTGATACTCAACCTGTTTAGCCATGTAATGAATGCAGCTTCCTTGGCCACCAAGTTCTGGGCTGGGACTTGAAACCGGAACTTCTGGCTCACAGGCAAGGATGCTGTCCACTGCCCCACGAGACCTCCATTCTTGTTTTAGACATCCCCTTTTCTTGTTTTAGATGTCTCCTATTCTTGTTTTAGATTTGGTGCTTATCATTCTTAGATAAGTTTGCTGAATTACTCTTATCAGATATGCGTGTATACCTTCATTCTCCCATATAAGTACTGAAACTAGTACAGTGCTTATGGTGTTTCATACTTAGTGTTTTAAGGAAGTTTGGTTCAAATATTTTGATAAATTGGACTCCAAAATGAAGTCTCCTAATGTATTGAGCTGAGAAGCATACTGTGTAAGGAGACTGGAGGTTATGCAGAGATGAACATTTAACCTTATTTGGGGTTTAGTTTGAAAAGACACACATAATTGGAAATTTACAAAGGCTGAAGCCAAAGAAACCTTTCCTGAACTTCATGAATTGGGCGTGTTCACCCCAGCAAACTGTTAGAAACTGACGGGCCATCATTACAGTAGTAGATAAAACAAAAGTGAGTTAACAGCTATTTAGCTTAGGTTCTAGTGCTGCATCCAGCATTGTTGAACATTCTCTATCATGACATAAGGAAACTAATGTTGACACCCATTCACAATCAGACAATCAGTTTCTACTGGAGTCACAGTAGAGTTATTAATTTTTAAAAAAAAGACAAGCACACATGAACACCGAGGGTTCAAATATGGCTATTCACAAATAAATCCCAATTAGATCAATTTGTTTGAGCTTGTTTCAGGGTCTGACATGTAACTTGAAAACAAAATAAATCATGATTTTCAGAATACCTACAGACAATGGGCATCCTTTGGCATCATTCACTTATTCAGGTTTTGAAAACAAGCAATCAGCTGATAGCGCTCTTTCTAAACTCTTGTCATGAGTGTCTTCATTTTCTTCTCTCTCACAATCGCATAACAAAGAAATAACTTATATTTATATTGCATCTTCTCATATCCTTGGGATGTACCAGCTTTACAGACAATGGATTGTTTTTTTTAAATGTAGACATGAATGTTATGCAGACAAACATGCCTTCTTGTTCATCTATTAGCTCACAATATAGCTACAAATTACCAAATTAGTCACCATACCAGCAATTTATTTGCACTCAAACACCTGTTTTGTATGAAAACACACTTTTTAAAATATGGATTTTGGGCCAGTTCAAATGCACTATGACTGACTAAGTAGACACAAGCTGGTATCTTGGCATACAGCTGGAATGTTGATTGACCTGCTACCTCTGCTAATCAACCTTACTAAGACTGTTATTAAGTGCATGTAGTACTCTCTAAGTCGCTTATTCGCAACTTATTGTTTTATTGGAACAGGAACGGTTATAAACACAGGTCCTTCCATTAGAATCGAATATGATGGACCGCTCAGACATTTTTGTGACCATGTTCCTTGGTTTTCAGTTTATTCTTCCTATCATTTTTATTTTGAGTTATGAAATTGGTTTATGAAATTACAAAATACCATTTGAATTAATTGTGATTACTGTAGGACCCTATAAATGCAGCCAAATTACTACTAATCAATAACATTTGAGTAATCTCCTTGTATAAAAGTATAAGTTCATCAGATATATATTTCACAAAATTAAAATAAGTCATTAATAAAACAGAGGGAACTCTGTTTGGGAATCTGATACCAGGAATACAAAAAGATAACTCCTATTAGTCAGGTATCATTGTAGTCTCCAAGGCAGTTTTTCTGTGACTGATGAGAAGCTTTTTTTTTTGAAACAACTGCAAACATGCTTAGCTTTCTATAAGATATTTTTCCAACCCTCAATTTGCCATGCAGCTGCAATCCTGAAGTTAAAATAATTAGTATATAGGCTTTTATTATTTAGATTTTGAGATGGCAAAAAAGCCTAAATTTAGGAAGCCTGAAGTCTGCCAGCTCATATTGGAGAAGAACTTCCCAATATTAGTAATTATCTTTGAAAGTTTTGGTTGAGTTTCATTGCTATCAGATTCAACTTGGAAAATAAGAGTAAGGTGTACAGAGTCTCATTGTGTGAAAAATTGGCTAAGTTTGTTGACGGGGGATCACAATACACAGTTGTCCCATGACTGATGGAAGTGATATCTGCAGCACACAAACTTTGTGCTGCCTTCTCCTCTCCATGATTGTGGCATGCAGCCCAGCACTAAATGCACAGCTGTGTGCAGGTCTGTGCAAAGCTAGGATCAACTAAAGCTAGCCTGCACTTTTTAAAGCCAGTCTGCACCTCTTAAAGGGGAAGCGGTATGAAAGAGTTTCTGAATAGGGAGAAATAGAAGTAATGGAGCACTGGGTCAGAAAGAGGACTTCCAGGTTCTCAGCACTGGAGGTCTTAGTGCAGGAGATAAGAGAGGAGAGAGGTCCTCTTTCTGCAGAGGGCCAGGTTGCCCTCCAGACAAGCATTCAGAAGGGAATGAGAGCAGATAGCAACGGAGGTCAATGCCAGGAATCTCACCTGAGGGTCTAGCTATAGTGCCGGAAAAAGTTCAATGACCTCACACGACCTCACATCTTCAAATACCATCTCCTACCGACCGCACCACCAACCTCAGTAGGAAGAACGTGTGAGAAAATTGGGTTGTCACTGTCTTACGTGACCTAACTACCCTACCGCCACCATAAAAATGGCCCTTTAAAGTAGTGTGTTCAGTCCTAGGGGCAGAATTGCCTCAGATTTGCACTTAGTGTGGTAGCAGGCGGGAAAAATGAATCTTTACCCGCTGGCCACAATGGTGGTTTTTCATGCCGTATTGTCCCAAACCTGCTGCATTAATTATGCATTCCCGGGATACATGCTATTTCGAAGGCGGGTGGGCCCCGATTTGCCTGCCACGCCATCACCTCACAGTTTCATCGTACCAGGCACCACGTTTAAAGTACAGCTGCGCACAGTTTTTGCAACCCCTCAGATACTGAAGCAGTCCATGTCTGCATGCAGCAAGAGCTGGACAATGTTCAGACTTGGGGTGATAATTCTCAAGTTACATTCGTGCCACACAAATGTCAAGCAAATGACCTCAAAAATCTCGAACAGGTTTGTCAAGTATGATTCCCTTTCATCAATCTCTGCTGGCTCTGCTTAATCATATTATGCACCTTGTCACCACATCCCTTGCAATAGATTCTAGTATTTTTTTTTTGTCATAGTCATTATGGCACAGAATGAGGTCATTCGGCCACAACAAAAACAAAGTTAAAAAATACCTGGAAAAACTCAGCAGGTCTGACAGCATCTGTGGAGAGGGGCACAGTTAACGTTTCAAGTCCATATGACTCTTCAACAGAACTAAGTAAAAATAGAAAAGAGGTGAAATATAAACTGGTTTAAGGGGGTTGGGACAGGTAGAGCTGGATAGAGTCAGTGATAGGTGGAGATAACCAAAAGATGTCATAGACAAAAGGACAAAGGGGTGTTGATGGTGGTGATATTATCTAAGGAATGTGCTAATAGGTGACATTAAGGGTAGAAAGCAGGATGAGAAAGGTACAGATAGCCCTAGTGGGGGTGGGGTGGGGGGAAGGGATCGAAATAGACTAAAAGGTAGAGATAAAACAATTGATGGAAATACATTTAAAAATAATGGAAATAGGTGGGAAAAGAAAAATCTATATAAATTATTGGAAAAAAGGGGGATCGGAAAGGGGGTGGGGGTGGAGGAGAGAGTTCATGATCTAAAGTTGTTGAACTCAATAGGCCCACTGAGTCCATTCCTTACTACTGATGTTAAGCAAACTGGGCCTATAGTTCCCTATTTTCTCTTTCCCTCCTTTCTTGAGTAGTGAGATTATGTTTGCTACCTTACATTCCATGGGGACTATTTTAAAATTTAGGAAATTCTGGAAGATCAAAACAAGTGCATCCACTCTCTCTGCAGCTACCTCTCCTAAAACCCTAGGATACAGGGCATCAGACCCAGGTGATTTGTCAACTTTAAATTCCATTAACTTCTTCATTTTAAGATACTGATGGAAACCTTGAGGCATTGCAACCTCCATGAAACCTTTTACTTTTTGATATATTGTTATTATTTATATGCACCACTTTAGCAGAAGGGCTTACTGCCCAGGCTTATCTACAACAGCAGAATTTTCCATGGACCCATAAGTCAGGACCTTAGCAGTTTGTTTATAGAGCTGTATCCTTGCTTTAACACATTTGCATACAACTTAAACAGGCCCCTTCCTGCTTCTATTGTTGCATCAGCATCTGAGGCAATGTGACAGCAGGGGCTCCAGGTTTGCTTTGAAAATTATTCAAAAATGATGCAGCTAAACATAATATCAAACAATGAAGCGGAAACTTAATATCTTTGTGACAATTCAAAACAAATTGTAATACGCTGTTAAATGAATTCACAGGTTAAACTGATCAACAGTAGGGTTGCTAACACTCCTGGAGTGGCGTATAGACCTCCCCTGCGCCACTGCTAGCCTGGATGATCTTTGCATTTAAATTCTTTGCCTTGCTGGCTGTCAATGCACAGGCGCCTCCAGCTCGATGATGTCAGCCTCCCCACCACTGCAGGGAGTGGGGGCCAACTGATTTGCCAGTTATAGGAGTGGCAATTAGGAGGGCTTAGCAGACGGAGGGGGAGTCAGGAGGGCTTGTGTGTTGGAAAGTAGGGTTGTCAACTCTGGTTGGACATATTTCTGGAGGTTTGGTGATACAACATTTGAGCATATTTCGATGATGTGATGTGATATGATGCCTGATCTTGCCTTCAGTTTGCAAATGACATTGTATCTACCTTATAAAGGAGGGATCTGTTATGGTTGACTGTCTTTGCTTGTGATTTTGCAGTAGCAGCTGTCACGCAAGAAGTTCCGGGAACTGGGAAGCCAGATGTAAGTAGGTGAAGGAAGTGCACAGCTGCAAAGCTGCACTGGTGGCTGGGAGACTCCTGGACAATCCTGAAGGGTTGACAACTCTAGAATAAAATGCCATAAGGCTCATGTCACTTAGAAGACAACCGGCTGAATTTGTGGAGCCCTCTGGACTGGGCTTGATGGCCAGGGTTCAGGAGAATTGGTGGGAGTACCTGCACCTGATTCCCGGTGTTAGGATGGGAAGCTCTCGACGCTGGAATCCTGCCGCTGGTATAGGGATGTGAATTAGGCTCATAAACGAGCCACAATACCAAGTATCCCTGAGCCTGCCAGATTTAATGGTGGCTCAGGGATTTAATGGGACTTGCATTTCCAGTGGCTCCTGAAAGCTGCCCAGCAAATGCAGTCGGATTTGCTTGTGGCCTTGTAGTGGGTGCAGTCTCTTGTTAACAGGCACTCAGTGCCCGATCGAGGGGCCTTTTACTGGTTGAGGGCACTGAAAGCCATCCCCCTGTGCTTATACCTGAAATTCCTTCCACCCATTGCTGACAGCCTCTCCCTTGACCCTCATCCCGCTCCACTGACCTGTCTCCGGGGACCCAGCATTGATCCTCTGTGAACAATACCGGCTACTCCCTGTGGCTCTACCGATAATGGGGAGCTGATTGTCCTGCAGCTCTCGGGGGTGGGATTTCCGCCTACTGGGGGCCTTAATCCTGAGTGCTCTTAATTTTCGCTGGGTCTCCCACACAGAAGCAACACGGGGCTCCCACCAATTCTCTAACCGGCGGGCGGGGGGTGGGGGGGCCTGCATTGCTGGGACTAAATTTCACCCACTGAATCCTAGGCCTGAATCTTCTGGTCAGGGTGGGGGGGATGGGCCCCACTCGCTAACATGTAAAATGACACGTGTTGATGTCAGGCGTGTGTCCCAAGTCACCGCACATCGTTCAGATCTTCAGTTCGGCAGGCGCGCACCGGAGTCGGCTGCACACCCGCCAAACTGTCAAAGGCCTATTAAGGCTATTTAAATAGCAATTAAAATAATTAACGGAGTTGCCCGTCCGACCTTATGGTTGGCGGGGGGGGAGGTGGGGCAGGCGAAGAGTCCAGGCGGCCTTCGCATTTTTCATGGAATCTCATCCACGGGGCGGGATGAGGTTTCATGAAGGTTTTTAATAAAAATTTTCAATAAAATTCATAGACATGTCCCAGCTCACATCACATGAGGGGACGTGTCCCAATGATTTTAAAAAATCTTTCATTGACTTTTTCACAATGAAATTAAACTCCCTGCGGCAGCTCATAATATAATATGGCGGCACCCAGCCGATCACAGGCAACAATCGGCTGCGTGCCTGCCCATGCCTGCTTCCACTCAGCCCCACCGCTGAGAGACAGTTCTCTCCCTAAAATCTACCAGGAACAACACCCACCAATGTACTGGTGTTAAACAATGCACCTTCAGAAATGAAAGAAGACTTTCCAGGCCATTCCTTAGAAGGACTTTCCATCCTCATAGAACAATATGGACTAGAGAAATATTGCTGAGCATAAAACTATTAAATTCAGAGAGATGATACTACAACATGCAGCTATCCATAGGGCAGAAGAATGTTACTCTAAATACCTAGCAAATTAGGTTTATTTAATTTAATGATCAACCCAAGAACTTGTTTTTCCATTTCCCTGACTTATGTCTGTTTGACTCTGGTGGTTTCATTTATGAAATTAGCTCTCCTTCCTGTTCCCTTAGGATCCAACAAAGGACACTTAAGATTCAGGCAATTTCTAACATTTGCATACTTTCCTGGGTAAACTCCAGCAGGGAAGCAGATCCCTATTCAACTCAATACGCGATTGGAACATTTCACCATGAAAAAATATTTTGGACTCACCTCTTATTTCCCACGGCCTAAGCAAAGACTTTCTGCATTTCTTTAACAAACCAATTGTCAGACCAAGGCAAGGAACGAAGTAAGCAATTGCAAACCACAGGTGCACAGCTCTACTTTTCTCCCGGGTTTCCAGCAGCAATTCCCAGAAATTAATCTTCCGTTTCAGAAAACTCCTGGAAATTGGGAGAGTTGGTGAGCCTATCTGGTTGGGCTTCATCCCCACCAGCCCCCAACGCCCCCAACCCCAATTCAAACCCTCCCAAACTCCCACCCAACTGCCTGCCAGAGTGCTGAGGGCCCCAGGAGCAGCTTCCTGTTGTCCAATATCCTTTTGTACCCACCAGCGAGCTGCTGCTTCCCATCATCTTAGAGCAGGAGACTGACCAGGCCCGTGTAGTTGAACTGTGGGAGTTAAACCTCACAATGCTGAGGCCCATATGACGTGTCACGCACCTTTGCCCTCTCCTGCACTACTTCTTCTACCCTGAGTTAAAATTGGGATGAATTCCTACCTTCAAAGTGGTACTTGTAGGCTTGAGTTATACTGCACTCTTTCTGAACATAAATTGGTGTTATGGAGGGTGCTGAAAGATAGATATCTTGCATCTCTTAGGGATGTCCTCTCAGTTGCTCTTTACATTGATGTGGATCCAAAACCATTTTGGATCAAGGTGAAAGTGGCAGTCTAATTATCCCTTTAATTAAGTTTACTTTTGACATCTCTTTGTTCTCCAGAAATGAATGCCAATATTGTTGCTTAAATACAGATTTTCGATTACCTTCTTAAAACGTTGAATGTAGTACAATACCACTGTTCCTGTAAAGTTATGTCCATTTAAATAAAACATCACATTTGTTAATTTTTGTTATATTGAGGTTTGTTCAAGGTGTCTGCTGTAACTGGTGGTAGCACTTTTTTTTCTAAGTTAAACGATTGTGTGTGCAAGCAGCAGTTCAAAGACATAGGCCGGAATTTTAAGGCCCTGTTGTGGCAGGGACGAGGGCATAAAATGCAGCAAGCCATTCTCAACTCCATTGACTACGGCGAGACTGTAAAATCCCACTGGCGTAAAATTCCACCCATAATCCGGTCTGACACTTTAGTGCAGTACTGTCGGATGCTGCATTGTTGGAGGGTAGCGTCTTTTGGATGTGAGATTAAACTGAGGACTCCTCAGTCCTCTCAGGTTTACACCCGACTATTTTGAAGAAGAGTAGGGGAGTTTTATGTGTGTCCTGTCCAATATTTATCCCTTAATCAGCACCATCATCTGGTCATTTATTTCACTGTTGCATGTGGACCTGGCTGTGTGTAAATCAGATGCTGCATTCTTGCATTATAACAGTGAACACATTTCAAGAAATAGTTAATTAGCTGTGAAATGCATTGGGACATGCCAAAATGTGAGAGGCACTAAATAAATTCAAGTTCTTTCTTTTATATACCATCCTTATAGTGCCATGAAGACAGACTTGTAGAAAGCACTGAACTTCATTGAATTTGGCTTGTATGTTCTTGCTAAACCAATTATTTTTACTTCAACAGTTGTTTGGGGAAAATGACCGAGTTCAGATGATTTCTGAGGGCTCAGACTGCCGTTGTAAGTGCATCATGAGGCCTCTGACAAAGGATGCGTGCAGTCGCATCAGAAATGGGAGCCTACGTTTTGAAGACTTCTACACAGTTGAAACTGTTAGCTCTGGGACAGACTGCAAGTGTTCCTGTACAGCTCCCCCATCATCTCTTAACCCTTGTGAAAATGAGTGGAGAATGGAAAAGCTCAAAAAGCAGGCTCCAGAATTCTTTAAGGTATCCCAGAAATACAATGTCAAGTGAATACCTGAAAATTGTGAAAATCCAAAACCAGTTGCTTTTGACGCCTCTTAGATTTATTACAATTAATTTTTATTGTGTATGGTAAGTCTGTTAAATTAATACTATATAGGTTAGATTATCTACAAGAAAGATTATGCCACATAAGATGTAGCTTTACAAATAGTCATTTTGGTGTACAGAACTTGAGTATTGCTAAAAAAGAGATGCTGTTGAAGCTTTCCATCTTGCACTTATCAGGACAATTCTCAAGATAAACCAACAGTCGAGAGAACAACAATTTATACTGCATGAAAAGAGAGTGCTGATTGGTTGGCAAGTGGGCTGTGATTGGTAGAGATGTTGCCATGGAGGATGCAGCACAGAACAGTTAACTGTTCGCTGCCAAGCTTTTGTTTCAAATTTAAACCGGACCGGTTGACTCTGGTCAAGGCATTGCCATGGGCAATGGACTACGGAATAGCTGTCCCCAAGCTTTTGATTATTTGGAAAAGGCATAATGCATGGACATGATCCTTCTGTCTGCAAAGAACAAGGCCCTGTGTGTGAATATATGTGACTTCTAGCATGTGTAAGAGAGCCATACTTCGTGTCTGACTGATAATTTTAAATTAGCTTCACATAGTTTATTACCTGGTTGAGCAATCTTGTGTGGCTTAGCTGCCTAAGCCTTAAAGTCAGGATTTAATGGCATTTACCATGTTACAATCTAAAGCAATATAAATCCAGTTATAACAACAGCTTATATTTATAAAGTGTCTTTAATGTTGTAGAACATCTCAAGGTGCTCCTCAGAGCATTATAAAACGAAATATGACTGAGCCACATAAACACATATTTGGTCAGATGACCAAAAGCTTAATCAAAGAGGTAGGTTTTAAGGAGTGTCTTAAAGCGGGAGAGCAAGGTGGAGAGGTGTAGGGAGGGAAATTCAGACTGAGGGCTTAGGCAGCCAAAGGCATGGCCACAAATGGTAGAACGACTAAAATTGAAGACGCTCAAAAGGCTAGGATTAGATGATGGAATATGAGGTTGGAAGCTCATAACAGGATCAAAAATGACACCAAGGTTATGAACAGACTGGTTTAGTCTCAGACTATGGCCTGGGAGAGGATTTTTTAAAAATATTCTTTCGTGGGCTGTGGGCAGTGCTGGCAAAGCCAGCATTTATTGCTCATCCCGAATTGCCCCTGAACTGAACATTTCAGAGGACAGTTAAGAGTCAACCACATTGCTGTGAACCTGGAGTCACATTTAGACCAGACCAGGTAAGGATGGCAGGTTTCCTTCTCTAAAGGGCATTAGTGAACCAGAAGGGTCTTTACATAAATCTCTGATAGTATCATGGTCACCAATACTGAGACTAGTTTTATATTCCAGACTTTATTAATTGAATTTAAATGTCACCAGCTATCATTTGAGCCCATGTCCCCAGAGCATTAGCCTGGGTTTCTGGATTACTAGTCCAGTGACACTACCACTATGCTACCATCTCCCAGTAGGTTAGTCGGGATAGGGAATGGAGTTTGGAGTGGGGGCTGAAAATAATGGCTTCAGTCTTCCCAATATTTAATTGGGAGAAATTTCTGTTCATCCAATCTGATAATTTAGCAACAGTGGAGGAGTCGAGAGAGGTGGTAGTTCAATTAAAGTTATCTTAGAAATTATAAAAAGAAAGAATGACATTTTCCAATGAACTCCTAGTAACATCCGCAGCAAATAGGAAATGGTTGGGTGATACTTACCTCTGAATGTAAATGTTCTGAAAGGATCTATCACATTTCAAGAAAGCAAAACATCACAGCTGAACAACTGAAAGGTTGTAGGTTATTTGCTGTTGGTAGGGAACTTTGTAAATTAGCCTAGGGTTAAAAATTTGCAAATTCTTGGCAAACTGTGACTTTTCCTCAGCAACAACAGTTATACTCTAATTTATTTCAGGCTTCTGCAAATTTACAATAGCCACGTGGACTTAAAGGCGTGGAATTTTTATCTAAGCAATCAGCCCGGTTTTGGTCGGCTGGGTTGGTGGGTGGGCTAGGGAGGCTGGTGGGTTAAAGTCTTAAATTCCCGATTCCTGACCTAAACCCACCCACATCCCACTTCAATTGTGGCCGGAAGATGGGCGGGCAACCAGCCTGCCTCAAGGAGACGGTCAGTACTTTAACTACAAAATGAGGCTGGGAGCCTCATTGTATTTCATCTTTTCAATGTTCGCTCTGGGCAGCCGGTTTTCCCCAGTCACAGGGAATCGGCAGATACGTCCAGGTGAGGGCTCGGCAGATTCAGGAGAAGATTGCCTTTATGCCTACTTCCTGAATCCAGCATGCCCACCCAAAGAACCTCTACGATTGGATACCCTTTCTGACCTTCTCCACGAGGTCTTCAATCCCACCTTGACCCAGGCAACTAATCCCCGCACCAGGGCACTCATCAGCCCCCTCCAGGCCTCCAATCCCACAGACCTTAACCTTCTACACCCACTTCAGGCCTCTGAGCTCCACCCTACCTGGTATCCGAGTTTTTCCTCCAAGCCCCTGACCTTCCTTCCCAGGCCTCCATTCCCTTTTCCCCTTGCCATCCAATGGCTCGCAATGTCCCCATCAAGCCTCAGAGCAGCCCTATCCAATCAGACCTCCAATCTACTCCTCAGGCCTCCAATCTTCCCCCCGCCCCCGCTCCCCAACTGGGAGCCTGTGTTTGGCAACCCACCTGAGTGAATTTTCTTGTTTGATTCCCAGCCTCTGTTAAGTTATCCAATATCATCTGGGGTTGCCTTGATTACCCTCAGCAGCCTGATTTAGGGAGGAAAAATTAGCTCTGGTTCCACCTCTGACCATTACCTAGGAGCCTATTTTAGAAAGTTTGCACATTTGAGCATCAGCTGAGGACAGGATTTGGCTTGGCTATGAAACCCCTGACAGTAGAACAGCCTGCTGACACCACAATCTCATCTTATGCATGAAGAATGGCTTGTTCAGCAGCATACTGCAGGATATTCAGCCTCGTGAACCTGCACCCCAACAGAGAAAATGCGACTTCGGGAGAAGAAGAGAGAATGATGGTAAAAGAAATTTTAGATGAACTGCTCTCCAAGATTATTATGGATTTTAAACTCTACAATTTCTGAAAGTGACATCCATTGCAGAAGAAAGTTTAAAAAAATTGATCCTTTGTAAAACTAAATGCTTCACATTGTCTAACCTAGTATTTTATGGTCTTATTCTAGTTGCAGTCACTGGTTGACCTGCTGGAAGGAACCTTGTATAGTATCGATATGATGAAAGTTCACTCATATATACGAAAAGTGGCAACACAGATGAACAACCTTGAGGAGGTGATGTAACACAAATTCACTATAGTATTAGTCACTATCTACAATCTTAGTACTAGTGACACCATGGTAATTTCTTCACTTAACAATTTGGCAATGCTCAACTTCATGCTTATTGCTTCTCTCACAGTAATAGAGATAACTTTAAAGAAGAATCAAGACTGTTTCAAACAAAGTAAAACTTCCTAATAATCATTAAGATTTAAATTGCCCTATATTTTTCAAAATTTATGAGTAACGTGGTGTATTGGCATTGCAAATTTTGATTTCACATTATAACAAATACAAAATCAATTTGGAGAGAAAGTCAACATCTATCAAGAAAAAGTCGACTGTTTGCAAGCAAAATACACAATGAAATGAATGATAAAGTGATGGATCATCATTAGTGATTAAAAAATGGCAGTTTGTCTAATCATGGGGTTCAAAACACATTGAGAAACACAAGAGTGAAATTTGGATGATACATATTTGTCATTCGAGTCTCCAAGATTGGATCATTGTCTTAAATTAATTATTATTTATGCTCTGGACCAGAAACTGAATTTTTAAAATTTTTGCCATGGCACTAGTCCCTTTCTTTGATGGGAAGGTTTTGAGATATCATTTGAGAAATTAGTTAGTGATGTTGGACAGAGGTAGTGAGTGATTCCCTAGAAAAGCGATGAAGGTGTTTGGAGTCATGTGATTAATATGTGATTGTTGTATTAATAGCTTTTTTCACAGCAGATTCAGAAATGACACTGCAGCCTCAGTTGATACATGGTGGAAAAACAATGAATACACACTAGCTTCAGACCAGTGGGGACTCTGCATATCTGTATAATCCATGAAAAGCTTTGAGACTGTAAACTTATCTTTTGCTTTCACCCTGTGTTGTTTAAATATGACCGTTGTATACATAACAGCGAGGAGGCTAAAAATTGGGCAAGAACAAAAAATCTTAAAGGTGCAGCGTTACAGAGAACAGATACAGAACTTATTTTAATGTTGTTTTTCTCATTTTTCAATCTCCTGCTGATGAACCATAGGCTCATTACATTGTTTCCATGGGTGTAAGCTCTTGATTTTCCCAATTCACTAGTCAATGAAGCACCTGATCTGGAAGTCTGACCAGTATTCAATTGCTATTAAGGCAGTTGCTGGTGAAGTGCTATGACGATACTTTTTGTTCTCCTTCCCAGGTTTTGTGCCCAATTACCAAGCAACAGTCACCAAAGTAGAACTTAAGATAAGTTCCCAGCATCCTTATGAAAGAAAGTAATATTACTTTCAATTCAGGATGCATTGCATGAGTGTGCTTTCACCCCCATGGACCCACCACTGCAAGCCATCTGTTATTTGGAAACACTAAATATAAATACCATAAGCGATCATCTCATGATCATGAGCAATGAGCAATTTTATTGAAAATAGTTTATCTTGATTATCTGCTGCTTATTGGTACCTAAGTATAGTGAACAATAAAAGGAATCAGGTGTATATTTTTGTAACATGATTTAATATAAACTTTTGATATTATATTTTCAAAACTGTCGCTATTGCATTCAGTCAGATCCCAATCCAAAATCTTAGATCTGTTGATGTGGGGAACAACTGTCATGCAGCTCAGGGTTTTATTTATGTAGAACACCCTGATAATAAGATGACTCAACTCATTTTGTCATTCGCTAACATAGTCAGTGATAGAGACAATGGGTGGAATTTTCCCGTGTGGAATGGTGGATGGGAAAGTGGTGTGATTCCCACTGGGTGGTGGGGCAGATGAACACACACAATCTTCTGTTTTTCAACTTATTAATTATGCATTTGCAAGGAGCTTGGCAAATTTCATGGTGGGGTGGGCAGGGAGTTGCACACCCCACCGTTAACTCGTGGGTTTAAAGGACCTGGCACCATATTTAAAGGGCACCCAGACTGACATTTATCCATTGCAGGCCAGGGGCTCCACATTACTCCTCCAGAATCCTTGCAACCGCAGATTGTGTTGGAGAAGCTTGCAGATGTGAACAACTGCATCTCAGGACATAACAAGGGTACCTCCAGCATCGCCTCTTGCTCATCTCTAGATAAGAACACTGCCGGCGATACACCCATGATCAGGCCAATGCTTGTAGTGGTCCATGTTCGCCAGCATCTTGACCTTATAGAAGCCACGTTGCCCCTTGCTACCCAGGCCCTTGCTCCTCAAGGTTCTGTGCCAAACGGCAACAGTCCCTCTATCTCCTCATCCGGATGAAAGTCATTACCAAGGCAGGGGCACCTGCAGCCTGCAACATCAATGCCTCAGTGGATGTGTAAATAAACTGAAATGATATATTAAGTGATCATGTCGTTTATGGGTTTCCCACAATCTCAAAGGCAGCAGGGGAGTGCTGCACTTCACCTGGCCTTCGCCTAGACATGGCATCCCCACCCCTTCCAGGTAAAGGACATCCTGGACAATGAGAGATAGGTGTGTTCCTCCCATTCACCAATGAATACGTATGGAGACATTGCTCTTTGACCAGGGTGATGAGAGCCATGTGCAAGAAGCCTCACATGGACACTTTTCCACTTGTCTCCACTGCCTTTGAGACTCTATAGAAAGACTGTTGCCTTGGCAGCATAGACGACTAACCACTTGATCCTTTGTCAGCCATGACCATTCACTGGGGAAGATGGAGGTTTGGAGTTATGAGTTGGCTGCCCTCCACCATCCATGCCCCTTAGAGGCATCCACATCTCTCTCACCCTCCCTTCATCCCTATCCCTGATTGTAGCTGATGGCAAATGGCACAAAATAAATGGCAGCTCCACACATGCTGGGATATTGATGTTATGAGAGCCATGAGTCAGGAACAAACCTGCTGCAATCTGGGCTTCACCATAAAGAGGAGAATACAACTGACACCCAGTTGCCTCTTAATTATTAGTGTGTCCCTTTAGTCAGCCCCTTGTGTTAACCTTGAACTCCATCCACCTGAAAAGACCCTCCTCCAACTTCGAGAATTCACACTTCTAGAGCAACTGGGTTGTCAAGAACAGTCTTGAGAAAATGATGGGCACAACTTTTCAGATACACTCCATCACCTTCTACCCTCCCCCTGTCACCCACCAACATCCACCCATCACCATAGACCCACTGAGTATCACCGTACCTCTCCCTTCTGTCACCCTTGAACCTCCCCCTTTACCTTGCACCCTATAATAATCCAGCTCCACATGCCTTTCCTCCCCCCAGAGCCAACACCCATTACTATTCCCATGCCCACCCTGACCCTGCCCCCTACCTGTTATCCGGGCCCTGTTTTGTCTCCCTGTATTACCTACCTGATGAGACCTTCAGCTACCAGACTCTCATCTTGGACCTGCCACCCTACTGCATCCCACTTCCCCCTTTGACTGCTCCCTCCTACCACCAGTACCCTGAGTTATCCCCGAGGACCTCACTGTCGACGCCACCGACCCTGCCCTCTAAGACACACCCCCTCCCTTCCCCGGACATTCCCCTCCCCCTCCTTGGACACCCACCCAACCCTTCCCTGGACAGTGAAACCGCCCCCCACCCCCCATCTTCCTCCATAAGCCTATGTCCCCTGTCTACCTTGGCACAGCTTGTGATATAAGGACCCAACATCCTACAGCACTGCTCTTAAATGTGGGCGAAAGCAGCCTGCAGATGAGCTGAAGCTCACCAGGGGCACGCCACTTATGTACAGTTGGGGGGCAGACTGTCTAATAATCTGCTGGCGGGGCACTTAATTTGGAGGGGGAGCGTAATTCTGATGAGTGGGCCTTTTAATGAGCATTCGTGAGATGCAAATGAATGCAAATATGATTTCTGACATAGATCAGCGGGAAACTCAAGCCGCCTTCAACCCACCATCAAAGTCAGGGAAACAAAATTCCGAAGTAATTCCCCGCAGGCGGGAAACTGACTTTTTCCATCAGGCCAAATTTAGGGCCCTTGGCCCCCTTTGATTCCCTCCACTGGTGGGAGAAGAAAACTCCGTCCAATATTTCCATTCAATTTCACTTTTGGAGGGTGTTGTAAACATGTAATTGATTTAAAAAGTTATATTTTTCAAATTATTATGAATCATGTTTAAAATATTGTAACATCTGATTCTCAATTTATGCGCCAAGAAAGTGGTAATTAATGGGAAATGAAAGTGATGTGCCTCAGTTTAATCTGAGATCATTCTTCCTCAGTAAACTTGGGTCAAGCAATGAAAGCTGTTCTTCCGACGCAGCTGTTGATGTGATTGCAACTCTGAAGCTGGATTAATTTGATTTCTGAGTACTGAATGTGACAGACAGACATTAAAATGTTACTTGGTATTTCAGACCATCAAATCAAATCTGACCAGAGAGAATGACTTCATGAAAGAAAGTGTGAAAACCCTCTCTGACCAAATGAAGCGGTATGAAAACTACTCCGATATTATTCTGAGTGTAAAGAAGGAAATTTCAAAACTGGGCCTGCAGCTGCTACAGAAAGATGCAGCCGTGGAAGATAAACAGCAGGTAGTGCTTTTTTAAAACTGGAAACTATTGAGTCAATATTTTACAAGGAGTCTTTTAAAAGGCCATTTATGGTTAACTCACCAAACATTATTATGCAACCATACAATGATGGACTTTTTATCCTTCCTTTGCTAAACAGTGACTGTAAAATTATAGTACCATTTAAAATAAACAGGAAACCACTGAATTTTAGTATGGTGTGGGGGAAGTCCTTGTTTATGTAAACTTCACTATTATAGTTATGGATGATTTACTGTGAATTACAAGGCAGCAATTTGGTCAAATGATTCTGATAATGTAATATAATTGACTACAAATTAAAAACTGAGCATTTTGTGAATCAAATTGCTGTTCGTTGTCAGCTGTGTTATTCCTTGGCATATATGATGCACAATTAAAACATAAATTTTTAAACGTCCTTATCATTTTGTGCTGGATGTGTTGAGCAGTGGCCCAGTTTCAGCATTGAGTATGCCCGGGTCAACCTTAGTTAATGTTAATGTACGATGAAGTAGATTGCTTTTGTATCTGCAGGATGAACTTGCTGATAGAATTTGCACATTTGCACAACTCTGTGCACGGTTGTAGTTAAACCAGCAGATTCAAATTTTTCATGCTTCAGGGAACCATGATAGCTAATTTGACTGGATCATGGAAAATTTGGAGCAGCTGATTTAACTGCAACTGTGGGCATGTAGGCCACTGGCCAGCAACTAGTGTCCCATCAAACAAAGTAAAGGCAATCGTCTGATGACCTCAGAATGTGAGATAATTCCAGTTGAAGAATTAACATCGGCAAGGGCATGATGGATGAATAGCCTCAGTATTAATAAATTCTGGAATTCTTAGAGGATCCACCTACTACATCAACACGATATTTCCAAGATACAGCCATTGCCCAGACAGTCAAGATTAACATGGAGCCAAAGTAAGTTGGAATGGCCCCACATATTCTGAAATTTTAACACTGGTTCCAAGATGTTTGGATCTTTTAGAGTAGGAAAAGCTGGTCATGAAGACTGGAGGAAGGAGGGGCATGGGCAGGTTGAAGCTAATATGGAATATCAACTGCAGGAAATTAGGATTTAAAAGAAAGAGTACCCGAAGGGCTGAAAGGAAATAAAGGAGATGGAGGCAGAATCACCAAGCTGAGTTCAGGAAAGTGGGGACCGAGGAAGAGAGAGTCTGTGAGTTGCCAACAAACACAAGGTCAGAACTGGGTCAGGGATACAGCAGGGAAGAATATCTACCAGGATGCAGGGATGAAAGCCCTGACTGGTAGGTGTCAGAGACCCTGAGTCCTGTGTGTGTTAGAGGCACAGAGAAGCGCTGCGAGAAAAGAAAGCACCTGCAAAGAGCCCTCCCTGGCTTAAATCAAAGGCTCTGTGAAGTTTTTAAGTTATAACCAAATGTTTGACACTTATTTTCAGGACACCTCTGGAGCAACAGCCAAGGTCGTAAAGAAGTATTCAAATCAGGCAGAGAACAAGAAAAAAGCAGCAGCTCGAAAACTCCCTCCCAAAGTACTGAAAGACAAAGGAATTAAAACAAAGAAGCCAGCTACCAAAACAAAACAGGCTGCATCACCAAAATTACCACAGCCCACCATCAAGACCAAGCCTGGTATCCATCAGCCAGGTATTGTAAAAAGTGTTACCTACTACAAATCAGGAAGACTTGAAGACATGGGAAATGGTGGCAAGAGTAAGTATCAAATAAGCTAAATTCTCCAGATTTTTATACTGCTCTTGTTAGTCTAGAAATTGTGTAATTTTCCAAATGTAATGGATGAACTTCAATTAAACCAAGAAGTTGATTTAGCAAGATGCACAGGTAAGTCACACTTTACTCTTGTGATGTAAAACTCACAATTTTTTTTTATTCATTTACGGGATGTGGGCATCGCTGGCTGGGCCAGAATTTATTGCTCATCCCTAGTTGCCCTTGAGAAGGTGGTGGTGAGCTGCCTTCTTGAACTGCTGCAGTCCATGTGGTGTAGGTACACCCAGAGTGCTGTTAAGGAGGGACTTCCAGGATTTTGACTCCGTAACAGTGAAGGAATGGCAATACATTTCCAGGTCAGGATGGTGAGTGGCTTGGAGGGGAACTTCCAGGTGGTGGTGTTCTCATCTATCTGCTGCCCTTGTCCTTCTGGGTGGTAGTGGTCAAGGGTTTGGCTTGGTGGGATTCTGCAGTGCATCTTGTAGATGGTACACACTACTGCCATTGTTCGTAGGTGTTGGAGGGAGTGTATGTTTGTGGATGTGGTGCCAATCAAGTGGGCTGCTTTGTCCTGGATGATGTCAAGCTATTTGAGTGTTGTGGGAGCTGCACTCATGCAGGCAAGTGGCGAGTATCCATCACAATCCTGATTTGTGCCTTGTAGATGGTGAACAGGCTTTGGGAAGTCAGGAGGTGAGTTACTCACTGCAGGATTCCTAGCATCTGACCTGCTCTTGTAACCACAGTATTTACATGGCTAGTCCAGTTCAGTTTCTGGTTAATGGTAATCTTCAGGATGCTGATAGTGGGAGATTCAGTGATGGTAATGCCATTGAATGTCATGGGGTGATGGTAAGATTCTCTCTTGTTGGAGATGTTCATTGCTTGAAACTTGTGGGCTGCAAATGTTACTTGCCACTTGTCAGCCCAAGCCGGGGTGTTGTCCAGGTCTTGCTGCATTTGGACATGGACTGCTTCAGTATCTGAGGAGTCGCGAATGGTGCTGAACATTTTGCAATCGTCAGCGAACATCCCCACTTCTGACCTTATGATGAAAGGAAGATCATTGATGAAGCAGCTGAAGATGGTTGGGCCTAGGACACTACCCTGAGGAACTCCTGCAATGATGTCCTGGAGCTGAGATAACTGACCTCCAATAACCGCAATCATCTTCCTTTGTGCTCGGTATGAATCTAACCAGCGGAGAGTTTTTCCCCTGATTCCCATTGACTCCAGTTTTATTAGGGCTCCTTGATGCCACATTTGGTCAAATGCTGTGTTGATATTAAGAGCAGTCACTCTTGCCTCTGGGGTTCAGCTGTTTTGTCTATGTTTGACCCAAGGCTGTAATGAGGTCAGAAGCTGAATGACCCTGCCAGAACCCTAACCGTTTAACTAATTTTAACCTAACCTGCTGGACAAGAAACCCACGTCAGTGAGCAGGTTATTGCTAAGCAAGTGCCGCTTGATAGCACTATTGATAACCCCTTCCATCACTTTACTAATGATGGAGAGTAGACTAATGGGGCAGTAATTGGCCAGGTTGGATTTGTGCTGCTTTTTGTGTACGGGACATACCTGGGCAATTTTCCGCAATGGCAGGTAGATACCTGCATTGTAGCTGTACTGGAATGGCTTGGTTAGGGGTGTGGCAGGTTATGGAGCACAAGCCTTCAGTACTATTGTTGGAATATTGTCAGGGCCCATGAAATTGTATTGGGCTACCTCTACTGATGTAACAGAAGGAAGATAATTCATTTTATGGGAATAAAATATGAATAGATCTTTGGGCAGATTAACAGTTAACAGCAAAATGTTTACCTAACTCATCCAACAAGAAGCCGATGAGGTCGGGTTCAACGCTAGTTTTACACCCATCCATCTTTACTCTCCATTGAAGTCATTGATGCCATTCAACCTGATTTTGTAGGTTTCTTGTCCAGCAAGTTAGGTTAAAATTATCCCCAATCTTCTATTCATACTGCAAACAAAGGTCACACAAATATGTTTTGTATTTGTACAGTAATATTGCAAGCTATAATTTCTAGGTTATATCATTGAATGGGTAGAAGAGCAATTCATCAATATCACTGACAAGTATATTAACAAATCACACATTATGTACCCTTTATCACCAGGTAAGAAAACAATACAAAAACAGGACAGTGTTTGAGTCTATTGTACTTTATGTATATAAACATTTTCCATGTCTAACATGGTAATCTAGAATCACTATCTCATTAGAACCAGATTAGTTTATTTAATACATTATCTTGCAATCCTATACATTTGTGCCCTTCCTGGGAAATTAGAATTTTGACACAACTTCAAAAATCAACACGAAATCTGATGAAGGAACTTTTTTTTTACTATTGTTGAAACATCTATGCACCTAGCAGCTCTATTGGATGATCACTCTGATCTCATTTTCAACTTTCTAAACTAGAAAATCTGTCACTGGTAATTCTTCATTCTGTCTAAACTTGACTCTTGATTTGCTTTCGAATATGTCTGATGGTCCTTTGAGTTTTTAAAGCAGTTATCTTACGATGAGGTTTTTGATTTTAATTTCTTTACATATCAGACTATGATTGAAGATTAGCAAAGATTGGTATTTTACATTCATGATCCCTTGTGAAACATCTACCCCTCCCCAAATTAGGCTAAGTGCTGTGGTGAATGAAAGTTTGTTTCATAATATGGGGCAGAACCTTCTGCCTGTTGGTTGGGCTGGGAGCTGATCGCCACCCGTGATCAGCGCTACCTGTGCGGGTGGGGGGAGGAGAGAGAGTCGGGGCCTGTGTTCTTTTGCGCACTCGCATGGAATGGCACAGAAATCTCCCTGAGGCGCAGAGCTGCCTCAGGGAGATAAAGTTCACTTTTCAAGTTTGTAAAAAAGGAAAGATAAAAATTATTCTGACATGTCCCCTCATCTGACAATGTCACGTCAGCTGGGACATGTTTATGAAGTGTCAAAAATTTTTTTTATTTATTGAATAAAACCTTCATGAAACCTCATTCCGCCCGTGTATGAGATTTCATGCAAAACACATGTCATTGAACCTCTTACTGCACTTGACCTAGTTCCTCCAGACCACACACTGTCTGCTCCTGGTCTCCATCACCTTGATCCATGCCTGCCTGGTCAGGGAGGGTGGTCTTCTGCCACCCTCCGGAAAGAGACCTCCCTACTCTCCCTCACTGCCCCGGGTTGGGCCTCTATGACAACATGAACAAAGTGAGGGTCAGCCAGCCCCGACCCCAGCCCTCTGCCCCATTTGTAATGTAGCGTAAATCTCTAAAATGGCAGCCCCAGTAATGGTTGCCATGGTGGGTTTAAATCAGGCCTGCTCTCTTTCAGTCCCACCTCCATTCTCACCACTGTAGCTACTAATTGGCCACCTAACTTGCTCTCCTGTCAGTCTGACCCCAGGAAAACCAGGGGCAGGATTAGGACCCAGAAACAGTTTTGACATCATTTCCTGACCCTGAAAGGAAAATCAGACCCTGAAAACCTCTACAAGCTTCTAGGGCTTTTACAAGTCACTGGTCAGATACTACTTGGAGTATTCTGTTTGGTTCTGATCACCACATCACAGTAATGTGTACAAGCATGGGAGAGTGCAGAAAAAGGCAATGAAACCAATGCCAATAGTAAAGGCAATGAGACTTAGAGAAGCTTAAGCCTCTGCCATTGGGAAAGGAGGTAGTTAAGAGAGGATCTCACTAAAGCATACAAATATTGATCGGTATAGATAAAATAAACTCAAAATATTGCTTCATTTTAGGCCAGAAAAGTTTGACCAGAGACATAAAATGAAGTTAGATGGTAGGAAGAACATTCTTAGCCTAAAGTATTAGTATTGTTTGGATTCTGCTAGGTCTGTTAGAAGATGCAAATATACCAGAAACTTGATTCTATAATGGGAGCATTATATACTATGTGGGATCCATCTTCTGTTCTGTGTAGGTGTGCCATGCGATCCACTATGTCCTACTTATTTGAAATTGTCATTGATTACCATTATTTGAACAGTAAGATACAAATTAAGATGCACTTGGTGCATAATCAAAGCTGCAATTCCAGCTCAATACTGACAGTATTGGTAGAAAGATCCTTTTTCAAATGAGATGTTAAGGCAAGAGTCTATCAGCCATTTCAGATGATTTTGAGTCTTATCTTTTCAAAGTAGGACAGTGTGATCCCTCGAGCTTTACGTTTCTCCCTCTAATAAAATCAGCAATATCAGATTCAGTGGTCATTCACCTCATGTCTATTTGAAAGATCTATCTATGCACAAAATGGCCACCACTTTTGCCTACATAACAGTGACTGCATTTCAAAGCAATTCATTATTTTGTGTATTACTAATTTTTATTCTTCTATATTCACTGTGAGCATTTCCTCACAGTCTAATGATGTTCTGTGTGGTTGCAGAGAGGTTTTGCACTTGATTCCTGGTGGTCTAATGCTGAGTGTACATCTGTTTTCTCTATTGTTTTGCAAGGAAAATGTGACCCTCATGATCTAGGGTAGATTTTGTATTGGCAATAAAACCACAACTGTTTTCCATTTTTCCAAGAGCCTAAATTGATCTGCAAAGCCAAATATCGTATTGATCTGGGAATTAGTTTCAGTATTATATACTGCAGTGTTGAGTAATGTTCTTCACAATCCATATAAATGGGTTACTGACATTTCAATAACAGGCCTAGGTCCATAATCATCTTTTGAGCATGTTGCAGATTATATTATTATGCTGTCTATATTTTTTTTTTATTTGTTCATGGGATGTGGCTGTCGCTGGCTAAGGGGGTGGGGGGCGGGGTGGTGGCGGAAATCATCATTGATCAGAAACTCAACTGAAGCAACCACATTATTGAATGGCCACTAGAGCAAGACAGAGGCTGGTTATTCTGTAGCAACTGGCTTACCTTCTGATTTCCCAAAGCCTCTCCAGCTCCCATAATCAGGAATATGATGGAATATTCTCCACTTTACTGAATGTGTGTGACTGCAACAGCACTTAAGAAACCCAATATTGTTCAGGACAAAGCAGTTTATTTGCTTGGCACCTCATGCATTAACCTAAATTTCCACTACTGGTGTACCAGAGCTGTGGTGTATATTATTTCAAAATACACTTTAGCAACTTGTCAAAGCTTCTTCATTAATACCTCACAAACCTGAAAATTCCACTTTCCAGAAGAACAAGGGCAGAGGCTGTGTCAGGACATCAAGCTCCCTTCCAAGTCACACTCCGTCATGACTTGGACATTTATTGTCGTTCCTTCATCATTGTTGGGTCAAAACCCTGGAACATCTCTACCCAACAGCACTGTGGGAGCCCCTTCACCACATCAACAGCAGTGGTTCATTAAGAAGGACCAGTGCCACCTTCTTAGGGTAACTAGGGATGGAAATAAAATGTTGGCCTGGGCAATTAGATCCTGAGAACGAATTTTTTAAAAATGTTATACTTCAAAAGTTTTTGATCGCTCAAGTTGTTTGATTTTTGACCTTCATTTCAATTTATTATAAGTTAATCAGTTTAACAAGAAGTTAAAGTCTGTTCATATAATATGAATATGGGAGTTATTTTAGTCTGTGCTGTCTTAATAAATGGTCTGATGTTAACTGCTAATAAGGTGGCAGCTTCTAACAATAACTCTGTGACCAACATAGGAAACCTTTTTTTTAAACATTACGAAAAAAGCTTGTACTTACTCCTGAAAACCAAAGAAAGTAAAATCCACTCCTTTAGCATGATTTCATTCATGCTCCAGGAAAATGATCTTGAATATTACAATAATTTTGCCCTTAACTAGCTTTGAGCTTGATTTTAGATCGTCCCTATGGATAGGTGTTTTCCATTCCTAAATTAAAACTAGAAGCCATTAAGCCATCAGTGCATACAATGGCATCATACCAAATTGAAAATTGCAGGGAGGGAGTTATAGGGATAATTCAATTTGCAGGTTGAGCTGTTCATAAACCATTCTCATGAGATAAGGCTTTTGAACCTTCCTGTGGAATTGTTGAATTGTAACTCAATCCCCCTGTGTCTACTTTCTATTTCTATCATATTTAAGTTGCCAGCTGGATAGAGATGTAGGCACATGCACAACATACTCTTTTAGTCAGCTGCTCTCATGAGGCAGTGCAATGGCATCTTGTTTCCCTGACCACACACTGAACACTGCAGATGTAGAAGTTGTCAAATAATTGTCACCAATAACACTAGTGAAGTTGCTATAAAATTATTGCACCATACCCAAGATGGCATTTTGCAAGCCCATGAATGCAGCACTTGGATTTTAACATCACAGAAAGGATGTTACAGAATGCAAGGTTTAGTAGCAGTTACAAAGTTAATATACTATTTTCTGACAAGGTGGTACGTTCTCTGAGAGAATATCAGTAGAAATTTAAAATTTCATTCCTGAATGATACTGCAGAGTTAAAGTTCAACATTTAAAAAAGAACTAATACATTATCGGTGAAGTATCTCTTTTATGGTATTACTGCTCTTCTCTTCATTTAATAATAGTGAATATTGTATGTAACAACTGTTCTATTTCTTTGGTCAGAATAAATATATTGATTATATTGTTCTTCAGTTAAATTCAGTTCCTATTACATCAGGGATACTTAAAAGAGAAGAGTGCAGCTGACAACAGTAAATACTGACCTGCAGTAAAATAATTGACTGGTGGTTATCTGCAGGATAAAAGTGCTGCTGTCACCCAGGTGCCATTAAACAGTGAGAATGGAAAAGTATTCAGACAAATTAAATTGTAAGATAGTGGTACAAGTAGAGGATATTCTGAGGACACTTTAAATGACACAGCCCATCAGAAGTTAGTTTTGTTTTGTTACAGGACATAACATTTTATTTTACTTGCTAGTAATTAAGATACAATTGGCAAATGAATAATTTGTACTACTGAAAATACTTGAAAAATAAACGCATGTTCCATAAATTAATATAGCGAATGTACCGAGAGTGAATCTCATTTCTGGGATCGCTAACAATTATTTTGCCACTGGAATCTATTTTTGTTGAAATTCTTAAGTTTAACACCATCATATGGGTGTAGTGCACATTATATGGGATTCAGGAAACAGAAATATTGAGTGTTGGGAGTGTGCCTTTCAGAGTGCCTTACAGAGGAAGCTGGTTCCATGAGTGATTTTTTTTTATTGACTTCCAGTTGCAGTGACAACAAATAGTGTTTGTTGGATCCTTTTAGTTCTGTTGCTATAGCTTTGTCAAGGCTAATTGGCTGGTGAATTGGTGCCAGACTACACTTAGGCTGTGAGCCTGATTTCAGGAAACCAAAAATTAGAATTAGATTAATTAACTAATACATATTATTTCTGCAGCACCAAACTAACCATCAGATAACAAATGGTTTAATTCACATCTACTTAACATTTCAGTGACTTTTCTAAGCTAATGCACCTCCTCACATGATTATCGCACTTTAATGACACTTAGACTGGATCAACCAAAGGAACATTAATTGTGGTTCTTTGTACTCATTTTAAAAATGAGACATGTTCTTGGGATTTTTCTTCTTAATATGTATGCTACTGTTGTCAGGGAGTTCAAATTATCCATTCTATAAGTACCCTTTTAGGAGATTGGATCAGATGTTGGGACATGGAAGAATATGAACTGACACAATTAACTTTGAAAGATTCAAATTTAGTAGATGGTGAGCTAGGAAAGGGGTTTCCAATTGAAAATCTAACAACTAAAAATTAATTAAATTAATTCCAAGCATTTCCTCAGATAAAATATCAAATAAACATGATTCCTTCGGTTTCACAGGCACACACACATTGTTATCAGCCCCACCATAGACATACCCCTCTTCCCAACCCCCCTCCCCCTCCCACTCACACAGCAGCCGCTAATCCACTGTCACCTCCCTGGCCCCTGGCCAAGACTTTGGCCCAGCCAGCACCCCGGTGGTCGAGGCTCAGACCCATCCAGCAGAGGCTCAGACTTTATGGGTGAAAGCTAATGGAGATGAAACTTGACAAAATTCCAACTATGTTAAATCTCCTTTTGATCTGATTTTTTTTTAAATTTAAGAGAACAGGACATGTACATTTCAATAGAATCCCAGAACTCAGCACACAGAATTCTGTGCAATGTGCAGCAATTTCATTGTCCGTGGATTCTTTGGCCCAGCCACTTTATGCTGAATTATGCTCAAATATGCCTACTAAGAATTGGATTGAAACCGTTCCCGCAATTTTCATGTAGCATTTCCACAGAAAAAAGGTGAGGTTTTACATGGGCTTTGGGACCCCAACGTTGGGATAAAAATAAGGTTCCTGGGCCTGCACTTGCTGGCAGTCGGATTAGCTCAGCAATTTCACTCGAGTTGGCCTCTTAATTGGCAGCCTCCAGGCTCACTGTCTCATCATGGCCTCCCACTATTTCCCTGGCCTCCAAGCTTGGCATCCCAGGGATAGGAACATCCTGCCCAAAGGAAAGCTTTAACCCCATTAATATAAGGTAGATTCAAATTCACTAAGGCAGAAGAACACTGTGTATTGTTCTTCACTTTTTGAAAAGTTTTGTTTTTCTTTCTTGATGACTCGACACAAATGATAACCCCTATAGAGTCAGAAATTTGCAAAGCGGATGATTTAAAAACTTATAGTAATGCTTTATGATTCAGAAATAAATAATAACCTAGGCTTTTTTTTATGACTTTCATTGAAAAATGGACAGAATCAGTCCTCAAAAAATTTTCAAAATGACATGTAATAAAAATGGAATTTGACTGAAGTCACTGTAAATCAGTGGCACCGATTGCACTGTCTGGGGTTTTATTTTCTGTGTTCGCCAGCCTGCAATTTTCCACCCATTTACTTTAATAGACAGAAAATCACCCCGATGAATGCGGAAATAGAAAACTTCAGCCTGTATTTTGAGGATTATAAAACAAGGAAAAGTAATTTACTTTGCTAAAAAAAAAATGCCTCTGAACTGTAATGATAGAATAAGGACTAAATGCCCTGTAAATTTCTATAATTCAGTGGGTGACACTTTTCCTTTGCACAGTTCGAAATAGAACCACATTGATATTTTTTAAACCACTTTCAGATAATTCGCTTAAAGGGACTTTACGTTCTGAGGATCCGGAGTCAAGAGCAGCAAACAAGACTCCAGTTTCTCGTGAATCCGAAGTAGGTGGCCGGAGCACAGAGAATGTGACAGCTGCTCCGTCTCCTGTCACCAGCAGCGCCGTGGCAAAAAGTACAGTGACTACAAGCACTGGTACAGTTGAGACTACCACGCTCAGCACCAACACACGCACTCGGTCAGCTGGGCCAAATAAAGGTATATTTATATTGCACACAGTAATTTGTAAACCATTTTGACTTTTCACTGTTTTGAATACGCTCAAAGCTGCTCACAAATATTCTTATGGCAAATCCTTTGTAACGTTTCCCAGGCTGCAGCTGCAGCACTCTCTTGGAAAATAACACCCTTGCAATGAGTAACAATAACTTGCATTTATGCAATGCCTTTAACATAGTAAAATGGCCCAATGTGCTTCGGAAGGGCATAATCAGACAAATAATGACACTAAGCCATATATCAATCATTATATTCTTCACATATTGAGATTTAACGATAGGATGTTTACTTATTCGTTATTTTTGGGGTTTTTTTTATTCTTAAAAACAGCTAGTTTGACCCATTTTCGTTTATAAAATCATTATCTGGAGCTTAGCTTCATTCGTTTATTTTCTTCCTTTCTTGGTCATCATGTACAATGCACCATGCTAAGCCGAGAGGGTGAGAAGACAAAGGACAAGAGTTCAATGTTCTCTTTAAATCAGCTGTTAAGAGGTGGTGAGACTAATGTTGATGGCCCTGCCTCTATTTTCCCTTTCTCCATTTAAAGCAGCAACTGGCTTCTGTTGACCACCTCTTTTTGCCTTCTCCCCACCTCCACTGATGATAGTGTGGCTGAGGTTGGGAACTCAAAATAGGGAATACAGAGGGCAGAATTGGTGTTATGTTGCTCTATAATGCCAAATTTTGTAGCTTCAGTGTGGTCAAATATTTTGTCGTCATTTCTAGATTTAAAGATTTCTACTCTCCGCAGTTATCAAATAGTTAATGATTTACAAGCAGCATAATACAGATATATAGGTACAGCAACCTACTGCACAATGTCGTACTTCCTTTATATCAATAAGTACCTGGTACTCATACTGCTGTTCTTTTTATCTAAAGTCAGAGAAGGGGAGTGTTATGGGACTTTGTCAATGATCGAACCTCCTGAGAAACATCACAGTTACGGCCGTAATGAGGGTGCCTGGATGAAGGATCCCTTAGCAAAGGATGACAGGATCTATGTGACAAACTATTACTATGGAAACAACCTGGTCGAATTCAGGAACCTTGAAAACTTTAAACAAGGTGAGATATAACATGCTTTACAAACCACCCTGATGGGTGTAGCAGGAACGTTCTACTTAGTGACGACCGTTGTGTTTTGCACATACAATTTTAAGACCGTGCTTGTCTATTTGCTACTAGCTGAAGATTGACGTTTTAACTGATTTGAACTGGTGGAAATCTTAGATCACCAGTGGAATTATGATTCAGTCATGCGCCTAACTCTTCTACACATTCCCACATTTGAAATCGAGGCCGGGATTTTCCGTGCCCGCTGGCGTCAGGCGTGTTCGTGGCGTGAGCAGACAATATGGCGTGATCGGTTGTGCGACAATGTGAAACCAGTTTGCGATCATCCGCTCAGCCCACCAAAGGCGTTGAGAACCTCTATGTAATATATCTGCACGTCACTATTAGGCCAGCCCACCGGAATCGTCCCCTCCCGATGGATGGTCCTGCCCATGTTGGCGGGAAAACACACTGACATGTTTCACAACAACGTGTATAAGGCGTGCGCTTGGCGGGTGTTGCACTTTGCTCAGGACTTCAATATTTGTTTGCCAACCTTGCTTCAGTCAGCACTTGCAGTGCCAGGCTTCACAGACAGAACCACACCACTTTTAGGGGGGCTTGTGGGCAGGACTCTATCCACCAGGTCAGCCATTTGTGGGTAACCTTTCAATAGCTGTAGGGCCAGGGCTTGCTTGGGGGAAGGGGGAGAAGTGGCTTCAGGCAAGGGAAGAGGCTGCAGGACGAGGGCTGTACTGGGGAAGGTGGGTATCCCAGGGTGTGTGTGTGTTGGAGCACATGTGGATCTGTGCAAGAGGCCTCAAGATATTGAGGGCTGAGCAGGCAGTCTCCAGAGGAGGTGAGGCCAGATGGACATATGAGGGCATGTGTGTGAGAATGGGTGGTGATGTCCACTCATTCTGAGGAGCCTTGGTGAGTTTCTGCAGTGTATCTTGTAGATGGTAAACACTGTTGCCACTGTACATCGGTGGTGGAGGGAATGATTGTTTGTGGATGGGGTGCCAATAAAGCAGGCTGCTTTGTCCTGGATGGTGTCGAGCTTCTTGAGTGTTGTTGGAACTGCATTCATCCAGGCAAGTGGAGAATATTCCATCACACTCCTGACTTGAGCCTTGTAGATGGTGGACAGGCTTTGGGGAGTCATGAGGTGAGTTACCCACCATAGAATTCCTAGCCTCAGACCTGCTCTTGTAACCCCAGTATTTATATAGTGAGGCCAGTTCAGTTTCTGGTCAATAGTAACCCCCAATATCTTAATAGTGGGGGATTCAATGATGGTAATGCCATTGAATGTCAAGGGGTGATGGTTAGATTCTCTCTGGTTGGGGATGGTCATTGCCTGGCGCTTGTGTGGCACGAATGTTACTTGCCACTTGTCAGCCCAAGCCTGGATGCTGTTCAGGTCTTGCTGCATTTGGACATGGACTGTATCAGTATCTGAGGAGCTGTGAATAGTGGTGAACATTGTGCAAGCATCAGCAAACATCCCCACATCTGACTTTATGACGGTTGGATGGTCAATGATGAAGCAGCTGAAGGTTGTTGGGCTTAGGACACTACCCTGAGGAACTTCTGCAGTGATGTCTTGGAGCTGTGATGACTGACCTAGAACAACTACAACCATCTTCCTTTGTGCTAGGTATGACTCCAACCAGCAGAGAGTTTTTCCCCAATTCCCATTGACTCCAGTTTTGCTAGGGCTCCTTGATGCCACACTCGGTCAAATGCTGCTTGATGTCAAAGGCAGTCACTCTCACCTCACCTCTGGAGTTCAACACTTTTGCCCATGTTTGAACCAAGGCTGTAATGAGGTCAGAAGCTGAGTGACTCTGGTGGAACCCAAATTGAGCATTAGTGAGCAGGTTATTGCTAAGCAATTGCCGCTTGATAGCACTGTTGATGACCCCTTCCATCACTTTACTGATGATTGAGAGTAGACTGATGGGGCCGTAATTGTCCGGTTTGGATTTGTCCTTTTTGTGTACAGGACATACCTGGGCAATTATCTGTATTGCTGGGTCGATGTCAGTGTTGTAGCTGCACTGGACCAGCTTGTCTAGGGGCATGGCAAGTTCTGGAGCAGAAGTCTTCAATACTATTGCCAGAATATTGTCAGGGCTACAGCCTTTGCAGTATCCAGTGCCTTCAGCCATTTCTTGATTTCACATGGAGTGAATTGAATTGGCTGAAGACGGGCATCTGTGATGCTGGGGGCCACTGGAAGAGGCTGAGATGTACCATCCACTTGGCATTTCTGGCTGAAGATTGTAACAAATGCTTCAGCCTTATCTTTTGCACTGTTGTGCTGGGCTCCCTCATCATTGAGGATGGGGATATTTGTGGAGCCTTCTCCTCCAGTGAGTTGTTTAATTGTCCACCACCATTCATGGCTAGATGTGGCAGGACTGATCCTTTGGTTGTGGAATCGCTTAGCTGTGTCTTTCACTTGCTGCTTATGCTTCTTGGTATGCAAGTAGACCTATGTTTTAGCTTCACCAGGTTGACACTTCATTGTTAGGTATTGATCCCTTGGCTTTGTGGTAATGGTAGAATGGGGGATATGCTGGGCCATGAGGTTACAGATTGTGGTTGCGTACAATTCTCCTGCTGCCGATGGCCCACAGCGTCTCATGGCTGCTCAGTCTTGAGTTGCTAGATCTGTTTGAAATCTATTCCATTGAGCATGGTGGTAGCACCACATGACACGATGAAGGGTATCCGCAATGTGAAGATGGGACTTTGTCTCCTCAAGAACGGTATTGTGGTCACCCCTACGGTCATGGACAGATGCATCTGCGACAGGCAGGTTGGTGAGGATGAGGTCAAGTATATTTTTCCCTCTTGTTGGCTCCCTCACTACCTGCCACAGACCCAATCTAGCAGCTATGTCCTTTAGGACTTGACCAGCTTAGTCATCACTCTTGGTAATGGACATTGAAGTCCCCAACTATAGTAATTATGGTTTTGTTAAATGTTGGACTGTACCTTTAAGAATAGTCCTGTGATGTAAGATCACATGATCTGTGTAAACCAATGTGTTAGCAGCTACCTCCACAGTCAGTGTAGAGATAGAGATGGAGTTGAAAGCACACGTGTAGTTGCTGCTGGCTGTATTGTAAATAAACCTAATGTTTCCACTTAGAAAGTTGTCTGCAGGTCAGCTCTATTACAAATAGGTGACAAGGCCACACTTCAACAAACTAGCGATGAGGATGGGATCAAGATAAATCGGAACTGGTACTGTACCTTGCCCAGCAATTGTGAGTATCAATGTCCGTTTAAAATAACAGAAGATATACTCACCCAAAATGCCTCAATTTGGTAGAACTATCCCTTTGAGCCAGCCACAGACGATTGGTCTCGGTATACAAAAGGCCTCGCGTTCTTCTTTCAAGTGAACGAAATCAAAGGGGAAGAGAAGAGGCGAGTGATCCTCTTGAGTACTTGTGGGAGCAAAACTTACAGTTTGATTTGAAGTTTGACAGCACCCAGTGCCCCAGATTCAAAGAATTTCAGAGTATTGGTGGACCTCACGAAGGGGCATTTTCAACCTAAGCCCTCAGTTACGATGCAGCGGTTCCGGTTCAACTCACGAAATAGAACCCCGGATGAGACAATTGTTAGCTAAGTGGCAAATTTGAAGCAACAAACGGAATATTGCGAGTGAGCCCCTGAATGACGTGCTCAGAGATCGTTTGGTGTGTGGTGTGAAAGAAGACACTATTAGAAGATTGCCGGCTGAAGTGAATCTGGATTTTAAGAAGGCATTAGAAATGGTGCTGGCCATGGAAAGCACTGTAAGAAATTCACAAGCAATACAAGGGGCGTGAAATGATGCCATTCTCCAAATTGAGCAGGAACAGTCAGCCGAAAGTGACACGACAACGCGAGACTCTGCCGCGAGGCAGCAAACAGCCCCAGCTGACTGAAAAATAAAATAAAGAAGTAATTTAGCAGCTAAATCGATGACCAACTTTAATTGGTGTGGAAACAATCAGTCTTTTCGTGGTTGGCAGTTTAAAAAGTAGAATGTTACTTTTGCCACAGAAGAATATAATGAGACAGTGCAAAGAGAGATTTAAACAAACTTGCAAACGATAGAAGAAGCCCAATGAAATCTACAGTGTAGAAGAACCTGAAACAACAAATTCTGACATTTATTCATTGGGAAAACAGAACCTATATTGTTACAGTACAAATGAATGGTAAGCCAGTAAAAATGGAAGTAGACACGAGAGCTTCCACTACCATAATTGGAGAACACATTGTCAGATATTTAAATAATGGTGAACATCAATTAAATTTGGAACAAACATTTGCCAAGTTGAAAACGTGCGCAGGCGAAGAAACCAAGTGAAAGGTATCAGCAGAGTAACTGTCCATTATAGAAACCAATCAGCACAGTTACCAGTGATAGATTTGAGAGGCAGAGGACCAAGCCTTCTAGGGTGAAACTGGTTAAGGAAAATCAACCTTGATTGGCCAGTGAGATTTCAAAAGGAAGCTGGAAGAGTTCATGTCTTGAGACAGGAACAAGGCAAAGTATGGCAGAAAGAGTGTGGAGAGTTCAAGGATTGCAACAGGATGAAAAAGGGAGTGTGTAAGGACTCAACAGCATGAAAAAACGCAGTCTATCTCAAACAAAAACATGGAATAACAGCAGAAGAAACGCAAGGAGATCCTGCTGAATGACAGAATTCAAGACTGAGTGAGTAGCTTTTGTAAGGAAAAGGAAAACCTGTTAAAAAACCTTCACACACAGTAAGACTCCCTCAGGTCATAGTTTGTACCTCTGGAACAGTACGAAGAGAAACTGAAAGAATTCAGCCCCTCTCTGAACAAACTGAAGAACCAGTTCACAGAGAAGACACATCAATGTTCAAGTTTCCAGGAGGCAGCCAACAAATACAAAAAAGAGACAGAAGAGCTGAAGAATCAGCTAAATGAAGCCAAAGAAGCTTTGAAAACAAAAGTTAGAGAGCTTTCTAAGAGGCAAACAGATAATGAAGTTTTGGGAGACTCAGCTACTGAATTAAGACAAGTTGAGATTTCACCTGAGAGAAGTCTGGCTGATAGTGAAGTCAAAATGAGGCTAAACTCTGGGGTAGAAAGAAGACGACAAAAAGGAAGGAGGTTCTGAAAAGACAATAAAATGATGGCTGGTAGCACCTATAAATCGAATGAAGCAATAAACAAATTATCGAACTGTGCCTACTTTGATATTATTCCAGTCTCTCATGATGGTTTGCTGGATGTCAATGCTGAAGATAAAAACAAAGCGGTGCAAGTTACTTCCAAGGCCTTATCTGGAAAGAATTCTAGATGTTGTAGGCAAATATGAAGAAGTTAACAGGTGATTCGTTGGAGACCAAGCTTGCACGCTTTTTCACTACAGAACAATCCCCCAGACGACAACAGGAGCAACACCCGCCGAATTGTTGATGAGATGCCATCTTAGGTCAAGACTGAGCCTAATATTTCCAAATTTGGAGGGGAAGGTAGAGAAGAGTCAAGGAATCCAAAAAGCTGCGCATGACTTGCATAATCGCGAGAGACAATTTACTGCTGGAGACACAGTATATGTGAAGAATTTCAGCGGAACACCGAAGTGGTTATTGGGTAAAGTAAATTCAGTGACTGGACCATTTATCATACGACATGCAAGTGGAGGGCCAGATCACCCATAAGCATGTGGACCATTTCAGAAAAAGCGAGATACCACAGCAAGACATGGTTCCATCTGTAACAATTACTGAACCAATGTTTCCTGTTTAAGATTTTCAACCCAGGACTGACATATTTGATGTCTCTAGCAGATTGGAAGACACTGAACTGCAAGCGCCCACTGTGGTGCCTGATGTTCATGCAGTTCCAGAGAGCATGGATCCTGAAAAAGAACCTGAAGTTGTGGAGCTGTGATGTTCCACACGTATCAGGAAACCGCCTGAAACCACCTGAAAGACTGAATTTGTAAATTTCATGACCTGTGTAAATATTATAATGTCATGAGATAAATACACTTGTAAATACAATATGTACCGCAAAGTTAAAAGGGAGGAATGTAGTAATTGTGGTTTTGTTAAATGTTGGACTGTACCTTTAAGAATAGTCCTGTGATGTAAGGTCACATGGTCTGTGTAAACCAATGTGTTAGCAGCCTGGGCTACCTCCACAGTAAGTGTAGAGATAGAGATGGAGTTGAAAGCACACATGTATTTACTGTAAATAAACCTAATGTTTCCACTTAGAAAATTGTTTACGGATCAACTCTATTACAAACAGGTGACAAGGTCACACTACAACACCCACCCAGCATACTTTCTGCACCCTTGCCACCTTCAGTGCTTCCTCCAAGTGGTGTTCAACAGACGAGTACCGATTCATCAGCTGGGGAGGGGGTGGGTAAATCAGCAGGAATTTTCCTTGTCATGTTTGACCTGTTGTCATGAGACTTCATGGGGTCCGGAGTCAATGTTGAGGACTCCTAGGGCAACTCGCTTCTGACTATATACCACTGTGCCAGGACATACCCAGGGATGTTGATGACAGTGCCTGGGACATTGTCTGTAAGGTATGTTTCCATGACTATGGCTATGTCAGTCTGTTGCTTGACTAGTCTGAGACAGCTCTCCCAATTTTGGCACAAGCCTCCAGACGTTAGCCAGGAGAACTTTGCAGGGTCAACAGGGTTGAGTTTGATGTTGTCGTTTCCAGTGCCTAGGTCAATGCCGGGTGGTCCATCTGGTTTCATTCCTTTGAGACTTTTTAGTGGCTTGATACAATTGAATGGCTTGCTAGGCCATTTCAGAGAGTTTTTAAGATTCAACCACATTTCTGTGGGTCTGGAGTCACGTGGAGGCCAGACCAGGTAAGGATGGCAGATTTCCTTCCCTTAAGGGTATTAGTGAACCAGATGGGTTTTTAATGACAATCGTTTCATCATTAGACATTTAGTTCCAGATTTTTAATTGAATTCAAATTTCACCATCTGCCATGGTGGGATTCAAACCCAGGCCCCCAGGCCATTACCCTGGGTCTCTGGAGTACTAGTCCAGCGACAATACCATTACACGACCACCTTCCCCAGCGCAGCATCGGCACTGATCATCACTGCCATCGCCTACCAAGCCAGAGTGGTAATGTTGTTGCCCCTCCTGCAGCCAGAACAGAGGTAGAGGACATTGCAGCAGGCCTCCATGGTGCCTAAAAGGTACTTGAGGGCTGCCATCTTCTTGCCCTTTGGGGCCATGTCTTCTTTGCAGCAGTCCTGGGCTGGGAGCAGAGTGTGGCTGTACTTTAAGTGTGGTGCCTGGTGTGAAGTGGCGAGGTGATGGCGTGGGAGGTGAAACGGCACGTACCCCGGGAATGCATGATCGATGCGGCGGGTTTGGGACGATACGGTGTGAAAAGCCGCCATTGCAGCCGGCGGGTAAAACATCCCACCCACTACTGCACTTAGTGCAAATCTGGGACAATTCCGTCCCAAGTCTATCTATACCTCTTTATGCTAAACTTTCAATGTTCACATTTTCAGGTATGCGTTCTTCAAGGAGCAACACTTCCACATGTCCATGAAACAATGATCTCTCCCCATTTGGCTCCATCCAGCACATTATAGAAGGGATCTGCTTTTTAAAAGCAAATGTAATTTGATTTTGAGTGACTTCACTAAGCAGCAGTTTTAACATTTTGTATCTTCCTTCCTCACAGGGCGCTGGAGCAATCTGTACAAGCTTCCTTATAACTGGATTGGAACAGGCCATGTTGTTTATAATGGGTCATTCTATTACAATAGGGCTTTTACCAGAAACATAATCAAGTATGATATTAAGCAGCGGTATGTGGCAGCCTGGACCCTTCTTCATGATGTGGTATATGAAGACACAACACCATGGAAATGGCGAGGACATTCGGACATTGATTTTGCTGTTGATGAAAGTGGCCTGTGGGTTATTTACCCTGCCCTCTATTATGAGTACTCCCAGCATGAAATCATAGTCATCAGCAAACTGGATCCTATTGATCTTTCAATGAAGAAGGAAACAACTTGGAAAACAGGCCTCAAGCGCAATTCCTATGGCAACTGTTTCATTATTTGTGGTGTTTTATATGCAGTAGATACTTACAATGAAAAAGAAGGCCAAGTGTCTTATGCATATGATACTCACACAAACACTGAAATAAATCCAAAGTTACCCTTCATCAATGAATTCACTTATACTACACAGATTGATTACAATCCTAAAGAGAAAATTCTGTATGCATGGGATAATGGTCATCAAGTCACCTACAAAATTATTTTTGCATTCTGAGTTTATACAGAAGCTCAACCTATCACAAAGCACTTTTAATTTCTCTTATTTTGATCATTTACATAGAATGGGAAATTTGCACTTGGGCTAGTAGAGAGGTTTAAATAGTTGGAATGTCTTTGGCAACTCTTGTCTTATGACTTTACGAATAACTAATAATTTTATAAAATGCATGACAATTTATTACTGATCTTTGTAGACAAGTTCTATGTAAGATACAAGCATAACCACTGTATTTCCTTCCTTTTATTTCATTCCAACATCATCCAGTATTTACTGGCAAATGACAAAAACAACAAAGCTCCTTCCTCTGCATGACTATACCAGATGTCAACAAGGATGAGCTGCATTTCAAATTGTGATCTGAATTACATTAGAACTATCAGATTGGATATACCGCATCCTTGAAGCAACACCAACATGAGGCTGCACTTCCAAAATTGTCTCAGTAACACTTACATCAAGGATCAACAGTTTGATTATATCTGTAGATAATATACAGATGTTTCTTAATGTTTACAACAGTTTAAGAATCAGCTGAAATTTCCCCTATGAGTCTAGGTTAGTATTATACTGTGTGATAACTTGCACTGTTTGTATAATCTTGTCATGCAATTATCTGGATAAAGTGTAAACTAGGGGCTATACCTAAAAGCTTCAAGTACTGTACTCTAGTGCCTTTTGATTAGGAAACATAGAAATCCTGTAAGACTGTAAACCGCCAATGTAAATTATGCAAGTAGACTTTGGATAAAGGAATTATATAGGTCAAAAGCTGTTTCAGTACAAAGTATAGATATTATAGTAGTGCAGGAAATACATAAATGTACCTTTTATCAAGGTTATTTCAGAATACTTCTAACAGTATTATTTTGGAACACAGTCAGGCCTAAGCATTGCTACAACCTGTCTGGAAATAAATAAGTACAAGCAGGACATTTTGCAGGTCAAAGTACTATTGCTTAGTCTAGAATTTTAGATAATAAAATTGATATGAATGACTGCAAGTCTGGCATTCTGCCTTAACTATCACTCAAACCACTTCACTCACAATTCATTAGCTTATACCAGCTATTTTAATTCAGAACTGCAACTCAGTTGAAAGCTTTTTGTTTTAGCCTTAAACAAATATTGTAGAATAATATAGTACTTTGTAAAATGCTTATGTTTATACCACAGCTCATTTTTGTCAAATGTTTTTGCATCGTATGGTGATAAAATCATATTTGAAAACAGATGGCGCCGACAGAAAGCATTTCATTAATGACGCCATTCGAACCAGAGCTCAATCTGCACATTTGGTTATTCCGAAATATTTGAAAAGAAACATGACCAGGTTGCCATGAGTTTTTGTCTCCTGTGGATTAAGAACACTTACTTTGCAAGTAACTTTGATCAAAGATTTAAAATTAATTTTAATTTTTATATGAATTGGAATTTTTACTTAATGTGTGGTGTAAACACAATTCATGATGAATTGTGGGATATGATTTTATTCCACTTGTGGTCCTGATCATACTTGTGACTTTGTCCCTGATTTATAGGCCATCTTTGTTATACAAATCTCATCTTACAGAACCCTCTATGCATTATCTTTGAATTATCACATACACCTCAAATAAGTGTCAAATCGCTGCGAGCATTAAATTATCAAATTGATTTTAATATATAGCTTTTCACAAGTACAATGAATAAGTCACAGTAAATCAGATGACTAGTCAATGGCAGCGACAAAGTATTGTGGAATAGTGGTTGGTTCATCGTTTGCATGGTAATTGTCTGACTGTTTAAAGTGGACCAAATCACATGAACCTATGCAATAAACTACAGTAATGTTTGCCAACTATTGTTGCCAAGTATCTGTCATTAGTATTTTAGTGACTTTTTTGATCTGAGAATGTTTAAAGCTTTTGGCTGTAATTAAATGTTCTTTTAAGATGTCACTAAAAGGAAGATGAGGTGCCTTTTAAAGAGAATATTCGTGATAATTCTGTTCAATTTGTCTGTTGAAGCTATAGTGGAACCTGTGAGCTTACTACTTACTTTCAAACAATAAAACACTGAAGTGAAAAATGTTTCCTAAAAATCCCAAATATTAACATCATGGTTTGTACACGTTTACAGATTTGGAACTTTATTGAATCATTAAGTGGATTTTGGTTATTTACAACTGTTTGAAACAAAACATAGAAATTCAACTTTACAATCTCCTATGAATTCAGAACATTGGGAGGGCAACTGGACTTGCTGTTGAGCTTCAGAATTGGTTCTATCTTTAATTAATACCAAAAAGGCAGGCATCCAGCGCTACCCATGCTGTTCATTGGCAGCTTGCCTAATCAGGGATATGAATATGACCAGTGTTGATGCTATTTAAGGCAACCTGTACCTCTCAAAGGGAAGGTGCACTTTTCTGTACTTCATAGATGCCAGGAACATTTGAGATTCTCAGATGCTGAATCGGGAGTCCAAGTGGAGGCTGTTTCCCCTGGGTGGGGTGGGGGCAAAGGTTTTCTGAGGTAATAGTGGAGGACAATGCAAGGAACACACATGCTGCCATCCTGAGAAAGTATAGCATATGCCTCTCCCATGGTGCACTGACAGTGTCATGGGACTGGGGATGAGGCTCAACATTCCATCTGTTGTGCATGAGAATAGGGTGGTGAAGTGATGTGAGGCTCTTGAAGTCCCTCTCCATAGCACTTTGCATGACTTGAAAGTCACAGGAACTGACAGCAGCCTGAGCTTACAGTAGTAACTCCATGGCTGTGGGCACCCCTGCTGAGCTCACGGAGCAGGCCACTTGCTCCATGGTGGACTGCAGTATTCCAATGTTCACTACAAGTTGGGGTTGGACTCTTTCACTTTGCAGAGGTGTGCTGGAAGCCAATCCAGTGGGTCCAGCAGTTCCTGATGTACAGCCATCAGTTTTCGATCATCTCAAAGTCATCGAACAGGATTTCCCAGCCCCCTTGTGGTGGGACCTGCTGTGGGACAGCCAGCAGCCCAGTAGAAGTCTGTTGGCTTTTGGTGGGACTGGACAATCCAGGTGGTGGGTGGGGCCAGAAAATCCCGCCATCATCTATGTTTTCGGCAGCAGGACTTGGAGGCAATCCTTCCCCTCCAGCAAGCTGCTACCTATCCCCCTGCCCCTGCTCCAATACGCAAATGCTCAGTATGTTCCCACAAGTAGAACCATCTAGCATACCCTGTAAGTCATGTAGGGTGCTGGTATCAGAGCTGGAACCTATAAAGGGACAGTTGAGTGACAAGTTGTCTTCCATTGTGCTGTCCTTCTCTTCTGCCCACCCAGAGACCTGTACAGATTCTGGGAGATCTGGGGAGGGAACAATGCTGACTACCCCACCAGCCTCTCAACTGGCATCCTTGGGTACCAACCATCCAGCTGGGCCAGACTGCTCCAGCCACTGCCTGGAAGAATCAGTTTGCAGCAGGGCCCTCTGCATCCAAAGTCTTTTGAGGTTTCCCACCATGGCAATCTCATGTGACCTCAGTGGAAGTTCAGCAGTCATCAACCTCCCATCCAACTGCAGGGTAAACACATCATAAAAGCAGCAGAACTGAGAAATGAGTGCACCAGTCAGGAAGCAGGGTTTTGCTCTAGGATGATTTTGATTTTTCTTATAGTTAATTTCGTGGAAAAATTAATTTTGGAATGACTTACCTTAGAGTCTTTTGTTAACTGTGCCGCTGGTTTAACTTTTCATAGCAGTGATACTGTGAAACCTAGGAAGGTTTACACTTTGAGGGCGTTAATATGATCAGTGTTGGGAGCTTGGTGAGATGGAAAGAGGGGGAGTTGGGAGGGGAGGGATACTTTAGCTGAATCTTGAAATCCCAATTAATTGCTGCCTCACATCTATGGCAACTGGCATGATTTGTCACCCTCATTTTCTTGATCATCTTCCCCTCATGCCCACCTTCATCCCCAGGTGACTTGAAGGGTTGGTTCCATTAGCAAACAAAGCCTTGTAGAAGAAGGCAACAAATGTAGGGACTCTGGGCAACACTGCAGATCTCCTCCAGAGTGGTATGGATAGTGAAATTTCTGATTCAGAAAGTCAATGGTCAGTTTGAGCTAGTTATCCACTCTAGTTCTTCACAGGTATCATGAGCCATCTCCCAAGCAGCCAGCCTAACAGTCGATGGTCTGGATGGAATAGATATGGTATTGAGGATTGGTGCAAGGTACAGATTATTACTGCCAGGAAGGCAGGAACAGACTGATACACTGCTGTCATGACAGCATTTGAATATTGAGAGAATGGAATCCCTCCCTGTCCACATACATGTCCAGGCCTTGATGCAAAACATGAAAGACAATTATTTCTTGCACTCTTGGGAAACCTGCATGCCTCATGATGCCCTAGCTTTGCTCGCTCCATGGGAAGGGGATAAAGTAATTTCTCCTGGGATAGAGTTTTAGGAACACCCCTGAGTTATGTCACTAATATTGTGTTATCTAATCTAGAACAACCAGTAGCATTGAAATTCAGGGCCACAGTGATTTTGACACCCAATGGCAGAGATGTCCATGCACTATTGTGGGACTCCAGCTGGTGCCGCAACAGGTCACAAAGCTCTATGACTGTTTCGCTTCTGAAGGAGAGGAACGTGAAACACTGTTCCTTAGTAAGGATCAGCTATTATGTTTGGTTACTGAACAGCTGTGTAGCATAGGGCCTCCTGTGCCCTCCTCTCCTCCTCCCTCTTCTTGGAACAACTGTTCAGTAATTCTTTTGTGTAACTGTGTTTAACTATGGCCGGGATTTTCTGTGCCCGCCGGCATCAGGCATGTTCGATGGCGTGAGCGTACAATGAGACGCAATTGGTTTCACGATGGCGTAAAACCAGTTCACGATCATCCGTTCAGCCTGCGATAGCGGGCCACGTTCTCTGCCATCAGACATCGGGAACCTCATTGTAATACATCAGCATATCATTATTATCGTCCTCCCCCCACTGGATCGTCCTCCCATGTCAGTGGGAAAACACGCCAACGTGTTTCACAACAGCACATAAGCAATGTGCAACTGGCAGGCTGCACTTCGCTTGGGATTTCAAGGTTTGTTTGCCTACCTTGCTTTGGACAGCACATGCAGTCATCAGTGCCAGACTTCACTGGGACCATTTCTGGGGAAGGTGGGGCCTGTACAAGCAGGACGGTCTACATCTAAACTAGAACGGGAGTAACATCCTTGCGGGCGGGTTTGCTTGTGCTGTTGGGAGGAGTTTAAACTAATTCAGCAGGGGGAGGGGACACAGAATATTAGCAGGATAGGGACACATCATAATACAGTAAAACAAGTCAAAGGGAGTACAGCTGCATTAAGCTTCAAGGGATTAAGGCAAGGCTGGATGGCCTCTACTTTAATGCTAGGAGTATTACAGGTAAAACAGATGAATTAAGGGTGAGGATTGACACGTGGAATTGTGATGTAGTAGCCATCACTGAGACGTGGTTGAGGAAGGGGCAGGATTGGCAGCTCAACATTCCGGGATACAGAATCTTCAGGCAAGACAGGGGAGGGGGTAAAAGAGGAGGAGGCATTGCATTATTAGTTAAGGAGTCAGTTACTGCAGTAAGAAGAGACGATATCTTGGAGGGGGCATCGAATGAATCTTTGTGGGTAGAGCTGAGGAATAAAAAAGGGGCAGCTACATTGTTAGGTATTTATTATAGATCCCCAGATAGTCAGCGGGAAACTGAGGAGCAAATATGTGCACAATTTGCGGAGTTGTGTAAAAAAATAACAATAGGGTAATTATATTAGGTGATTTCAACTTTCTCAACATTAATTGGGATAGACATAGTGTAAAGGGCTTGAATGGAGTGGATTTCTTGAAATGTATACAGGAGAACTTTTTAGGTCAATATGTAAAGGGTCCAACAAGGAACGGCGCAGTGTTGGACCCAATTCTGGGGAATGAAGCCAGACAGGTGGCTGAGGTGGTGGTGGGGGAGCATTTTAGTGATAGTGACCACAACATGGTATAGTTTGTTATGGACAAAGAAATAGACAAGTTGCAAAAAATTGTTTTGGACTGGGGGAGAGTGGATTTTAGTCAAATAATCCAGGGCCTGGCCAAGGTAGACTGGGAACAGCTACTTGTGGGGAAATCTACAGAGGAGCAGTTGGGGGGGGGGGGGCATTCAAAAAGGAAATGGGGAGGGTACAGGCTCAACATGTTCCCTCTAGGGTGATAGGAAGGAGTAACTAGCCCAGAGAACCATGGCTTCCCACATGGAGCATGGGGAGCACACCACGGCTTTGAGCTCTCCTGCCATGACTTATTCCTTTAAATTAACCCTTTTAAATCAAATTACTCCAGGGCCCTTCTTTCCTGATCCTCGTTACTGTAGATTATACAAACTATAAACCACAAAAAGACCTTAAACTATAAGTGCTTAAAGTAGTAAATACTTACTCGACCTTACCCACTACTTACCAGTCATTCCTCTCCCTTGTAGCCTCTACTGTTGCTGCAGGGCAAGACCATGCTCTGAAGATTTAAGAAGTTGCATAGCAAGGAAAAAATGTAAAGAGCACCTCTTCCCCTCTGCACCGAATTCCCACTGTGCACCAAATTGCCAATACCCACACTCACTCTGGCTGTGTCTCACTCAGGATGAGCTCTGTCCCCTGTTTGTGTGCAAGCACACTGCAAGCACTCAATGCCAATGCTACCAACTTGATCCGCATGTTTCTGACCAATTCCATTTCATTGTTGTCAAATTTCCAAACATAACAACAATAATGCTTACTTTCTATTGACTCATTTTCTAAGCCTCTATTAGCAGGCATCATTGCCTGAATGGGAGAGCAGATCTGTTGTGTGCCAATATCACCCTCAAGCTGAATGCTAGGATACAAGAACAATGCAGCTTGACTTGGCCCCTGATCTTTCCTCCCTTCCTTTGGCAAGTATCCCACCTTCCATTTGATTTTGTTTGCAAATTAGATCTGGAGCTTACAGACTTCCACACAGGACAGAGCACAACAGAGTACTTAGATGCAGCACCATTAGCTGCCATTGGCTCAGTTTACGCTATACTAGTACTGAATCAAGCAGGATAATTTACAACGTGAAAGCAACAAGGAGATGGAAGCATTTTGAATTGACTAAAATTTAGAACACATATTATAGAAGACTACTCTTAAGTTGTAAGAACTGAGCTCTGGGAGCCTAGGAAAGTGAGCTTTTAACATATTGCTGTACGTTAGGCAATGAAATATGGCTATGAAAGGCAAAGGTACGTCATACTCTACAATCACAAGTAACTAAACCAAAATAACAGATGACCTTGCAAATGTGTGACTAAAACAAAGCGAAATGTTGTTGCTGTATAATTTAACAGAAACAAAAAATTAACTTCAGTGGGACAGTACCTATCAGGTTAATTTTGAGAATAAGAAGCACTGGTGAATCCAGTTAAATGCTTTTTTTTTAAACCTTTATGATTTCGAATGACCCATTTAGTACTCCTTCTTCCTAAAGCCCTGAACAGTTTGTATTTTTAGGGCTACCAAAAGTATCCAAGGTAAGGTATCCACTCAATGCCAATGCTACCAACTTGATCCACAAGTTTCTGACCAATTCATTTCATCGTTGTCAAATTTCTAAACATAATAACAGTAATGCTCTAATGTATTTCATGGAACAGATGAATCTGGGTTGGTGCTTGCATTTTTTAAGCTGATGAATCTAGGATCACAGTCACATGATCAGGAAGAGATGATTTCCAGTTCTTCTGCCCCAGCCCCCCAGAGGTAGAGAGAAAGAAACAGGAGATAAATTCCCACTCCCACTCCTAATTAACTTCTGAAGACACCTGGACTGGACTTTTGCCACGGTGACGGGAAACAGTGTGTCCAAAACACGCCTCTGGTGGGAAACTGAGTGAAATTCAAATTTTCATAGGGGTGAGCACTTAATAGATATGGAGGCAGGTTGCCTTCTAATTAGAGCCAGTGGGGGCAGAAATGGAGGCGGGGCAGATGAAATGTGGGACTCATTTAGACACCCGCAGTAGCCATCGCTGAAGCTAGCTGTCCTGAGGGAGAAAGCTGCAGTTTGTGCCAAAGCCTTCCACTGCACCAGTGCAGAAGTGAGATGCCATAGGGGAACAAGAGGCCTACTACCCATGAGGGTGAGGAGAGAGGACCCCTTCCCAGAGGGTGGCAGAGGAGGCCACGCCGTTGTGCAGAACTGGCACCTCTCTGTTCAGTGTCATCTCCTTCTGCCTCCAATTCCTTGTATTCTCTTACTTCCTGCTCCTAATCCTTCCCTGATGAAATGTTCCCCTTCCAGGGCCCCACAGTCCTCAAGGTCCAAATTTCTGAAGGGCCATGTTATGGAGAGTGCAGCAAACTATCACAATTGAGACCTGTGCAGGAGGGCATTGGAAGGCACCACCCAACAGGTCCAGGTACCGGATCCAGTGACCTCTGAGCCTGTGATGCCCCATCAGTTGTGAATCTGATGTTTTGGCGGAGGCAGCATTTGTCACCTGCGTGATACACTAGTGTGCAGTCACCTGTGAGATCCTGTGGAAGTGTCTTGGCTCGTTAAAGGATCTAGCAACAAAGAAATGTAAGGCCACAATTGCCCTGATGGTTACTGCCAGGACATGGTAATCAGTGGTACAAGGTGTGAGGCCTACACTGACAAGGGCACAGATCTCTCTGACCATCTGCCTAGAGGGCCGCAGTCTCCTTCAGCACTGGTTCACAGGTTTTGTCCACGTTATTTTGCCTCTGCCTATAGATCCTGTGCCCAGGGTAGTATCTCCTTCCCTGTTCTGTCCTCCTCCATCTCCGCTAGTGTCCTGATGTCCAAGACACGGTCCTTCCTGTGCAGGCTGCTGCTCCTCATCGCTAATGGCCTCAATTTCTGAGGGCGCAGCACCCCATTTCCAGCTGCAGCCTTCCTGGCGCTCATGAGGAGTCCAAACAGCTTTTCCCACTTCTTCTACGCCCATGTGACGCCAGCAGGTAATGACCCCCCTGACTAGCAAAATTCTTAATACTGACACCTCCCCTGAACCGTGATGGGCTGCTGCAACTTTTACTTCAAAGGGGTAAGCCCTTTCAGCCGTGATGAGCCTTTATTACACTTACCTTCCGAAACTTCTGGCCTCCCTGACTCACCCCCAACTTGATGCGTGGCTGGATTCAGCTGTTCTGAGGCAGACCACTCCGGGATGCTGTCGCCTCCACCAAATTTAAATAGCTTCAGAAGGCAAGGCTTTTAACAAGCTGTTAATGGTCTTAATAGACCTCAACAGGAGGGCAGGCAGGCTCACAGGCCCGCACTCCCCACTGCCCTTGGGAAATTCTGGGCGAGCAGAACAGAGGCAGGGCGTCAGCAGGAGCGACACTATCGCCAATTTTTCTGGCTGCTCACCTTAGCTCGAGACCAATTCAGGGCATGAAAATCCGGCCCCTGGCTTCTGTTCTGTGACCAGCTGCAGAGGTTTAGATGAAGGCCGTGTTCCCGCTCTCTGGACGGAGTCTCCTGTCCCGGAGTCTAGGTTCTGTGGCGGGCACGGAAGTGAGAGTGATTCCCGCTGTGGGGTGGGATGGCTGATCATGCGCGGTCTTGCACCGTTCGGCTCATTACATAATGCATCTACGGGGAGCTCCCCGGATCTCACAGAGGCGGACAGGAAGTTACCGTCCATGCCATTACCTCATGGGGTTGAAGGTCGGCGTGCCATATTTAAAGGGCACCCGGACAACCATTCACTCATTGCAAGTGCCGGCGGGGCACACCAAAGAACCATCCAGCAGTGAAGGAAGAGAATGAACGACGTGCTGCGCTCCACCAGGATAAGTAGCACAGCCTACTTAGTGCAAATTGACACAGATAAGGGCATAAGGCAGTGTAGGTATGCAAGTGAACAGGGATGTCACACAGGAGTTTAGATTTCAGGATTCAGCAGCAGAAGGGACATGTGCAGTGAATGTGTGCCAGCCACTTCATGATCGCAATCTTCTATCAGTTGCAAGACATCCTGCTTGTTAATCGCTTACTGGGAAGGGCTCAGGAGCTGCCTTGGTCATGCATGCTCCTAAATTGCTCATGCACCCAGTGGGATGACACTCAAACCTCCTGTCTTTCTGCAAATCAAAAACGCTCACAATAGGAGGGTGAGGGCCAAGACCGGGGGCGGCATTCCAGACATTCGAGTCCTCACCCCTTTTGAGGAGCAGGCCACCAAGCTAGCCAGGGAGGATCAGGACTGTGTCCATGCTCAAGGCAAGATAGAACTGCCCCAGGAAGCCAGCAAGGATGCCTCCAGCTTGCAGTTGTCAGCTACGCCCACAGAGTAACACATTGCTTTAATAAAGGAGCCTGATTAGGTATCCACTAAGTTTTTCTTTTGTCCATTCCAGGTACCAGCAAGAAAAAGGAGGAGACCCACAACTGAGGAGGATACCTCAGAAACCTCAGCGGATGCACTGTCACGGCATTCACCTGCACCCTCCATCAATGCAGATACATTCACCTTGTTGGATGCATGCTCCAGAATAGGCTGGGGGTCACATCACAGACATGGGTCCACAGGTGGTGACGGAAGTGACAGCTGAGGTCTCTGACACTCGGAGGACTGTTGGAGACCAGGCCTCTGCAGAGCCCAATGCAGATGATGAGCCTCAGGTCTCGGCCCTAAGAAACATGTTGGAGATGCAGGCAGGCAGGTGAACATTAGGTAGCGATGCCAGAGGCCATTTGCAGACTGAACTTGAAGGTTGGAGGAGTCCGCTCATGTTCTATCTGCTGTCATGGCTCTGGCATTAGAGCGCTTGGCTGTCTTCATGGAAAGGGTGGTGGCTGCCTTGGAGACACAGGTCCAGCAGAATGCACAGAGGCTACTGGGTATACGCTCGGACCTGCACTCTGTCGCTCTAGCCTTGGGTGCAGTGTAGCAGTGGCTAGGCAAGAGGGGCTCCCTCCAGGTACCCCTTCTCCTCAAGGAGTCAGGAAGGTGCCATCGGGCACCCACAGATAGGAGGAGTGCCAGTCATGCATCCTGGGGACTTCATTCCAGGACACTCCATGGATGCCCTGACTCTCCATTTCCCCTCTGCCTGTGGTCTCATCGCCTCCAGCAAGTCAGTCCGAAGAGGGTGCACCTGCACCTCAGCAAGAGACTCTTAGCAGGCCAGGGCCCTCGAGACCTTGGGCCACCAGAGGACAACTACCAAGGCAACGGGGTATAACAATCAGCAGGCTGCCTCCACCTCAGCTGTGGATATGGGGGCTGCACCTTACTGCTTCCATCTTGATGCTAGTTGCTTCAATGGTGACGGGCTTTTAAGGGTGTGGAATTTGGGCACCCATCAGAGTCCGATCATGAACTGCTTTAGATTCACTTGTCTCAGCATAGTGATTACTCAACAATCCCACATGTGCATGATTAAGCACTGGCTATAATTTGAGTGTGCAGCCTGGCAAGACATAACTTGCAGCTCACAATATTCTGACATCTGAACATGTGTTCAGAGATGTCACTCCAGCTCCTGCTGTTGATGCCCTGATGTGAGATGTGAGTGGATTCCACAAGCGCTCAAGGGGAATTAAACCTGCTATGTAAATGGCAAGAAATACTGCAGACGCAGTTTCAGGGCTGAGAGAGTGAAACTCTACCCTGTGGTGGGCATGTCCAATCATTAACGGCCTTCCTTGGTGATTTGTCATTTTGAACTAACATGCGGGTGAGGGCTGCAATAAGGAGGCTACAAGACGGAATGGGAATAGGATTAAAGAGGTGTGTGCGCAGTTGGCTGAAGCCATTGTCAGACCACACATGGAGATTTGTTTGGCCTGCTCATCTCCTTAGTAAGGGTTGCAGTAGATGTTGCATAAAGGGTTTGCAATCAAAGTGCATTGGACTTCTTTGAACAACCAAGGTCATAGCCTATGAGGTGAGAGAGAGTAGAATCTGTGCTGGACCGTGCTGGGAACTGTGAGGCTATCCGTGTGAAACATCAGTAGATCTAACAGGGCTCTGCAGGGTCCGTGCAGGAAAGATGTTCACCTTAGCCAGGGTGTCCACAATGGCAGATCACAGTCTCACATTAATACTGAAGCCATCTGGGACTGAGACTTGTAGGAGTCTCTGTGATTGGAGGGATAATAGTGCAGGTGAGGGACTCTCATTGAATGGACTGCAGAGTGACCTCGAAACTTTTTGGCATGATAAAAATGTCAAGGGACATGTGTTTACTATGGGCAAGCAGTGATCGGGGATGGGGGGGCAGGAATGCGATTTTCCCTGATCAATCTGCATAGAGAAGCAATCTTGAGGGGCCAAATGGTGTTCTCATGCTGCTCCTCCATACAGACCCTGTCTGAAAGAGCTCTCTGCCAGCTCTGCCCTGCCTTGGGAGCAGGTGTGTGGGTGACATGAGACTGGCCCTGCCAAGGTAAGACTTGATATCACTTCCAAACTGCCGGGCACACAGGCTTTATGAAGGCATGGGAAAAATCTCAAATCTACTTGCAGGTGCTCGATGTCATGGGAGAATGGTGTTTCCTGCAGGTTCTAATGTGCACATTTAGCGCTAAGGCTCTGAATATCAGCAGCAGTTTGGTGCATGCAAAGGATCAAATCACCAGCAGGGCAGATGTTAAGTAGTATAATTTAATTCGGCTATAATAAATCAAAGTACATTAGAGCAAAGTATAATGTCTGAAACCGAAAAGGAGCTGGGGCCTTCCATTCAGCAGAGCATAGAAAATTAAATAGTCAAGGAGATGTCTCGGCAGCTTACTCTGCCTAGAATCTGTTAGCTATCAGGTTGTCAAAGGCCTGTCTGCCACGTTGTACCCTTGCAGCGGCCTCTGCATGTGTCTTTGTGATATCCTGGCCATGATCAGTGCCATCCCCTTCACTATTCATCAGAGGAGACATCTCGGTCTTCTATGTCTCCCTTAGCTAAGACACCTGCCCTTTGTAGCGCAAGGTTGTGTAGGGCACATCAGACAAAGATGATCCGGGACACTCTCTGCGGTGAGTATTGGAGAACCCCATCTGAATGGTCCAAGCATCGAACCTCATCTTTAGGGGATCTATTGTCTGCTCAATCATGGACCTTGTGGAGGCATGTGCGGCATTGTACCTCTCCTCAACAGTGCTCTGTGGATAGCAAATTGGCATCATCAGCCAGATCTTCTGGGGGTATCTCTTGTCCCCAAGGAGCCAGTCCTGCAATCGCCATGGTCCTTCAAAAACCAGTAGCACCTGGGAGTGGGTCAGAATGTAGGCGTTGCGAATGCTCCCTGGGAACCAAGCACAAACTTGCAGGATTTGCCTTCTGTGATCACATTTCGGCTGCATGTTCAAAGAGTGGAAATCTTTTCTACTGGTGAATGTGACTATTGCTAGGGAGGTCTCAAGGCCACATGTGTGCAGTCAATAGTTCCTTGCACTTGCAGAAACCTGAGATTGCTGCAAAACTCAGCCTGGCTTTTGAAATCCAGTCGGAATTGGACAAATTGATGAGGTCTCCTAAACAGGTCATGTGTTGCCTCCCAGATACACGTGTGTCGCTGACTGGGAGATGCCCCACAGCTCCCCAATGGAGTCCTGGAAAGAGCCACTGGCAAAGAAGTTTAAGGTGGCTGTTACGGACCAAAGGGGGGTTAACTTAAACTGATTTCTCCTCTCACTACCCATCCATAAATAGAAAGGTGTTTTCGATTTTTGTTTTCTCCCTTTATAAGTTTGGTGTATTTTCCCCAACCCTTCAGTTTTGGAGTTATCCAATCTTCTACTAATAACTCCACGGCAATCTCGAGATAAGGTAAAATAAGAAGGTTGGTTTATTTTACACACACACAAAATGCAGGAAAGGGGTTTTGCAATGTCAACCCTTTTTGCACTAATAGAATAAAAAAGGGATAAGGAAAAGAAAAGGGTACAGGGCAAGACCATGATAAAAATAAGAGTTATGGTTTCACATGAGTCCAGAATCAGAAGTCCAGTGGTGCATTCATTCAGAGGTTAGCAGGCTGAACTGTTGCAGAGTGATCCAACTTTCCATAAGCGAGATCTTCCATGATAGGAGAAGGCATGTGGAGATGAATTAGTCTTGAAGGCACAGATACAGATGTTCCAATGTTCCAGTGGTTCACAATGTAGATGAGGGCCAGGCCATTGACCTGGACAGAGTTCCTTCTGCTACTACCTGCTGGATGGTAAAATGTTAGACAGTCACAGGCTGCTTGCCTGGAGTCCTGCTTCTCTTCTGAGGTCAAACAAGGGCTGAAGATAAAATTCAAGAGCTGCATAATTAAAGGAATTCAAACAGCTCAAGTCTCGGTCATGTGACAGGGTGGTTTCCAGTTGAGCTATTCAGCCTGGCTGAAACCCATTGTGTTTTGGAGCAGGTAACAGAGGGGCCATTAGCACAACATTGGAAATTAGGGGTCATAAATAGCTCTACCTCTGTCCATAGCTGGTTGGTGCAGACTTATAGTTTACGAATCCTTTGCGTTGGCTTGGATGGAATGTTTATATAATAGAAGCCATATTCCAGGACGATGAGGTAGCCTTTGTCCATTGGAACAGCTTAGAATCTTCCAGAAACTAGCATTGATCAGCTGCAGCCATTTTTATCGGCCCAGCAATTGCCCATTTTGAAAAGAAGAAAAAATAATTTTATAAAGTAGCCAGGTTGACATAGATATATATATATAATTTTTCTCCCTGTTTCTGGCCGGACAGCGGCAGTGACCTTTAATGACACCGACAAGTCCTTGCAGCCACAGGTTGTCATGGAGAAGCTGACAGATATGTGCAACCACATTCTAGGACATTCTAAGGCACCTCCGGCATTGCATTTCGATCATCTGTAGATCGCTGCACCGCCTGCGACATACCTGTGGTCCGTCCAGTGCTCGCCATTGCACTGGCCCCTGGTCGCCAGCAGCCTGAGGCTCTTGAGGTCCCACTGCCTCTTGCTGCTTAGGCCATTGCTCTTCTCGGCCCTGTGCCAACCTGTACCGGTCCCTTCTCCTCTTCATCTGAATGAGATCAGTAGAAAAGCAGGGTTGCGTGGAGCCTGCAACGTCTAGGCCTCACTGGATCCGTGAACAAATTACAGTAGAGTGGGGCCACTCTAAAGCTAGGTCCTACTGAGGTGTGTGTCTCTGCGCTGGTTGAGGGTGTGGGTGAGCACTGCGATGGGTCTTCAATAAGGGTGCCTTCGGATTCCTACTCTGTGGTTTCTTGGCGTTTGTTGGGGGCCCTGGTTTATGGACTCCCGTTGGCTGTTTCTCAGATGTGCCTGTGAAGAGAGGGTTCCTCTGCCACAGAGCAGGACCCCGAAAATGGGCCCAGGTTCTTCAGGTATCAGGCCTCCAGAGGACACCCATCAAGGTCTTCATAGGCAGGGTGTAGCAGTCAGCCGGGTGCCTCCACCTCCGCTGTGGATGTCCGGAGAGCATCAAGACAGGTTAGAAAAGTTAAGAGGAATTAGTTGTGCATCCTGGGCATGGGTATTAACCACTTGTACATAGGTTCACTATTGTAAATAAACTCTCAACAATGTCTCCCTGCTAATGGCTCCTTGTGCTGATGAGCAGTGTTTGTGTCACTCAGATGTGAAACTTTTCCATACAAGATAAAGACTCAGTCCAGGGCCTCCCCACTGCGCTTTGTGCAGCCTTCAGACCAAAGTGATGGTCCGGCCTCACACTCCCTGGACACATTACTGATGTCTGCACCTCGATGGTGCTGGTCATTGCTGTCAGAATGTCGTGGGCAGGTGTCACCGAGTTCCATCATTGTCTCTGTGTGCTCTCAGCACCTTTAAGGTGGGGCTGGCCCCCCATCTGTTCAGCATCTGTGACCAGTGACACTGTGCTCCTGAAGGGCTCAAATGCTGAAGGCGGACAAAGAGTCAGGTGCTTTTAAAGTTTCATTGCTGCGTCTCCATGATATGACACTGGTCACAGAGCGCAAGCGAGCTGCCCTCAGCCAGGCAGGAGCCAAGCATTCTCAGAGGCAATGTGAAGATCTATGGAGTGTCCTCACTACATGTCATCTTCATCCTCCACAAATCTAGCAGCCCTGATGGCCTCCTGAGCACGCCTGCCTCATCTAGCCAGTGTGAGGGACTGATCGCCATCATCATCGCCTTTGAGGACCTCCTCACACTCAACCCTGTTGACGTCCTCCTTGTTGGAGGAGACATGCAGCTCCTCCTTCTCTTCCTCAGCCAGCTGCTCTCCCCATTGCAGCGCCAGGTTTTAAAGGGCGCAGAAGGCAGTGACGATGCATGACACCCTCTGTGGACTATATTGCAGGGCTCCACCAGACCGGTTCAGGCATTGGAACCTCATTTTCAGCATCCTGATGGTTTGCTCCACCAAGATGGGAGTGCAGCACAAACCTCATTATACCTTCTCTCTGCTGCAGTCTGAGGCCTCCACACAGGTATCATCAGCCATGTCCTCTGCTTGTCCCTGAGGAGTCATCCCTCTAGCCTCTGTGGACCCTGAAAGACATCGGAGGTCTATGACTGACTGAGAACTTAGGAGTTGTGGAATTTCCCTGGAAATCATGCAGAGACCTGCAGGACGCATTTGTGGTGGTCGCACACCAGCTGCACATTCAGCAAATGGAAACGCTGGTGATTTATGTAGTTAACGTCTTGTTGTGATGGAGATCCGAGCGTCATGTGAGTGCTGTCAATCACAGCCTGCACCTCTGAGAATCCTGAGATCTAAACAAATCTAAGTGCTCTTGTATCCTGACTGTCCTGGTCCTGGGTGAAATGCACAAATTAATGTGCCCTTGTGAAGATGGCATCTGTGACCTCATGGATGCATTTGTGGGTGGAGGCTTGTGATAACCCACAGAGGTTACAGAGGAGCCCTGAAAGGAACCACTGCCATAAAAATTGAATGCCACAGTCACTTTCATGGCCATGGCAGTGGATGCCCTTTATGTCCCTGTGAGTCCAACAGACCTACCCTCCTTCATCCTCGGAATAAAGCAAGACTTTAAGTTTGAATTGAGTTTTTGCTGTTTCTGGGGCAGTTAAGACATGTTTAAACCAAATTTCACAGGGGTACCTGCAGCTCTCTAAAGGGTTATCCAAAGCAATGCAAAAATTTAGACATGCTCCTATCAGGCCTACTCAGCGAACATCATGTTTCAGACACCTGCGAGATCCAATTCTAGCTTGAGTGAAGGCAGCTGCTGATTTATTTGAGCAGCTGCTCCCAGGAAACACGCATGTACAAACACTGACCCAGGCCCATTCCCACCTTCGTAAAAATGGTAGGTGCCATGTTCGAGAGGGTGGGACTTCTGATTTCCAGACACGTGCCACTTTCACTAAAACAGAGAGGCTTTCCAGCAGACCTAAAATTCAAGCCACAGTCTTTAACACATATGGAAAGGATAATTCATCAGGGTACCTACTCTTCTCCTCATCTTTAAAATATTACCCCATATACCCGTGTAAAAGCTGATCTTGTGTAAAAGTCAATCATGATCTTTGGCTAAAAAAAATCATAATTTTTCACATACCTCATGTAAAGGTCAATCTTAGTTGTTCAGGGATCAAAGCCCAAAAGTTTCAGAACCAAAGTATATCTCTACAATCATATCTAAAACCTTAATTTATTTTTCATTAAATGAGTTACACTCTCTGTATTTCCTCCAATTCCTATTTGTCAATTGAGACAAGAAGAATGTAGATTGACTTTGATTTTTGGAGGGAGAAACTGAAAGTTCGGAGAAGTGAAATAAACAGTACAGATGGAAACAGGATGCAGAGCCAACTTCCAGAACAAACATTAAATAAATGAATGGCAAGGCCTCGTGTCACCAATCATTGCCCTCAGCCTTCCTCGTGCCCTTGTGAGTGCCGACACAGTGCAATCGCCCTGCAGCAAGGCCCACGTTAAGGGCTGGGGTCCATTGGCTGGCATTTTCTAATGGCACCACCCTCCCCTGTCATTCCCTTCCCCTGGCCCCTCCGAGCAGCATTGCATTTCAGTCTCAGCCAAGGCCACTGCTTCTTCTCCTGGAGTGAGGTGCGTGGGGGGGGGAAGCAGTTTGGTGCAGACCCAGGAGGTCTGCCCCCATTCTGCTCTATAATGGGCTATCATCCCCAAAAAACACTCATGTCAATGGTGTGGTCTAGTCTGGGATTCAGCCCGCACAACCCAGTGTCTTGATGTCTTCACAGCACAAAATGACCCAGACTGAGGTGTAAGGGAGGAATCTTAATTAAAACAGAAAGGGAGAGAGAGAGAAAGGTAGCCAATAAACAGCTGATGTGGGCACCGCTTCCCCCATTACCTTGTGGATTCTTTTGAGATCCATGCTAGGTGGGTTTTAGTTGAAAGTAAGCCTCTTGAAAACATTACTCACGTAAACGTTGATCCCTTAACTTTTTTGCCGAAAAAGATGTTTCAAATATTCGACTTTTACGGGAGCATATACAGAACTTCCTATAATATTCATATTGATTGCATTGCTAAATAAAACAATAAAATTAACTGCAGTGTTGCCAACAGTTGATGAGAACAAGTTTCTTCGATATACGAGACGGACAGAGTTGGCTCTCTGCAGAAACTCATTCCATTGAGCCACCGACTGGTCAGAGCATGTAACTACATCATCTCACTTGGCCTAACAAAATTGAATGGGAAAAGTTGACAAAGTGGTTTACAATGGTAAATGTTCATACAGGAGCATGACAAAATTGTGATAACAGCAAGAAAGGTTTATGGGCTGGAAGTCAAACCTTATGTTCAATTTTTTACATTTCTAGATTTAATAGATCCATATTGGATGTGTATTACTTAGTATTCACTAGGAACTGGCAGAATTAGAGTTCTATTTCACTTAAAGCACAAAAAAAAAGCAATTTATAAAGTTCGATAAAATAAGGGCCACTGCGTCTTTTTAAAATTAAATGTCACTGTCACAGTGAAACCTCAGACTTTTGCTGATTTTGCATATTATTTTAGTCATGCACAAAGCATAAGTATAATGGGAGTAACTTTCTGAGCAAAATAGAGTGTCTGGTGGATGAGCCTATCTTGCTGACCTTACATCCTGTTTCATTGCCAGGGACCAATTGCAAATTCTCCCACGGGAAACTTGGTCAGTGTAATATTCTGTGGGCAATCGGCATTTTAAATCCTGTGCCATTTCCACACTAGGTCTGACAGGACCCCTGAACCCCTGGCCTGTGTACACTATTGGCCCCGAGTCAACTTGGATCCATACACACTACTGCAATTTTGATTCTGACCACATGTTTTGGATTGATCTAGCTTATCAAATAAGGTGATTTCACACAAATACCAGTTATGTGTTAGGTTATTTTTGATGAAATTCTGACACAGTTTTTAATGCTTTGACATGATGATAACTTCTACCCTGACTTCAATACAAACCATACTGTAACTCCTCAGACTATCAGTTACAAATTAATTCTTCCAAGGGTTAAAGATCAAGATGCATAATTAATGACATAATGCCAGACCACAGAAGAACTCATTTTGCTGAAAAAGAAAAACTTGCCTTACAGTGCCTTTCATAATCTCAAGATGTTCGCAAATCGCTTTAGAGCCAATGAAGTATTTTTGAAGTATATGGAAACACGGCAGCCAATTTGAGCACTGTAAGATCCCACAAACAGCATTGTGAGAATGATTATATAACTGTTTTAGTTATGTTGATTGAGGGGTAAATATTGGTTAGAACTCCCCTGCTTTTCTTCAAAATAGTGTCATGGGATCTTTTACAGCCACCAGAGAGGGCAGGCTGGGCCTCATCTAAAAGAAGGCACTCTTCAAAAGTGCAGCACCCCCTCAGTACTGCACCGAAGTGTCAGAATAGATTTTTGTGCTCAAGCTTCTGGAGTGGGACATGTGCCTACAACCTCCTGATTCAGTGTCACCATCTGAGTGTCCTAGCTCTTCGTTTGGTGTTTATTTTGTTGAAAAGTTAAGAAGTAGAAATACTATTAAATTCTAGGTACAAGTTCCATCCTTTTGCTTTAACTGACTTACTTTGCTGTTGTAACATATTTAAAATAGTACGTCCTTTTTGGCTCAGAGAAAATTGATTTAAAAGCTAGAACCAGTTGAATGAATAAATCATTGCCACCATGCTTTCATAGATTATAAATGAGCTCAATATCCCTGGGCTAATGCAAGAAATCACGTCTGGGTTCATGCTTCTGATCTTTATACAGTAAGCTCTGCTGAAAATTACCGGTGTGTTGCTGCCAGGCAATGTCAGTGCCTAATGCAGATGTTGTGCTTCCCATAGTTGAATAGGCAGATAATGTTCACTCTTGAGGCTCACCTAAGAAATGCTCACTTGATTGAGAACCTGCCCTGGTCATTTTGCATTTATATAGCATCTTTCACAACCATCTAACATCCCAAAGCACCTTACAGCCAACGATGTATTTTTGAAGTACAATGTAATACACTGTTGGAATGTAGGAAACGCAGCAACCAATATGTGCACAACAAACTCACAGAAACTGCAATGTGATAATGAGCAGATAATGGGCCCTAACTTCATGCCCAATTACTTACACTAAATTTCTTCCATGCCTGTCTCGCCCGACCTTCTGATTCAGGCCGGGTGAGGTGCAGGCAGCGCGACTATCCTCGAGGTCCAGCGTCACGGTCCAGTAGAGTCGGATTGAAGGACACACCCCCTTTTTATGGCACTAGCTGTCGTAAACCAGGTAAGTTAAAGGTGCCAATGAAATTGACAGGCCAGGGAGAAGGTAAGTGTCCAAGTGAAGTGGATAAGATTTGGGAGTGAGTGGGTGAATCGGAGGAGGGGCGGGTGGGGGGTTCAGACCTAAGGGGGAGTGGGGTGGTTGGACCTTGAGGGGGTGGGGATGTTGGGGGGTTTGGACCTCAGGGTGGCGGAGGGCGGGGTTGGACCATGGTTGGGGGTGGGGAGGTTGGACCTTGTTGGTGGGGGGGGATGGAATCGTGCCTCGGGCAGGGCTATGGTTGGAGGCAAGGCCAGGTCAGGTCAAGTCTGTGAAGGGGTGGGGTTGGGCCTGTGGTATGGAGGAAGATTGAGTCAGATTGGGTCTGTGGTGTGGGGGAGGTCAGGTTGGTGGTATTGGACTGGATTGGGTCGGGCAGGGGGAGGTTTCGGGCCTGTGGGGGTGGTCGCATTGGGGGGGGAGTGTTATTTTCGGGGTGGGGGAGCATCAGGTCAGGTTGGGGGGGTGTGGGACTTGCGGTGGGGGGGGTCAGATTAGGTCGAAGTGGCTCAGGTCAGGCTGGGCTAGCGGTGGGGGGTCGGGTTGGGTTGGCGGGAAGATGAGGGGTAGCCCCATATCACTGGGGGAGAATTCCATGGTGGGATTGGGGGGTGTGGGAAATAACATGGGGTGGTGGTTAGTCAGAAGGGTTGGGGGGTCCTCTGGGGGGTAAGGGGTGTGGTGGAGTCCCATGGGGGCTCGGGGATGTTGGGGGTGTCCAGTGGTGGGGTCGGTCTGGGTCTTTACAATAGTTACCCAGAAGTTAGAAGAGGTTTTAATTCTTCTAACCTTTTCTGGGCAACTATTTGTGTAGCACAGCCGGAACCATTCAAAGTTTGCAATTTAAATTGCATTTTCGGATGGTTCCCAGCGTAGGGCAATTGCCCAGAGGAAGTTTGCACTTCTGGGCAATTGCTGTGCAAACCCTTACCCCTGAAGTTCCAAGAGGGATTCCCCAGTGCATCTTTGGGTACCCCCCCCCCCACCCCATCCGAAGCTGGGGAGCTCGGAAGTGATATTGACTGAGGGATAAACATTGGCCAGGACACTGGGGTAATTTCCCTGTTCTTCAAAATCATGTCATGGGATCTTATACATCCACATCTCATCCAAAGGATAGCACCTCCAAAATGCAGTGCACCCACAATACGCATTGGAATGTCAGCCTAGATTGTTGTGCTCAAGTCCTAGAGCGAGGGTGGAACTCAAAACCTTCTGACCCAGAGGCTATCTACATAGTCACAGCTGACATACATTCACAGGATTTTATTTTTCTTAAATTATTTCAGGATGTTTCCCTTAATTATCTGACATGGGAATCTGCTCCATGAGTTGATTACTGTTAGTGTAAAGAAAAAAAATCCTGATTTCACAACTAATTCCTGAGTTTGAACTTGGCAGAATGTGGTATTCCAGATTTTATTTTAACTATTTCCATAAAACTTCCTTTTGGGGGTAAATAGCCCAAGATTTTCCCCTCGTTTCTCGCTGTTTGGTCCCTTAATGCTAAGGATCAGCCTTCGGGGTTTGGATGTCACCTTTGTACCTTGCTTTCAAGGCTGATGTGATAAGGAGCTCTTGCTGCTTACATCTGATTCAAAATTTGCTCTATAAGTGCAAATTCCTGCAGGAAATTGGAGTAACAGTATTATTTTAAAAGTGCAACATAAAATTGCTCAAGAAATGCTGTTGACTAACTGTTATGCAAATTTCCCAAGAAAGCTGATCACTACTTTCTAAAGAGCGCACACAAAAGCTCTTTCATCTAACCATCCTTGTTTGCTGGTGCCTGTATTTCCCTTTAATCTCAACTGACCTCTTTAAATGAGTTTTTTCCAATAGGTTGTCACTGTATTGTTATTTGCACGGGAACTGTCACCCTCAAAGAGTCATCTCCAGGAAGATATATTACCCTTTTACAATTCTCTAGGGTGGAACAAGATTACAACAATGATTCACCACAAAAATCAAAGCTGCTTAAAAGTGTACTATCATCCTGAATACAGAAACATCCTTTTACTGTTTTCAAAACAAACGCATTTTAAATGCAATATTCAAAGAAGAATTTATCCATATTACAACAAGGTATATTATAAATTGTAATAGAATATTTTCTGCTGCTTAGTATTCTTGGATCAATGAATACAGATGTATTGAAGTAGTGGTGCAACTACTGAAGGGCCTGAAGTTTGAATGACCAGGATTTAACTCTTGTCAGTTGGAGTCAAGAATATGTGTGTCATAAGCCAGGAAATACACTAGTGAATTGTACAAAACAATAACATAAATTAAGACTGTGCATTCAACTGCCACTTATTCTAGGCTTTTCAAAAATTAAGTTATGTTAAAAATAGATTCAAAGATATAAAAGATTCACTGGAAAATCCGAAGGACATGAATTGGATGTGATGACTCCTGTGACTTCCTTTGACTTACACTCCTGGCAACTTGCCACCCACCACACCCCTGCCCTTCCCCCCAACACCCCCAATCCCCACATCCTGCTAACCTAGTGTTGTCCTTTTGACCTTATTGGCCTGTATGGGCCTTACTCTAATACTGGGAAGTTCCATAGACAGAAACTTTATGAATACGCTTCATCCAATGTTACAGATGCTGCCACTAGTGTGTTCAAATGTAACTTCTGGGTTTCATTAGTAACCATAAACCATAATAGTAGGAACTAATGAGCATTGGGATTAGAGTTTCTTTCCCAACATGGATTCAGCTGCATCTGTCTGAAATAAATCAGTCCACTTACAAAACTGTACTTAGTTTCCAAGTCTCCAGATCAATTAGGCCATGCACAATTTGATCTGTAGAGGCTCTGACTGATTTAGGTTGGTTTGTTCCGGTTTATTTTTTCTCATCTACAGCTGAGCACAAAGACCTGGAATTTCTTTCCTGCATTTACATCTAGACTCACGTGCAATCAAGTTGCAAAGCAAGTATGTGACTGAAAAGATTATGAAAAATTTGTGCTCAAGTGAATGATGTATGTAATTATAAGAAGCACAAATTTCCTCGGAAGATATTTTTGTACTCATTTATTGGCTCCTTCACCCGGATGTATTTTAGCTAATTTGGCTCCAGGTTTACGAGCTGTACACATGGGGCTGAATTTTGCCATCGGTGAGCAGAGGGTGGGGCCCGATCGCTGACGCGTAAAATGACGCGGAATAACGTCAGGGGAAACCCCCGGTCATCCCGCCTCATTTAAATTCTCAGGAAGGCGGAGGCGCAACAAAATCAGCTGCACGCCCGGCGTCCTGTCAATGGCCATTTGAGGCCATTGACAGGATCATTAAAACAATTAAAGGACCTGCCCGTCCAACCTTAAGGCTGGCGGGTCGACCAGGAGCCCTGGCGGCAAATAGATAAAACATGAAACCTCATCCACCGACGGGATGAGGTTTCATGTAGGGTTTAAAAAAGTTTAATGAACTTATAATGTAAATTATGAACACATCCCATCTCATGTGACATTGTCACCTGAGGGGGACATGTTAAGGAACTTTTTTTTTCTACTTTTAATATTTTTAAAAGTGTCAGCGATATCCCTGAGGCTGCACTTAGCCTCGGGGAGATGCGCGCTCTTTCGTGTGCATGCGTGAAAGAGCACACTCTCGCTTTTGGGGAATCTCCCCGCCCGCATAGGGAGGGCATAGCGCTTCCCGCCGGACATCACGCTGGGCGGGCCTTAATTGGCCCGCCCGTATAAAATGGCGGTGGGGCCCACTTCTCTGGCGGGGATCGTCTCCCTGCCCGCCGGGGGTTGGGTCTGGCCCGCCCGCCCGACAGGCAAGAAATTCTGCCCATGATTTCTTGCAATTACACTGGTACAAATTGGGAGCAAAATTAAGCTTAGAATTTTAGGTGTAGCAAGAAATAGAATCATTTTCCAGTGTTTTGTTGTAATGTTTTAAGGGTTTTAAAAAGTTATCCCAACTGAAATATATTTTCTATTTCTTTGAAAGCATCGCATTAAAAACCTTTGGGCCGAATTTTGCCCTTGACGGGCAGGCAGGCCCAACTGACTCGGCGGTGGGCAAGCAGCCAATCGCCACCACCGAAACGGGCCCCGCCGCCATTTTAGGTGGGTGGGCCAATTAAGGCCCGCCCAGCGTGACACCCAACGAGAAGCGCTATGCGCTCCCTGTGCAGGCAGGCAGGGGGATTCCCCAAATGTGATTGTGTGCTCTTTCACACATGCGCGCAAAAGAGCGCACATCTCCCTGAGGCTAAGTGCCGCCTCGGGGAGATCGCTGAAAGGTGGCAAAAGTTGAAAACGGGAAAAAAAAAATCATTAACGTGTCCCCCTCATGTGACGACGTCACACGAGATGGGACATGTTAATAAAGTGCACAAAAACTTTATTAAACTTTTTTAAAGCCGACATGAAACCTCATCCTGCCGGTGGATGAGGTTTGTTAAAAAGTCACTTACCCGCCTGCCCTCTGGGCCCCTGCGCCGAGCCGAAGTTCGCACGGGCTCCTCAAAATCGGCGTCAATTGCCGAGTTAAGGGCCGCTTAAGGGACGCTGGCGCGACGTCAGCGCGCGACATTTAAACGCTGGCTTGCGGGCCTCCGCCCCCCATGCGTCAGCTCCCAACATTGCTGGCTCTTAACAAGTTGGGGCTGAGCTGCCGCTTTCCGTTAATTATATCAGGTACAACCTGAGCAGTATTGGATCAATCAGCACAAAAGATTGCAGAATTTCAAATGCAAGTGTGTTACACAAAATAAACCATTTATGGTGTGTCCTTTGAGACCCGAAACTGCCCTCGCCGCCCTCGCCCACACTCCCTCAACCCGGTTGAAGTTGGGACTTTCTACTGATTGTGCAAGTTTGGAAGAGCTTTTCAAATTGCAAATTGCAATCATTTTCTTCAGCACACAGTTAAAAAGTAGCCACACTTAAAAAAAATTTATATGAAGAGATTGTTAATTTATTAATTAGTGTAGTTACTAACTACTAGTATACACAAATAAAGCAATGATGTGGTTCACTACGGTTATTTTTCACTTATTTTTAGTTATAAATTAGGTTATGCACAGATGGAAGACTGAATCTTAATTAAAAATGTCTATTTTTAATGAAAGACTCATTTTCACCTGTATTAATAAATTGCTCCAGGTCGATATTCTTAACTACACCAAGGAATACTTTATAATAGAGAGAAAAATGAAATGAAACAGTGCACTTGCTCATTGCACTGGTTCATGGAAACCTTTATGTTTATGATTGTGCAACTGAATCGCTGCAGAAACTTGAAGTGTAATCTAATCAATACAATTTCAAATACATTTTTGGTGCAATTTTCCACTTGTGCCCAAAGTGAAACTGTACTCCACTGTGCTTAATGTGCATGACTGATAGCTAAATCGGTTGAATCTTTCTACAGCGACCAGAAGTGTCATTCATGGGCCAGGGTTTTCTGGTCATTGGTCGGCCTTGACAGGGGCGAGTGGGAGCAGCTGCGAATTGTACAGCCGCCCGTGATTGGACCGTAACTGCCATTTCACGCTGGCTGGCCAGTTAACGGCCGGCTGGCATGAATCTTGCGCTGCAACGCTCAGCGTTGCTTGTGTGGTGGGGGGAGAGGGTGAGCACAAAAGTTCACACATGAGCACAGGTGCGTGCAGTAAAAGCTCCCTGAGGCACAGAGCTGCCTCAGTGAACTGGAGCCTTTTAAACATAAAAAAATAAAGAATTTAAAAATGTTAATAACATGTCCCCTTATGTGACTCTGTTACCTGAGCAGGGACATGTTACAAATTAGTTTGAAAATTTTTAATTTTTTTCTTAAATCACTGATCGAAACCTCATCCTGCCCGTGGATGAGGTTTCGCAAAAAATCCAAAGGCCGCTTGGTCTTTTCGCCTGATCCTACCCCCCCACCCAAGCATAAGGTTGGGCGGGTAGCGAAAAATTTCATTTAATTAGAACTTTGATGGCCTTAATAGGCCTGTTAATTGTTGGCGGGCACACTGCAGACTCCTGTGCAGGCCCGCTGAGCGAACTATCGCGTGAGTGCGCAATGACATCGGGACGCTCGCCTGACATATTTACGCGTCATTTCACACTCGTTCCGGCTGGGCGCGCGCTCGCCCAACGAGCACAATATTCTGCCCACGAGCTGGTAAAGATGGTGAGTGCAACTTTCAAGAAGAATTTATAAAATCAATACCAATGGAGCTCTTCAGTGTTCAAAAATTGTAGATCTCATTTTACAGAGAATTTACAGCAGTGAAACAAGCTCTTTAATCCAATGATGGTGCTTATGATCTAAATGAACATCATTCCATCTTATTTCATTTAACCTTATCAACATGTTTTTCTATTTCTGTATCCCTCATGTACTTATCTAAGCTCCTCTTAAATGCATCTATGCTATTGACCTCAAATGCTCCATGGGCAGAATATTATGCAGTGTGCGAGCGCGGGCCCGACATGACTGAGTGTAGAATGACGTGCGATGATGTTGGGTGAGTGTCCCGACGTTATCGCGCAGTTTCACGATATTTCATTCGGCGGGGGCCCACGCCGGAGTTGGCTGCGGGTCCGCCGACAATTTAAAGGCCTATCAAGGCCATTAAGAAGCTAATTAAATTCAAATTTACGCTGCCCGTCCAATCTTACGGTTGGAGGGGCAGACGAAAAGGCCAAGCGGAATTTACATTTTTTAGGAAAACTCATCCACAAGCGGGATGAGGTTTCCTAAAGCATATAAACATCAAATAAAAATTTTATTTTTGAATTAAGAACATGTCCCAGTTCATTGTACAGAGTCACATGAGGGGACATGTTTTATGACAATATTATTTCCCTTATTCCTTTTTTAAACAGCGTGAAGATCGTGCTAGGCCCATTCACCCTCCTCTCCCTGCCCACAATCTACGTTGGACGGGCCAATTAAGGCCAATTAAGGCCCGCCCGTGTAAAATCGTGCTGCGGAGCTGATCGTGGGCGGCAATTTGGCTTTCCAACTGTCTCCCCCCCCGCCCACCCCCGCCTAGCACCCCGCCAAGGGTAAAATTCTGCCCCATATGTAGCAAGTTCCACATTCTCAGCATTCTGGCTTAAAAAATTTCTCTTGAATCCCTTACAGAATTTATTATACCTTATACTTATTAACTTCAGTTTTGGATTCTCCATAAGTGGAAAAATCTTTTTTAAATCCACCCCAACAAGCCCTTCATAATTATAAAAATCTCTGTCACTAGGAGACCCCCTCAGTCTTCTCTTTCCTAGATGGAAGAACACCAACCTGTACTGTATTCCTGGTACTAGCTTAAGAAGTGCCTGGTAGTTAGCATTCAGGAATGAAAATTGTGTTGAACTCCATTCCGATTGCTATTATCGTAATATTTATGCCTTCTTTGTGATTTTAAAAGTGCAGCCCCACTCATATGAAATGTTCTTCTGCTTGGTGTCACAAAGCTGTTACTCACTGCAGTATATTTTCTTGCAGCCAGAAATTTGTTGAAAGCACTATGGAGACACAAGGGTTAATGTAATTCCCTGCGTGGTTGCCTTAGCCCTGAATCGGTCAGGGTGATGATTAGATTAAAGATGCTGCAAGTCTGCAGAAAATAGAAAACAAAAAGTCACAAGTTAGTAACACTATAGTGAAAGAGGAGATGAAACTGTAATGAACTTCCTTTTCTTGTCTGCAGATAAATGCAGCACAATCATTCTTTGTCAGTGAACTTGGGATAAACTTTCTTTGTCCACTAGACCAAAACAAACTCTTTAAGCTACCGATATTGATGGGTCAGAAGTTATTTTGCAATGTGACTTGAGCCCATAAAAAGTAATCGCTGTCTACATGAACACAGGAAACAGCTCTAACAAGTCATCTTCACTGCAGGACTAGTTCAGGGATAGTTTAGTTCAATTATTCAAAACAAATTCCTGTGCGAGAAAACAATTCCGTATGATCGATCTGAATCTCATCTGAAACATCTAACGTGGTTCAACTAGAATTTAGTGCTAGCAATGATCTCGAGTGATTTAAGTTTTTGACAGATTTGGACTTATACCAGCATAAATTAACGCAACTGTCAAAACACTTCTATTGTGCAAATGACCGAGAAAGCAAAGGGGGTATCGCTGTCACTCCCAATTATTGTTCTAATTAGTGGTTTTATTTTCAGTACCGTTTTGTGATTAGGGCTGGAAATGTTACCAGGGTATGTTCATTAGTCTCAAAATTAATAACCCTATTATTTTCACTGAGTCAACATGCAAATGTTAAGACATCATTACACAGAGGGATTAAGTTTATAGTCCTGCTTCATTATCACTGTGCTGTTTAAAGGCAGAATCTTACCAGCCACGCAATGGCAACTTTGGAGGTGGGAAGCCAGTGAGTTTCTGCAAGTTGGACGGGGCTTCCTGGGGGCTGCCTGTGGGGAGATCGTACAGGTAGGCGGTCCTCAGGTACCATTGGGGGTTGAGACCCGAACATGATCCTGGCCCAAGTTTAAAAGCAATGTCAGTAAGATTCCACCCTAAGGGCGGAACCTTCGGGCTCGGCGAGCAGGGGCGGGGCCTGCTCACTGAGGTGTAAAGTAACGCACGGTGACATCGGCTGTGCATCCTGCCATCACCGCGCGTTATTCAGGTTTCCAGTGCGGCGGGCGCGCACCCGAGTTGGCTGTGCTCCCGCCGAACTGTCAAAGGCCTGTTAAGGCCAGTTAACTCTCAATTAAAACAATAAACTGAGCTGCCCGTCTAACCTTAAGGTTGGCGGGGTGGGTGGGGGGGCAGGCAAAGATCCCAGGCGGCCTTCGCATTTCTCATGGAACCTCATCCACGGGCGGGACGAGGTTTCATGAAGGTTTTAAAGGTTTGAAAAATTTTTAAGTAAAATTAATAGACATGTGACAGTTTCACATGAGGGGACATGATTTAAAATTTTTTTTTTCCTTTTTAAATATTTTGAAACTTGAACTAATCTCCCTGAGGCAGCTCTATGCCTCAGGGAGGGAGATTTCTGTGCTCTTTTGCTCACATGTGTGAAAGAACGCACTCCCCAACTCAGGCAACCCCGGTACCCCCCTCAACCATCCCCCCCAGCCCACACAGGGAGCGCTCAGCGCTTCCGGGTGCGCGTCACGCTGGGCCTTAATTGGTCCACCCGCGTAAAATGGCGGCGCCCAGCCAATCGCGGGCGGCGATCGGCTGTGTGCAAATCTGCGCCTGCTCCCGCCCAACCCCCCTCCCGACTGGGAGAAAATTCTCCTCTAAGAGTCAGAATCTGATTACCTGAAGACTGACATCATTTCATATTTTGTAGCCAATACAGGCAAGTTCCAAATTTAATATCTATAACAATAGTAAATATCACTCCTTTTCCTCCTAATATTATGATAGCATTTACGTTCTTCTTTAAATATGTAAATTTCCCTTCACCCAACAGTTCATAGTTCTGCTTTCAGTTGCCCGGATTTACCCTCCTTGGACCTCCCTTTGTCATCTCCCTTAATTCAAAACCAATTTCTTTGACCGAGCCAATTGTCAGCTCTCCTATTACTGACTTATTTGGTTCCGCCTCCATTTTTTCCTCAAGCTTCTCTGAAACAGCTTGGGATATTGTAATGTGTTGAAGATGCTATATGAACGCTGACTGGTGTTTGTTGATGTGTTTATTTATCAAGATAGATCTTTCAACTTCTACTAATACATGCACTGGTGTAAATACATTGGATTTATCAGCCATCTCAGAACTCAGAATGTTCACTGGAGTGGCATCGAGTCATCCTTGATCCGAAGAGACTGCCTAAGAGAAGAGAAATACACAGCAACCCAGAAGGTACTGATCAGGCTGCTCTCAAGTTGTCCTGTTTAAGATAACACATGTGTTATTTAACTAAAATTTAAATGTACTGCAAATTAATGAACAGGAGATGCACAAGAACAAGAAAATTGAGGGAACATAATTTATGACCAGGAATGAAAAACAACGCTGTGCTGTTATCTGACGATATAATAAAATTTTACGCAGTGTTTATTGCTATCTCATATAGAATTGTAAAATATCCCCACTGTGGCATGCAGTTATTTGGGGAAGATGCTGTGAGCTCTAGTGATAGGTTCCATTTGCCAGGAATGTGTGAAGCAATAAACCGCTCCTTCACTAATTAAAGGCAAAGGTCATAGGCCAAAGCAGTCAGACAAAGTGATGCAGTTGTTTATTGCTGCTTTTAAATAGTTCTGAGAGCAAAAACAAAGAGACACAAAGCACATCAGTAACTGTGAATAAATTGCAGGGGGACAGGGTGATTGAAGGGGGAAAGGGAAAAGGTATGAAAAAAAGGAGTGCTTCAATCAATTTGGATTTTAAATGCAGGGTACCACTCTCCTATTCGTAAATTCTGCTTGAACAACATGCCTTAGCAGTAATCTCTGAACATTGCCAATTGCACCAATCTGATTTTTTACAACCCGTGTCCTTGACAAATCCAATTGCCAAATTAATTCCAATTAGCATTACATTTCAGAATAGTTTTCTACTTCAAATTTTTGACAATCAGGAATCAAATTGAAATTACCCAATCTCATCTAGTGAAGACCACTTCAGCAACAGAGCAAGGAAGTTTGTATTCCATAACCCAATTTCAATCCCTATATTAAGTTCATAACTAGTTAAGCTGCTGTAAACCGTTAGTTCACACCAGCCCTTTTCTCAAGGATTCCTCAGGCAATAAGATTCTCTGCATGATACTAAAGTTAAGCATCTCAATTTATCAAGACCCCCTCTACACTGGACCCACTAATTTGGTATTAATAAAACAAATTTAAATTATGTAGCTCTTTAAATGAAGAAAACATCTCAAGGTGCTTCACAGAGGTGTAATCAAGAAATAGGCACTGAGCCAAAGAGGTATGTTTTAAGAAGAAACTTAGAGATATGGGAGATGGAGGGCTTTAGGGAGGCATTTTTAGAGCACGGGGCCTATCAACCAAGCCAACTGCTTCTAATGCTCCCTCCTGCCCTAGTCATGAGCTCACTTCTTTCTCTCCTATATCCCTGCATGCTCTCTCTGAGCTTATATCTCTGTCCATGAGATCCACCACATGTTCCCTCGAACCTATTCCCATTAAACTGCTGACCACTTAATTTGCCCTACTGATCCCCATGTTTATTGCTATTGTTAATAGTTCTCTCTCTTCAGATGCTGTCGCTCTCTCCTTTAAGTCGGCCATCATCACTGCTCTCCTCATAAAAATGACTCCTGCAAACGCCATCCTTGTGGACTACCGCCCCACCTTCAATCTCTCTTTCCTCTCCAAGGTCCGTGAACATGTTGTTGCCTCCCAAATATGTGCCCATCTTTCACGGAACTCTGTGTTTGAATCTCTCCAATCAGGTTTAACTGCTCTTATCAAAGTCACAATCAATGTCTTATCAATGACAGCCTATATGATGGTGCCAAAGATAAACTATTCCTCCTCATCCTTCTCAAACTGTGTACAGCCTTTGACACAATTGAAAATCAATCCTTCTCTGACACTTCTCCACTGTTACGCAGATGGATAGGACTGCACTTGCCTGGTTCCATTCAGATCTATCAAATTGTAGCCACGGCATCGCTCGCAACATCTTCCTTCCCATTCCCACACCATTACGTTTGGATCTACACTTGGTCTCCTCCTATTTCACATGTATATGCTGTCCCTCAGCGACATCATCTGAAAGCACTGCATTAGTTTCCAAATATACACTGATGACACCCAGCTCTACCTCACTATCACCTCTCTTGGCTCCTCCACTGTTGCTAAGTTATCAGACTGCTTATCTGACATCCAGTACTGGATAAGAAGACATTTCCTTCAATTAGCGAAGAACTCTGTTCCTCCCCCGGTAACTGTATGAAACTCAACTAACCTGTTCACAAGCTTAGTGATATATTTGACACTGAGATGGACTTCTAATAACATAATGTGCCTTCACTACAGCTGCATCTGTAACATTGCCTGACTTCACCCCTCGATTCATCTGCTGCTGAAACTCTCATTCATCCCTTTGTTTCCTCTGGTCTTGACTATTCCAACGTACTCCTGGCTGGTCTCCTGCATTCTACCTTCTTTAAACTTGAGATCATCCAAAACTTTGCCACCCACGTCGTTACTCTCACCAAGTCCCAGTCACCCGTCACTCTGTGATTGCTGACCTACATTGGCGCAGAGTCAAGCAACACGTTGATTTTAAAATTTCCATCGGTGTTTTCAGATCTATTCTTGGCCCCCTCCCTATTTCTGTCACCTCCTCCAACCTCATAAGCATGGGGAGGTGGTGGTGTGGTGGTGTAGTGGTATTGTCACTCGAATGGTAACTCAGGGACCCAGGGTAATTGTCTGGTGACCTGCATTCAAATCCCACCACAGCAGATGATGGAATTTGAGTTCAGTAAATTAAAAGTTTAACAATGAATGATTGTCATTAAAACCCATCTGGTTCACTCATGCCCCTTAGGGGAGTAAATCTATTGGTCTGGCCTACATGTGACTTCAGGTCCACAGGAAATGTGGTTGACTCTTAAAAATGCCCTCTGAACAAGGGCAATTAGGGGTGGGCAATAAATGCTGGCCTAGCCAGCGATGCCCAAATCCCATGAATGAATGAAAAAAAAGCCTCTGAAACAGCTATGCTTATCTAATTCATCCTTGTGCCCCTGATTTTAATTGCTGCAACATTGGTTACCATGCCTCCAGCTACCTAGACCATAAGCTCTGGAATTTCCTCCCTAAACCTCTCCGGCTCTCTATCCCTCTACCTGCCTTTAAGACGCTTCTTAAAACCTGCCTCTTTGACCAAGCCTTTGGCTATCTGCCCAATCTTACCTTATGTGGTTCTGTGTCTAATTTTACTTTATAATGCTCCTGTGAAGTGCATTGGGATGTTTTATTATGTTAAAGGCACCACATAATTATAAGCTGCTGTTGTAAAGGCACTTCACAAATGCTGTGTTGGGATGAAGGAACAGGGAATTCTGAAGGAATGCAGTGTTAAATACAAAGTTATAAGAGAATCCAGGCATAAATATGGAGTTATAAGATTGAAATAGTGATTCTCCTATGAAGTAGGGGTTAAAAATTAAAAGCACTGTTCATTGGCTGGATAAAGGTCCAAAAAGTTTGTAAATATGCCTGGGCATAATGGAACAACAATATGCTGTGGCATATCCTGAAAAAAACAGGAGCTGACCTTTACATCACCTCAGAAAGGCATTGATAAATTGTAAGATATTACAATCTATCAATGGATAACCATAAGGATTACCCTAAACGACTTGTTAACTGAATCTTGAAAACTGGGTGTTGTAAGGGGGAGGTGGTGGCATAGTGGTATTGACACTAACTAGACTTATAACCCAGGGTAATGCTCTAGGAACCTGGATTCAAACCCCACCACATTAGATAGTGAATGTAATAGAAATCTGGAATGATGACCATTGTTGATTGTCATTATAAACCCATCTGGCTCACTAATTCACTGTGGCAGTTGATGAAGGGACCAACAAAAGGGGAAAAATATACTTAACCACATCCTTGTCAACCTACATCCTGCAGATGCATCTGTCCCTGACAGTATTGGTAGGAGTGACCACTGTACAGTCCTTGTAGAAATGAAGTCCTGTCCTCACATTGAGTTGGATAGATTTCAAACAAATCTGGCAATAAGATGAGGTACTCTGGGCCATCAGCAGAATTGTACTCACGGCTCAGCATATCCCACATTCTACTACTGCCACCAATCCTGCTGAATCAGGAGAGCATGCCAGACATACCTAAAAATGAGGTGTTACCCCAGTGAAGTGAAGCTACAGCACAGGCCAAACAGCATAAGCAGCAAGTGATAGACAGAGCTAAGCAATTCCACAAACAACTGATCAGATCCAAGTTCTGCAGTCCTGCAACATCCAGTTGTGAATAGTGGTGGACAATTAAATAACTCACTCCACAAATATCCCCATTCCCAATGATGGGGAAGCCCAGCACATCAATGCAAAAAGATAAGGCTGAAGCATTTGCAAGAAACTTCAACCAGAAGCGCTGAGTGGATCATCCACCTTGGCCTTCTCTGGAAGTCCCCAGCAAAAACAGATGCCAGTCTTCAGCCAATTTGATTCACTCCACCTGATATCAAGAAATGGCTGAATCACTCGATAGTGCAAAGGCTATGGGCTCTGGCAATAGTACTGAAGATCTGTGCTCCAGAACTTGCTGCGCCTCTAGCCAAGCTGTTCCAGTGCAGGCATCTACCCACCAATGTGGAAAATTGCCCAGGTATGTCCTGTACACAAAAAAGCAGGACAAAGCCAATTACTGCCCCATCAGTAAAGTGATGGAAGGGGCTATCAAGTGGAACTTGCTTAGCAATAACCCGCTCAGTTTGGGTTCTGCCAAGGCCATTTGGCTCCTGACCTCATTACAGCCTGCGTTCAAACATGGACAAAAGAGCTGAACACCAGAGGTGAAGTGAGAGTGACTATCCTTAGCATCAAGGCTTCATTTGACCAAGTGTAGCATCAAGGAGTTCTAGCAAAACTGGAATCAGGGGGAAACCTCTCTACTGGTTGGGTCATACCTAGCACAAAGGAAGATAGTTGTGGCTGTTGGAGGTTAATCACCTCAGTCCCAGGACATCACTGCAGGAGTTCCTCAGGGTAGTCTCCTAGGCCCAACCACCTTCAGCTGCTTCATCAATGACCTTCCTTCCATCATAAGGTCAGAAGTGGGGATGTTCACCGATGATTGCAAAATGTTCAGCACCATTCGCCACTCCTCAGACACTGAAGCAGTCCATGTCCAAATACAACAAGACTAGGGTAATATCCAGGCTTGGGCTGACAAGTGGTAAGTAACATTTGCACCAGGCAATGACCATCTCAAACAAGAGCCCTTGACACCAACACCCCTTGATCTTCAATGGCATTACTATCGCTGAATCCCCCACCATCAACATCCTGAGGATTACCATTGACCAGAAATTGAACTGGACTAGCCATATAAATACTGTGGCTAAAGAGCAGGTCAGAGGTCCTGTGGCAAGTAACTCACCTCCTGACTCTCCAAAAGCCTGTCCACCATCTACAAGGCATAAGTCAGGAGTGTGATGGAATACTCTCCACTTGCCTGGATGAATGCAGTTCCGACAACACTCAAGAAGCTTGACATCACCCAGGACAAAGAAGCCCGCATGATTGGCACCCCATCCATAAACATTCATTTCCTCCACCACCAACCCACATTAGTAGCAGTGTGTACCATCTCCAAGATGCACTGCAGGAACTCACCAAGCCTCCCTAGACAACACCTTCCAAACTCACAAACACTACCATCAAGAAGGACAAGGGCAGCAGAAGCATGGGAATACCACCACCTACATGTCCCCCTCTAAGACACTCACCATCCTGACTTGGAAATATATTGCTGTTCTTTCACTGTTGCTCGTTCAAAATCCTGGATCCCTCCACTTAACAGCACTGTGGGTGTACCTATACCACATGGACAGCTGTTGTTCAAGAAGGCAGCTCACCACCACCTTCTCAGGGGCAATTAGGGATGGGCAATAAATGCTGGCCTAGCCAATGATGCCCACACCCCATGAATGAATAAAGAAAAGGAAGTGACCACTGTTTGCACTTCTCAATATACTGTTTGATTGAAGGATGTTGATGAAAAGCAAAAGATGTTGTCCAGCATGAATGCTCAACATGCTTCCTGCTAGTTTTGCTCTATTAGGGTATGAATATTGGAACTACACAATAGGATTTTTAGATTAATTGAATTCACTCCAGTATCTCTCACGTAAAGGTATGTTGCTGTAGAGTAGTGATGATAGTTCTCCCGATATTTGGGATAGAAATACCTTGCTAGACTCGGCAGCTTTCTACTCAGGGATTTATGGTAAATATTACTTTAAATATTGATGGATATCTTAAATATTTCTCTGTAACATTAATAAGACCTGGATGCTCTATTAAAAGCAAGATTATGCTGACTTTTCCTAGAACTATCAATGTTGTAACTGAATTACTGTCAAAAGTAAATTGCATGATCGGTTCTTTAATAAACGCTTATATAATTTAGAAAATGTATTGTCTCATATCATATTCTGTATCTAAACTTGAAATCACACCTCCGTACACTTTTAATGAAGAGGTACATTGTTGAGGAGAGATGTCTGAGTCCTTATAATATCCAGGTTGTTATAATCTAACTAAAGCTTGTTTAAAATGCTATCTGAAAGACGGCAATATTCTTTGGTGGTTCCTTTCCTTCAGGAAGAGTTGGATCAGCTCTTCAGGCCCATTTGTGTGTCTGTGAGGCCTGCCTGTCTCAACATTAAGTGAAAGTGACCATCCTAGGAGGACACCTGATCCAGAATACCAGCATAATTTGAGGCAGGGATAAATACAAGAGATGTTACAATGGTGGAAATACGTCATCTTTATGATGGTGTTGATATGAAAAGTTCAGCTTGGGGGTGCTTAGAGCCTTGAGATTATGAACAATCAGGTTCAAGAGCTGGGGACCCAAAGCTGCTCTACCTGTTTATATCACTATGGCAGAGCTCTGCAAACAGGTGGTTAAATGTTTATGCAGGGCGCTGCTAACCAGGTCTCTGGCTACATTGGCAGCATCTGAGTGAAAGGTTGTAGAAGTTGAACCGTGGCCTGTTGCACTTTCCAAAGTTTAATCAGTTAGTTAACAAGTGGCTTTCATATCAGCAGCAATGTTGCAAAACTAAGTAGAAAGCAAACTGAAAATTAAACGAGAATGGCACGTGAAGCCAGTTACAATTCATTCAACAGCAGCTTGAAAGTGGGACCTTAATACTGCTATATGGTGCTTGCATGGCAATTATTTCAGCATAAAGACAAAAAAAGACATTGCAAGCTACAAACAAGCAATTCATGAACTCTTTGGAACACTTCTTTTGTAGGAGTTTCTTGTAGTTTTCTAATATCATACAATCTTTCATAAATCTGCTTCACCAATTAAAAATGTATATCATTAATAATAAACAGTAACTGTGAGGCACATAAATGAAAGGGCTGCATGCTACGTCCCCTGCATGTTATCACAGGAGTAAGTTGGTGAAAAAGCAGGATTACTGCACAACTATTCTCTTTAATTTGTTTGCCAAGACTCATTTTTCCATGAATTTCCATAAATTCAGGGGCCATTGCCCCAGGGTGCTTCACATAAAAATTTAAACTCCTGAACACCTGGTTGTGTTTTTGCTTTTTTATTATTTGCAACCCTACTGATTTGCACTCATTTTGTTCCTAAATTATTCTCATTTGTTGTTTTATCCAGACTTGCGAAAAATGATAAATTAACTCACACTATGGGAGGAATTTTACAGCCCCGTTGTAGTGGGGCAAGGCCGGAAGATGCAGTGATCGATTCAAAACTCCATTAACTTCGGTGGGACCGGAAGATCCCGCTGGTGGGAGGAGCCATAAAATTCCAACCTACTTGAGAAACCCGCTGTGTTCTGGGCGTGGTATTGTGGATCTGTTCAGCACCCTGATTATTTTGCTGATTCCCTCATTTTTGATGTAATCACTGCAAACTCTGATTTCCTACTTTCATATACTGCCATAATGTATTATTACACATTGATTATATCAGGTCAAATCAATTAACAGGCTACAAAACTGACAAGTCTGTAATAGATTAGAAACCTGTGATATCCGTATGTGCTGGAGGTGACAAGTTAAATCAAGTTAAACAATATTTGCTCACAGATTTCTTTAGACTCTTTAGTGAGTAGCCAATAATCCAAAAAAGTGAAATATTTATTTGGCAGCTAATTCCTTATAGCAGCATAAAGAACACAACAAAAGGAAGAGAATCTGGGAGCGGAAGCATCATCCTTTCGGATGCACTATTTTCACTAAAGAACAGGAATCCTGTGTCATTTTACCTCAGCACATGCTTAGTGTACATGTTCATCAACAGTTAAAATTGGAATTGTGCTCTCTTGCTGCTGTGTTGGGGACAAAGGTTCAAACTAAAGTTAACTTAAAACTGATATCAGTAAGTTGAAACCTTATGCATTCATCAGGAAAATTAGTGTTAAGGAGTAAAAGATAATTGGGCCAGAGTATGCAAGTTTAATTCAGTAAACATTGTAAATTTCTACATTATTTTTATAGCTCCATTACAAATTCCTATTTTTATAATGGCAACTGTCTATTTGTTACACTGTAATTATATGCTCCCTCCAGTGGTCATGATGCAATATCTATAATGGTGTAGTGACAGTGTGACATGTTTACATAGGTAATTTCTATTATAAATGTGATCATAGGATTTTATATTGGAATAAGGTGTCAGCAAATGCATGCAAACATAGGATATTTGATAAATTCCATGAATTTGATTTGAATTAAGTAATGGTGAATGATCATGCACCAAAGCAAGAAATATTTTTCTCTCATTTAAGATGTTACCAACCAGGGAAAGACCATTTGCAGAATAACATCTGACCTTCTGGTTTATCTAAAAGCCCTCTTCCCACCATGGACTTCAATTTAAGCATTGAGCTGTCCATTAAACCGAAAATGAAAGTTACAATTTGCTTTAAAGACCTTACCTGAAAATTTGTTGCAGAAAATTTGTGTGAAGTAATTCTGCTGGAACACCCTATTTAACTATAATCTCCCAATTTTAAGCTTTATCTTCTACTTTTGAACCATTATTCGGTGTTATAGTCTGGAACTTCCTACATTTGATTTACACTGCTGTTGCACCTTTAAAAAAAAGTGTTGTATTTACTGGTAGCCTCTAGAGGGAGACACTCATGAGTTTCTTGAATCCACACATATGAATACCATTGGTGCAGGTACTCGGCTGAGTTTTCAGGGTCCTTTGCGGAAGTGCTGGGAGGCGGGCTAGTTTGCAAAATAGTGGGAGAAGGTATTGGGTTGGGAGCTTGACATCATCCCATCGCTGGCAATATGACATGACAGTGGGAAGTCAGAGGCTCAGCGAGGATGAGTGAGACATTTAAGTGGCCAATTAAGGGCCACACCCGCCTCTGTGGGCATTTAGCCCATGTTGGGTAGGATCACTGCTATGTGGGGAGGCTGCTGGGCGAAACCAATTGCCCACCCAGCAGATTCTAGGGGGTGGAATGCCTTTCTTTATGGGGATTGCATTCCATGGCCCACAGAGGGGCCTCAGATGGCAATGGTCAACATCGCAGCAATGGCACCATTGGAGGTCAGTGAGCCCACGGCACCCCCCCACCCCCCTTCAGCAGTGGGAACTGCTAGTGGTGGTGTTGCTGAGACTGGTGACCTGCTGGGCCTCTGGTTGGGCTGGCAGTGATTGGGTTGCTTTCCTTAATTCCACCTTCTCCACCAACACCCCCTCCGCCCCCCAACCCCAGATCTATGCTGCCTTGGGTCCTGCTGCCAGCTGAGGCAAGATTGCCTCTTGCTTTCTGTAATGGTGGCAGGACATCCCTGTTAACAGCAAAATTCAGGCTGACTGGTTTAAAATCCGTGTCAGTAGTTGATACACTAGGACTGGAAACATGGTTTACATCTGTAAATGGTGTTTCCACCACAGATCTGACAAAGTTACAATGGTGGAACAGGATTAATTTTTCTAAGCATCCCATATCCTGGGAATGAGGAATAAATAACAAATAACAAGGTGGATTCAAACTGCCCTGAGACCATTGCTTTTTGTTTATTTGATTTTAAAATAGGAAATGTCGGTACCAATCAAATCGGAGATGATTTCTTCAAGTTTTGTGTTCTATTGTGTTCCTGCTTACTGAGAAGAAAATTGTCATTCTGGATGCTTTGTACAATATTCAGGGCATGAAAAATAACCACTGGACTCAACTAAGTCACAGATCAATTCAGCAGCTGAAGAAAAATGTGTTCCACTTTTATGGTGGCAGGATTTCAGAAGGCACACTAACACAGATTGTCGCGATAGGATGATATTTCTGTTGGCTGTGTGCCAAATGGTACCAAATTCTACCAAATGTCATCACATTTACAAATGTATAATTAATAAACAAAACAATAAACAAAACAATCCATGATGCAATTATAAAGTGATAAATAACCCGATCAGTTTGTTGTCTTATATCAGACTAAACAGAAAAAACATTAAAATGTTGACATTTATTAATGTTTAGCTCATTGCTTATTCAGGCTTTAATTAGTCAAATGAAACCCTTTAACAAGAACAAACAAATCAAAGTCTCTTATAGAAAAACAAAATGCCTATTGTGGATCAAGTTAACAATGTAAGGCTTAGTGTTGTGATCTGAAATTGATGATTTAGCTATTTTCATTAATTACATGTCTGAAAATGTGATGAAATCTACTAGAAACTGCTGAGGTATACAGCCAACTGAAATACCATCCCAAGGGGAAATAATAGGAACTTCTGGTTATGGACTGATTGTGTGTGACATCAGTAAAAACGTCACCATTGCATGAAGTCAGTACTTTCTTTGTTTTTTTTAATGTTAAAAATACTCGACAAGAGACAATACAAATGGTGGCTGTTTTACTCAAATAAGGAAAAATCTCCACTGCAATGAGTGGCCAGGATTAATGATCATGAGTCCCACGAGTTTCATTACTGCTGACAGCACTGAGCAGGATTGACTTTCTCTGGCATTGCTTCCTACCTCCTGCTGGTGCCATTTTACTACCAGCAGGTATAAAACTGTACTGCTTCCAACTACAGGTGGCAGCAAAATTCTGTTCAACTATTATTTATTAATAGTTAATTAGTGATCAAATTTCCAATAATCTCTTACACCTCATGACATCAAATTCTTTTTGACATTTTCTTTGCTTAAACACACATAGGACTGAATTTTCCCCCCATTGGGGGGGAAGTTGATGGGCGGGTTTGCACAAGCGCGCTTCCGATCAGTGCTCCCGATCGGCACCATTTTACATGGGCAGGCCAATTAAGGCCCGCCCAGTGTGACGTCCACGCAGAAGCACTATGCGTCCCCTGTGAGGGCAGGGGGATCCCAAAATTGAAAGTGCGCTCTATCATGCATGAGCACGAAAGAGCGCACTCATCTCCCTGAGGCTAAGTGCTGCCTCAGGGAGATTGGCTCAAAATGTACAAAACCTAAAAATAGAAAAGTAAAATTTCCCTCACATGTCCCCTCATGTGACAATGTCACATGAGTTGGGACATGTCCATGATTGTCACAAAAACTTTATTAACATTTCTTAAACCCTACATGAAACCTCATCCCACCCTTAAGGTTCGACAGGCAGGTCCTTTAATTACATAATTGACTCTGTCAATGGTCTCAGTTGGCCAATGACAGGTCAGTGGGCACACAGCTGATTTCGCTGTGCCTGCACATTCCTGAAAATTTAAATGGGGTGTGGTGACATTGGGAGTTCCGCCCGACATCACCGAGCGTCATTTCACGCGTCGGAGAGCAGGGCCCGCCCCCACTCACCGACACGTAAAATCCTGCCCATAATCTCTGCTAATGTTAGTAGGTATTAATCTATCTGATATTCTATTATTCTTGATGGCGTGTCAGATTCCATTGACTGACTTGTTGTCAATTGATTCAAGGTGATGTCTAATGACTTTATTCCCTGCCATAGTACTAAATGCCTTTGCTTTATTGAGAAAGGGCACTGTAATGTTTCTGTATCCCATTCAGTTATAAACATTTTCAAATATGTGCAAAAATTGACTTTGTGCAAGGATTTACAGGATGTTTAGTCCATTGATAAGGATCAAATACTACTCTACGAACAACAAACATTATGCAAAAAGATGCAATATGCTTAAAAATTCATTGTTAGTTTCTTTATCTGCTGACAAGTCAGTAATGAGAAATATCATCTTGGTGCCTCGAAAAAAATCTGTATTACTACAGATACCTAGTGCTGCTCATATATTCTAGAAAATGACATAGGTGATTGCTTAGAACCCCCAGTTCCTCTCTGGCTCATCACACTAATGAAGACATGAACACTTAATGGTTTTTCTTCACCTTCAGTTTGAGACCACAGCTCTGCTGAACTGTTTCCAATGGGGCTGGTCTTTCAGATGACTCACAAAACCCGACTGCTTGTTCTGGCTCAGCTGGACATGAAAGATCACATGGTAGCATTCAAAGAGGAGTAGGTAGTTTTCCAATGTCCCAGCCAAATCCTCCCTCAGCCAAGACCAAAAGTAGATTACCTATTCATATATCTGATTTTCTGTTCATTATACTTCACAATGTACAAGTTGGCTGCTGTACTTGCCTACATAACAACAGTGACCACGACCCAAAGGGTGATGCATTGAAAATAAAACATGTTGGGATGTCCTGAAGGCATGATAAACTGTTACATATAAATGCAATTTATTTCTTTTAGAGTAAATGGTTTGTGGTTCCCTGATCCTCAAGAGATCCAGAGACGTATATGGAAAGAAGATGTAGGGATCTTAAGTAAATGCAGACCTTGGCTATCTGTTGCTTCAGCACTGGCACTAGAAAGCATTGTACCCTGGGGTCATCTGCCCAGGTGATTCTGAGAGTGCCCAGCTAATTCCAATCTCCTCTGCCTGTGACCCCACCAGCTCCAGCTGTCCAGGCCGGGGAGGGTGCACCTGCCCCACAGCAGGAGACACAAAGCAGGCCAGGACCCTCCAGGTCGCGAACCTCTAGAAGGCGCCCACCAAAATCATCAAAGACAACAAGACATAGCAGTTAGCAGGTTGCCTGCACCTCGCTGTGGATGTCAGGGATCGACCAAGACGTAGTGGTAGAGTAAGAAAAATTAAGAATTTGACATCGCTTCTGGGTCACGGGTGCTAATTCACTGTATATATCGTGCACCTTTGTAAACACATTTGCTGTTCATAAGGATGGTCTTGCAATTTGAAAGCGTCGTGCATATTCATCTATGTGCCCCCTTATTGCGAGAGTGAGCCATGCCCCCCACTCAATGATCACCTCCCTTTGTGAGCCTCACATCCATGCGACGTGTAGCTGAGTCATGCTAGTTACTCAACCCTTGTGCTACGTCAGGGAAATATGTTAAACTCTTTTACAGGAAGTGTTTTTAAAATGCATTAGTAACATCTACTCTTTACAAGACAAGATGGAGTTAGATGTGCTCAAAAGCCTTGGAGGTTTAGCTGTAATTGTTTCTCAAAATGATATGGCTGCCTTCATCGGCAGCACCAAAGCACAAGACCTGCAGCCATGATGGTCTCTCCAACCATGCATGCATTTCAGTGTGCACTAAGAGTTTCTCATCAAGGTGGCAATGACTGCATCAAGTCCTTTGACGCAACATTTGCATTGTTGTGCCAACTTTCATTTCCCAGAGCGCACAGTCCTTCTTATTTCATGAGTGTGCACTTTACTTAACATGAGCTATAATCAAACTTCAAAATGCGGAAAGAAAAGATTAGTCATTTGGTACACAGAGTATTGCTGAAAAAAGAGACATGTTGAAGTTTTTCATCTTGTACTCATCAGGACAAGTTGCAAGAATACCAATATAAGGGGAAAACAACAATTTATACTGTATAAGAAGAGAGTGCTGATTGGTTGGAAAGTGGATCCTGATTTGTGGAGGCATTGCCATGGAGAATGCACCAGTGATAGTTACTGACAATTAACTGCCAAGCATTGTTTGAAATTTAAACCGGACATCTTGACCCTGATTGGTCAAGGCATTGCCCTGAGGAATGAATCAGTGAATGGCTGTCACTTATTTTATTTAGCACTCTCTTCTCATACAGTATAATTTGCTGTTTTCCCCTTATATCGGTATTCTTGCAATGTGTCCTGATGAGTACAAGATGAAAAGCTTTGACATGTCTCTTTCTTCAGCAATAGTAAAGAAAAGATTGCAATAAACTGACAAAATGCACCAAAATTTAATTAAATGAGTTGTCACTCAACAAATATGTATAAAATGTGTGCACCAGTTAAGTGATCAGTGTAATGATTCCATAATTACTGGAGTATCAATGTCAACACATTGCATCTGATCATTCTCAGTGATTCTTGGGAGCTACACATTTATATGCAAGCAATTTATTTTGGATGATGCGGGGGGAACAAGGGGATACAGTTTAAAAATATAGGGTCTCCCATTTAAGACTGAGATGAGGAGAAATTTCTTCTCCCAGACGATTAGTCTTAGGAATTCTCTACCCCAGAGAGCAGTGGGGCTGGGTCATTCAATATATTCAAGGGAAGTTAGACAGATTTTTGATCAACAAGGGGGGTCAAGGGTTATAGGGGGCAGGCAGGAAAGTGGAGTTAAGGCCACAATCATATCAGCCATAATCTTATTGGATGGCAGAGCAAGCTTGAGGAGCCAAATGGCTCCTCCTGGTCCTATTTCCTATGATCTTAGCACTGAAAAAGACTCCGACTTTTTTAGACGCTGCGTGTCCACATAACTGAAGTGTAGGGTCACATCATGTTTCACACAGACAAGATGGATCATTTTAAATTTCTAACATAAAGTTCATCTAATGCAATCAGAAAACGATGAATAAATTCTCAATTCTCCCCTCTTTTCTTGACAAATTTCTCCACCAAATAAGCAACTGACTTTAGTGGTGGAAAAAACTCAGTAGACAAAGGGCTAGTATTATAATCTGTGATTTAAAGCTCTGAGAGCAAAATTACTCAGAGGTTTCATTATATGTTTCACAAAGAGCTGTAATTGAATAGATAAGTTGATGGAAAAATGCAACAACTGAGGATAAGTGACCACGACTGTGGCTCAGAGTTCAATGCAAGAGTTTATCATTGATCCTGAAAATGACCTGATCAATATAAATTTCAAATGTTTAACATTTTCTAATTTATGGAAATGCTCCTTGGAGATCAAGGATGGTTGTAACCATTTCAAAAACCTTGTAAAACAAAGTGTAGAGAAGGGCATGCATTTTCACTTCATGATTCTATAGATAGGCAATCTGTATCATTTTAATTCTTGCTCTTCTGTACTCAGGAAAGACCTCAGTTCACTAGCAGTCTCCAACTGAAAACAAAGGGTCAGTATTGTGGGACTGCCATCTTAAACAAGAGGAGGTTATTTATAAGTTTCATGAAGACAAAGAAACTAATACATTATTGTATTGTGTAGGAAACTTGTAGTTTTTAAAGAATTAAAATAGAATTCCTGCACCAGTAGTAAAATACAATACATGAAGCTTCCTCCCCACTCCCAAATCCTAAGGGCAAAGTATAGAATAGAATGTAAAGCACAAAGAGGAAGTACAGCATTGCTTACAACGATTTGCAGTGTCTGACTGCTCCTTTAATTCTCCGCATGGCAACATAGATACACTGTCAGTCCCACAGGTCATGACCCATGAAGGCAAGCAGTTACTCAATCATCCCAGAGTGGCATGAGACTAATTACAGGAAAAATCAAATGGAAATCTCTATAACCTAGAGACGAATAAGGTCAAAGCGATCTTCAGTAAAAGAAGTACGACATGTCAAATGTTCCTTTGTTAAAGAGGCCAGAAAGCAGGCACTTGTACAATGCTTACGTCCATTGCTTTATATGCACATCTTTCTAATTCATCCTATTAAAAGCCATGCTTTAGCTACTTGGTTAACATAACGGTCATATGTTAGATAACAATGCATGTTTTAAATTTCAGACCCTGCTTACCCTGATGGTAATCAGTAAAAAATCTTTAAATTTATATCAGCGATTTAATAGCATGGCATTTTTAACAACCACAGCAGATTGTAAGTAAGATCCTTTATAACATAAATAAAAGTACCTGGAAAAACAATTTGTTTGTCAAAAGGATCTAACCCATTGTGATATTATCTCAGCAACAAGCCTCTCGACACAGTACTTTCCATTCAGTGTTCTACGCATGCCAGACCCAGCAAGGCAATTGTTTATTTAGTTTATTTTGTGCCCATGAACTATAACAAAAAGCTTATAGAGTTTTGACTTGGTGTGTGTACATTTATAAAATCACTTCTTGCAAAAGTACTTCCATGGAAGACTTCTCAAATTTAATACTATTGATTTTTGTTGACACAAAGTGGTAGCAATGCTTGTTTGTGATAAAGTTACGCACAATTATTTTTTATTACCCCCTTTTAGGTAGGAATAGACTATCTATGGTTGAATTGTTTTACACCACAAGGCAAAGTAGCTATTGTTCTGCAGTCGAAAGAAACCACATGATAGCTTTTCATTGCATAGAAATCTGTTTCTGTTTAAGAAAACACACAGTGAACATTCTTTAACTAATTTGCCTTTAATCACGCAACAGCAGCAGCAGGATTCCGAATATTATTTTAACAGGGACAAAAAGTGTTTCAGCTTTTAAGTAACAAAATACCATTTAAAAGAATAAACAAGAGTACAGTTACTAGCAAGGACACAGTAAGTACTAATCTTTGGAATCATTTCATGTATGTCATTATCTGAGTGGGTTAAATAAACAAATTCCCTGCATTTTCTCTGATTCTGTTATTGGATAAGGTTTCCTTGTTGATATCTTATGAGCTGCCAGTATCAAATGTGCAAATAGTATTTGTGATCAGCTTAGATCAACCAAGAATTCAGCTGCTTTCAAACATATTTACTGTAAACATAATTTTATTGGGGGTCCTTAAAATCCATTTAACATTCTAGCCATTTTTGTGTTTTCCTGTTCAATTACACAGAGACAATCTGATCACCCATAGTGGCTTCCCTTTTTCATGTGCTGGCATCATTGTAAAGCAGTATAGTTTGTGGTCAACACTTCATATCTGCAGGGACCACTGGTTTTGAGTAGATCTTTCAATATTTACTTTGTCACCCTTCATTACAGAAAGCAGCCAATATAGATAAATCCTGTTCCTCATGTAGAAGATCAAATGTTGCACTACATATCCACTATGAGGCATCTGTACCATTTTGCAATAGTCCTTGACATCTTATTGTGTGCAAGTGCATTTATGTTAATTTTACAGCTGGCCGTTCCCCTAATGATGTAAAACTTTAAAAACAATTCTCAAATTACACATTTAAGCATTGTTTTAGGGTAAAATTTTTCATCAGTGTTTCTTTGGAAATACTCTCAAATAACTGCACTGAACGCTCGTAAACCTGTGCAACCTCAAAAAAGTGCATACTGATTAGTGGGTATGCTAACTTAAGGAAGGTGGTATCACTGTGATTTCATCGATGGTAATCTACTGTACAGTGTACAGTATATAAAGTATACCTTCTCTCAGCCCTTCCTCTACAATCTCTACAGTGGATGGCAAGAATCTGTTGTAAAAACAGAGTACAAATGTTCTAATAAAAATCTGTGCAATTTTCAGACAATCATTGTTTGACTAAACTGACAATCCCTTCAGTATGAGCCTGAATTATTCTCCCTAATGTGCACCAGAATTCAAAACGTAACTGGGCAGAATAGCAATGAAACACCTGCATGCAGAGGGATTGCTGGTAACAGGTCGGGAACCCATATTAACGCGGTCTTTGCCGTGGCTGTTTAACTCAGCAACGGCATACGCATCCCGCTTCCGTGTTTCCTGGCCAATCACAGAGTGAGGCTATAATGATGACCTGCACTCCGTCAATGAAGGTTACTTAAATGGACTCTGACAGGGGTCAGAATGGCTGCAGGAAAAATTGCTTCTGAAGCAATCTGAAAGTGGTTGGAAGTAAGATTTGAGAAGATTGCCCCAGCTGATTCCCTAATTCTTTCCTGGAAGCAGTGATGGCCTGAATGGAAGTCATCTTTCCTGTGGACAGGAGGAAAAGGTCAACCACCCAAATGAAGCAGGCGTGGCTGGAAGCAGGAGATTTGAATTCTGTGCTGGAAAGTTTTAATGACCTCATTAGATCTGGAAAGATGAGTGTCATGCCATTTTCAGGTAGCATCCATCATTCTCTCACCTCTGGCGTTCTTCTGCACCGTGCTATATTGACGAACGTACCTCACAGTTCCACACAATCCTTTCTCTCCTGGTACCTCCTGAAATGTCCATCGGAACAGCCAACAGTCACACTCATCCTATTGCCCTTTTGCACCCATCCCTCATAGTCAACTTCTTCAAATATTCTCACTCCATCCTCAGTGCACATTCTACTTCTCACACTCATAACTCTCTACTTTCTCCCATTATAGAAGAAGAGAGAACATAACTCCAGGGAAAGGCAAAAAAATCAGGGGTGGGCCTGCCCTGACCACATTAGAGGAAGATGCCCTGGAGATTTACAGGGTGGCATATACATTAGGCACAACGATGAGAAATGGGGTGGCCCAGAGACCTAGGACTGGATTTTAAGCACCCGCCCCCCCCCAGGCTGGGAGCAGAGTTGGGCAGATGCTAAAAATAGCACCGCCGGGTGTTGTGCAAGTTCCATGGCTCCATCCTACCCAGGCCATTTCCCCTGAGGCCTGATAGGGGTGGTAGGGCTACCCGCCTACGCGCCGTGGGTAGCAATTAGGCTCATGGAGGGCTACCGGAGGCCAATGAGGAAGGCCGACTGGCGTTTTCCAGTCATCCTCCAGGCATCCAGAGGCAGCAGGGGCCACTTTAGCTGCCAGGAGGTTCCCTACCTGTGGCAGACTAGGATCCAGCTCCGCAAGCAGGTTTACAGGCCACCCCTATCTGCCTGGTTGCAGCTGCAGACTGCCCTGTAGAGGTTTCCCCCTCATAGTGCTGGCCTGGCTGCAGAAGCTACTTTTTATTTATATTTTAAAGAAAAATTGTGGGAGAGGGTGCCTCCATTTTAAAGTACACTTGCCTTCACTTTCTTCCCATTGCGTCCTGCTGCTGCACTCAAGCTGGAAGGACTCTGGTTTGCCCTCCAGCTTCAAGAGCCCACTCATTGACTTGGACGGTGAATCCACTCTCTGGTCATTAGTTGGCCAGACTAGAAGAGATCACGTTAAGCGACTGTTCCTCACACAGGACAGGTTTCCGACCCCCATTTGAGCCTGGTGGCAGGGTTCAGAACCCACAGAGAAAATCCTGCCCCCTGGTGACAGTCATTACATAATGCACTGCCACTGGGCACTTAACAGCCACTCATGTTGATTTGATGTCAGCAGTAACAGAAAAACCATGTTATGCACTATGCTATGTTTGTACCCATTCTCAATGTCAGTATGAACTTATGTCTTTGACCTCCAAACAGTCCTTCAAGAGTGACGAAGGAGTTCATAAGGGTGTGGAGCAGGAACAGCACTCAGAGCACGAACTGTCACAAGGCTGATGTGCACTCTTCACCAACACAGACACACACACCTTGATGGATACTGCAGTAGGCATAACTAGATGGCCACATGTTGAGAGAGCACATCAACATGTGAGCAGGAGCTGGAGACAGGGACTGCAGCAGAGAGCTCCTATCGGAGGGCTCAGGACATGCCAAGTTCTGTTCAGACAGACATTGATCCGGGGTCATCCAATAACAGGGAGCTTATGGAACAGCAACCGGAAATGTGTGTGCTTCTGTCAACATTTCCAGAGCATCCTTAGACAGAGAATGGAGGCTTCTATCTCCAGCATGAGCGCCATGATATCTTAGGCCTTTATACTAATGCCCATCTCCACAGAAAGAGTGATCACTTGTATGGAGAATCAGAAGCATCAGGCATCTAGTGCATGCCAACCATGGCCAATAGCCAGTACATCCTGACTGCCACTTTACACAAAATGGAGCATAGCCTCACCTTAGTGGATCAACACGTCACTAACATATAGCCAAGTGTTCTCCAGCTCTTGGCTAAAAGGGAAAAGCAGGTGGGAAATGAAAGGGAAGATGGAGAAAAGGCACATGGCATTGGGGACTCTTTTCAAGGCACGTCCCACTGTTCATTCTTTGGATCTGCACCTACTCCCTCCCACCAGACAGAGCCGCACCTGCTGCTTTCTGCTCCGATGACCATGTGCCACTGCACAGCTGCATAGGGGACAATCTTTGGGGGGCTGCTCACTGGCTCAGCTGAAGCCACAAGGTTTTACCATGTAAGAGCAAGTGCAAGTGTATGAGAAATGCTTAATAGTTGCAGAGGGGATTCACTTGGGTGTGTATAGAATGCTAAGGGTATATGCTGATGTTAATTTCAATGAATTATACATTTCATTTGGACTCTTCATACCCCTGGCATCTACTTTGTTAGAACCCTTCTTCAGCATGGACAGTAGCCTTCAGGCAGATGATGTGATCATCTATTAAGAGGTGGGAATGGTCTGAATGTGATGGTTGCCTGGCTGAATTGTTTCAAGGGGTTGCACATGGGTTCTGATGACACATTCAGATGGCCTCATTCACATAGATTAAGTAAAATGTGCCTGGATGAGTCTATTGCAGGTTCTCTGGTAGCAAGATATGCGGCTGCAGACACTATGGCCACTACTCACTCTTCGTCCTAAACAAAAACAGAATTACCTGGAAAAACTCAGCTGGTCCGGCAGCATCAGCGGAGAAGAAAAGAATTGACATTTCGAGTCCTCCGAAGGGTCATGAGGACTCGAAACGTCAACTCTTTTCTTCTCCGCCGATGCTGCCAGACCTGCTGAGTTTTTCCAGGTAATTCTGTTTTTGTTTTGGATTTCCAGCATCCGCAGTTTTTTTGTTTTTATCACTCTTCATCCTCCTTGGAAGAGGGTGCAGGTCATTTTGTACCTTCCTCTTCAGCTTCACTCTCTGCAGTGTGATATTGTGAAGGACACAGCAGACCACAACAATTCTGGAGACCGCTGATTGGGCATACTGAAGGGCACCTCCAGATCTGTTGAGGTACCTTCAGTGTACCTTGAACAACCAGCTGGCTTATTCTATTATTGCTTGTGATGACATGACTCCTGGTTAGCTGGTAGGGTTTCTTGCAGGAGTCACGAGTCAGGTCTTCAGAGGGACTCCTAGGAGGCAGCTGCTGGGACTGTGTGGAGAAGCAGAACCTTGTAGGAACTGTGACTGCTACAGAATGAATGAAACATGATAGCTCTATTGATATCTAGTGCAGACATGATCACCTTCCGGTGGTCACAAGCTAACTAGCCATTGATGGAGTGCAATTGCTTACAATGAATGAAGACCCCTGGCTGATCTCAGGGTCTTTGACAGCCACATGTTTTCAATCAATCATTCTCTCCCTGCACCTGTGGGAAGACAGCCACTGCAGTGAAGCTGACAGCCTTTGTGTTGACTAACCACATCTGTGGCAAAGTACTCAGGAATTATTTCTAGTCCCCAGTAGGGGTGAGCATGGAGGCAGGAGGGAGTGAAAGTTCATGCTGCGGGCCAGCATGCCTGTTTCCTGGTACCTTCTTGCCCCTTGTCATTTTTCCGAAGACGGGATGGGGGATCAGCAGTGCTACCTGCCTTCAAGCGGTGGGTAGCCATTTAAGGCTGCTTAATGGCCTATTTAAGCCCACTGTCGGAATTTTCCAGTTGGCCTCCAGGCTGTGGTGCTGTCGGGGAACAGCTCAGTTGGAGGATGTCACCCAGCAGCAGATCATGAGCTCTCCCTGCCTGCCTGGTTTCAGCTGGGTCTCCCTCTTACATAATGGTGGCACAGCTGCCAAGGGTATTATTATTTTAAGGTTAAAAAGTTACCTGAAAGGGCCTCCTATTGGCCTTAATTGGATGGTGATCCTGCCTTTTGGGCATTAATTGACCAGTTCAAAAAAAATCTTGCGCTGCTGGTTGACCATTTCCCACACAACTAGTGCAGGCTTCTGACCCCCATTTGATCACGAAATGGGGGTCCTGAAGTCCGTGGTGAAAATCCTGCCCCACATAAGTGTGAGCTTGACATTGGTGACCTGGGATATGCACTTAGGGGAAGTAGTCTGAAAGATCCTTGAGATATCACCAGCAGACCTGTGGCAGGATCTGGAGGCAAAGAAATTCAGGGCTGTGATTATGACATCTACTCGCATTGCATGCCGCCCTGGCCTTCTTGGAAGTCTTCTTCCAGGAGGCTGCAGAAGATAGCAAGTGAAAGACTGAGCCTCCTGAGACACTGATGCTCTGACATGTTGAGGAAACTCACCATCTGTTTGTAGACCCTGGACTGGGGTGGGGGGCGGGTTGGGAGCTATTGCCTCTTTCAATCTGTCCATTCCTTCTATCATGCGCATGTGACTGCACAGGCAGCAGTTGCCGTTGTTGCTGCTGCTCCAGCTGCTCCTCACCAGAAGTCCAGATTGCTGCTCCCATAAGTTGCTCCCATAAGCTGCATAAGTTGCGGTGAAGGCTGACAGCAAGGAAGCTGAGATGAAGGTGAGTATACTCCAAGGCAGGATTTACAAAAAGTCAAGATTGGCCTTAAAGTTTTGACTTCAGGCTCTCAGAACTGATCATGCAAATCTTTCACTGTGGCTGGCCCCAGTCTTTGCAATTCTACTTTCTAAATGCTTCCTAGCACATCCATTTCATTGACCAATCATTCCCCACTATGGTTTGCTTTGTTGACCCCAGCGAGTTGCAGATACCTAAGGAAACCCGAGCGCTTTTGCTGTTAAAGCTTGAATGCTGGTTGAAATTAAAAATTAATGGCTTCTTGAACATTGTGATGACTTTCCCGACAGCTGCATGGGGGTTTCCCATTTCCCTGCAAATCTGCTGGCATCAGACTCGGAATTTAGGTGGGTTCCTGCCACTTTTCTGGGATTTAACCCCCTGCCTGCCCACACCCGAGTCCATCTCCCTTTGCAAGTTAAAATTCTGACCTAAGTCTCCGGTAGTTCCAACTCCACTTCACAACTTCATAAAGAAAATATTACCTAAACACATTTGTAAAAATGTAGCCTGTCTTTTGTGTGATATGTTATACTGAGGCCCAGCTGCCCTCTCGGGTAGAGGTAAATGATTCCAAGTTGTTTTCTGGAGAAAAGCAGGAGAGTTCTCCCAGTGTTCTGGCCAACATTTAACCCTCAACCAAAACTGCTAAAATCTATTGATCTGGGTATTTCATGCTAATTTCTTCTTTAAAAAAATCATTGTAATGTAAATATTATCATAAGTAATTCCTGGTGGTGGTGGAAGGCTTGATGAGCCAAATGGAACGATCTACTCCTGCTCTTATTTCTAATGATCTTTTGGTGCATTACTTAAGTTAGAGTAATTTTTCATTAGAAAAGAAACCAGCCTTGACTCAGACACAAACATCTTTCTGTTACAAGATCAGAGGAGGCCGCAGTGAAAAAAAACCTCTCCTATTTTAAAAACAAAAATTCTCTGCGGGAGAAGATAGGTACCATTTTTACAGTAATGAACTTTATACATGTAACTGAGAAAAGATCACACCGGTCTCTTATGATTTATGCGTATAACATTTCAGGAAAAATGTCCTGTGCTTTTTTTTTTCCTGCCAGGCGTCTGTTGTGTACAATGAGCCTGTTGTCCATGTCATGTCTATTGGGCCATCAGCCAAATTTCTTCTTCCTCATTGCTTAATTTCCTGTGCTTTTCTCATTTGTAAATTGGTTCTTGGCTACTTCCAGAATGCACCAATCACATTACATAAAGCCTCTGTCTCCAATTTCCATTATTTTCTTCAACCATCTTCCACCATTTTTTATTAAAACCCTGACGCTTATGGTCAGCAGCTACTTAAAAATTTCCAGATCCTTTTGCTTGGGCCGGTAATGTTATTAAGGATCAGAACAAAGCAACAGGAAATGGCTGTGATGCTGCATGAGCAGTGAAAGATGTAGGGAAATCTTTAAAATAAATTGAATAGGAAGTTTTTTGAAAATCAGGGAAGAAAAGGGAGGCCTTTGAAAGTGTGGCAAGAGAAAAAGTAAAACAAGAGTGGCAAAGGGAACATTTTTTGAATGGTGGAATGCTTTAATATGTGTGAGTTACATGTCACAGTGACACCTTTGAACATAGCGTCACTCATGATCTGCCTGAAAATTCTGTATGAATTGTAGAGAATGACATAGAATACACAACACAGAAACAGACATTGAATGGGTTAAAAACTGATGAAGAGGAAGCTTGGGAAAGGCTGTCTGTACTTAAAGTTGGTAAATTACCAGGAACCAATCAGGTGCATCCAAAGAAACTGAGGGAAGTAAGAGGGAAATTGCAGAAGCACTGGTCATAATCTTCCAATCCTCCTGAGATTATTATTGGTGCCATAGGACTGGAGAACTGAAAATGTTGCACCCCTGTTTACAAAAGGGTGAAAGGATAAACCCAGGAACTACAGGCCTGTCAGCTTGCCGCTGGTGGGAAAGTTTTTACAAACAATAATTCTGGACAAAATTAACAGCCACATGGATGAATGTGGATTAATTAAGGAAAGCTGACATAGATTTGTCAAGGGAAAATTGTGTTTAACTAATTTGATTTTCTCGATGATGTAACAGGGAAGGTTGATAAGGGTAATGTAGTTGATGTGGAAGACTTAGACTTCTAATATGTGTATGATAAAGTGCTATGTCATAGGCTAGACAGAAAAAAATAAGTTCATGGAATAAAAGGGGCAGTAGTAGCATGGATACAAAGTTGGTTTATGTGATAGAAAACAGAGGGTAGTGGTGAAGGGTCTTTTTCAGAATGGAGGAAGATATAAAGTGGGGCTTAAAAACAAAAAAACTGCGGATGCTGGAAATCCAAAACAAAAACAGAATTACCTGGAAAAACTCAGCAGGTCTGGCAGCATCGGCGGAGAAGAACATAGCGTCACTCATGATCTGCCTGAAAATTCTGTATGAATTGTAGAGAATGACATAGAATACACAACACAGAAACAGACAACGTCAACTCTTTTCTTCTCCGCCGATGCTGCCAGACCTGCTGAGTTTTTCCAGGTAATTCTGTTTTTGATAAAGTGGGGCTTCCCTGGAGTTGGCATTAGGATCCCTTTTTTTTTTGATCTATATTAATGAGCTGGACATGGATATGTGGGCACAATTTCAAACTTTGTAGATGACTAGTATTCTAGAGACTCAGGGTAATGCTCTGGGGACCTGAGCAGGTCTCCTGGGGACCTGGGTTCAATTCCCACCATAGCAGATGGTGAAATTTGAATTCAGTAAATATCTGGAATTGATGATGACCATGAAACCATTGCTAACGCTTGGCCTAAATAGCCAAGTGGTTATGGTACTGGCTTTGTAACCCCGAGTTCAAATCTCACAATGGCAAAACAATGTAACTTCATCTGAAACAGATGGAAAACATATTTGTACTCGAAAGAGTTACATCTTAAAGCTTGGCCTAAATAGCCAAGTGGTTATGGTACTGGGTTTGTAACCCCAAGATCAAGAGTTCAAATCTCACAATGGCAAAACAATGTAACTTCATCTGAAACAGATGGAAAGCATATTTGTACTCGAAAGAGTTACATCTTAAAGCTTGGCCTAAATAGCCAAGTGGTTATGGTACTGGGTTTGTAACCTTAAGATCAAGAGTTCAAATCTCACACTGGCAAACTATGAAACAATGTAACTTCATCTGAAACACAGATGGAAACGTGTTTGTACTCAAAAGAGTTACACCCATGAATGACTAAAAAAACCCCACAAACCTTGGAAACAGTGTGAACCATGAGGAGGACAGTGATAGACTTCAATAGGACATAGACAGGCTGGTGAAATGGATGGACAAGCGGCAAATGAAATTTAAGGCAAAGGAGTGTGAAGTGATACATTTTGTTAGGAAGGATGCGGAAAGGCAATATAAAATATAGGATACAATTCTACAGGGGGTGCAGGAACAGTGGGACCTGGGCGTGCATGTGAACAAATATTTTGAAGGTAGCAGGGCAGGGTGAGAAAGTGGTTAATGGGGGTTCTGGGCTTTATAAGTAGAGGCAGAAAGAACAAAAGCAAGGAAATTGTGGTGAAACCGATTCTACGCTTGGAGCCTCATTGGTGCGTTTCGCTCCGAATCACCTGGCGGGTCAGGAGCTGATTCGTCCACCCGCCATCAGCTGGCGGGTTCGAAGGTCCACGTGCCATATTCAACTGCCAGTCCAACACACAATCTCAATCTATTCAGCCACCAGAGATGTCTGCACCCCACAAGAGAAAGGCCGAGAGCCTCAGGACGAAGTCTGTACTCTGCTTCATTCATCAGGCCATCCAGACCTTGGTCAGAGGGGTACAGGAACAACGGCACTTGCTCTACCCTATGGATGGCTGCAGGAAGCATAGCAGCCTCACCTCTCAGGCCTGGGACACTGTAGTGGAGCAGGTCGGCATGGCTGACACTCGCGCCTGAAGTGCCACCCAGTACAGGAAGACAATGAATGTTCTCATCCGCTCCGCCAGGGTAAGTCATCCTTCAACACCCTCCAATATCAAACTCTCACCATGGCATTATGCACTCAAATGGCTCCTCTCTTCAGAGGTTTCAAGCAACCATTAGCGGGTGACACGTATCAACACTCGTTCTCTCATCGAGATGTTCACATCACCAACATCCCATCTACCATGTTGCTCACACTCCACCCCCTGGCCCTTCTGGGGAGGGCTAACCACACACAGGGGACATGCATCTCACCCAAACTCTGCTCCAACTGTACTCATCACAAGCCTTTCCTTCTTCTTCGTACAGGCCAAGCTGGCGCACAACAGGCCCAAGAGAGCGTAGACCGGGGGAGGGTCTCCTGGCATCCTCGCCCTCTGTGAATTGGAGGAGGCTGGAGCCGAGCTGGCTGGGGATGACAGGGATTACTCCTGTGGGGAAGGGGAGATCGGCCTCTCCAACCAAACTAGTACGGCTCACAGCTCCATCAGCACATCAAATCCTGACAGTCACAGTGAGTCGCGTGTGGTGTTATCTAGCTCATGCTCATTAACTGAAGCTCGGGTTCACTTTCTGTGGAATACCTCACTGACATGTCACCGCAGCAGTCAGAGTCAGGGACAGCCCAGGACTCCGGCACTTGGAGGGCTGCTGGAGTTGAGCCACCCGCTCGGCCCGAGTCAGATGAAGCTGCCACTAAATCTATGCTGGAGATGCAATGACAGGCAGAGGAACATCAGGCAGAGATTTAGCAGTCACTCAGCAGACTACAGTGAACAATGGAGGGCTCTGTCCACACTCTGTCTGATATCATGGCTCCTTCCAGGTTAAGTACCTTCCTGGAGGAACAGAGATGAGTTTTCCCCCCGTTCATACATGACTGCACATGGAAGCATTGCTCTTTGACTGGGGTGATGCCAACCATGTACGCAAACCACCCCCTCAAACACTCTTGTCCTGCCCCTATTGTCCTTCAGACTCTACAGCGAGACCTTTTCCTTGGCAGCATGGAAAGACATATCACATGAGCTCTGGTCAGCCATGGCCATTCACTCAGAAGGATGGAGGTTTGGAGGGAGTTTGCTGCCATCCACCAGCCATGTCCCTTGGAGGCATCCTCCTCTCTTCCTCCATTCATCCCTGCTTGAGACAGCAGCAGATGAAAAATCACACAGAATGAGTGGCAGCTCCAGACCTTCATGGGATCTTGACGTTATGAGAACCATGAGTCAGGAAAAAAACCTGCTGCTGTGCAGGCTCCACATAGAGAGGAGGACACAACTGAGAATGATTCACATCCAGCTGCCTCATGATTATTAGGATGTCCCTCTAGTTGGCCAATCATGCTGACCTTGAACTCTACCCATCTCCTCCCACTTCAAGGTATTACAGTATCAGAGTGACATCGGCAGATAGGTGAGATCACAAAAAAGGGTACACATCTCATTCCAGACTCACTGCACTACCTTCTACCCCACCCCCAATCACCCACCAACATCCCCATCACCTTTGCCCCACCCAATATAACCATTCCTCTCCTCCCGTCACCCTTGAACCGCCCCTTATTACTCCCACACCTATTACCATCCACTTCAACCTGCCTTCTCTTCCCTCTAAGCCTACACCCATTACCATTCCCATGTCCACCCTGACCCCTCCTGTTACCCAAGCCACCTGATTGTTTCATTTCCATGACCCTCCCTGATGAAACCTTCACCTTTCTGACCATTATCCCAGACCTGCCACCCTACCGCATCCCACTCCCACCTCTCACTGTGACGGCTCACTCCGCTGCCAAGTACTGATAGACCCTCACTTTAACCCCAGGACCCCACCGTAGACAGCACGGATCCCACCCTCTAGGACCATCTCTCTCCCACCATCTCTGCCCGGCTCCCTGAGTATTTTAACTTAGTGCCAACCTCCTGCCTTATCCCCGTAACCCTGCACATTGTTTCTATTTAAATAATCATTCAAGGCCCTCTTGAATGCCTCAGTTGAACCTGCCTCCACCATGCTTCCAGGCAGTGCATTCCAAACCATAACTACCTCACTGTGTGAAAATGTTTTTTGTCCCCACATAGTGATTCCTGATCGCAATCAGTCAGTAGTGAGTGAAGGTGAGTAGGGACCTTTTTATAAGATAAAGATAAAAACTGGGGTGGAGATGACGGTCGTCCCAGTAGAAAGGAAGGATAGTCAATTCAAGATGTTCTTATGCACCCCTAAGGAATGAATCACATTAAGCAACATTACCGGAGGTGTGGTCGCAAGTGTGTCCTCTCAGTCAATCTCAGGGGCCATCTAAACAGCCAAAGGAAACAGGATATTTTGCAACTAGATTCAGTCCAACCTACCCAAAAATCAAAAGATTGCTTGATATTTTAGCTTTATAGGCCGCATGATTAGCCCTCAATAATAAATAAGAAAAGAAGCTAATGTTACCAAACCATACAGCATTGGCTCATATCCTAGGAATGCATGCAGTCCAGCAGAGCAACCAATAATGGCACATTCCTGCTTTCCTCCTGTTAGAGTAAACAGTTCTACACATATTCAGCAGGACTCCAGTACTGATATAAAATAATCCCCTGTCATCACATACAACACACTCTGATTTGTTTGAAAACTTGAAACTTTATTTCAAATAAGTTTATGCAGCTGGTGGACACTAACACAGTAGGACACTGTGCATGTGGAGAAATTAGTATATTCTTATATGTTTGCCCAATCAGTATATATTAAATACAACTGCACCATCCTTGTAAACACGGGCAACAAGAGAGGTTATTTGTCAATAGGGTCAGTTTCCGTTACTGTCAAACTGAACACAGTTGTCAGTCTAGGAAATTCAATGTGCTTCATTTACGGTTTTGAACATTAAAATTGTTATTTCTCTTCTTCAAGGCTGAGCTTGGGAACTTCCTATGAATCATCTCCTGTGGTTAGCAAAAAAGCATTGCCTCAGGCACTTCTCAGGGACAAGAGTGAGTGAGCAAAATATAAAATCCAGAAGTTTTATGTCTGCCCACTCTCCTAGCATGAAGGGAGTTCTCCCAGTGTGCTGGCCAACATTCCTTTTTCAAGAAATGCCACTAAAAACAGGATACCTTGTCATTTGGTTGCTGTTTGAATGAAATTTCCTTGTGTAAATTATGTTTGCTTACATAACAATAACAACGGTACTTTAAAGTAATCCACTGGTTGTAAAATGCTTCATGGCACTCTCTGTTTGCCTCTCTAGAACATAATTATGGTAAGGACTGAACTTGGATACACAAGCACGAATTCTTATGTAATGAATTCTAACACTGGCCTCAGAGTGTACTCTTCAGCTATAGTATTGATGCCAGTATGAATGGAGAACCTACACAAGATAGTTTATGTTGTGTTAACCACCTTGATTATATAAATGTTCAAATCAAATGCTACGTATCAAATTTACTCTGCATTAGCTGCTTAATCCATGTTCTTCAAATACAATTTCTTCTTGTCTCTCAAATGCCCTGCCAACACCATCTCTTCCCTGTGATGGCTCCATTCTTATTGCTTTTTCATTCATTTATTTCCCCAGTCTCAAATCGATTCCCTAATTCTTCTCCATTGTTAAAGATACCACCAAGAGCTTTGATTTCCTCTTGCAAATCCAACACACATTAACTCTTACTTTTCTTTTAGTACAAGCATATCACGAGCTAAAATATTGTTCCTTTATCTTGGAAGACTTTTAATACTCCTCCTACACTTCTGGGAAGGACACAAGAAACAAATTAATCATCTGACAAGCAATCCTTTGTTCACCTCCAACTTCCAACCACTTTCTCCATCACAGCTGTCCTATCTTGTCAAAGGAGTTGATTACTGCTTTGACATTCTTCCATTTTTCCTTCTAAACTCCAAAATACAACAAACCCCTTACATCTTACCTGTGTTGCATTCAACTGGACTGTAGCAGTTTGTCACTTGTTGTGTAATGTTACATGCAAGTTATTTTGAAGGAAAATTAACATCAGCGATTTCCATTTAATTATTTTGAGTGGCTTCTGAAACCTTCTGCGTCTTTTAAAACTTAATGTACGAAATCCTGGCTGTCTTCTGAGTTTTGGTAATATGTTCATTACAGCATTCTGAATACTACCGAGTGTTTCACAATGCCTAACACCTTCAGGCTTGAACAAGTGTGTTATGTTTTATGGAAATAACAAAGATAGCTCACCAGATAATGTAGGTCAAAATTGAAAACTCCAAAGAGAAAGAAACATACATAGCACTCTTATTTGGATTCAAGTACAAAATCATTTTTTTGAGAAATAGTAACACTGCCAAAAGAAAATTAATCATTTCCTTTAGTTATAGACTTGTAAATTAATTACATTTTAGCTATTTTTTGGCCTGATCAATTATCACTGAGTTTGTTGGAGGAACAGGTGCTTTGTATTGTCAAATCCATCTGAATTCATTTTAGGAAACTGCTGTCTGGAGTGCATTTTCTTCTAATCCATATTTTGATACTGTGTATGCAACAGAAATTACTTTAAAAAATTTGCACAGGACATTTTTTAAAAGCATGAACCTTTTGAGTAATATCAGTGTCATCAATGTGTTTACACATTCACTCATCACAAAGACCAACTGTGAAAAGGAATACTGTGCAAAATAAGTTTTTTTTTAGATATTGGTCTGGATTTTGCAGATCGGTGAACAAATGGTGCCAGCTGTTCATTACACTTGGCCACAGACTGGCTGTGGCTCTTACACTGAAGCTTGCTAGGATTAGAAAGTCATTTCAACATATTGTTCCCTACATGGAATCTGGGACCTGTGTGAACAGGGCAAATGGCATTCTAGCTCCTTAACTCAAGAATCCATACTGAGGCACACAAACTCTGCATCAGGGAGTGTCAGTTAAAATAGTTAATTAAATGCCAAATCGTGTTTAGAAAGTGAAACAATCAGAGGGAAATGAAGGTGGGATTGAAAGAGAAAAGTATGAGAGACAAAAAAAATAATGTTTTAAGTTTTTAACATCTGAAGGAATGAGACTTGACACTTGTAAAAGTTAATTTTCAGTGTCAGAGTGGTAGTTTGGGAGTAATTAAGACTAAGTGAACCATTAAGAGGATACTTAGATGGGAATGGACAAATCCTAACTTTTTTACCTGGAAAAACTCAGCAGGTCTGGCAGCATCGGCAGAGAAGAAAAGAGTTGACATTTCGAGTCCTCATGACCCTTCAACAGAACTGAGTGAATATTAGAAGAGGGGTGAAATATAAGCTGGTTTAAGGTGGGTGGGGGGTGGGGGGAGAGAAGTGGGGGGGGTGGTGTAGTTGTAGGGACAAGCAAGCAGTGATAGGAGCAGATAATCAAAAGATGTCACAGACAAAGGAACAAAGAAGTGTTGAAGTTGGTGATATTATCTAAACGAATGTGCTAATTAAGAATGGATGGCAGGGCACTCAAGGTACAGCTCTAGTGGGGGTGGGGTGGAAAGACTAGCAGGGCATACAAGATTTAAAAATAATGAAAATAGGTGGGAAAAGAAAAATCTATATAAATTATTGGAAAAAACAAAAGGAAGGGGGAAGAAATGGAAAGGGGGTGGGGATTGAAGAGGCAGTTCAAGATCTAAAGTTGTTGAATTCAATATTCAGTCCGGAAGGCTGTAAAGTGCCTAGTCGGAAGATGAGGTTCCGTTCCTCCAGTTTGCTTTGGGCTTCACTGGAACAATGCAGCAAGCCAGTGACAGACATGTGGGCAAGAGAGCAGGGTGGAGTGTTAAAATGGCAAGCGACAGGGAGGTTTGGGTCTTTCTTGCGGACAGACCACAGATGTTCTGCAAAGCGGTCGCCCAGTTTACGTTTGGTCTCTCCAATGTAGAGGAGACCGCATTGGGAGCAATGAATGCAGTAGACTAAGTTGAAGGAAGTGCAAGTGAAATGCTGCTTCACTTGAAAGGAGTGTTTGGGCCCTTGGACCGTGAGGAGAGAGGAAGTGAAGGGGCAGGTGTTGCATCTTTTGCGTGGGCATGGGGAGGTGCCATAGTTGGGGGTTGAGGAGTAGGGGGTGATGGAAGAGTGGTCCAGGGTGTCCCGGAGGGAACGATCCCTACGGAATGCCGCCGCGGGGGGTGAAGGGAAGATGTGTTTGGTGGTGGCATCATGCTGGAGTTGGCGGAAATGGCGGAGGATGATCCTTTGAATGCGAAGGCTGGTGGGGTGATAAGTGAGGACAAGGGGGACCCTATCATGTTTCTGGGAGGGAGGAGAAGGCATGAGGGCGGATGCACGGGAGATGGGCTGGACACGGTTGAGGGCCCTGTCAACGACCGTGGGTGGAAAACCTCGGTTAAGAAGGAGGACATGTCAGAGGAACGGTTTTTGCAGGTAGCATCATCGGAACAGATGCGACGGAGGCGAAGGAACTGAGAGAATGGGATGGAGTCCTTACAGGAAGTGGGGTGTGAGGAGCTGTAGTCGAGGTAGCTGTGGGAGTCGGTAGGCTTGTAATGGATATTGGTGGACAGTTTATCACCAGAAATTGAGACAGAGAGGTCAAGAAAGGGAAGGGAAGTGTCAGAGATGGACCATGTGAAAATGATGGAGGGGTGGAGATTGGAAGCAAAATTAATAAATTTTTCCAAGTCCCAACGAGAGCATGAAGTAGCACGGAAGTAATTATTGATGTACCAGAGAAAGAGTTGTGGGAGGGGGCCGGAGTAGGACTGGAACAAGGAATGTTCCACATACCCCATAAAGAGACAGGCAGAACTGGGCCCATGTGGGTACCCATAGCCACACCTTTTATTTGGAGGAAGTGAGAGGAGTTAAAGGAGAAATTGTTCAGTGTGAGAACAAGTTCAGCCAGACGGAGTAGAGTAGTGGTGGATGGGGATTGTTCGGGCCTCTGTTCGAGGAAGAAGCTAAGGGCCCTCAGACCATCCTGGTGGGGGATGGAGGTGTAGAGGGATTGGACATCCATGGTGAAGAGGAAGCGGTTGGGGCCAGGGAAATGGAAATTGTTGATGTGCCGAAAGGTGTCAGAGGAATCATGGATGTAGGTGGGAAGGGACTGGACAAGGGGAGAGAGAAGGGAGTCAAGATAATGAGAAATGAGTTCCGTGGGGCAGGAACAGGCTGACATGATCGGTCTACTGGGACAGTTCTCTTTGTGGATTTTGGGTAGGAGGTAGAAGCGGGCCATCCGAGGTTGGGATACTATCAGGCTGGAAGCTGTGGGAGGAAGATCTCCAGAGATGAGGTCTGTAACAGTCCTGGAAACAGTGGCTTGATGTTCAGTGGTGGGGTCATGGTCCAGGGGGAGGTTGGAGGAAGTGTCTGCGAGTTGACACTGCGCGGTAGAGGTCAGTGCGCCAGACAACAACAGCACCACCCTTGTCAGCGGGTTTGATGACAATGTTGGGGTTGGACCTGTGAGAACGGAGTGCAGTAAGTTCAGAGAGAGAGAGATTAGAATGGGTGAGAGGAGCGGAGAAATTGAGAAGACTCCCAATGCTGCCAGACCTGCTGAGTTTTTCCAGCTAATTCTGTTTTTGTTTTGGATTTCCAGCATCCGCAGTTTTTTGTTTTTAAATCCTAACTTTTGCTGGTTTAAAGGGGAATATATCACATAAGTACCTCAACTTTGCACCATTCTGTATATTTCAATACAGAGTCACTCAGTGTGATACTGGTATAGTGCAGCTTCTGGAGGAGCAGGACAACTCAGATAGCAGCTTCCTGATTTCCATGTTTAACTATGCATGTACAGTTGCTGGAAGCTGTTGTCCAATTTACTCTTTAATAATGATGAGTGCTGTTAGCCTCACCATTATTTTTGCTTTTACCTGGATTTCTTCACCTGTGTACATTTTCAACTTGGCAGAGGTTTGTTCCAAATTTAATTGTTGAGCACCTTTATTCAAATATCTGAAAGTGTGTTCTCTTACTACAATGGTAGTAGCACCAGTGTCTATTTCCATATTTAAGGGTTTACCATTCACTTGCAATATGACAGTAATTGGCTCTGTCATTCCCATTTTCACGTTGAATAAGGAGTAAATGTCAGAATTGGTTGTTTCTGGCTCTTCCACATTATATACTTCATTGGACTTCGTTTGTTGCTTGGAAGCCTGTTTTAATCTCGCTTTGCAATGTTTTAATATGTGCCCTCTTTTGTGACAAAAGTAACACTTCACCTTTTAAATTGCTAATTGTTAGGAGTTAGAGAGTAAAACATCTCTTGCATCCTTCAGATTTGTTAGTGCACTATGACCGGACAAAGAAATTGGTACTAACCTGCAATGTGTGCTCCTATGGAGTGGGAGCGGTACTATCTCACAAGATGGATGATGGTACAGAAAGGGTGATAGGCTATGTATCTAGTACACTTACCACTGCTGGAAAAGGACATTCTCAGATTGAAAAGAAAGGCCTATTGATTATTTTTGGTGTAAATAAATTCCGCCAATACGTGCATGAGCGATACTTCACGATAGTATCAGACCGCAAACCAATTTTGGGTCTGTTTCGCAAGGAAGAGGCTATCCCCCCCATAGCTTCTGCATGAGTTCAAAGATGGGCCCTAATTTTAGTGGCATATGAATACACCTTTGTGCAATGACCAGGGATTCATAAAGCCAATGCTGATGCCCTAAGTCACCTTCCTCTGCAAGAGAACAATGCCCAGGTCCCAATTCCCCAAGAGCTCGTACTAGTGATGAATTTCCTGGGTTCCTCACCAGTCTCTGCCAGGCAGATAAGAAACTGGATGAATCATGATCGAGTCCTGTCTTGAGTGAGAGACCAAGTATTACGTGGATGGTCCCAGGAACCAGTCTCTGATGAATCAAAGCCATTTTTCAACCGGAAACATGACAGGATGGTATTCTATTATGGGGTGCATGAGTAGTAGTTCCTTCGCATGAAAGGGAACCACTCTTAGTAGAGTTACACAGTACCCATCTGGGAATGTCAAGAACGAAGCGACGATAGCGCAAAGTTATCTTTGGTGGCTGGGAATGGATGGTGATATTGAGAAGGCAGCTAAACATTATGTGCAATGCCAACAGCTACAAAAATTGCTGGTGGCAGCCTCATTACAGCCATGGTAGACCATGGGTCTGATTGCACATAAATTATATCGGTCCTTTTCTTGGAACCATGTTTCTGTTGATATAGAGGCTCATTCCAAGTGGTTAGATGTTTATGAGGTTAAGTCACCAAAGTCAGGCACTACTATAGAAAAACTATGCCAAAGCTTTTCTATCCATGGATTGCCAGAACTTAGAAATTGTACTATGTTTACAAGCGCTGAATTTCAAGGATTTGTCAGCCTCAATGGATCAACCACGTGAAGACTGCACCATACCATCCGTCACCTAATGGACTGGCGGAAAGAGCATTGCAAACTTAAAGGCGGGAATGAGAAAGATAACAGGTGAATCGTTGGAAACTAAACTTGCTTGTTTCCTATTTCACTACAGAACAACCCCCCTACACTACGACAGGTGCAACACCTGCAGAGTTACTGATGAGGCGCCATCTTCGAACACAACTAAGCCTGATACTTCCCAATTAAGAGGGGAAGGTATTTTTTTATTAATTCATGGGATGTGGGCTTCGTTGGCTGGGCCAGCATTTATTGCCCATCCCTAACTACCCTTGAGAAGGTGGTGGTGAGCTGTCTTCATGAACCTCTGCAGTCCATGTGGTGTAGGTACACCCATAATGCTGTTAGGAAGGGAGTTCCAGGATTTTGATGCATTAAAAAGGAACAGTGATATTTTTCCAAGTCAGGATGGTGAGTGACTTGGAGGGGAAATTCCAGATGGTGGTGCTCCCATCCATCTTGACCTTGACCTTCTAGATGGTAGTGGTCGTCGGATTGGAAGGTGCTGTTTAAGAAGCCTTGGTGAATTCCTGCAGTGCATCTTGTAGATGGTACACACTGCTGCTGCTATGCATCGGTGATGGAGGGAGTGAATGTTTATGGATGTGGTGCCAATCAAGTGGGCTGCTCTGTCCTGGATGGTGTCAAGCTTCTTGAGTGTTGTGGGAGCTACATTCATCAAGGCAAGTGGGGAGTATTTCATCACACTCCTGACTTGTGCCTTGCAGATGGTGGACAGGTTTGGGGAGTCAGGAAGTGAGTTACTCATCGGAGGATTCCTAGCCTCTGATCTGCTCTTGTAGCCACAGTATTTATATGGCTAGTCCAGTTCAGTTTCTGGTCAATGGTAACCCTCGGATGTTGATAGTGGGGGATTCAGTGATGGTAATGCCATTGAACGTCAAGGGGTGATGGTTAGGTTCTCTCTTGATGGAGATGGTCATTGCCTGGCACTTATGTGGCGTGAATGTTACTTGCCACTTCTCAGCCCAAGCCTGGATGTTGTCCAGGTCTTGCTGCATTGGGACATAGACTGCTTCAGTATCTGAGGAGCTGCGAATGGTGCTGAACATTGTACAATCATCAGCGAACATCCCCACTTCTGACCTTATGATGGAAGAAAGGTCATTGATGAAGCAGCTGATTGGGTCGAGGACACTACCCTGAGGAACTCCAGCAGTGATATCCTGGAGCTGAGATGACTGATCTCCAACAACAACCACCTTCCTTTGTGCTAGGTATAACTCCAACGAGCGGAGAGTTTTCCCCTGATTCGTATTGACTCGTTTGCTAGGGCTCCTTGATGCCACACTCAGTCAAATGCAGCCATGATGTCAAGGGCAGTCACTCTCACCTCACCTCAGGAGTTCAGCTCTTTTGTCCATGTTTGAACCAAGGCTGTAATGAGGTCAAGAGCTGAGTGACCCTGGCGGAACCCAAACTGGGCGCCAGTGAGCAGGTTATTGCTAAGCACTGTTGATGGCCCCTTCCATTACTTTACTGATGGTGGAGAGCAGACTGATGGGGCAGTAATTGGCCGGGTTGGATTTGTCCTGCATGTTGTATACAGGACATACCCGGGCAATTTTCCACATAGCCGGTAGATGCCAGTGTTGTAGCTGTACTGGAACAGCTTGGCTAGGGGCACAGCAAGTTCTAGAGCACAAGTCTTCAGTACTATTGCCAGAATATTGTCAGGCCCCATAGTCTTTGCAGTATCCAGTGATTTCTGCCATTTCTTGATATCACGTGGAGTGAATCGAATTGGCTAAAGACTGGCATCTGTGATGCTGGGGACCTCCGGAGGAGGCCAAGATGGATCATTCACTCGGCACTTTTAGCTGAAGATTGTCATGAATGCTTCAGCCTTATCTTTTGCACTGATGTGCTGGGCTTCTCCATTATTGAGGATGGGGATATTTGTGGAGCCTTCTCCAGTGAGTTGATTAATTGTCTACCACCATTTACGACAGGATGTGGCAAGATTGCAAAGCTTATATCTGATCCGTTGGTTGTGGGATTGCTTAGCTCTGTCTATCACTTGCTGCTTATGCTGTTTGGCATGCAAGTAGCCCTGTGTTGTAGCTTCACCAGGTTGACACCTCATTTTTAGGTATGCCTGGTGCTGCTCCTGGCATGCCCTCCTGCACTCTTCATTGAACCAGGGTTAATCCCCTGGCTTGATGGTAATGGATGAGTGGGGTATATGCTGGGCCATGAGGTTACAGATTGTGTTTGAGTATAATTCTGCTGCTGCTGATGGCCCATAGCGCCTCATGGATGTCCAGTCTTGCATTGCTGGATCTGTTTGAAACCTATCCCATTTAGCATGGTGGTAGTGCCACACAACGGGGGTATCCTCAATGTGAAAGCAGGACTTTGTCTCCACAATTACTGTGCGGTGGTCACCCCTACCAATCTCAATCTCTCATGGACAGATACATCTGTGGTAGGCAGGTTAGTTCTCTCATCACCTGCCACAGTCCCAGTCTAGCAGCTATGTCATTTAGGACTCTGCCAGCAGTGGTGCTACTCTTGGTGATGGACATTGAAGTCCCCCACTCAGAGTACATGTTGCACCCTTGCCAACCTCAGTGCTTCTTCTAAATGATGTTCAACGTGGAGGAGCACTGATTCATCAGCTGAGGGGAGGTGCGGTACATGAGTTTCCTTGCCCATGTTTGACCTGATGGAGTCGATGTTGAGGACTCCTAGGGCAATTCCCTCTCAACTGTATACCACTGTGCCGCCACCACTGCTGCTGATGGTAATGGTGATGTCGGGGACATTATCTGTAAGGTATGTTGCTTAATTAGTCTGTGAAACAGCTCTCCCAATTTTGGCACCCAGACATTAGTAAGGAGGACTTCGCAGGGTCAGCGGGGCTGAGTTTGCTGTTGTCTTTTTTGGTGCCTAGGTTGATGCTGGGCGGTCCATCTGATTTTGTTCCTTTTTTGAGGCTTTGTAGCAGTTGTGATACAACTGAGTGGCTTGCTAGGCCATTTAAGAGTCAACCACATCACATTGGTGTATGTCACACATAGGCCAGACCAGGTAAGGACAGCAGATTTCCTTCCCTGAAGAACATTAGTGTACAACAATTGACAATGGTTTCATGGTCATTATTAGGCTTTTAATTCCAGATTTTTATTGAATCCAAATTTCACCATCTGCTGTGGTTGGATTCAAACTTGGGTGCCTAAAGCATTACCCTGGATTACTAGTCCAGCGACAATACCACTACGCCATTGCTTTCAACTCTTTTTTCTTGTCCATTTGAAAATGAGTTGGCATAACTCTGATCTACTGTAGAATTCATTTTGGAGTGTAAAAATAACTCATAAATAAGGTTTTGGACAACGTGACATAATGATTTTTGTCTCCGTTACATGCCAAAAGTGGGTGCAAATGGGCTGTAACTGAGCACCTATTCAGGCACACAATAGTTCTAATGTTTTTGATTCCATTTAAATTCCTAGTTGTGGATGGTACTGGATTTTTCTATTGCATAATAAAAAGTATTGGAAATTGGTATGTGGCCATGGTGGATTTAAAATCAAACCTACACCCAGGAATTCCTGGGGTCCAGGATTGCTAGGGGAGATCATTTAAAAGTTAGCCAGTGTTACTGGTGTTCCTGACCCACTTGAGGGCTGCGTTGATAAAGTTTATTTTATTTTTCCCTTCTGATATTTCATCTTTCATATCCCTTTGTGCCAGTTGTCATTTTTTGGGGTTCTTACCACCCAGCAGCTTTGGGAAGCTTGTTGGCACCAGGAATGAGAGTTCTCCAAGCTGATGTGATTTTAGGAAGAACCTTTGGAGGGGTGCCAGAGATACCTGGAGCTGCTGTTCAGCATAGAATGAGATCATCTGGCAAAGTAAAGGTCAGTAGTGACCTGAAACCTTGCTGCACCTCCTTGCAAACATACTGCCAATACTGACCAGCAGGGAAGGTACTGTAGAGTGGTGCAAAGGGCAATCCTCTTTGTAGCATCTCATGGAGCAATACTTTGGCCAGCAGCCACAAACAAGGGATCAGATGCTGAACTTTGTAACTTATTTCGACAAACTCATGTCTATATCCCTTTCCCTTCAATCTGCCAGCCTCTTCTTGCTCTGTAGACTTTCAGACTTAACCAAAGTTCCTAATGACTTAAAGTGTCTTCGAGGCGCTCCAAATTTTTGTATCCCTATTGTGATACTTCTCTTTAATTATCCCCATTGCTTCAAATTTCACTTGCAGTCAATTTTCCTTTGCCACCAATGGTGTCCTTCCTGGACCTACATGAGTCTTCCATAATGCTTTAAATAATTATGTATATGATCTTACATTGATGATCAGAGCAAGATTTGAGCCGATCCTAAGCAATTTAGAAAAAAAATTTAGACCTGTAGATGAAATCGGTGCCATTAGAATTCTGTGAAAATACTAAAACTAGAGACAAATTCAGAAACAAAATGAGAGAAAGAGCAAAAAACTATAGAACAACTAAGATGGGCCTATTATGTTGGAACTGTAGGAAGGCTATTAGCAACTAAGTGTCTTGTTGGCCTCTTAACTTCATTAAAAATAAAGTTACAAAGGAATGTTTTTTCCAAGGAGTAAAAAGTGTTGGAAGCCAGATTTTACTGGCCTAGACAGATTAAGCCTAGACTTAATATTGTGGCATGTTATTACTTAACACTTACATAATCTGTTTTCACAAACAAAATATTACACATCTGTCCAACTACCCTTTGTGAATGTAAGCAAAATATTTACAGAAAAATTAATCGAATTTCAAAACCCAGAGGTAGAAAGTCGTGGTGTAATTTAACAAGACCAAAGCAAATTATTTAGCCTGTGTGTATTCATTTTGCAATAATAAATAATTAGCTATTTTAATATTTATTTGAAATAAGTGATGGTGACCAGGGGTTTACTGAGAAACAAAGCACTCAGCACGTCTACTGGACTGGTGTTTTTTCAATTCATAAGGAGCTAAACTTCTTCCAAAGCTGAACATAAAATGGATTATCTTCAGTTAGAGGAAAGGACATTTTTTGGCAGTTTCTTAAAGTAAGAAACATTGCCCAACATTCCCAAATAAATCAACTGTATTCTGAATGTTTGTTTCTGCTAGTGGAGAAATCAATCAAATTTGTTTTTAACCAGTGAAAAGATTTGTCTTTACATGAAATGTGGGCCTAAACCAGTGGAAAGGATTTTCTTCCCCAGTGCTACAAGGCAGTAATTCAAGTGAAAATGGAATGGAACATAATTAAGAAAATTACAAAGTCTATTTCTAGGCACAAGAGCCTGAAAAACTCACTATTGAGGGCCATCAGTGCTTTGGGTTTATTGCTTCCTCAAAATCAGCAAGTTTCCAAATTAATTTGGGAATTAGTGAAAACACTTTAATTATTTACAAAACTTCCTTCAAGCACAAGGCTTGTTTATTTTATAATGGCCTCTTAATCCAAGTTAAGTAATCTCTTCCTTCAACATTTTAAAAACTTGGCACGGTTTCTCTCAGTTTTCTTTACTGTAACAAAACCAGTTAATTTCTGTGTCTTTCTTCATATCATAGAGAACAATTTCTGTAACTATCCATGCCAGTTCACTCTGGATTATCTCCAATGTCATTTTTAGCTCAACTCCACACACTATTCTAAATGGTCTTAGGAGACCTATATGATCTTAGAAGAACCTGTTTTTTCCCTACAGGCAACCCAGTACATGGTTACTGCAGCGTCAGCTTGACTCATTTGATAGCACTTTTTCTTCTGAGTCAGCAGGCTGTGGATACCAACCGCAGTGCAAGACTGCAATGGATATATGATCTAGGCTGACATTCCAGTGCAGTGCTGAGAGAGTGCTACATCATGATTGATGCCATCCTTCAGCTGAGATGTTAAACCGAGGCCCCATCTGCCTGTTCAGAAAGATGCTAATGATTTCACTGCACTCAGACATATCAAGAAAGCTGAAACAGAAATACCTGGAAAAACTCAGCAGGTCTGGCAGCATCGGCGGAGAAGAGCACAGTTTCGAGTCCTCATGAGTAAAAATACTTAGTTCTGTTGAAGGGTCATACGGACTCGAAATGTCAACTGTGCTCTTCTCCGCCGATGCTGCCAAACCTGCTGAGTTTTTCCAGGTATTTCTGTTTCTGTTTTTGTTTTAGATTTCCAGCATCCGCAGTTTTTTGTTTTTATGTCAAGAAAGCTGATCCCCTGCCTGTGAAGCTTGAGTTGGAGTTATTGCCTCCTTTGTGCTGGAACTATGTTCATCCCCACTGTCCTGAGCAGTGGCATGTGGCTGAAGAGAGGGCAGCTTCTGTTGCTGCTGCTGTTGTTGTTCCTGCTGCTCCTCCACAGAGGTTCAAGGTGGGGCTGCATAAGCTGCTCCCATGCTGCAAGTGAAGGCTGATTGCAGGGCAGATCAGATCAAAGTAAATGATGCAGTGAAACCTGGTTCTCTGAACAAGTGTTGTGAGTTCAAACCTTTCACATCAGCAGTGCTGCGGCTGTGCAGTTTCATTGTTTAAAGGCTTTCAAGCCTGTCAGCTTCATTGAACAATGGCTCCGTACAGTGTTCTTGTCTTGTTGACCCTGGTGCATTTCATGCAGCTTGAGAAGCCTGTTTGCTGTCAATTAGAGCCAGATCCCTGGGTTAAGACCACAATTAATCGACTATTTAAATATTTAAATCATTTATCGATAGCTCCATGGGGGTTTGCCAATGTCTCCAAATGTGCCCAAGTTAAACCCAGAATTGGGCAGTACCTTAAGATAAAAGCAAAAAACAGCAGATGCTAGAAATCCAAAACAAAAACAAAAATACCTGGAAAAACTCAGCAGGTCTGACAGCATCTGTGGAGAGGAACACAGTTAACGTTTCAAGTCTGTACGGACGTACGGACGGACTTGAAACGTTAACTGTGTTTCTCTCCGCAGATGCTGTCAGACCTGCTGAGTTTTTCCAGGTATTTTTGTTTTTGTTTTGAGCAGAACCTTGTCTGATTCCCAACCTACTGGCAATTTTTGAGACTTTAACACCCCCATCCAAATGCGAGCCTGCCCCCATTGGCAGTTAAAATTCTGCCCATAATTGCATTCAGGACTAAAATGTGATATATATAAAGAATATTTCTCAGACTATATGTAATTTAAAACTTTGTTAAAAATCAGATAGTTGGGACATGTGTTCTGCTTATCCCTCTGAAACGCAGCATAGATCTACAATGACAATTTATATCTCACGGCTAATAGTGTTTGCCAGGAAGATATTCATCAGCTGCCACTTTGGTATCCATGTTAATTTATCATCACAGCAACTGTTTCTGCATTTGTGATCAATCTATAAATGTACACTTGCACTTATAGGCCCTCACATTCAGGATTCAATAAATAGGAGAGCTATCTACTAAACAGACAATAATTTACTTCCGATTCATAGGTGCCGAGTGAGATACAAAGGATTAAAAGACTTCTGCATTGTTCAGATGGAATATTCACATCAGTAAATATTACTTATGATTGGCCACACATTAATTAGTTAATATAATTTTTCATTGATTAGCGGATTTATGACTTGTAATGGAAACCCATCATCAGGTTTAAGAGTCTCTATATCAAGCTACCCTGAGAATTTTCAGAATTTGAGAATATAATTTAGGGTGACAGTTTAGTAAAGTGAGATATGCAGTATCGAGACAGGCACTATTTTTTAGATGAGACATTAAACCAAAGCCCCATCTATCTCGTCAGATGGATATAAACAATTCCATGGCACTTTTTCAAAGAAGAGCTGGGAAGTTTCTGACATAATGTCCCTCAACCAATACCAATTATTCATTCATCTCATTACTATTTGTTAGAATCTTGCTGTGGACAACTTGAATGCGCGATTTGCCTACAATTTTTAAAATTCTTTCATGGGATGTGGGTGTTGCTGGCAAGGCCAGCATTTGTTACCCATCCCTAATTGCCCTTGAACTGAATGGCTTGCTAGGCCATTTCAGACAGCAACTAAGAGTTAACACATTACAATGGATCTGGAGTTACATGCAGCCAGACCAAGTAAGGATTTCCTTCCCTAAAGGACATTAGTGAATGCAATGTATTTTTACGACAATGAATGATAACTTCATGGTCACAATGAGATTGGCTTTCAAATCCAGATTTTAAAAAATCTATTAATTAAATTTAAATTCCAAGTGAGAATCCTATTCCCTGATCACACATCTACTCCTCCAAATTCCATTAGTGAACGAGGCTGGTGAGCCAAGCATCAACATGCTCTAGTTCTGTGGACTCCTATAATTCAAGGTTGATGATTTGCTAACAAAATATCGAAATAGCCACCCTGTCACAGATCAAAGAATAAAGCTCAGTTTGTGGTAGTGGGTTTGATTGACAGTTGGGTCTGAGATGTTTGAGAAGTAAACAAGGTCATCGATCGGTTTTAGTCCTCTTTGGTCAGCATGGTGGCATAGAATTCCAATTATGGAATATTTTAGACTTCATGTACACTATAGAAACGTCTCATAGTGCCTGTGACTGAAGTACCAAACAGAGTAAGTCGTGTAGAATGACACTTAAAGCAATCCATGGTCAGTATTTGCATTCTGCAGCTGCTGCCTGAACACTTGTTATTTAAGTTTGGAGACAGCTAGCGCTGAATTAGATTTCAAATAGTAGCTTGTTCTGCAGGATAAGAAGTGGATCTTCACTTTAAAGTCCACAGGGTCAATTTTCACTTGGGGCTGGAATTGGGTTGCCAACCCTTCAGGATTGGCCTGAAGGCTCCAAGAATTGGAGATCAATTTCCAGGACACTGCTGTGTGCAAACTTGGAGAAAAATTATAGGGACATTAAAAACCTTTTTTCTCATTTTCTTTGAACATTTTTCTAAACCACATATAAAAATTTTGAAGATTTGGTGGGGGGTGAAGGGGGGTTGGTGGGGATTGCTGTTTGGCTAATAGTCAAGCATCATCCAATTGGGTAATGAGTCTTTATTATCCAATTGTGGCAGGAAGGCAGCGCGTCACCAGGATGGATGTGTTGGCCAATGAATAGCAAGAGTGTGGGGAAAGTCATGTGATGAAACCTCCAGGAATACATTTAATCACTGTTGGCAACTCTAGGCTGGTACTGTGCTGCGGGGGTTGAAGTTCACATTACATTTTTTATTTATTCTTGGGATGTGGGCGTCGCTGGCTAGGCCAGCATTTATTGCCCACGCCTAATTGCCCTTGAAGTGGTGGTGAGCTGCCTTGAAACTTCAGTAAACATAAAGAGGAAATAGGCCTGGTATTTTTTTGGAGGGTGTTAGAGCATTAAACTTGTAAAAAGAAGCCTGATGGTCAGGAAGGAAATGGACTCTCTAGATTCTTGAACTGTGGGAGTCACTCTGGCACTTTTATTGTAGCTCTAGCCGGGTTGTGGAAATATGTTCTGAAAAGACTTTAAATTAGGATGCACAGTAATTTGTTGGCATTGACTTTTCAGCCAATAAAATTCATATTTAGTGTTAAAGCAATGCAAATAAAATTTAGAGTGTACATAAGATCTAATTTCATAATTGTGTGCAAAGACTATATACCATTGCTCTGTAGGGTAAATTACTAAGCTTATTAAAAAAAAAGAAAATAACTGGGAAAAAAGAGCTTCTGTTCCTGTTCTGTACTGAACATTTGTTATGTAATTGTGGATCCCAAAATGAGATTAAAATATGTCATGACTAAAGTTGAACCTTGCCGAGACCGACTGCTGAATTGAAAGTCCTCTTTTTGCTGACTTTACAGTCATAGGTGAAATAAGCTTGGATCACTTTACTCCCATCCTCAGTAGCTACATATCCACAGCACTAAACAGCATATAAATTCACTTATTTTTACCAAACTGCCAATCTTATTTGTTCAATCAACCGCAGTAACTGTTCGTGTGTGTACCAGTTTGAATTTTTTTCCATGTCTTAAGAAAGTTCTGCAGATGGCTTTTAATCAATATTTTTTCAGGGTTCTAACTAATATCAGAGTTTCTGACACAACACAAGTTGGAAAATGATGTATTCCTCATCAGTGACTCCTCTTAACTTGCTCAAGGACAGGAGCCACCAACAAATAATACAAAAAGGGCTGGCTAAAGTCACATTCAAATAAAATAAGACTCTGTTTAGTGGTTGGTATCTGAGGTATGGAAAATTTCACCAGAAAAGCGAAAACCAACAGCAGAAATGTTAGGAAAACCAAAATCACCAGTTTAAACTAACAACTCCTTTTGTAACCTTTCAATATAAACCTGCTTCACAAATTCATTTTTGTAGAACTCACTCTGCAAATTAATGGATGTCACAGAATTATATTAATGCAGATGTTTTATAGATCAGAATTGTTTTTGTTCATTGAGTTGTGTGTAAAAACATGTGTTCTAAACATGTGCAAGAATGGCACATTTGAAAGACAGTCTAGGATGCTATTCCCAACCAGAAGGTCATGAGCTCAAATTCCATAGTCTTGACTGATAGTCAAATTCACCTGTCCATACTGGGTAAGTCTCATTGTGTAATGACTTGACGGACTGTACAGATTTCAACAAGAAACAGACAAATTTTATTGCAGAGAGCCTTTTAGCTGCTACATGCTCAGTCAGGACCCTCGTCAGGAAGCCCCATTCCCCCAGATTACCTGCCCTTATGGCTCATTGCTCAGAGCCTCCACAAACACCACGTGACCCTGATAGACATCAGGAGATGCTATACCTTCAGTTACTATAATTCCTCCCCCTTTAGTTTTTTATAATTTCTATTTACAAAGAACATTTGAATATCCCACAACAGATGCATATATACAACTTTCGGTGATTAAAGATTAACTCTCTGAGGTCCTTTCCTTATTCAGTGAGAGCAGTGTAGCTCTACCACTTGAGGTTCCTCCACAGGATCAATATGATCAGGAATGACAGCACAAGACATCATTAGAAAGTGGCAGTTCAGGTTTGGCAACTCTACAGAGACATCGGGCATATCTATTCTAGGTCAATCTGTTACTTCAAGGATTCATGGTTCAACGTTAATCGCAGGCTGAATAGTTGGTTGTTGGAATGTCTCTGCACCACGAATATGGTCCACAGGTTTTCAAACAATTCTCTCTTCCACTTCCACCTGGAAGGATAAGGGACCAGTCTCTGAGACAATGGTTCCAGGAACCCAACAATGTCCACTTCCGAAATTCCACACAAGTACTGTGCAGCCTACAGTGAATGTGCGAGCTTTGCTATGAATATCGTGATTCAATTTTTGATTACTCTGAATACTCTCTACCTTCCCCTCTACGTTTGGAAACACCAGACTTAACCTTGCATGTAGGTGATGTTTCATCGATAATTGGGAACCCGTAGTTGAATGTGGCGTTGTATGATAACTGAGAAGAAAGCGGGAAGCCAGGATTCTAGAGTACCTTCTGATAACCTCTTTGTTCCAGATTTGAAAGTTTGCACAGCTCTCTGATCTAAACCATTTGATGAGGGATGGTAAGGGCTGTTTAACATGTCTGATTCAATTTAAACTCATGAATTGCTGAAACTCTGCACTGGTAAAGACTGTACCGTTATCAGAAATGATGATTTCTGGTAGGCCATGTATGCTAAAACAATGACACAGCTACTAGATAGTTGTGCTTGATGTTGGTGATCTGACTTCATATACATCCATCCATTTAGAATGCATCTACAATCAACAAAAACATGGTACCTAAGAATGGTCCCACATAATTAATATGTTGTCTAACTCAGGGTCAACCTGGCCACTCCCACCAATGCAATGGAGCTGAAACAGGCAACTTCTGTTGTTGCTGACAGTGGAGACAGTGCTTGACCATGCTTTCAATGTCACTGCCAATGCCTGGGCCACCAGACATAGCTTCGTGCAAGTATTTTCATCTTTAATATGCCTGGGTGTGCACTGTGAAGATCTCTCAAGAGTAGTTCTCTTCCTTGCAAAGGAATGACAATTCTTGATCCCAACAACAAGATTCCATCTTGACAAATTAACTCTGCTTTTTGGACATGGAATGGTCTCATCTCTTCAGGTACAGGTGAATTTGACCACCCTTGCAAAACAAGGCTCCTGACTTTCGAAAAAATCGGATTTCTGTTCATCCAATTTCTAATTTGCTTCACACACACAGGCGAAGAATCCAAAAATTTAAGTACTAGCACAAGTTCTTGTGGCACTGGAGCATGTACAATGCTACTTGGTAATGGGAGACAACTGAGTGTGTCCGCATTTGCAATATGTAAGCCAGGATGGTGCATCAATGTATACTCACACGCAGATAATATCAACGCCCAACTTTGAATTCTTGCTGATGCTGTTGGCAGAATGGCCTTATCCTCAACGAATAAACCCATGAATGGTGTGACACAATGGTGAAATGTCGTCCATGCAGATACTGGTGGAATTTCTTCTCACCGAGTACCACCAATAAACCTTCCTTTTCTAGCTGGGAGCTGTGGGGAGGTTTCTCGAGACATAGCCAATGGGCCTTTCTGATCCATCTTCTATTCTATGTGATAACACAGCTCCTACCCCATAAGGAGATGCACCTCATGTTAATACCAATTCTTTTGATGGGTCGTAGTGCACCAATAAATACGATGAATGCAACAGTTTCTTTACTTTCACAAAGGCTCCTTCCTGTTATGAATTCCATGACCAATGGTGATTCTTTTTTAACAACAAGTATAATGGTGCTAACACAGTTGATAAGTTTGGGAAGAAGTGGCTATAGTAGTTGATCAGATCCAGGAAAGACTTAGGTTCAGTTACATTGGACGGTGAGGGCGCATCTTTTATTGCCCTAACTTTCTCTTCTACCAAATGCAAATCCATGGCGTCCACCCTATGACCCAGGTAAATAACTTCTGACACTTGGAATGTACATTTCTCTTTCATTAAAAGAGAAGACCTGCTACCTGGATTACTCGCGCTTATGGCTCATTGGTTGGAGATGCCACGAACATCACATGATCCCCGATAGACAGCAGGAAAGGCTATACCTTCAGTTACTAAACACTGCCTCTTTTTGGGTTGCTAGATAGAATATTCCACAACAGTGATCCATCCATGGGAAAACCCATGAACAGATAGTGGCTACTGCAAGCTGTAAGGATTGTATATAAATCATTCCATTAGTATCTCTTTAACTTTATAGCAGTTCCTCAGTACTTATTTTTTTAATTATAGTACATTCCATGATGCATCTGATGATTAAAAATGGGAAAGTCCCTGTTCTGTACCTGCATCCACTGTTCGTATTTCATAGGAACAGTTGTGTGCCCTGGTGTTGGACGCAATAGATTATTTCATTATTTTTTTCTTGATGTGGGTAGCATTTATTTCCTATCCTCAGTTATCCTGAGAGGTGATGATAGGTTTTCTATTGTTCTCCATGACAGTGTACAATAACTGCAATCCACAACTTGGGAGAAATGTTTAACTAAATTTAAACAATCCCTTACAAAGATAAAAATAAAAATACCTGGAAAAACTCAGCAGGTCTGGCAGCATCTGCGGAGAGGAACACAGTTAACGTTTCGAGTCCGTATGACTCTTCAACAGAACTAAGTAAAAATAGAAGAGAGGTGAAATATAAGCTGGTTTAAGGGGGGTGGGTGGATGGTGGGACAAGTAGAGCTGGATAGAGGGCCACTGATAGGTGGAGATTACCAAAAGATGACATAGACAAAAGGACAAAGAGGTGTTGAAGGTGGTGATATTATCTAAGGAATGTGCTAATTAAGGGTAGAAAGCAGGACAAGCAAGTTACAGATAGCTCTAGTGGGGGTGGGGTGAAGGAATCGAAATAGGCTAAAAGGTAGAGATAAAATAATGGATGGAAATACATTTAAAAATAATGGAAATAGGTGGGAAAAGAAAAATCTATATAAATTATTGGGGAAAAAGGGGGGGATGGGAAAGGGAGTGGGGATGGAGGAGAAAGCTCATGATCTAAAATTGTTGAACTCAATATTCAGTCTGGAAGGCTGTAAAGTACCTAGTCGGAAGATGAGGTGCTGTTCCTCCAGTTTGAATTGAGTTTCACTGGAACAATGCAGCAGGCCAAGGACGGACATGTGGGCATGACAGCAGGGTGGAGTGTTGAAATGGCAAGCGACAGGGAGGTCTGGGTCATGATTGAGGACAGAAGGTGATCTGCAAAGCGGTCACCCAGTCTGCATTTGGTCTCTCCAATGTAGAGGAAACCGCATTGGGAGCAACGAATGTAGTAGACTAAATTGAGGGAGGTGCAAATGAAATGCTGCTTCACTTGAAAGGAGTGTTTGGGCCCTTGGATGGTGAGGAGAGGGAAAGTAAAGGGGCAGGTGTTGCACCTTCTGCAGTTGCATGGGAAGGTGCTGTAGGAGGGGGTTGAGGTGCAGGGGGTGATGGAGGAGTGGACCAAGGTGTCCCGGATGGAACGATCCCTGCGGAATGCCACCGGGGGGGTGAAAGGAAGATGTGTTTGGTGGTGGCATCATGCTGGAGTTGGCGGAAATGGCGGAGGATGATCCTTTGAATGCGGAGGCTGGGGGGGATGATAAGAGAGGACAAGGGGGACCCTATCATGGTTCTGGGAGGGAGAGGAACGTGTGAGATGCGCGGGAGATGGGCTGGACACGGTTGAGGGCCCTGTCAAACACCAAGGGTGGAAAATCTCGGTTAAGGAAGGAGGAAGACATGTCAGAGGAACTCTTTTTAAAGTGGCATCATCAGAACAGATGCAACGGAGGCGAAGGAACTGAGAGAATGGGATGGAGTTCTTACAGGATGTGGGGTGTGAGGAGCTATAGTCGACGTAGTCGGTAGGCTTGTAATGGATATTGATGGACAGTATATCACTAGAAATTGAGACAGAGAAGTCAATGAAGGGAAGGGAAGTATCAGAGATGGACCATGTGAAAATGATGGAGGGGTGGAAATTGGAAGCAAAATTAATAAATTTCGCCAGGTCCAGACGAGAGCATGAAGCAGCACCGAAGCAATCATCAATTTACCGGAGAAAGAGTTGTGGGAGGGGGCCGGAGTAGGACTGGAACAAGGAATGTTCCACATACCCCATAAAGAGACAGGCATAGCTAGGGCCCATGTGGGTACCCATAGTCGCACCTTTTATTTGGAGGAAGTGAGAGGAGTTTAAGGAGAAATTGTTCAGTGTGAGAACAAGTTCAGCCAGACGGAGGAGAGTAATGGTGGATGGGGATTGTTCGGGCCTCCGTTCGAGGAAGAAGTGGAGAGCCATCAGACCATCCCGGTGGGGGATGGAGGTGTAGAGGGATTGGATGTCCATGGTGAAGAGGAGACGGTTGGGGCCAGGGAACTGGAAATTGTTGATATGATGTAGGGTGTCAGAGGAATCACGGATGTAGGTGGGAAGGGACTGCACAAGGGGAGAGAGAATGGAGTCAAGAAAGCAAGAAATGAGTTCCGTGGGGCAGGAACAGGCTGACAAGATCGGTCTGCCGGGACAGACCTGTTTGTGGATTTTGGGTAGGAGGTAGAAGCGGGCCGTCCGAGGTTGGGAGACTATCAGGTTGGAAGCCGTGGAAGGAAGATCTCCAGAGATGAGGTCAGTAACAGACCTGGAAACAGTGGCTTGATGTTAAGTGGTGGGGTCATGGTCCAGGGAGAGGTAGGAGGAAGTGTCTGTGAGTTGATGCTCAGCCTCTGTGAGGTAGAGGTCAGTGCACCAGACAACAACAGCACCACCCTTGTCAGCAGGTTTGATGACAATGTCAGGGTTGGACCTGAGAGAATGGAGTGCAGCAAGTTCAGAGAGAGACAGGTTAGAGTGGGTGAGAGGAGCAGAGAAAATGAGACGACTAATGTCACGCCGACAGTTGTTAATGAAAAGATCAAGAGAAGGTAAGAATCCAGAGGAATCCAGGTGGAGGGAAAATATTGGAGGCGGGTAAAAGCATCCGTTGAACAGGGAGAGGACTCCTGCCCAAAGAAGTGAGCGCGTAGATGAAGGCGGCGGAAGAAGAGTTCAGCATCGTGCCGAGCCCGAAATTCATTGAGATGAGGGCGTAAGGGTATGAAACTAAGTTCTTTGCTGAGCACTGAACGTTCAGCATCGGAGAGGGGAAGGTCAGGGGGTATAGTGAATACACGGCTGGGGTTGGGATTGGAAGATGGGGTGGGGACAGAGGGACAGGCAGGGGTGAAGGGTCCTGGATGGGTGTTGGTGTCGATGAGTTGTTGGAGCTTGCGTTCCTTTGCACCTGAAAGAAAGAGACAAAGTTTCTTGTTGAGGCGTTGGATGAGACGAAGAATAAAATGAAACTGGGGGCACGCGCAGCTTTGAAAAAGGGTACGGCGATGCTGCTGGAGAGCGAGTGTGTTCATATGGCGGCGCATGGCACTGAGTGTGGATCTCAGAATGCGATGAGAACAGCAGTCCGAGGAGCGTTGTATGTCCCAGAGATACCTGTAATCCTGGGTGGGTTTGAAACATGAGGGATGGAACTTCAGTTGAAATCCACGTGGGGTAAGTTGGAGACAGAGACAGTCACTGAGGAAGGAAATATGGCTGTGAAAGCGGGTTTTGGTAAACACCTTGTCAGACACCAGGAGAGAAATGGAAAGCAATGAAGGTGAACAAGACAAAAGAGAGATAAGGAAATCCTGTCGGAGAGAAGAGCAATACTTCTTCCTTGAAGAGAAGTGGCAGTCAATTAAACACTAAGATAAATGCAAAAAACTGCGGATGCTGGAAATCCATAACAAAATTAAAAATAAAAATTCCTGGAAAAACTCAGCAGGTCTGGCAGCATCTGCGGAGAGGAACACAGTTAACATTTCGAGTCCGTATGACTCTTCAACAGAATTAAGTAAAAATAGAAGAGTAGTGAAATATAAGCTGGTTTAAGGTGGCGTGGGACAATCCCTTAAACAATCCCTTGATGCTGGAGCCTTCTGAATCTTTGGGTATATGAACTATTTAGTTTCAAATTATCTAGTCCATGTTTTCTCCTACCTTGGCTCGCTGTATTCTGGTGGGTTACAGTCAGTGATTTATGTCCCCACAGACTCAAGGGAACTTAAATTTATGTTGTGTGCAGTAGAATCTCTTTTGTTATCTACTTGCTTTGATGTGGATCATGTTATCTTAACACACTTGATTATGTTAAACTTCTTTTTGACTAGAACAATGGGCTTTTGCAAGCTGAAAAAACTCAGATCTGATAATGTCCAAAATTTATGATGCAGGAATCTGACAGTGAGACTCTCTATTTTCCCCTTGGCTACTAGCAGTACATGTTATTTACAACAAAGAGCACATGCAAATAATCAGCTGCTAGACATCTGCTAGCATTGCTCTGAAATGGGACTTCAGGCAGTGTGCCTAAGAACGAATTCTCCTTCTTGGTTTTTCCTCTCCCTGTAGGAAAACACCTGGCTTCCACTAATTGCTTCCCCTGAAATCTGGAACTCTACATGTGGGGATGACAGGTCCAAGCCTATATGCTAACACACACCAGTGTATTGCATGCTTCAGTAGACCTCATGCAAACATTTCATAATTCAGTGCATTACCATAAAAAGACAAATATTCAGTCTGAACACAAAACATTGCATTTTTGAGCTGGTTAACCAGAATAAAAAAAGTCAAGATAATATCTATCTGTCATAAGATCAGAAAAGGAGGAAAACCATTTGGCCTATTGTAATAGATTCATCCAGCAAGAGCTACACCTTCCCATGATTGTAGCCAATGGTTTCTTAAGTAATCCAGTAGTACCTACCATCTACCATCTTACCAGTAAGACCATCTGTTGATCACTCGTGAGGAGGAATTTCTGATAATGGCTCTAAATGCTTCTTTTATTAGTTTACACCTGTATCTCTTTGACCTACTCTTATTGGTTGGTTTAAAGTGTTACTGAGAACTCACCTTTTCTATTTCTTTTAAATAATTACATCTGGAATTACCAGTCAGCTGCCTCTTTTTTGAAGCTGAATGTTCAATTTCTGACACTACAGATCAGTTTAGTGGTTTTTCACTGATTTACCTCCAGGACATGAGCATCTCCCTTATACCATAGTACCAGAACTGGAAACAATTCTCAAGGTATGTTCAGACTAGAATACTATCAGTTCCAACATGACCTGTTCCTTACTGTTCTGGCTATATAATTCAGCATTCTATTTACTTTTGTGGTTGCTCTTTTCCACAATCAAACATCTCTTTTTTTGTGGGGTTGGGGGGTTGGTGGTAGTGGATGGTGGGATATCTCAAGAGTATCTTGTTCTCCTTTTGAGAAGTTAGATTTGTAAGAATTTCAATCTTCACAAATTGTTCTATCCCACAGCCAAACTGGCCTTGTGACACCTGGATTCCAAATTTGGACAACCCCTGCGTTGTCCACCTCCTAAACAAAGAATTGAGAAGCAGAAAGATGGGACCTGCAGATGTGTGAGAGAAGGCTGAATATCAATGGTTGTGCAGTTCTGTGTTTGGGTGATAGGTCTGCCATAGCTGAACAGCTGAACGTATGTGGAGGCAATGAGAGGTGGCTGCAAGTATGAACAGCATTATTAGATGTGTGAGGGTAGGATGGTTTATCTAGATGTTAGACATGAGTCCTGAGTATCAGGGAGACCTGCTGAGTGAGTGATGGGGGTGTGGTGCATTGGGCAGTGTGTAGGAGATGTAATGTGAAAATATATTAATTGACCATGTGAGGTTGTTAGACTTTATGTGATACTACAACTAGGTGATGATCTTCCTAGCCATCTGCTCTGATTCCCTTCAGAGGGTGGTCCTTAAGGGTCTCCTGATCATAGCATTTCTCCTTCTGCCCACCTGCGCCACCAATTCCTCCAGCGCTGCATCTGCTCTATTGCAGCAATCTTTTTTTCCAGCTTCCCTTTACCAGGCAGCCAGCCTTTAAGAAAAAAAGATTGTCTGTAGCACATGTCTAGCAACACTGTCGGCACCTCCTGCTATGTGCAGAGCTTGCCAGCAGCATCCAGAAGTGGAAACCAATGTAGGAGTTTGCCCTAAAATCAAACAGATGAGGTGAGCAGCAAATTTAGTGTCTTCATCATCATCATCATGTGTGCTCTGGCCAAAGGCAGGTCATTGGCTCATAGTCATTCTATGTCTCTCTGTCCTGCACCGATCTTCTCATTTGCCAATAACTTCCTTCAATTTTTAAGCCATCTAGCATTGATATTTTCTTCTTTCTTCTTCCTCCTTTGCCTTGAATTCTTCCCTCCATAACATCTCTTACAAGTCTGTTTCTTCATAAGATGTGCCCTACCCAGATTCCCTAATTATATATATTTTTTTTATACATTCATGGGGCATGAGCTTCGCTGGCTGGGCCAGCATTTATTGCCCATCCCAAGTTGCCCTTGAGAAGGTGGTGGTGAGCTGCCTTCTTGAACCTCTGCAGTCCATGTGGTGTAGGTACACCCACAGTGCTGTTAGGAAGGGAGTTCCAGGATTTTGACACATTAAAACTGAAGGAACAGCGATATTTTTCCAAGTCAGGATGATAAGTGACTTGGAGGGGAACTTTCAGGTGGTGGCATTCCCATGCATCTGCTGCCCTTGCCCTTTTAGATGGTAACGGTCATGGGTTTGGAAGGTGCTGTCGAAGGAACCTTGGTGAATTCCTGCAGTGCATCTTGTAGATGGTAAACACTGCTGCTGCTGTGCGTCAGTAGTGGAGGAGGTGAATGTTTGTGGATGTGGTGCCAATCAAGCAGGCTGCTTTGACTGGATGGTGTTAAGCTTCTTGCGTGTTGGGGGAGCTGCACTCATCCAGGCAAGTGGGGAGTATTCCATCACATTCCTGACTTGTGCCTTGTAGATGGTGGACAAGCTTTGGAGAGTGTGGAGGTGAGTTACTCGTCGCAGGATTCCTAGCCTCTGACCTGTTCTTGTAGCCACAGTATTTATATTGCTAGTCCAGTTCAGTTTCTGGTCAATGGTAGTCCCCAGGATGTTGATAGTGGGGGATTCAGTGATGGTAATGCCATTGAACATCAAGGGGCGATGGTTGGATTCTCTCTTGTTGGAAATGGTCATTGCCTGACACTTGTGTGGCGTGAATGTTACTTGCCACTTCTCAGCCCAAGCCTGGATATTGTCCAGGTCTTGCTGCATTTGGACATGGACTGATTCAGTGTCTGAGGAGTTGCAAATGGTGCTGAACATTGTGCAATCATCAGCGAACATCCCCACTTCTGACCTTATGATGGAAGGAAGGTCATTGGTGAAGCAGCTGTAGATGGTTTGGCCAAGGACATTATTATTCAACTAATTTCTTTGTTCATTCACTCTCCACAGCACGTCATCATTTGTTACTTTTTCTGTCTGACTGATCTTTTCTATTCTCCTCCAAATCCGCATTTAAAGGTTATCTAGCAAGTTGGTTCCCTATTTCCGTAAGGTCTAAGTCTTGCATCCATACAAGACAATGCTCCAAATCAGGCTATTTACCAGTCACTTCAGCAGTCCTTTATTCAATTTTCCGGTTAGCAATGGTCTCTTCTTACTACATACAGCCTCCATCTGAATTGGCACAGGCACATCAAGAATCATGACTCTGTGTCCAAATATTGGGGCAAATAAATTTTGCACCCAAAAACATATCCAACCCAAAGTCTCAAAAGAAAATCTTCAAAGTTCTAATGAAATCAAACAGTCAGCATAATTCTCCCTTGCAAGATGCTGAAGGACCTGCCAGGTAATTTTTAGTAATTTCCAGTGTTCATAGATTTTACCTTTATCATTCTAGTAATGAATTAAATTGCATTACTTAAGCTTAAATGTCGCCTCAGCAATACAGTCAAGTGAAACACTATCACTGGCTCTTCACATTATAAACCAAAATTAATTAGCTATCGTATTTTACAAATTATTGCATAGCACAATCCTCAATAGACTGCAATGACAGAATAATCTATTTGATCTTTTTGTACCAACATTAATTCAGTATTATTGCCTAATAATTGTACGTTACACCACCGCGAACACTGCTTCACTTTTCACTATTCAAATTGACAGCTTGTGCAGAACCCAAAACATGAGGATGAAGGCAAAATGATTTTTTTCAAAGTTTCAAATCCACACAGTAGGCAGGCTTCGCCTTTCAAATGGAAGAGATTTGGTTGTTAAAGCATTTCCTCTACCACAAGCTCAGCATCTAAGTTTGTGCTGCAAAACTAAATGAGGAATATACTTTGAAATCTAAACCAATTCTTTGGATGCTTTTGTCCTCAATACACAACAAAGTGCAAAGGGTTTCTGCCAGATTGCCTGTGTGTCTACGATCCTGGGGGTAGATCATAACATTCATTTATTCAAAAAAAACAATGATTCCTCCTTGTTATTATTATCTAAACCAAAATCATGAGTAACTGATTAAACTGCAGGCTAAGCTATTTATCTTACCCATTTAAAGATGTCCCAATTAAAAAAATGTAAAAAAAATTCCGCTTGTGCAGAAAGAGGATAAAACAATAGAATACTATGAATGGTGTATTTTATTGAAAATAATCCTCTCCTTCATTACATATGTCTTGCACATTGTATCCTGTGCTCCATTCAATGCCACTAATCCTGCCCATGTTGCACCCATTTGCATTTTCTGTTGATTTCATTACAATGATTCAAGCTTCCAAATTATAAATAATTCAAATCATCACAAACAAATTGAAAGCTGTTCATTTATCAAGATTGACTGGGTAGAATTCTTTAAATTTTATAATTGCGCTAAATGTCTTCTTCCACCTTCAAGTTGCCCTGCTCTTCTCCTGAAGGCACCAGCTCTTGTTGCAGTTCAATACCACAGGTGCCGGCCATAGCTGCCCTCCATTACCCTGTCTCAATTTGTGAACCAAGATTAGGCACGTGGGCAAATTACTCAATATTGGGTACATCAAAGTCAGACCCTATTCTGTTCTCAACCCATATACATCCAGAGCCACTGGCCAGCAATCAGGAATTGAAACCCTAGCTTGTTTTTGCCCTCCAAAACCCAGAGACAATGCTAATTGTATTGTTCTTGCTGCTACTCCAGCTGAGATCAGTTAACTCAACACAGAGGAAGGATAAAACTTGGTGTTTGTGGAGTCACATACTAAATGGTGCGCTTACCAACTGAGCCATCTGGAGTAAGTTAGCTCAGCAGTGTTGAAGGAGCCATTTCTATCACCTGGTATTCGGCTCAGCTGTATTTATTATTTATTGTATCATTTGGTGGGAAGGGGACGAACAAGGGATACAAATAAAGGAATATCCCACTACCTAGTACCCCAGAATCTTATGATTTTGGGATCGTAATATAAAAGTGCATGAAATGATTGATAACCAAATGAAGAATATTTTGAAAGAAATTGATCCAATATCATGAGAACAAAAATAGTGGACATGAGAACAGATTGTATAATATCAGCAAAAAGCAAGCAGTGAGGGTCATTAATGTTTACAATTTAGCAAATACAGGCATCATTCAAAAGCAAAAATATGGTTGCATATAATGACATCACTATTCTCAGCCAAAATGAAGATGATTTGGCTATTCCACTGTTAATCATATCTAGAGACTGCACTGCTGTATGTGTCTGGGATTGACTTCACACATATAATTTGCATTATGTAACTGTTTTCCACTCACTGCATTATGCTGGAGAAATCACCCTGCTTTTATTGGGAGTCATACCTGTAATTTTGGTCATGCAAGTTTGCTGCAGCTCATAGAGACTGTTTAAATAACCTCTGTGCTGAGTAACTAGAAGTTTTGCTGATGTACATTGCTTAAGTTGACTCTGTTTTCTGTTTCTGAGTAACTAGATGGTTTGCTGTTAATCCTGTCATGCCTGCAACTCATTGGCTAGCATAGGGGTGTCAATAAACTTGCAATTCTATAGCAGAATGTAATAAAGCCCTCTGTTCTTGTCAGTTGCTTCTAATAGCAATCCTGGCTTAATTTCGAAGTGTTGCAAATCAGCTGCTTTTCCAGTCACCCCTGGTGGGGAAAAAAAACCTGCTGTTTATTACGGCATTGATAGAAAAAAGTTGGGAACAGCAGCAGAACATATGAGACCTAAACAGTAACAGAGCTTTGACACAAAGGGCCTGAAATTCCAGGACATCCACAGGTAAGCCTGCAAACATAGTTGGTGTATAAAAGAAAGTTAGTGGTGTAATGCCCTCTGTATTTAAGGTTCAAGCACCTGCTGATCTGTCCAACATGCCTTATTTTACCTTCTCCCGCTTCAATGATGAAATATTCATTTAGGGTATTTGTAAACGAATGGCCATCTTTACCTTAACTTGCCATCTGTCAAGGGATTCTGCAGCTTGTACCTAGATGTCTTGTGGCTGCCTAACCTCCAGTGGAAGCTGGTATTGGAAGAAAGCCCTTTCCAATGCTCCTCTTACATCTGCAAATTCTTTCACTCAAGTCATTATTTTATTGTTTTTGTTCTGGTTTAGTGGGTAATAATGGATTAATACAAATGTTCAATTTAGTTTCAAGATGGTAAAAGGAAGTAATGTTAAGGAATTATCATATTTATTCCTAATATTATTGTGGGATATTTTAAAGCAGGTTTGTGTTTGTGTGTGTGGTTGTCTGTGTGTGGCTGATTTAATTGAGCTGGTGATGAGGTAGTCTGCAAGGTTTAAATTATCAAAGAAGTGAGGTATAAAACCGACATTTGAAATGAAGATGAATAGAGCTAGGGTGAGGTCAGCACACATGGTGTGAATGAAATTTGAATTTTTAGATAAGTGGAGAAATGTTTGATTTTCAAAGAAACAGGGAAAATGTTTACAACTGGCAGAATAAATAAGGCAAGGTCATTATGTTGATTTTTCCCAAAAGTGCTGGCCATAATGATAACATGAAAAATTGTTATATCCTGGGAAAAGTAACTTCTAAAGACAAATGGAAACAATGAGATTTACAAATCAAAAGGAATAAAGTATATTTAAAGAAGGTTGGAAGTCTGTGTGAGGTGTGGCTATGCGAGATCTTGAAAGATGATCTTGAAAGTGAAGCAGACATTTTCATTGATAAAACCCAATCACCACATTTAACTTCTTTTAATTCTTTACAAAAACAAGCATTGGAATTCATTGTCCCACTTCAAAGAATTTACAACTGTTAGGAGCTGCCAATCAAACTGTGAAATGACAGACACCCTACTGTGATAATGAAAGGCTGTGAAATCACTCGTGCAGCACTAATCCTTAATGATAGCTCTTAGGTTTATGTCAACAGACAGAGTGAAATAGCAAGCAATGATTTTTAAAAAAACACTACAGGCAGTTTTTGTTTTAAAAATCTTTAAAGGGCAGGAGTTTTAAATGCCTTGACAGCTTGATTGCTCTTTTTGACATCTCCTTTTGGCAGCTCTGTTGACAGCTCCTTTTTATAGTTCCAATGAGTTTATGCACTTCTTACACACATTCACTTCTAATTTTAACCATTCCCAAGTGTACCTTAGCTTTCCCAGAACCATATCCAAAAGGGTACCCTACCTCTCCAAAGGACTCCAGCAGCTTTGGACCTTCTCTTACTGGATTTAAAGTGCACAAGTTCTGTTTTGGACAGCCCACCAGTGAAAATCAGGTTAGCCTGACGTAGTGCACTTTAACATGTGTAGCATCCTCTGTGAACCATGGATGTGCACTTTAGAACTTGCCCCCATTCCCCTGCACCACCACCCCGCCCCCAACCCCACCCACCGCCCCCCCCCCCCCCCCCCCCCCACCGCGCCCCCCCCCCCCCCACGCTACACTCAGCCTTTGTTAACCTTGTGCCTTTTGTGAAAAAGAGTGTCATCTCACTTAAATACTTTCTTCATGCTTTAGGTTTTGCACTGCACATGACTAGGAATTGAAGAACTTTGAAAATTTTGAGCTGAAATATGAAATAGGTAAAGTACTCCATAAAGCTTCTCTAATACACAGGAACCTCTATGCTTGACTGATGTGCAGTGAAAACTAAGCATTTTTCAGCAATTAATCAAATTTTGCTGATCAGTAACTCACCCCAGCTGGTGTGATACTGTTTGAAAGGGGTGAGCATAACTAGAAGTTCAGGAAAGTTCACAGTTCAATTCAGTCAAGTCTCAAATAGGAATGATTTAAAAAGCCTCTAACAGAAGCAGCAAACAACAGTTACTCCACAATACACATTAAATATGCATTTTATAGTGTCCAGTGTATCATTAAAGTCACAGCTCAATACTCTATAATCTTACTTCATTTTACTGTACTAATTATGTAGCATACAAAAATGTTAGAAAACATTTCAGTGAGATAAATCAGGAAAGTGACAATGATAGTTATCATTATGTAGTTAGCATCATTAAAACTCCCATCCCTCTTATCCTGAACCAAATGACTTTACATTCACTGGGGAAATAAAATCATTATCAAAATGTTAACTAATGGACTAGCTGTTATAAATACTGTGGCTACGACAGCAGGTCAGAGGCTAGGAATCCTGCAGCGAGTTACTCACCTCCTGACTCCCCAAAGCCTGTCCACCATCTACAAGGCACAAATCAGGAGTGTGATGGAATACTCTCCGCTTGCCTGGATGAGTGCAGCTCCAACAACACTCTAGAAGCTTGACACCTTCCAGGACAAAGCCGCTTGCTTGATTGGCACCCCTACCACAAACATTCACTCAGTTCACCACCGACGAACAGTGGCAACAGTATGTGCCATCTTCAACGTGCACTGCAGGAAGTCACTAAGACTCTTTAGGCAGCACCTTCCAAACCCACAACCACCCCCATATAGAAGGACAAGGGCAGCAGATACATGGGAACATCACCACATGGAAGTTCCCTTCCAAGCAACTCACCATCCTGACTTGGAAGTATATCGCCATTCCCTCACTGTCGCTGGGTCAAAATCCTGGAACTGTGGGTGTACCTAAACCACAGGAACTGCAGTGGCCCAAGAAGGCAGCTCACCACCACCTTCTCAAAGGAAATTAGGGATGGGCAATAAAGGTTGGCCTTAGCCAGCAATGCCACATCCCTGTAAATGAATTTTTAAAAAAATTCATTGGAGTAAAAATTACTCTTGCGTTAAAACTGAAGCCTTGGAGCCATTGTCAGTGATATTAGAGGCTGAATCGTCTGGTCCCACCAGCAGCAGGAAGTTTGCTGGGTGGGGGAACTTAATTTAATGGGAGGCCAAAAATCAGTTTCCCAGTGGCAGGGTGAACCTTAGCAAATATATTCTCAGGATTTTAAAGGTGAGTTAAAGGTGGGTCAAGCTTCCCAACGAAAAATGTTGGGCAGCCATTTTGCATATATTAGCATATCATGCATGCTTATTAAAAGATCACTTCGCTGGAATTAAGCTGCCCCTCCAAATTAAATTCCCCATGAGCAAGAAATTAGAACATTTGCATTTACGGCCACATTCAAGTGGCGTGGACCTGGCAAGCTTGACTTCATCCACGGCTTTGAAGTGAGCAGACGCTGCTTTGGCCTTCTTGGGGGCTGCTCACAAATCTCAGCCTTTTGACTCAGATCAGATGCCAGGAGGCCTAGCTGCATGGCTGGACACGGGAGGCAGGCTAGGGGCGGAAGCGTGGAGAGGAGGCCGGACACAGATGGACACAGATTAGAGCAGAGGCTGGACACGGGAGGCAGGCTAAGGGTGGAGTGGAGGCTGGACACAGAAGACAGGGTTGGGCAGAGGCTGGACACGGGAGGCAGACTAAGGGCGGAAGGGAGGATGGCTGTCCAGGGAAGGAGGACAGATTGTCTGGGGTAGGGACGGAGGCTGTCCAGGGAAGGAAGATGGTCCTAGAGGGTGTGATCCGTGCTGTCTATGGTGGGGTCTTGGGGGTTGAACTGAGGGCACAGAGCAGTGTTAGGAAAAGTCACAGTGGGAGAGGGGAGTGTGATGGGGAAAGGTGGCAAATCCAGAGTGATAGTTGGGTAGCTGAATGTTTCATCGGCAGGAGGAGGGGTGGGGGAGGGTCACGAAAACAGACTAAACAGGTGGCTCAGGTAACAGGAGGGATCAGGGTCAAGTCAGGGTGGGCATGGAGATGGTAATGGGTGTAGGCTCAGAGGGGAGAGGAGGCATGTGGAGGGTGATGGTGGGAACGGTGGGATGTTTAAGGGTGACAGAGGGGAGAGGAATGGTTCTATTGCATGGATCAAGGGAAGTTGGTGGGTGACAGGGTGAGGGGAGAAGGTGGCGGAGCGAGTCTCGAATGTCATGCGCACCATTTTTGGATTTTCAGCTATGTAATGCTGTCGCTCTGAAACTGCAATCCCTTGAAGTGGGAGGATTGTCTTTTCTGTTGCATGGAGATCGGCCCTTTGGCTGACTAAGGGGACGCCCTAATATGCATGAGGCAGCTGGACGGGAACCATGCTCCATTGTGTTCTCCTACCTATGGTGAAGCCCACACGGTCACAAGTTTTCCCACTGGCTCATGGGTTTCATTACATTGAGATCCCAGCAAGGTTTGGAGCTGCCGTTCATTCTATGTTCATTCTCTGCTGTTGTCAGAGGAAGGGATGAAGGGAGGGACAGAAGTGGATGCCTCCAAGGCGGACGGCTGGTGGACAGCAGCAAACTCCTTACTCCAAACCTCCATCCTCCTGTGTGTATCGTCATGGCTGACAAACGCTCATGTGGTGAGTCTTTCTCTGCTGCCAAGGCAATGGTCCTTCTATAGTCTTGCAGGTAACTGAGGCAAGCTGAATAGTGTCTGAGGGAGGGTTCTCGCACAAGTCTCCATGCATAGTCATGTATGAACAAGAGGGAAACTTATCTGTGTTCCTCCAGGGAATCATTTACCTGGAATGGTTAGAGTGTAGATGCCATGCCTAGGCAGAAGCCAGGTACAGGGCTCATCGGTGGCTCAGTAGCTTTGAGATGGAGGCAAAGCTGAAAAGAATATGCTCACTAGATTGATTACTGTAATTTGTTCAGAGATCCACTGAGACCTAGATGATGCGGGCTCCAGGCAACTCTGCCTTTCTACTGGCTCTGACCCAGATGAGGAGGAACTGGCTCAGGTAGGCACGGGGCCAGGAGGAGGCAATGGCCTGAGCAGCAAGAGACAACGGGGACTCAAGGAAGTCATGGCAATGGCGAGCATTGGTCTGGCCAATGGTACATTGTAGGCAGTGCAGCTATCTACAGACGAGCAAAAGGCAATGCCAGAGACACCTTAGAATGTCCCGGAATGTGGTTGCACACATTTGTCAGCTTCTTCATGACAACCTGAGGCCACAAGGACTTGGAGGCAATCCTATGCCAGTGGCATTAAAAGTCACCACGCTTTAAAATTCTTTATCAGTGGCTCCTACCTGGGATTTGCTGGGGACCTGTACAGAATCTGCCACTTTGCAACCCTCAAGTGCATCACATAAGTGAACAAATGACCTATTCAAGAGAGCGTACCAATTATTTTTTTCCTTCATGTGATGTGGGCATCGCTGGCTAGGCCAGCATTTATTGCCCATCACTAATTGTCCTTGTTCAGAGGATATTTTAAGAGCCTGGAGTCACGTGTAGGCCAGACCAGGTAAAAACAGCAGATTTTCTTCCCTAAAGGACATTAGTGAACCAGATGGGTTTTTATGACAATCAACAATGTTTTATAGTTATCATTAGACTTTTAATTCCAGGTTTTTATTGGATTCAAATTTCACCATCTGCCTTGGTGGAATTCAAATCCGGGTCCCTAGAGCATTATCCAATTTGTCCAATTCCGCCTGGATCCCAAAAGTCAGGCTGCAAGATCGTTGGGTTTTGAAGCAATCTTGGTTTTCCTGCAAGTGCAAGGAGCTATTGATTGCACACGTGACCTTGAGAGTTTTCTGGCAACAGTCAGTCACATTCATCAATATAAAAGGTTTGTGCTCTGAATGTGCAGTTGATATATGATCACAGAAGGCAAATCCTGCATGCTTGTGCTGGGTTCCCAGGGAACTCTCATCTTGCTTACCTTCTGATCTGCTCCCAAGTGCCACAGGTTTTGAAGTACCTTGGTGATTGCAGGGCAGGCTCCTTGGGGACAAGGGATACCCCCAGAAACTGATGATGCCAGTTCGCCATTGGCAGAGAGCTGCTGAGGAGAGGTACAATACTGCACATGCCTCCACAAGATCTACTACTGAGCAGACCTCCTCGGGATGAGGTTCTGATATTTGGATCACTCATGTGGGGCTCTCCAATACTCACCACAGAAAGTGTCCTGATCATTGTTGTCTGCTGCATCCTGCCCAAACTCACACTACAAAGGGGGGATGTCTTGGCTGAGCGAGACATGGACAATCAAGATGTCTCCTCTGATGTTGAGGATGGTGAAAGGTGTGAAGCTGACAAGGGCCAGGATGTCGCAGAACCACATACAGAGGCCTTTGCAAGGGTTTGGAGAGGCAGACCGGCCAATAACAACCTGATAGCTAACAGATTCCAGGCAGAGTAAGCTGCTGACACATTTCCTTTACTATTTAGTTTTCTATCCTCTGCTGCTGGAAGGCCCCAGCTCCTTTTTGGTTGCAGACATTATACTTTGCTCTAATGTATGTTGATTTATGATAGCTGCATTGAATTGCACTATTTAATGCCTGCCTTGCCGGTGGTTTAATCTTTTGCATGCGCCAAACTGTGCGAATAAACAGAGCCTTGGCACTCAATGTGCACATTAGAACCTGTAAAGCGCTGGGTTCTCCTGTGACCTCGGGCACCTGTAAGCAGAATTGAGATTTTTCCCATGCCCTCACAAAGTCTGTGTACATGGCAACTTGGAAGCAATGTCAAATCTTACCTCGGCGGGGATGTCACCCTCACACCTACTCCCAAAGTGGGCCAGACCCTGCAGCGATCTCTTTCAGGCAGAACAAGATGTATGGGTCCACATAGGGGAGCAGCATGAAACATCATTTGGCCCCTAAAGATCGCTCCTCCATGCAGATTGATTAGGGAAGATTGTGTTCCTGTCCTCCAATCGCCATTTGCCCATGATAAACCCATATCCCTTGACACCTTTATCATGCTGTTAAGTTTTGAGGGATTTTCGAGTCCACTCACTGAGAATGCCTAACCTGTGCTATGGGTTGCTGAATAGCAACCACTTTGGACCCTCCAAACAGAGAGACTCATACAAACCTCATTCCTAGATGGCCTTAGTATTATTGTGAGACTGTGATCTGTCATTCTGGACACCCTAGCCAAAGTAGCCATCTTTCCTGCACGGACCCTACAGAGCCCTGTTAGAGCTGCTCATGCTTCATGGATACCCTCACGGTCTGCGGCATGGTCCAGCATACATGCCCATTCTACTCTCTCTCACCTCAAGGACTATGACCCTGGTCCTCCAATGAGCTTCGATGCACTTTGGTTGCAAGGCCCATTTGCAAGGTCTACTTCAACCCTTGATAAGGAGATGAGCAAGCCAAACAAATCTCCATGTAGGTCTGACAAAGGCTTCAGTCAACTGCACACACCTCTTTAATCTACCCTCATTCCCTCTTGCAGTCGAGGCTAACATTCCCATTGCCTCCTTACTTGCAGCCTTCACCTGCATGTTAATGCAAAATTACAAATCAACAAAGACAGCCAGTAACAATTAGACATGCCCACCATAACTTTCTCCAAACATGTAGGGAAGCCTCTGGTTTTCTACTATAAGAAGACAGTGTAGAGCTTCACTCTATCAACCCTGAAACTGCATCTACAGTGTTCCTTGCCACTCACATAGCATGTTTAACTCCCTTTGGGTATTTCTTGCTTTCACCTACATCTCACATCAGGGCAACAGCAGTAGGAGATGCAATGACCTTACTGAACACATTTTCAGAGCTCAGAATATAGTCAGCTGCAAGTAATGGCTTGGTTGAGGTGTGCCCAGGCTTCACATTCACAAATAATGGCCAGTGCTTTCATGCACATGTGGGATTATTGAGAAATCACTATGTTGATAATGTGAGAGAATTGAATCTAAAGAAGTTCATTCTTGGACTCTGATGGGGGCCCAAATTCCACACCCTTAAATGTCCACAGCCATTGAAACAACTAGCAGCAAGATGGAATCCAGGACACTTCCAACCTGTGCAAGTGAGCATATATTTACAAATGCCAAAAGTATATACAATGGTTGGTACACCCATGGCACCTGTGTCTTTCAAAACTTCTTAATATTTTTTATCTATTACTACATTTAGGTGCTGCCCTGACATCCGCAGCTGAGGTGGAGGCAGCCTGCTGACTACTTTGGCCCCTGTTGACTGCGATGACTTTGGCGGACATCATTTGGTGGCCCGAGGCTTAGAGGAACCAGCCTGCCAAGATCACCTGCACAGATGCAGGTGCACCATCCTCAGCCTAACCTGCTGGAGGCGATGAGGTCACTGGCAGAGGGCAGGTGGAGTGGCAGGGCAGCCTTAGAATGAAGCCCCCAGAGTGCCTAGCTTGCAATCCTCCTCCCTGTGGGTGCTTGATGTCACCTTCCTGATACCTTGGGGAGAAGGGGCACCTGGAGGGAGGTCGAGGTGCCCCTTTCACCTCTCATCTAGCCACTGCTGTACTGTACCCATGGCTAGAGTGACAGTGTAAAGGTCCAAGCCCATACATGGCAGCCACTATGCGTTCTGCTAGGCCTGGGTTTCCAAGGTGGCCACCACCCTTTCCATGGAGACACACAAGCACTCGCCTGCCAGAGCAGACAGAACATGAATGGACTCATCCAGCCTTCAGCCCAGTCTGTGCATGGCTTCTGGCATCTCTACCTGATGTTCCCCTGCCTGCCTCTGCATCTCCCTCAGGTTTCTTATGGCCAAGTCCAGAGCCTTGTCATTTGCATGAGGCTGAGCAGTGGCCTAGTCTCCAGCAGTCCTCAGACCATCGGCTGTCATTTCCTCCACCAACTGTGAACCTATGGCATTGATGTGCTCACCGTACTGTGACCCCAATCCTACTCTAGAAGGTGCAGCCACCAAGGTAAATGTCTCTGTGCTGGTGGAGGTTCAGATGAGTGCCATGACGGTGCATCCTCTGAGGATTCTCAGGCATCCTCCTCAGAATTGGAGTCGAAGATGGAGCTATGGCTGGTCTCTGTTATGGGCCTCCCATTATTTTTGCTGGTACCTGGAATGGAGAAAAGAAAGATTTAGTGGATGCCTAAGCAGGCTCCTTAATTAAAGCAATGTGTTACTCTATGGACACCTCTGACAACTGCAGACTGGAGGCATTCTCACTGTCTTCCTGGGGAAGTCCTATCTGCCCTTCAGCACGGCACGGTCCTGCCTCTCCCTGACTAGCTCAGCAATCTCCTCCTCAGAAGAGGTGAGGACTCGAATGTCCAAAATGCCGCTTCTGGTCTTGGCCCGATCCCTCTGATTATGGGTATTTTTGTCCTGCGGCTGAAAGAAGGATTGAGTGTCATCACAATGAGTGTATGAGCAGTTTGGGAGCATACATGACTATGGCAGCTACTGATCCCTCTCTGGTAAATGTTTAACAAGCAGGCTGTCCTGCAACTGATAGAAGATTGAGAGCATGAAGTGGCTGGCACACATTCAGTGCACATGTCCTATCTGCTGGTGACTGCTGCAACTCAAACTCCTGTCTGACATCCTTGTGCTCCTGAACAGTTATACTGTCTCATTCCCTTTATGACTGTCACTTTGCAGTAAGTAGATAGTGCCACTTACCCTAGCGGAGTGCAGCAGATCATTTATCCTCTTCCTGCATTGCTAGGCAGTTCTCCTGTGAGCCCCATGTGTGTTAACCACCGCTGCAGCCTCCGTTTCCGGTCACCGTGGTCAAGTGGGAGGGCCTCTTATGGCCATCCCTGGGAAACAGCACCTCTAGCCTTTCCTGGAAGACCTGGAGGAGAACCTGCAGCAAGACTTCTCTGAACAATGGGGCCACTCATTGTATGGTCTACAACATCCTAGTCTCATCAGCCCCTGGCCTGCAGTGAGTAAATGGCTATCTTGGTGTCATTTAAATATGGTGCCTGGACCTTCAATCCCATGAGGTAATGGTGGGGCTGCAATTTCCTCCCCACCCTGCTGTGAGTTTTGGCGAGCTTCTCGCAGGTGCATATATAATGAACTGAACAACGCAAGCTCACACCTGGTCAGTCGCTCCCCACCCCCCTAACCCCCAAACAGCAGGAATCACTCTCACTTCCATGCCCCCCCCCCCACCGAACTTAGACTCCAGAATGGAAGATTACGGCCTAGAATGATTTATCTTCTTTTGTAACATTAGATACTGGTGGAATTTTGTAACATAGCTTTATTGATCCAATCATTTTATATTCCAATCTGTGGATTTTCTACGTTATTAAAAAATTCAATAGCAATTGCATTATCAAAAGCACCAGCAAGAGCAGTTTGGGGTGTGGTGGGAGAATTTTGAATAGAAGACTGAATAAAAGATCTGTTGCAGTAATGTTAATGAGTGACAGAATTTTCTGGAAACTGTATTACTCAGAAGCCACCCTGATTAGCCGGTGAGTTTGTTTTCATACTGATACACATTTATAGCTGTTCCATCCTCTCAGTTTGGTGCATGAGATGAATAACATTATTATTATTTTGTTATCAAAGACAACATGTTATTAAGCAGAGAAACACATCAATTTCTTCAGAGCAGGGTTACTTTCACCACTTTTTTTGAAACTCTTGATGTCAGTGATACCAAAAAAATATTTTTACTTTGAACTTCAAAACTAAAGTCTTAAGGCAGCAAACAAACTCTATTTTAATAACTTTTTCATAAAATAGATTTACTAAAGGACTTAACTTCAACAGACAGCAGAGAATGATTGTTTACACTGACCTGACTTTTTGGTATTATTGGCTTTTAGCCACTTTAGCCCCACTGGAAATAAATGACTACAGCCCTTATATCAACATCATTCAATGTACATAGTTATCTCCTGTGGCTTGCAGTTTAATAATTTCAGAAACTCAGACTTCACTTGGTGATTTAATTTATCTGCACATTTTTCTAACATGTCTTTTTCAGCATTAACACAATCTAAATAATATCATGATAGGACATAATTTTGATTTTGTTGTAGTGGATCATAATCTAGAGTGTTGAAAATATCTCTCCTTTTGTCCTAATATGCCTAGGATGAGGAAAGTCATTTGATCATTTTACATTTATTCATCCTAGAAACCTTTCCCCAATACAGCATGTAATTATTTCCAGAACGATTGCATTTTATCGCCTCCAATTCTATCTGGAAGTCAATTCCAAGGGCGGAGTTATGCCTTTGTCGAGCGTGATCGGCAGGGGCGGTCAGGAAGCTGACCACCGCACGCAATCGAGGCCGGAAGGCGATTTCAGGCTGGCTGGCCGATTACGGCACAGAGCTGCCTCAGGGAGATGAAGAGTGTTTAAAAAAATAAATAAATGAAAAATGTTATAAAACATGTCGCCTCATGTGACTCTGTCACATGAGCATGGATATGTTATTAATTCAATTTAAAATATTTTATTTAACTTTTATTTGCTTTAGGAAACCTCATCCACCGGCAGGATGAGGTTTTCTAAAAAGTGCAAAGGCCGCTTGGCCTTTTCACCTGCCTGCCAACTTTAAGGTTGGATGGGCAGCAAAAAAATTCTTTTAATAACTTTGTTAATGGCCTTAATAGGCCTTTTAATTGTCTGCTGGTGTGCTGCTGACTCCACCACTCACCCGCAGACTGAAATATCACGCGACTGTGCATTGACGTTGGGACACTCGCCCGGTGTCAACGTGAGTCATTTTATGCCCGAGCAGGTCCGGCACGCGCCCACTGAGGTAAAAATTTTGCCCCAAGCGTGGTTCATTCTTTGGGTGAGGAAGAAATTTCTGATCAGTCCTCAATTTACTTTATATCAGTTCAAACCCTTGTCTCCTTGTGCTACTCTCTGTTTAATTGGTAGTAGTATTTCAAATTTATATCTATTCCCTTAACGCTTTTATGTATCTTTGTAGGGTCACCTCTCAAATGTCTGCACTCCAGCATGAAAAGTTCATATTCTCTCCAGTCTTTCCTCATAACTCAGATCCCCAATGAGAGATGAATCTTTCTGCACAACAGCTGGTGGCAAAAAAGACTCCAGCTACAGACCTTTGCACAACTGCATTAATACCTGTTCATTGACAGGCTACAATAAGGCATCTACAAGGTGGAAGACCCCACTGCCATAGCATACTGGAGCTACTGAGCTAAGCAGGTACCAACACACAATTGCAGAAACCAAGCAAATTAGAAAATTGGGCAACTCAGAGATTCAACCCAACAGGTGACTTAGGAGCCAAAGTTACCACTGGGTAATTGGGCTGCATTATTATAACATCAACTTTAATATCAATTCCTGGTTACTGTCCTGCATACTCCAAAACAGACATTTCTTTTGAGAAAGGCCCTAAATTCCCTCAGATTTTCTGCCAAAGTATTTTTACCATAAATACCATGTAAGCTCTGTTCACATGAGAAAGGTCCTTAAAAGGCCTCAGCCGAATTCACACTATTTGCGCTGATGAAAGATCATCGACCTGAAATGTTAATTCTGTTTTTCTCCACAGATGTTACCCCACCTGCTGAGTGTTTCCAGCACTTTTTGTTTTTATTTCAGATTTCCAGCATCCACAGTATTTTGCTTTTGTATTAGTGTCACACTGTTTGAGAACGTGACAGTCCCTTTGCGGCTTTTGCTGACCCCAAGTTTCATTTCTCTAATGGCAGAATGGCTGGAGCAGGATCTGCAAAAGCAATATTTTTCATGCGAATTAGGCAACAGCAGGAACTCAAAAGGAGCAGCAAGGCTTACTCCACCCTACAAAGGCTGACTGGGTCAGACACAGGCAGGCTGCTGTGGCCTGCCCATTCCATGCAAATAACCCTGACCCTGGGATTTAGGCAGGGCCTTTGGCCTGGAATTCGGGTGGATGCAAATTCCGTTCCACCTCATGTCAGTGGTATAATTATCCTCCTCAAAAAAAAGGATCTGCCATCATTGCATCACAAAAATATCATAGTAATGTGATAATGCTTTGATGAAACTGAAGAAGCTTTTGTGGTTCTTTTAATACAGGAATAATTCCTCTTTACACCTCAAAGTCAGTTATTCATACAAGTAAAGACCATTTGTTTCTGTGTAAACTTTTAATAGGGTAAGCAATAAATCCTATTATTGGAGTTTTAGGGCACAGCACCATTAGTGATGGTCTTTTCAGTCCAGAGGCTTATGCTTTTATGGTTACCAGTCATGCAAACTAGAAAGACATCTATTCCATACATAAGATCACTGCCAGCAGCTAAATATTTTATCTGCTTTCCATCAAGCACATATGTTATGTGATACACTTGCAGATTGAAAAGCTAGAGCAAATCGTGCAAAAACTTGTAAGATTTTTATGTAATGCAAGTTCCAATTTCCCACTCAGAAGTTCTGCTTGGTTAATGGGAATAAACTTAATTTTTAAAAATTCCACCCAAGGGTGGCAGTTGGACTACACAGTGCTGCTACTTCTAAGATCGCAGCATGTGGTTTGTTAGTGTAGATATGAAAATTCATAATCACATACAAATATCATGCAAGAATGTTTCATTCCTGCTCAGTTTTCATTTGGAGCCACGTCAAGCAGGGAGACAATGGACAAGTTGCTATATCTTCCTTCAGAAGTAAAGAAAAGGAGGAAAAAGACGATGAAAGTGTGACTGCCGGGTTACAATTCATATGAGGCAACACTGGAGACTAGAACCAGGGCACTGATCACTCCACTGTAAAGATGTGGGATCAACAGCACTCCAATCATGCGAAAAATAGTGGTTTGGATTTTGCCAGCCTTTTGGAGATGGGCTGGAAGATGGGAGGGTTGGTAAAATGGCAGCAAAAGGCAAGCCCCACATCTTCCTGCTTTCAAGACAAATTGCCAGCTGCATGATAATCAGCGGGGTGGCTGTCTCCAAATTGTGCTAATTATATGCCCAGTTAAGGGCCTTATCCTGCCCCCACCAGCATTGTTCCAGCATCAGAAGGGACCATTGCCACATGGGGAGAACATCAGGTAAATCTAGGAAGCTTCCCAGTGGGTTTCTGTGGGGGTGTGGGGAGGCCTCCTTTATGGCTGTTCCGAGTCCCATGGAGAGGGCCCCAAGTGGCAATGGCCATCCTCACAGCTATGGTGCCACTGATGGAATAACCACCCTCCCCTGATCACTGGGGCCTGCCCATCTGGTGCCGGCATGCTTAAAATCAAAAAGTACCTTGTCTTCAAGGGTGTGCCTTGCCATGGAGATGTCCTCTCCTTTGTCCTGCAGCCTCAGTAGTGGCCATCTCTAGTGGTGGCACTGATAAGGCTCCAGTGCCGCCAGTCTTCTGATTGGGTCAGCAGCTCTGGGATGTGGGCAGTTGACCTCAATTGGATGGTGGTCTGGGTGGCAGCTTCTTAATTGGTCACTGCCAGTAAAATGCCACCTTGGGTTTCTGCCGCCCCCTAATGTTGGTCCTGCTTTCAGTGCCAGCAGCGGGACCCCTTACCTGTGGGTAACATTCAGCCTGCTGTGTTGTACTAGAGAATAAATACTATCAAATCCTCTTTTTCCATCTCCAAATAAAGTTTACACCTCAGAAGCACGCCAGTACTCACCAAAAAATCACCTTTCTTTGTTGCGATGAGAATTATTATGTCTGTCCCGTTGCTATTACTACAATCAATCAGTTGTGGTCAAGCGTTTTCCAACTGTAGATAACTGTAGATTAACAAATGAGTTCAGAATGGTAATAATCCATGTTACTACTGTAACTAAGATTTTCTTTCTTTATTATAATTTTTAAAATAGGTAGAATGGGGAGCAAATGTCTCTTTTCTCTAAAATTCAAAATAGAAAATTACAGCTGATGTATCTATGATAATGTTTCATTGCCAAGTCCAGAAAATAATTAAATCAAAGTTGTTTTGACTGAAATGGTTAATTCGAAATGCTAACATGTGTGGATTGACAGATAGCAACATAAATTACTTTATTCTCTCTGTATACTAAGCCTGTCTAGGAAAAATAAACTAAGGAAATTGCAATTCTGTGATTAAGGGGGGAAATTTTAATCTGAAAAAGTAAATGGGTTTGGGAATAGGCTTCAGGTTAAGAGGGCTGAAATTGATGGGGTGTCGGGAAGCCAACAGCAACCTACCAACTTCCACCTTTGACTTCAGTGTGTTTGGGAAAACATGACAAGGAAAAAGATTCTGTAAGTGCTCAGACCTCACTCTTGCTTCCTTGCCCAAGTTAAAGATTTTTTGCTCACAGGACTTGTTCTGAGGGTATGTTTTCACTGTCTTGGAGGTGATTTCCAACACTTTGGATGTCAATTCAACCGCCTTGAGTTTTGTGCACCTGATCTATGCTTCCCATTTCTCAAACACCAGTGCATAATGGGTGCGGCTTATGCAGTTTTACCTTGGGCCTCAGATGAGGACTAAGATGAGCAGCAGCACCAGCAGCAGGAGTAGCAGCAGTCCCTCCCCACCTACCTACGTTATCTGTAGGAAGCAGGGGATGAGCATGGCTAGGGTGTCACTCACAGGTGGTACCCCAATACAGTCAGGGTTTACTGGCAGAGGATCAGGAAGAAATGGTGTATTAAATAAAACTGTCTGTAAAGCGATAAATTCAGATTTGTTTTCCTGTCAGTTAGTCAAAATTGTTATAGTTAACCTACAGAATTCCGAAATATATAGTATACTGCTGTTGTAACTGAGACTAGGAAACTGAGACTCCTTAAGTTTAAATTTGCAAGTCTTCAATTTCAATGGTAACAAAAAAAATGATTTTAAACATATCAGTTGGCATCAATTAACACCATATTTTCACTGACCAGGGAAATAAAAGCCTGAAAATAAAAATAACTCTCATTACACATGCTTTCCTTGACCACTGAGGTCATTCACTGAAACAAGAAAATGTATTTCATAAGAACAACTATGAATGTAACTATTAGGATGGTGCATTTGTTTTATTGGTACCAATGACACTACCAAGATTGCCAGGTCTACATGAATTATTTCCTGGAAGTGTTTTTGCTTTTCCTTTTCTCCCTTTTGTTTTTGTTTACTTTTTGCTTTTCCTTTATTTCCCCAATGTTTTTCCATTATATTTTCTGGCGTAGAAAAAGTGATATCTGGCCAGAAAAGCATCAAAAAAGGAATGATGTTTGGATCCATGGTTACAAGTGAGTGTAAAAAAAAACACTTACATTTCAATAGTGCCTTTCACAACCTCAAGATGTCCCAAAGTGCTTCACATCAAATGAAGTACTTCTGAGCATAGTCACTGTTGTAATGTAGGAAACACTGCATCTAATCTCTATACAGCAAGGTCCCACAGGCAATGTTATAATGACCAGATAATCTGGCTTTTAAGAGATAACACTGGCTGGACAAATAACTCCTTCAAGGTTTCTGAGACCTATTTCTTGTCAGGACTTTCTCTTTCTATCTCTCACACTACATGCTTTTCTCTTTTCTGTTTCCTGTAACTCTATTTTTATTTCCTCATCTTGCTTGCTCTTTTTTCTTTCATTTCTTAGCCTCTCACTTTCCTCTTAGCTCTCTCATCTTATGCTGCATTCTTTGCTCTTCTCCTGACTATCCCTGATTTGTTTCCCTCATATTTATTTCTGATCGAGTTTCAGTGTCTGCTTAGTCCTCTCTTTCTGTCTCACATATTGTGGTGGTCACAGAACAGTGGGACGGAGTCAACCACAGACCTAAAAAATACAATATAGAAAACAACATCAAACCAAGGAAGGGGAATAAGGATGAGGACCCAATTTTTTGTGCCACATGGTGTTAATCCTATATGAAAGGAAACATTGCAGTGATCCAATCCTTTGGGGTTTTTTTTACAGAATCACACAATGCAGAAGAGGCCCTTCGGCCCATCGAGTCTGCACCGACACGTGAGAAACACCTGACCTACCTACCTAATCCTATTTACCAGCACTTGGCCCATAGCCTTGAATGTTATGACGTGCCAAGTGCTCATCCAGGTACTTTTTAAAGGATGTGATGCAACCCGCCTCCACCACCCTCCCTAGCAGTGCATTCCAGACCGTCATCACCCTCTGGGTAAAAAAGTTTTCCTCACATCCCCCCTAAATCTCCTGCCCCTCACCTTGAACTTATGTCCCCTTGTGACTGACCCTTCAACAGCTGCTCCCTATCCACCCTGTCCATGCCCCTCATAATCTTGTACACCTCAATCAGGTCCCCCCTCAGTCTTCTCTGATCCAACGAAAACAACCCAAGTCTAGCCAACCTCTCTTCATAACTTAAATGTTTCATCCCAGGCAACATCCTAGTGAATCTCCTCTGCACCCCCTCCAGTGCAATCACACCCTTCCTATATTGTGGCGACCAGAACTACACACAATACTCCAGCTGTGGCGTCACCAAGGTTCTATACAACTCCAACATGACCTCCCTACTTTTGTAATCTATGCCTCGATTGATAAAGGCAAGTGTCCCATATGCCTTTTTCACTACCCCAATAACAAGCCACTCCGCCTTCAGAGATCTATAGACACACACGCCAAGGTCCCTTTGTTCCTCAGAACGTCTTAGTGTCATGCTGTTCATTGAATACTTCCTGGTCAAATTACTCCTTCCAAAGTGTATCACCTCACACTTTTCAGGGTGAAATTCCATCTGCCACTTATCTGCCCATTTGACCATCCCATCTGTATCTTCCTGTAGCCCAAGACACTCAACCTCACTGTTAACCACCTGGCCAATCTTTGTGTCATCCACAAACTTACTAATCCTAACCCCCACATAGTCATCTATGTTGTTTATATAAATGACAAATAATAGGGGACCCAGCACAGATCCCTGTGGTACGCCACTGGACACTGGCTTCCAGTCACTAAAGCATCCTTCTGTCATCACCCTCTGTCTCCTACAAGTAAGCCAGTTTTGAATCCACCTTATCAAATTACCCTGTATCCCATGTGCATTTGCCTTCTTTACAAGTCTCCCATGTGGGACCTTGTCAAAGGCTTTGCTGAAATCCATATAAACTACATCAACTGCACTACCCTCATCTACACACCTGATCACCTCCTCAAAACATTCAATCAAATTTGTTAAGCATGACCTCCCTCTGACAAAGCCATGCTGACTATCCCTGATCAAACCTTGCCTCTCCAAGTGGAGATAGATTCTCCCCTTCAGAATTTTCTCCAATAGTTTCCCTACCACTGACGTGAGACTCACTGGCCTGTAGTTCCCTGGCTTATCTCCACAACCCTTCTTAAATAGCGGAACCACATTAGCTGTTCTCCAGTCCTCTGGCACCTCCCCCGTGGCCATAGAGGAATTAAAAATTTTGGTCAGAGTCCCTGCGATCTCCTCCCTCGCCTCCCTCAGCAGCTGGGACGCAAATCATCCGGTTCACTCAATAAGTATAAATGCTCAAACAAACCACCTTGGTTGAGGAATTGACCACCACAGTGCATGATTTTTATATATGGACACATTCAATTTTTGTGTTCTTGACTGAATTATTGTATTCTAAAATTTTAGCTAATAGTTCTAAGTCTCAATGGACTGATCTACAGTTTAGTTGGTACCATCAATAAATAAACAAACAAACAAACAAACAAACACAAGAAGACCAGCCACGACCTTATTGAATGGCAGAGCAGGCTCCAGGGGCTGAATGATCTACTCCTGTTCCTATTTCTTATGACCTTATGTTCTTAAATCTACCAGTTGTTCTCCCATCTAAACAGAGTCATTTATGGACACCAGAGCTGGTTAAGTTTATTTAATCTTACTTTAATATGTAGTTGTTTCATGTATAACTTAGAACAAATAGACTAAATAAAAATTGGCTTACTTGTAGGAGACAGAGGCCGATGACAGAAGGATGCTTTATAATACTCTTGAATGCATTGCATGACCATATTAAAAAAGTCTACAAAGCATATCCTTATGCAGTCAGTTTAATATACTGAACACCATAAAAGGCATGTGGAAGTCATTTTACGACTCTGTGGTTTGGAACAGCTCTAAAGACATCATTTATTTTTGGTAAGTTGTTTATTCTTTTCGCCGCTTCCTCTGTTTTGGACCCCAAATTTAACCCCTTAATTAGATTGTTACTTGTAAGTTTTCCCAAGCCTTTATTGCTCTAGATATAAGCCAGGTAATTCCTATGTGAGATCAGAGCCGTAGTCATGATCAGTATCTATTGTTATCATCTATCTATCATAGCACCTGTTTTACATAATGGGCAGAATTTTCTGGCTGGCGGGTAGACGGAGCGGGAACGGGCGTGGGCGGGTGCCAAGGGGGAAAGCCTACACATTTCATGTGGGCGGGCCAATTAAGGCCGGCCCAGCATGAATCGCAGCTCCCAAGGACAGCGGGAATGGGCAGGCGGCAGCGGGACTGCAATGACTGCTGGGTCCAATGGCGACCCGGCGGCCTGTTTTAAAAAGCTGTTGCACCCTTTCAAAGGCTGACAAACATGGCTACCAGAAGGGGTCCCCAGAGCGCTGCTGGTGAGCAGGCCAGGCAGGAGGATAGGGGGGGTGGGGGGGGGGCGCACAGTGCCCCTCGTTTTTCAGACGATTGCCTTGCTGCCCTTGAGGAGTTGGCAGCACGGCGGGAGGCCCTTGTACGCCAGGATGGGAGGAGGAGGCCCCCACCGCCCCCCCCCCCCCCACCGCCACATGACCAGACTGGGAGGAGGTGGCGGAGATAGTGAGATCCCACGACATGGTGCGACGCACATGGATCCAGTGCTGCAAGTGCTTCAATGTACCCTCTTGCGCTCGGGAAGGGTGAGCACCATGTTGGCATTGGTCACTTAACCCAGCAGGTAGGCTTTCCCCACTGGCATACCCCCCCAAGTCTGAGTGTAGTGACTGCATTGAATCATTGACGACAGGCGTCCTTCACTGGGTGGGCCAGCAGATATTGTCCATGCCGAGGTTACCCTGAGAGGGTGGTGAAGAGATGGGTTCTGCCCCCGCAGCATGTGGTACACTGAGACCCATATGACTGTTTTGGGGGGGTAACCTGGAGGAGCTGCACCTGGGCGCAGTGCTGAAACTCCAGGATATGTCAAAGTCAGGGTGGTAACATGCTGGGAGGGGAGCTTCAAGGTGGCGTGGCACCGACCGATCTGCTGCCCTCTTCGCTCCACATGCTTGTACCTTCTTGCTATGGAAGGTTAGACCGTGTGGTGCCAAATATGATGTAGGCAGCATTTGGCCAAGGGGGGTGGGGGGTGGTGGGGAGGGTGGGGGGGCAGGGACAGGCCTTTTTGTGTGAGTGGCCGGCAGCAGTGGGGTGAGAAGGCACTGGAGCCCTGCAATGTCCCACTCTGGTTGGGGTGGGCCGGCAGTGAAGAGAACCCAGGTACAAGTAATCACTAATCAATGCTCTTCTCTCCTTTCCAGCAGAAGAGTGTATATAATGCCGCCAAGCGGATGAGGACTGGCGGAGGGCAGGGCCAGGTGGCGATGCCTAGTTGGTTCGAACAGGAGGCCCTAGATCTAGAGACACATCATTCGCCCAGGTCCACCAGTGTCGGTGAGCCTGGGTGTCATGGGTAGGTATGTTTGCCCAGCACTTTGGTCACCATTGTTCTCCCAACAGCCATGGCAGTGCTGAATGTTCAGTGATTGAAGTTTGCAACATGGCTTAACCATTGCTTATGTAAGGATGAGTGCATAATGATCCGGAGGACAGGGTTACACATTGACATTGTCTCCATGTTAACTAATCAAATGTCCCTGTTCTTCCTTTCAGCATCAGTGGAGCAGGACCGGGTGGAGGTGCAGCAGGGCCCCCTCTCACACCCGAGGGCCCTGAAGTCTCAAACTCACCAGCGTCACACCATCTCTGCCAGGCAGGCACCAGCACAGATACTAGCACCTCGGTGGGAATTAGATCATCGGCTAGCAGTGAGGGCACTTCACAGTCACTAGAGGAGCTGACGGAGACAGAGAGTGGCCATGGCGCCAGCAGTCGGAGGACTGCAGGGGACCAGGCACATGCTCAGTGGGTGGCTGATGATGGAGTCGTCTACGATGCAGCAATTGCAGGAAATGCAGCAGGGAATGCGGGAGCATCTGGTGCAGATACATGAGGCTATGCTTGGCATGGTGTCCGTGGTGGAGGAGTCTACTTGGACCATCGCCGATGCAATGAGTCTCATGTCTGAGCGCCATGTGTCCTCCATGGCGAGGGTGGCAACTCTTGTGGAGAGGCTCCTCCAGGGGACTAATTAGGGCTTCCTGGGGACGTGCTCAGACCAGCAAGCCCTCACATCGGCATTGACCTCAGCTGGTCAGTGCCAGCGTGGGAGAAGGCCTGGGCACCAAGTTTCCCAGCTCGGTGCCCCTCCATCCACGGTGAGCAGGGAGATCCAAACCGACCTCACTTCGGCGCAGCAGCTGCCTGTCATCTTTGTGAGCTCCTCTCAGGGCACTCCGAATGATGATGGCAGCTCCTCCGCCCCTCTGCCAGTCACCGTGGCCCCGATGAGGCTGCAGCGACTGGGGAGAAGGCAGCTGTGGAACTGGCCGCTCCTTCCCATCAGAGGCTCCATGGGCCAGAGGATCACTGCTAAGGTCATCGAGGCCAACAGGACAGCACAGTGAGCAGGCTGTCTCAGACGCCAGTGCCAGCGAGGGGACAGCACCGAGACGTAGCACCCATAAGCACAAATTTAAGGCACCTTAGGCACACCACAGGTTTCTCACTGGTGCTTTTATGTTGGCCCATTATAGTTTCTGGAGGACCTGGTATGATGTCCAACACCTTTTATTTTGCTTTATGAAGTTACATTTTTTCCCTCAATAAATTTTGACACGTTGCCATGCCTCAGGGTGATTCCTTACTTCTGCAAGTGGACGGGAACCCATGATGTTATGAGTGAGTTGTTTGACATTGAGCTTTATTGACAAGGGCCTTAGTTAATGTTCGTATCCAGGCAGATTTAGCACTCAGGTATGGAGTATGGAGCCTGCAGCCCTGGCGTGCGTTGAAGGTCCACCTGTGGTGGGCTAGCAGAAGGTTCTTTGGATTAAAGCCTCTGGGTGTCCCTGCCTCCCTGGAGTATGTCCGGGTCAGCATCTACCCCCTCAGCGTTCTCCTGTGCGTGCTCATCCTCGGACTCATTATTGGACTCATCGTGTGCATCTGGAGCAACTATGTCTATGTCTTCCTTGTCCACTGCATCACCCCTTTCCAGCGCCAGATTGTGGACCATGCAGCATGCAGCCACTATCAGCAACGCATGATCTGGGGGGCTATTGGAGTGCGCCCCCTGAGCGGTCCAGGTATCGGAAGCGCATCTTGAGAAGACCGATGGTTCTCTCCACCACAGGCCTTGTGGAGGTGTGGCTCCTATTGTACCGCAGCTCAGCTTCTGTTCTTGGATGGTGGAGAGGCGTCATGAGCCACCTTCTGAGGGGATAGCCCTTGTCACCCAGCAGCCATCCATCCAGCCGGGCTGGAGCACTGAAGAGCCTCTGAATATGAGTATGAGTCTGAGTATGTAAGCCTCGTGGGAGCTGCCTGGGTACCTTGCACGGACTTGCAGAATCAGCATCCTGTGGTCACACACTATCTGCATGCTCATGGAGTGGACAAAGGCACCGGGTTCACCTGCTGGAGTCTGATGGCCACGTGTGTGCAGTCGATTGCAACCTGGACGCGGGGGAAGCCAGCAATCGCTGTGAAGCCTCTGGCTCACTCTGTCTGGCTGGCCTAGTCCCAGCAGTAGAGGATGAAAGTCAATGCATGCCTGAATAGAGCGTCTGTCACCTGCTTGACACAAGTGTGGACAGCTGATTGGGAGACTCCGCAGAGATCACCCACCGACCCCTGGAAAGAGCTGGAGGCATAGAAGTCGAAGGCAGGTGACCTTTAGAACCACTGGCATGGGGTGCCCACCCACACAGTTTGCAGAGATCTCAGGGCCTACCATCTGACAGATGGAGGTGACTGTTTCCCTTGAGAGATGGAGCCTCCTTTGGCACTGGACCTCAGACATATTGAGGTAGCTGCTTCGCCACCTGTAAACCCTGGCAGCAGGATATTGTTGTCTTCTGCAGCCCCTTCCACCTTGGACTTCCTGTTGGCCCTGTGCCCCTTGTGCCTGTGACTCTCCTCCCTAAGGTGGCGCCCCTGGAGGCTGAATGTGGACTCCTGGCCTCCTCCCGCTTCTGGCTCTCCTTTCCTCCTCAGAGGAGGTGCCTCCAGTGGAGAGCTCAACTCCCATTCCCAGGCTAAGGGACGGCTTCCTGAAAGCTGCAGACCCCGAAAATGATCTTTACTGTAGCGTTCTGACCAAGGCTTTTACTCCTGTCCAAGCAGCTGGTATGAGTTTTGAAGTATTCCTGCTCACACAGGCAAGTATAAGTAATTTTCACACTTAAGTACCTGAAAGGTCAGATTCACAACCCCACTCACCCCTCTTATCCCACCTGTGGATGAGGTTTATACAAATGTCTCCTACCCACCTGCTCGTTGCGCCCGTACGATGTCCTGAAGATCACACGCGCTTCAAAAAATCGTATCCAATTGCTGCCTCAAGGACCTTAACTGGCCCGTTAATTAATGGCGGGCGTGCCTCCGAACTTATAGCATGCCCACCTTTCGAAATATTGTGATGACGCGCGGTGATGTTGGGACGCACGCCCGATGTCACCGTGCGTCATTTTACGCATCAGCGTGCATCCCTGCCCTATGAACTAACTCATAATTATCAGCTATCTCTGCTGCTTGTCTTACCATTTCAACCCTCTATTCCTCCACATGAGTTCTCACTACTGAAGGAATTGAATCTTTAAATTCTTCCAAAAGAATTACTTCTCTAAGAGCTGCATATGTCATCTCTATCTTTAATGCCTGTATCCACTGGTCAAAATTACTTTGTTTTACTCTCTCAAACTCAATATAAGTTTGCCCAGGCTGTTTTGTCATATTCCTAAATTTCTGCCTGCATGCCTCAAGAACCAATTCATATGCACTCAAAATAGCCTTTTTTAACCACATGATAGTTTACTGGTATTTCTTCTGACAGTAAAGCATAAACGTCATGTATTCTACCCACCAACCTGGATTGTAACAACAATGTCCAGATGTCCTGTGGCCACTTCATCTGTTTAGCTATCTTCTCAAATGAAATAAAGAATGCTTCAGCAGCTCTTTCTTCAAACTTTGGAAGAGCTTGTACAAATTTAAACATCTGGAAATAAGTCCTTCCTCACCTTCTGGTGTCTCTTTTTTAACTGCCAGCATTTTAAGCTAGAATTCTCTCTCTTTTTCTCTCTCCTCCTTTTCCAACTTTGCCATTTCTAATTCCCTTTCCTGTTTTCTTTCTCTCTCCTGTCTTTCTGCCTGTTGCCTTTGGAATGCTCATTCTTTTTTTTTTCTGCTGCCTCTAGCTCCGTTTTTTCCATTTGTAACTAAATTTGAGCCCATTCCAATAACCCACCCCTTGGAGAACTCGGTCTCTTGGGCAATCCTTCCAATTTTAAATGCTGTGCTTCAATTATGTCTGATTTCCTTACCCCCGTGGGTAATCCTAATTGTAATGTATCTGTCAATCCCATTAATTTAGCTTTATTTATCTTTTGTAAACCAACCAAAGTTATAACTTCAACTCCCAGACAAGTTTTAGCAATAGCCAAAGCCATTTTGCAATCTCACCACTTTTAAAAGAAACCTCACACCAACTCCTGAATTCAAAGTGCTTCTCGTGCTCGTAACCCTAAGATTCACCAACCCAAGCCAAACAAGCAACTTCAAATATATCCCACAGGGAGCCCTCATTTTCTTATGGCACAGCTGATGGTAAATGCTAAGCTGCTGAGGTCACAGAGGTAAACTTGAAACAACTGCCACAACTGTGTTACAGTTTGTATTTTTATTTCGAGATACATGCCTTGAATTCAGTAGTAATAAATCCACCGCGTCTTAGAGGTTTTTTCACAAAACTAAATTAAACATTTAATAATGAAGTAAATAATTTTGAGCACATACATAAGTCTACAAATTACTACTGTGATAACTCCTAGTTCCCTTAATTAATCTGGCTCCCAGTTACATCCCCGTTAAGGCAACAGTAAAAACAAAATAGATTTTAACAGACCCAGGCAAAGCACATGATACCCTGGACAAGGATATTCAAAGTAAATTCTTTTGGCTTCGGTTCCTATAGGCAGCAGCTTGGCACATAGAGGCTGGAGGCTTTTCACACTTATTAGATTTTAGAATGCCTTCCTCTTACACATAGCCTTCTCCTCTTTGTACATATTTTCCCCTATGAATGCAAATTTCATTGTTTCAATATGGCTTTGGACTTTACCTTATAAAAAATCTTTCATAGAACCAGTTTTATCAGTAAGCTTTAGGAAAAATAAACACACTGGGTAGAAATTTCCCCCCCATTGCGGGGGAAGTTCAGGAGCAGGTGCGCCTCTGATCGGTGCCCCCAATTGGGGGCGTGCTGCCATTTTATGTGGGTGGGCCAATCAAGGCCCGTCCAGCGTGACATCGCAAGGAAGTGCTACGCACTCCCTGTGCGGGCCGGGGGGGGGTGGATTCCCTGAGCTGAGAGTGCACCTCTTTCGCACTCTGAGACTAAGTGCTGCCTCGGGGAGATTGGCTCCACCTTAAAAATGTTTACACTCTTATTAAATTTTTAAAAACCTACATGAAACTTCATCCCACCTGTGGATGATGTTTCATGCTTTTTCCAAAGCCCCCCAGGGCTCCCAGCCTGCCTGCCAACCTTAAGGTTGAATGGGCAGGTCCACTAATTACTTTAATTACTTTGTCAATGGTCCCAATAGGCCACTGGCAGGTCGCCGGGCACACAGCTGATTAGGCTGAGCCCCGACTGACCTGAAAATTGAAATGAGGCAGGGTGACATCGGGAGTTCCGCCCGACTTCATCCCGCGTGATGAGTGGGCCCTGCCCCTCGCTCGCTGACCGGGAAATCCTGGCCACTGTTTGGCTTCTTCTAAGTATACCATTTCACCCTCTCTTTTGAAATTTAAACTATTCTGGTTTATCTAAAAATGCAGTTTCCTTTACACCTCACATTCTAAAACTTCAGCCGTGTTTACTTATTTAGCATTTCAAACCTAGCTTCTCTTTTGATACACCAAAGCCTTCAGACCAACTCTCTTTAATTCCATTAAGTCCCACACAGAGACACACACAGACTCACACACACAGACTATCCAGACCCCAATATTCCTACTTTACAATAAATCCCAATAACATTATGAAAATTATTATATTTTCATGACATTCTATAGTGCATCTTGTGGATGCCACTGCTCTTTGGTGGTGGATGGAGTGAATGTTTGTGGAAGGGGTGCAAATCAAGTGGGCTGCTTACATGCTGTGAAGGATTCAGTGCCGTTACTGTACTCAGAGTTACCTGGTTGGGAGTGGGAGGGGCACTGGGCGGAAAGGGTGATGGCTCCATTAAGTGACCGGAGGCAACATGGAATTCACCCTTGCCGAGCGCAGGAGGCATTGAATCTTTGGCGGCACTGGACCCATGTGCGCCGCACCACATCATGGGAGCTGACACTCTCAGCCACCTCCTCCCATGCACGTTTGGTCAGGTGGGGAGGCCTCTGCCTTCCATCCCTCGGAGGAAGACCTCCCGCCGCGCTGCCACCTCCTTCAGGAGGGCAACTGGGCACTCGTCAGAGAAATAAGGGGCACAGTGCCCCCGCTGACATACCCTCCGGCCTGGCCTGCCCTGATGGCCTATCCTCCGGCCTGGCCTGCCCTGATGGCCTACCCTCCGGCCTGGCCTGCCCCGATGGCCCACCCTCCGGCCTGGCCTGCCCTGATGGTCTACCCTCCGGCCTGGCCTGCCCCGATGGCCCACCCTCCGGCCTTGCGTCATGCACATTGCCCATCTGATGTGCTCTTCTCCCGGCCATTGTGAGCAGCTTTGCAAAGGCTGCCAGGCCTTCATTTAAATAGGTCGCTGGGGTCACCATTGGACCCGGCGGTCTGTGCATGCCCACCGCCACCCGCATACACCCGCTATCCTTGGAAGTCGTGAACCACGCTGAGCGGACCTTAATTGGCCCGCCCGTGTAAAATGACAGTGCGGACTCGATCGCCACCGTCCACGCCTGCCCATGCCTGCTCCTGCACGGCCCGCCCAACATGGGGAAAATTCTCCCCATGGATCTAAACCTTTCTTTGTCACCCTTTTAAATCAGGAAGGATAGGTAGGTAGTCAGGGAAGAGAAGGAGTAGCTGGAAGTTCCCAGGAAGTTTTTTCTCAGAATAAAAAGGAAGGTGCTGAGGGTAGAAGTGACACTCGAAAATTGAGGTGTTTCTGTTGTAATAAAGTGGACACACAAAGTCATGGGGCAGCATTTTCCTGTTGGTGAGCAGGCAGTGGGGCCCGCTCGCCGATGTGTAAAATGACGTGCGGTGACATAGGGCGTGCGTCCCAGTGTCACCGTGCGTCATTTAGATTGTCAGTTAAGCGGCCGCTGAACTATCAAAGGCCTATTAAGGCCTGTTAAAAACCAATTAAACCAATTAAATGAGCTGCCCGTTCAACCTTAAGGCTGGTGGGCAGGCAAAGAGCGCAGGTGGCCTTCACATATTTCATGGAACCTCATCGATGGGCGGGATGAGGTCTCATGAAGTGTTTAAAAAATCAATAAAATTTTTTTCAAAATTTCATTAATGTGTCCCAGCTCATGTGACACTGTCACATGAAGGGACGTGTTTCAAAAATTTAAAAATCCTTCATTTAAAAGTTTAATACTGAAACAAAACAGGAGTGCCTCAGGGAGATCTCTGTGCTCTTTTGTGCGCATGCGCGAAACAGCACAGGGGACCACTCAAGGAAATCCCCCCACCCCACCACCCCAGCTCAGGGAGTGCTCAGCACTTCTGGGTGAGTGTCACGATGGGCGTTCCTTAATTGGCCTGCCATGTAAAATGGTGGTGCAGACCCGATTGGGGGTGCAGATTGGGTTCATGCCCACCCCCGCACAACCCCCCCGACAGGGGGAGATTTCTGGCCAGTGTGTCGGAAATTAGAGGTGATATCTGTTAGGATTATTGGGGTACAGAAACATTCTGGAAGTAAAAGTACTGTGGGATCTGAGGTTCAGGCACAGTAAAAAAATAGCAGTGGTTTGTGTGCAGGTAAAGCAGGAAGCAGTGATAGGTAAAGAAGTGGGAATATATTCATAATTTACCCCAGGAGAGCTCTGAGGAGCAGGTTGCAGAAACGTTTAAAGATTTTGTATGTGAAAGGAAAGGTCTTTCCATGTGTACAGGGTGGAGTAGGTAACAATGTTAAAATTTTAAGAGACACGGGGACTAGTCAATCCTTAATGTTGTAGGGTAGTGACATTTGTTGTTCAGAGGGAGTACTGCAGGAACAGGTGATAATAAGTGGGGTTCAGGGAGCTGCTAAACTTATTCCATTGTGGAAGGTAAATTTAAAAAGCAAGGGGAAAAAGGAAGATGTGATTGTTGGAGTAGTGGGAAAATTGCCCATTGCAGGGGTTCAATATATTTTAGGTAATGATATAGCTAGGTCCTATATGTGGGTGTTGCCTATGGTAGTTGAGCAGCCTGTAGAAGTGTTTTCAAAAGAAGTGTTGCAAAGAGAGTATTATGGATTGTTTCCAGATTATGTGATAACACGATCACAGGCTCATAGGTTGAAACAAGAAGAACAGGGAGTTAAAAGGCAGAGAGAAGATGTGGAAGTGCCATTAATTGACGCTATGTTTCATAAGATTTTTCAGGAAGAACGACTGGGGGACAATGCAGCTGAGGTGTTTAACTCAAGGCAGTTGGTGGAGTTCAGAAAAAGGATACACAAATAAGACAGTTATATCAAACAGCTTACTCAGAAACAGAGGCGGAATGTATTCCAGAATGTTATTATCTTATGGGTAAAGTTTTGATGAGAAAATGGCAGCCTTATCATGTTTCCACAAATGAAAGCGGGAGAGAGGTGCATCAGATTTGGGTATAGAAATGAGATTCTGAGAAATGCTCATGAAATTTCAATGTTGGGGTTGGGGGTGGGGGGGAGCATTTAGGAATTAGAAAGCCACAGGCGAAAATAAAAAAAACATTTTTTGTTTTTGCTTAACGATTGCATAAAGATGTAGTCAAATTCTGTAGAACTTTCTTCTATTCATTCTCAGGATTTCGGCTTTGCTGGCTGGGCCGGCATTTATTGCCCATCCCTAGCTGCCCTTGAGAAGGCGGTGGCCAGCTGCCTTCTTGAACTGCTGCAGTCCATTTGGTGTAGGTACACCCGCAGTGCTATTAGGGAGGGAGTTCCAGGATTTTGACCCAGTGACAGTGAAGGAACGGCAATATATTTCCAAGTCAGGATGGTGAGTAACTTGGAAGGGAAGTTCCAGGTGGTGGTGTTCCCATCTATCTTCTGCCCTTGTTCTTGTAGATGGTAGTGGTCGTGGGTTTGGAAGGTGCTGTTGAAGGAGCCTTGGTGAATTTCTGCAGTGCATCTTGCAGATGGTATACACTGCTGCTGCTGTGCATTGGTGGGGGAGGGGGTGAATATTTGTGGATGTGGTGCCAATCAGGCGGGCTGCTTTGTCCTGGATGGTGTTAAGCTTCTTGCATGTTGTAGGAGCTGCACTCATCCAGGCAAGTGGGGAGTATTCAATTGCACTCCTGAATTGTAGATGGTGGACAGGCTTTGGAGAGTTACTCATCGCATAATTACTAGCCCATGACCTGCTCTTGTAGCCACAGTATTTATATGGCTAGTCAAGTTCAGTTTCTGGTCAATGGTAACCCCCAGGATGTTGACAGTGGGGGATTCAGTGAAGGTAATGCCATTGGACATCAAGGGGTGATGGTTAGATTCTGTCTTGTTGGAGATGGTCATTGCCTGACACTTGTGTGGCACGAATGTTACTTGCCACTTCTCAGCCCAAGCCTGGATATTGTCCAGGTCTTGCTGCATTTGTACATGGACTTCTTCAGTATCTGAGGAGTCACGAACGGTGCTGAACATTGTGCAATCATCAGCGAACAACCCCACTTCTGACCTTATGATGGAAGAAAGGTCATTGATGAAGCAATTGAAGATGGTTGGGCCAAAGACACTACCCTGAGGAATTCCTGCAGTGATATCCTGGAGCTAAGAGGACTGACCTCCAGCAACGACAACTATTTTCCTTTGTGCTAAGTATGACTCCAACCAGCAGAGAGTTTCCCCCCTGATTCCCATTGACTAGAGTTTTGCTTGGACTCCTTGATGCCACACTTGGTCAAATGCTTGCCCTTGATGTCAAGGGCAATCATTCTCACCTTACCTCAGGAGTTCAGCTCTTTTGCTCATGTTTGAACCAAGGTTGCTTGACTAGTCTGTAAGACAGCTCTCCCAATTTTGGCACTAGCCCCCAAATGTTAATAAGGGGGACATTGCAGGGTTGACAGGGCTGCAATTGCCATTGTCGTTTCTGATGCCTAGGTCAATGGCAGGTGGTCCGCCTGATTTCATTCCTTCTTTGTGACTTTGTAGCGGTTTGTTAAGCCATTTCAGAGTTAACCATTTTGCTGTGGGTCTGGAGTCACATGTAGGGCTAAAGGGCATTAGTGAACCAGATGGGTTTTCACAACAATTGTTTCATGATCATCATCAGATGGCTTTTAATTCCAGATTTTTTTATATTGAATTCAAGTTTCACCATCTGCCATGCTGGGATTTGAACCGGAGTCCCCAGAGCATTAACCTGGGTTTCTGGTTTACTACTCCAGCAACAATACCACTACGTCTATCGTCTCCCAATGTCACATATGTCCGGTGATAGGAAAACCACAAGCAGTGATTAAGCTGGCACCTTTAATCCCAATTCCAGTATTTGAAGCTTTTACTAGGGTCATGATTGATTATGTAGGACCTCTCCCTAAGACTAAAAGTGGAAATCAGTACTTCCTGACAATAATGGATGTGTCTTACAGGTTTCCTGAAGTGATACCTTTGAGAAATATCACAAGAAAGAGAATTATGGAATAGTTGATTACATTTTTTACAAGATATGGTTTACCTAAAGAAATCCAATCAGATCATGGTTCAAATTTCATGTCACAACTGCTTAGGAAGTAATGAACAGTTTGGGGATAAAACAGTTTAAGTCAACAGCTTACCATCTGGAGTCACAAGGGGCTTTGGAAAGATGGTATCAAACTTTAAAAACTATGATGAGGGTGTACAGTCAGGATTATCCACAGGATTGGGATGGGGGAATTCCATTCTTGTTACTTGCTATTAGGGATGCTCCTAATGCATCGACTGGTTTTAGTCCTTTTGAACTAATTTATGGTCAAGAGGTGAGAGGGCTACAGAAATTGATTCATGAGAAATTGATGGGTCAAATTTCAGAAACTACTCTCCTGGATTATATATCAAACTTCAGAGAGAGATTGGACAGAGCATATGAATTAGCTAGGAAATATTTTAAAGATATCACAGCAAGTGATGCAAGTGAAGGCAGACAGGAAAGCTACAGCTTGCAGTTTTGTTGCTGGGGAAAAAGTGCTAGTTTTGTTACCAGTACTGGGTGACTCATTAAAGGCAAGATTCAGTGGGCCTTATGGGATTGAAAATAAACTGAGTGAAGTAAATTATTTCATAAATACTCCAGATAGAAGAAAGAAGTCATGTGTCGTGTAAATATGCTTAAAAAGTACTTTGACAGGGAAGAGGACCAAAAGGAAGTGATATTGGCAGTAGATAATGAGAAAGAGGTAGAAATGCATGAGGCTGAAATTGATTTTCCTCTAATCAAATTGGATAATGAGGGGGTACTTGAAAACTTAAATGTAATATTCAGCTACCTTCTAGACAAGTGTCAAAGTGATTTGGAGAAGCTATTGCAGTCTCACAAAACTATTTGTGCGAATAAGCTGGGGAGGACAAATATATCAATACATGATGTATGTATAGAAGTTTCATCTTTGATAACAACATCCTCATAGATTAAATCTGGCAAGGTTATCAAAAGTACAGAAAGCAATTGAATTCATGCTTCAAAATGATATCATTTGAGTCTAGTTGCAGTAACTGGAGTTTGCCTATTGTGCTGGTACCGAAACTGGATGGAACACAAAGACTGTGGACTCTTGAAAGATGAATGCGGTGACAAAAGCAGATTCGTATCCCATACCTTGGTTGGAAGGTTGCATTGAGAAAGTGGGGCAATCAAAATTTATCACAAAGATTGACTTGCTAAGAAGACATCGGCAAGTATTGTTATCGGAGAGAGCAAAGGAAATATTAGCTTTTGTGATGCCAGATGGACTATATTAGTTTAAAGTTATGCTGTTTGGTATGAAAAATGCTGTAACATTTCAAAGACTGACAGATAACGTAATTGCAGAACTGAACAATTGTGCTGTTTATATTGAAGTCTTGATAGCTTTCAGTCAGACATGGGAGGAGCATTTAAGCATCTGGAAGAATTATTTTGTCGATTACAAGAAGCTAATTTGGAAATTAACTTGGCTAAAAACTAATTTCCAAAAGCACAAGTTACACATCTAGGTGATACCATTGGATATGGTACAGTGGCTCCAAGAGATGTGAAAGTCAAGGCTTTCGTGGATTTCCCCATGCCTATGAGAAAACAAGAAGTTTTGAGACTTCTGGGCATGAGTGGGTTTTATTGGAAATTTGTACCAAATTTACTAGTGTAGTTGCTCCATTGACTGAACTGTTAAAAAAGAACAAAAAGTTTCAATGGACACAGGAGTGTCAGAAGGCATTTGACAGTTTGAAAACTGAATTGATGGCAACACCAGTTTAGCAGTACCCAATTATGCCAAGCAATTTAAGTTGGCTGTTGATGCAAGCAATATAGGTATTGGGCCCATATTATTACTAGAAGATGACACTGGAATTGAGTAACCGACAGAGTATTTTTCACAGAAGTTGAATGTACAACAGAGAAGATATTCAATGGTCAAAAAGGAGACTCTGGGTCTGGTATTAGCATTGCAGCATTTTGAGATTTATGTTGCAAACAATTCAGCACAGACAATTGTTTATACAGACCACAATCCTTTGAAGTTTCTGGACAAATTTTGAGACAAAAGTGCAAGGCTATTCAGATGGAGTTTCTCACTGCAATCATTTAATCTACAGATTATACATGTGGCTAGATGAGAAAATCTGATTACAGATGCATTGTCAAGTATTTGAAGCTTAAAGATGAGGAGAATTTTTTTCTCTCAGAGGGTTGTGTGTCTTTGGAACCCTCTGCCTCAGAAGGTGGTGGAAGTGGGGTCATTGAATATTTTTAAGGCAGAGTTAGATAGATTCTTGTTAGGCAAGGGAATCAACTGTTATCGGGGTTAAATGGCAATATGGAAATTGTAACACAAGAATATCAGCCATGATCTTATTGAATGGCAGAACAGGCTCGAGGGGCAGAATGGTCTACTTCTGTTCCTATTTCTTACGCTCTTAATGGGAAACTTGGACATTTAAAATCTGGACTGTAATGATTTCTGTTGATACGAAGGATTTGTATATATATTGTTATGTTAATGCATGCATCTGGTAATGTAATAGAGTAATAAGTATAGGAGATAATGTAAAATGGGTTAAGAAAATGAAGCCATTTTTAAAAATTTTGACAGTTAAATTTTCAATAAGGAGGGGAGTGTCATGAAAAAATAATAATTTTCATAATGTTATTGGGATTTATGGTAAAGTAGGAAGAATGGGGTCTAGATGGTCTTTGTGTGTGTTTGGGACTTAATTGAATTAAAGACAGCTGGTCTGAAGACTTTGGTGTATCAGAAGAGAAGCTAGGTTTGAAATGCTAAATAAGTAAACATGGCTGAAGTTTTAGAATGTGAGGTGTAAAGAAAAATTGCATTTTTAGATAAACCAGAGTGATTTGAATTTCAAAACAGAGGGTGAAATGTTACACTTAGTCAGAAGCGTGTTTATATTTCCAAAAGCTTACTGATAAAATTGGTAGTATGAAAGATTTTTATTGTTAGAAAGGTAAAGTCCAAAGACATATTGAAATAATGAAATTTGCATTCAATGGGGAAAGATGTATAAAGAGAAGGCTATGTATAAGAAGAAGGCATTCTAAGATCTAATAAGTGTGAAAAGCTCCAGCTTCTATGTACCAAGCTGCTGCCTATAGGATTCGAAGCTAAAAGAATTTACTGTGAATATCCCTGTCCAGGTTATCATGTGCTTTGCCTGGGTCTGTTAAAATCTATTTTGTTTTTACTGCTGCCTTAATGGGGGTGTAACTGGGAATCAGATTAATTCGGAGAGCCAGAAGTTAACATAGTAGTAATTTGTAGACCTATGAATGTGCTTAAAATTACTTATTTTATTAATAAATGTTTAATTTAGTTCTGTAAAAAAAAACTCTAAGACTCAGTAGACTTATTACTACTGAACTCAAGACACGCATTTCAAAATAAAAATACAAATTACAAAACAGTTGTGGCAATTGTTTCAAGTTTCCACCTGTGATTTGAGCAGCTTAGCATTCATCATCCATTGTGCCATAACAAGAAACTAATCAAGGCTCCTTAGATAGCACCTTCCAAACCCACGACCGCTACCATATAGAAAGACAAGGGCAGCCAAGACATGGGAACACACCACCTGGAAGTTCCCCTCCAAGCCACTCACCATCCTGGCTTGGAAATGTATTGCCAATCCTTCACTATCACTGGGTCAAAATCCTGGAACTTCCTCCCTAATAACACTGTAGGTGTACCTACACCACAGGGACTGCAGCGGTTCAAGTAGGCAGCTCACTACCACCTTCTCAAGGGAAATTTGGTATTGGCAATAAATGCTGGCCTAGCCTGGCCTAAGATGAGATGTCCACATCCCATTAATGAATTAAGAAAAGGAAGAATATTACATGATTCTTGGACTTAGTCTATGATGATTTTTTTTTAATTCATTGATGGGATGTGGGTGTTGTAGGGAGGGATTTCCACGATTTTGACCCAGAGATAGTGAAGGAGCTTTAATTTTTCATTAATAACTTGTCCCTGCTCATGTGGCTCTGTCACATGAGGGGACATGTTTTATTATGTTTTTATTTTCTTTATTTTTTATAACTCTCCATCTCTGCCTCAGGAAGATTATGCAGCACTCACTAACATGCATATGCGAAGTTCGTGCTCTGCCAACTCGCACTCCCAACCCCCTGTCCATGGCACCCCCCCATGCCCGCGCCCCCCTCGCCCCTCGCCCCCTCACGCCCTCCCCCCGCACAGGCAGCACGCAGCACTGCAGCTGATGTTTCACGCTGGGCGGGCCTTAATTGGTCTGCCAGTGTGAAATCGCGGTGCGGTGCTGATTGCAGGCGGTGGTCAGCTTCCTGACCGCCCCCATTGAGCCTGCCCACTAAGGGCAAAATTCTGCCCAACATGTTCATGACTGCAAACTGTGAAATCCATACATAGCATAAACCAGATGGTGAGTGAACTTTTTTATTAGTTCTACACAAATTATTTTTATCTGATTTAATTTACTACAGTATAGAGTTAAAAAAAATCTCTTGATTTATTTTGAATAGCATGCCTAAATTAACCTAATGCACATCTGGGGTGAGATTTAAGTTCTGCACATCGTTTGTGTGCTTTATATATTTAATTATTTAAGGAAAACCTATTTGACAATGGTGTTCAGCACTGCTGTGACTCAACTCCACATGGCATCATATCAAACTCCTGGAAATTCCATTTTCTTCTCCCCACTGGCTTTTCTCATGGAAACCCATGTGTTCACCCACTGACTTTGGCTTTTTCCAGCCTGCCGGCACTTTCTCAAATATGTGCACAGCTGGCTCCACCTACATAATCTTCACTGAGTTACAGACTTGAAAAGGGATAAGAGATATACTCAAGCAAATCTAATGTGCATATTTAACTGTATCCCTGCAAAAAAGTGGGGAAAAAGTGATTTAATTACCTCAAAGTACAGGTAGTTAACACAGATATGTAATAGTATATGTTACATTTATAGAGAAAGATTGACATTAAATATACTTATCAGACCAAGTACATTCTTTCCATGTTGGTCTGATGTGTATAACCAAACTAATGAGATGCCTGAAGCTGAAATTAGGCAGACAATCATCTTGAAACCAAAGTTATAGCTGTAGTATTACCCTGTTCTCCTAGATTCACAGACACATATTGCAAAGTGCAGGCTCAAAGCCCCACCAGATAAAATCCAATCTGAGATTGTTTTTAAGTTCATGTATACCTGGGTGCTAGCTATTGAATAGGGAGAAGACAGAACAAGAGATCCTGAATTTTGTTGATGTTCCCCTTGATTCTTCATAAATGTGCAGGTTTGCATACTCCTAAATCAAGGATTAGACCTCCTCCAATTCTGATCGACACCCTTCTAATAAATGCCATCTCAACCTACAAACAGATAAGTAGATTTATAATTATACACATATAGGAGGCACACACAGCAACATGATCATGCAACTAGATTAGTGTATAATGGGTGTGTCAAGCCCTTTTAAGATTTCTGGTTAGCCACAGTTTGAGCTATTCAGTTAACTCACCATTTGCCCCTTTGCATGGCCATGCTTAGCAAGCATGAGGGACTATTTTTTCTCATGGCAGGAGTGTACAAGGTAAGCTTCTATACTGGCTATGCTGGGTAAGTACAGAATGACTTACAGAATCACAGAATCACACAGTGCAGAAGAGGCCCTTCGGCCCATCGAGTCTGCACTGACACGTGGGAAACACCTGACTTACCTACCTAACCCCATTTACCATAACTTGGCCCATAGCCCTGAATGTTATGACATGCCAAGTACTCATCCAGGTGCTTTTTAAAAGATGTGAGGCAACCCACCTCCACCACCCTGCCAGGCAGTGCATTCTAGACCGTCACCACCCTCTGGGTAAAAAGGTTTTTTCTCACATCCCGTCTAAACCTCCTGCCCCTCACCTTGAACTTATGCCCCCTTGTGACTGACCCTTCAACTAAGGGGAACAGCTGCTCCCTATCCACCCTGTCCATGCTCCTCATAATCTTGTACACCTCGATCAGGTCACCCCTTAGACTTCTCTGCTCCAACGAAAACAACCCAAGTCTATCCAACCTCTCTTCATAACTTAAATGTTTCATCCCAGGCAACATCTTGGTGAATCTCCTTTGCACCCCCTCCAGTGCAATCACATCCTTCCTATAATGTGGCGGCCAGAACTGCACACAGTACTCCAGCTGTGGCTTCACCAAGGTTCTGTACAACTCCAACATGACCTCCCTACTTTTGTAGATTCTATAAACAATTATTTGGGGTAGAATTAGTAGTTACATGGAAAAATATGGGTTGATAAGGAAAAGCCAGCATGGATTTCTAAAGGGGAAATCATGTTTAACTAGCTTGCTGGAGTATTTTGAAGAGGTAACAGGAAAGGTCAATAAAGGTAGTGTTGTTGATGTGGTGTATATGGACTTTGAAAAGGCATATGACACTGTGCCACGCAACTGACTTGTGAGATAAGTTATTGCTCGTGGAATAAAAGTAGCAATGTGGATACAAAATTGGCTGAAAAATAGGAAGCAGAACGTAATGGTCAATGGATATTTTTGGACTGGAGGAAGGTTTGTAGTGGAGTTCCCCAGGGGTCAGTAATGGGACCCTTGCTTTTCCTCATATATATTAATGATCTAGATCTTGGTGTGCAGGGGACAATTTCAAAGTTTGCAGCTGATACAAAGCTTGGGAGTGTTGGGAATTGTGAGGAGGACATTGTGGAACTTCAAGAGGACATAGACAAGTTGGAGGAGCGGGCAGATAGGTGGCAGATGAAGTTCAATGCGGAGAAGTGTGAGGTGATGCATTTTGGTAGGAAGAACATAGACAGACAATATAAAATAAGGGGTGAAATTTTGAAGGGGGTGCAGGAGCTGAAAGACTTGGGTGTATATGTGCATAGATCATTGAAGGTGGCAGGGCAGGTGGAGAGAGCAGTTAATAAAATCATATAGTATCCTGGACTTTATTAATAGGGGCACAGAGTACAAGAACAAGGAGGCTATGCTGAATTTATATAAGACACACGTTAGACCTCAGCTGGAATATTGTGTACAGTTCTGGGCACCATATTATAGGAAGGCCATGAACACACTGGAGAGAGCACAGAAGAGGCTAACAAGAATGGTTCCAGGGATGAGAAATTTCAGCTATGAGGATAGATTGAAAAGGTTGGGGCTGTTCTCCTTGGAGAGAAGAAGGCTGAGAGGAGATTTGATAGAGATGTTCAAAATCATGACGGGGCTGGACAGAGTAGATAGGGAGAAGCTGTTCCCACTTATAAAAGGAACAAGAATGAGAGGGGAGAAAAACTTTTTCACACGAGTTGTTCTGGTCTGGAATGCACTGCCTGGAAGTGTGGTGGGGGCAGGTTCAATCGAGGCATTCAAGAGGGTATTAGATGATCATTTGAATAGAAACAATGTGCAAGGGTATGGGGAAAAGAAAGGGCAATGGCACTAGATCAAAATGCCCATTTGGAGAGCTGATGCAGACATGATGGGCCAAGTGGCCTCCTTTTGTGCCATTAGGTTTCTGTGATTCTGTGATTGATATCACGATGGTCAGTGGAAAGCACGCTTTTAGTTTGTATTCCTGAAATTAAACTAATGGATAAACATTAGCCTCTGACCTCATGCAGAACAAGCTTGTGGGCTTAGGGTTGTATGATTAGTGTCAAGCTAATGATACTTATGCCAGTTTGTACAATATTTAAACAAAAGGGCGCATCGTCATTTGGATGTAATTTCTTTTGATAAAATGTCCATCTGGTATCATAGCTCAACATAATAAAATTACTAACAATCATTCTTTTATGACATTAGCAGAAGCCTTGTTTTGGTACAAGCACAAACTCCATTCAGTATAAGTCACAATATTTCTTCTAAAGTGCCAGAGAATGACATTTAGAAAATGTGCATTTTCCTCCATGGCTTTAGAAAACATGTCAATAAATACTTCACGGTTTCAACTGGAATTGACAATCAATTTATTATGAAAGTTAAATACAGAATTAGAACTAAAAGACTCAAGAATTAAATGTAATAATCAAGTTTTAGCATCTAAAGGTGGTCCATGAACAGCCTGTTTTCATTTCCATTCAAAATATTATAAAATTGTACTTAAATATTATGTGGAAGCCTGAAAACAGATGTTTTACAATAAGGTAGTTGGTATTCTTTACAGATGTTGGTTTGGCAATATATTTTTCATCAGGTGCAGCTTGCTATAAATACTGAAGTTAAAAAGCATCTCTTTTCCATTTGTGAGATGTGAGCCTTTCTTGCGAGGTCAGCATTTACTACCCATCCCCAATTGCACTTGAGAACCTTTCAGCCACCTTCTTGAATTGCTGTAGACCATGTGGTGTAGGTACACCCATAGTGCTATTAGGGAGTGAGTTCCAGGGTTTTGACTCAGCTACAGTGGCGATTATGGTTCCAAGTCAGGAGGGTTTGTGATTTGAAGAGGAAATTGAAGGTGGTGGTGTTCCCATGTACCTGCTGCCCTTGTTCTTCTAGGTGCAAGAAGTCTCAGTTTTCAAAGGTGCTGTTGAAGAAGCCTTCTCAAGGCAATTGAGGGTGGGTAAGAAATGCTTGCCTTGCTAGTGATGCCAACATCCCATGAAAGAACTAAAAAAAAAGCTGAAGATGGTTGAGGAACCCTGAGGAACACTTGCAGCGATGTCCTGGTACATGAGATTATTGGCCTCCAACAACCACAACGTTTGTGCTAGGTACAATTTCAACCAGTGGAGAACTTTTCCCACCAACACCCCCACCATTCCCCCCCACCACCCCCCCCCCCACCCCCCCCCCACCCCCCCACTCTAATTCCCATTGATTTCCCTTTCATGAAGGCACGTTGTTGCCCAACTCGGTCAAATAGCACCTTGATGTAAAGGACAGTTACTCTCACTTTACCTCTGGAATTCAGCTCTTTTGTCCATTCATGGACCAAGGCTGTAACAAGGGCTGGAGCTGAGTGGCCCTTGCAGAACCCAAACTGAGCATTGGTGTGCAGGCTTTTGCTAAGCAAGCGTCTCTTGATGGCACTGTCAAAGGCACCTTCTATTACAATGCTCGTGATTGAAATCAGACTGATGGGACATTAATTGGCTGGATTAAATTTGTCCTGCTTTTTGTGGATAGAACATACCTGGGCTTCACTTTCGCTGGGTCAAAATCCTGGATCTCCCTTCCTAACAGCACTGTGGGTGTACCTACACCACATGGACTGCAGCGGTTGAAAAAGGCAGCTCACCACCACCTTCTCAAGGCAATTAGGGATGGGCAATAAATCTTGGCCCAGCCAGCGAAGCCCACATCCTGTGAATGAACTTTAAAAATTTTAAAAATAAAGATTTTCCACATTGCCGGGTAGATGCCAATGTTGTAGCTGTACTGGAATGATTTGCCAAAGGGTGTAGCTTATTCTGGAGTACAAGTCTTCAGTATTATAGATGGGATGTTGTCAGGGCCCATAGCCTTTGCTGTCACTACTGCCTTCAGCTGTTTCTTGATATCACGAAGAGTGAATTAAATTTGCTGAAAATTTTTTTCTCTCATAGGATTGTTAGTCTGTGGAATTCTCTTCTCCAGGAGAGTGGTGGAGGCAGGGTTATTGACTATTTTACAGGCTGAGTGAGATGGATTCTTCACTGACAAAAGAATCAAATTGTATAGGGGTAGACTGGAAAGTAGAGGCCACAATCAGATCAGCCATGATCTTATCAAATGCTGGAGCAGGTTCGAAGGGCCAAATGGCCTACTCCTGCTCCTAATTCGTATGTACGTATGTTCCTATGTTCATATGGCTCTGCCATTATTTGAAGATGGAGATGTTTGTGCAGCCTTTTGCTCTGATTATTTATTGGATTGTCCATCGGTGGTCATGACAGAAAGTGGAAGGGCTGCAGAGCTTTGACCTGGTGTTGTTATGGGCAGAGCCAAGGAGAGAAATCATGGGCCCTGATGCTTCTGTTTCTGGGCCCCTTATCCCACCACTCACAACCCTTTAACCTGAATTGGGAACCATAGTCACTGGGGTCAAACTGTTTTATATAGGTTTAGCAAAACTTCTTGGCAGTTGTACTCTATTCCTCTACTTATAAGATCGTAAGATCTTAAGAAATAGGAACAGGACTTGGCCATTCAGCCCATCGAGCCTGCTCCACCATTCAATAAGATCATGGCTGATCTGATTGTGGCCTTAACTCCAATTTACTGCCTGTTCCCCATAACCCTTGTCTCCCATGTCAGTCAAAAGGCCCTTCTTCCTCTCGGCTGTTCTCCCTGTAGAAGTAGTTAGTCTTCTTATTTGCTGTCTCTGCAGCATCTCCCTCTCATGCTGCAGCCTAAGGGGGAACGGTACTATAACCCCCCTTGGCTAGAAGAAAGTGGTTTGCCTGGATGTTGCATTCAAAACTAACACTTTCTCCAGATGCAGTACCACTTCCTGCAGATTTCACCAACTGTGACCAGCTCCTCAAAACACCCAGCACTTCCACAGACTCAAACAGAACCAGTAAAAAGTAAACAACAATTAACCTGTGAGTTGTTGATCACCCCTTAAATCATACTGGCGGGGAGTCCTCCATACTGCTGAACACATCGTCAGCTGTGCCTGGTGGCAAGGACGTGAACTAGAGTGGGGAGGCCCAAAATCCCATTGAAAGTTCAAGTTTCAGTATGATAAACTTTCCAACTACCCCTTGGCCAGACAATCACACACAACTTGGTCATTCATATTATGCAGCCAGCTTCTTTGAAAGCTTGCCCTATGCAATATTAGGACAGTAATATCCAAAAGGCTTGAATCTCACAAGAACCACAAACATCAATCCCATGTGCAAATGAGAATATCTTGGACTAACAGTGACATATTCTATTGGCTCATGACTCCTGGTTTCACTTCCAAGTTTAAAAATGGTAAAACCTTCCAGTAACTTAGCACCAACCAATTCACCTGCACTAACATGCTACTTCTATCCACACTTGTGGGCTTTATTAACATAAACATTACACTTTACATTGAATTATAAATATTTTGTCATGTTAAATTGAAACTAACAACACTTACAAATGCCCAGCGTGGAGCATATAATAGGAGAGCAAAGTACTGCAGATGCTGGAAATCTGAAATATAAACAGAAATGCTGGAAATACTCAGAAGGCCAGGCAGCATCTGAGGAGAGAGAAACAGAGTCAACACTTCAGGTCCACAATCTGCACCAGTTCTGATGAAGGTTCACTGACCTTTGTTTCTCTCTGCACAGATGCCTCCAGACATGCTGAGCATTTCCAACACTTCCCATTTCTATTGGAGCAAAAATAACCCCTTTTGCCAGCCCGCCAAAAACAAACAGACACCTTGTGAGCCTCTCATGCCCCTTCAGCAAGAAATCTAGCAGCAGCTGCCTGAGATCTGATTTGGTGGTGGAGACAGGTTCGATCGAAGTATTCAAAAGGGGATTGGATAGCTGTCTGAAAAGAAAGAATGTGCAAGGTTACAGGGATAAGGCCAGGAATGGGTCTGGGTATCATGCTCTTACAGAGAGCCACTGCAGACTTCATGGGCTGAATGGCCTCCCTCTGCACTCTAAAGCTTCTGTGGTTCTGTGAATTCCAAAGAAAAAAATTAAGGTATGTTGAAAACATTCAATCTTGCTGAGCAAAAATAAAATGTTGAAGCAATAAAACGATAATTTAAAATTAAGTAATTAATAAAAATGACCATTTAAGAGTGCCTAGCAGCTGTCCATGTCTTATTAATGATATTGTTAAGTTTAATGACAAATATATTGTTAAGGTTTAATGGCAATTACATTGTCGAACAGGTGTTGGGTATTTGCAACACCTATATATGGGGATAACTGGGACACTGGGGAGTTACAGTAGTTTTGACTGTGAACTAAGTCAATAAATGCTCTCCAGCAAAGAAAGCAGCTGTGACTGAGTTTTACTTTCGCCAACCAGCTTGGATCCAGTTAACGTTGGTAGCAGAGGATGGCTGGCCTAAAGGTGAAGATTGGAAACTAAGATGACTTTCAGACAGAAGATTGTTATCGGAGTTACTTGTGAGAAGAATGGCTGAAACCAAGTGTAAAGCATCAGGGTATGATTCTCCACCACTGCTCTGTGAAGCTGAACATTATGGACCCATGGTCACAGGTTACATCCTTATCAAAGAAAAAGTAAGGTATGGCCTTGGCACTTTCACTTCCCACCAGAAGCAGGTTCAGGTGCAAAGTGTTTTCGGAGCATTAAGCTCATTAATTGGACACTGAGTAAGGTTTGAAAGAACTCTTAAAAATTTATGGACAAAGTTTATAAGAAAGATGACCTGTTAAATGCATATGAGGCATGGTCATATTTTGATAAATTTAGAAGGATGGATGGTTATTCCATAAAAAAATATATCATATACTTTAACAGGTTATATAACAGATTGCAGAAATTCTATTTGGAGATCCCTAATTCAGTACTTGCTTTCAAATTGTTGGATTTGCTAAAGTAACGAACATGGATAGGCTCCTGGTCTTAACTGGAGTCAGATTCTCAAAGATATACGCCTTTGGAACTGACGTATGAAGCTTTAAAAAAAATTTCGGGAAACATTCATTTCCAGCCACTTTCTTGGCACCAATGAAACATTCAGCGCTGACACAAAAAATGGAGGATTCGATGCTGGCAGCATTTTGAGACCATTTAGATATGGGACACAAGCATCAATATGAAAGAGGAGCCAAAAAAGAAAGGAATGAGGATAGAGACCCTTTTAGTAGCTCTAACAGACGACAGGAATTGCGTAACTATGGCAGGAGAATGATCCCTAGGAGTAACCGAGGAATGGTAAAGAGGTGCTTCTGATGTGACTCAATTTTGTGAAAAATTGTCTGAAGAGCAATAACAGGGCTCTTGAAATGACACATGACAAGGATGAATCAGAAGGGGAAAATAATGATACTGATCAGTCAGAAGGAATTGTACTGGTCACAAGAAGCTTTAGTCCTTTGATGGATTTTCTAGTGGCGGACAGAGGGTGTATGTGTTTATGGGTTGAATTATGCGTCAAGTGTGTGGCATTTCTGTCAGGTCCATCCTGTTGAAAATGGATCGTATTCAGCTAAAGGCAGACCCAGAAATGTTCTATTGGTATCACCAGCAGGCATCTTTCTGATGCATGTTGATGATTGTCTGTGGGGTGGTTCTGCAGAATTTGAGCAATGGGTGATATATAAAATAAAGAGAGAATTTAAGGTTGGAAGGTCAGGCTTTGGGGATCTTTAAATATATAGGGTTAGATATTAAGCAAATTAAGTCAGGAATGACCTTGACTCAACTGTCTTCTTTGTAAAATTTCAATTGCATCCCAATTTATCGAGCAAGGTCCTCAAAGAGAAAGCTGAACTAGGTTCAGTCACTTGTGTTGCAGTAACTATTGGTACTCCACTTGTAACTCTTTCAAGTACAAACCTGTTTCCATCTGTTTCAGATGAAGCTACATTGTTTCATAGTTTGCCATTGTGAGATTTGAACTCTTGATAATCTTTTAAATGAAAACCAAATCAACAAAATTGGGATAAATCAGGCACAGCCCCTAATTCAGGTCAGCTGTAAAACCAAGAACAAAGTTTAAAGGAAACTTACAAACTTTAAATCAAAATGTGATTAAAGGGGTCAACAAAACACCCCAGTCCCCGCGGTGCCCACCGAGCACGGAAGGCCTCGAGAGTGCCAGCAGACACCGCGTGCTCCTTCTCCAGGGACATCCGGCAGCGAACGTAGCCACGGAAGAGGGACAAACAATCGGGCGGGACTCCCCCGTCGATCGCCCGCTGCCTGGACCTGTTAATGGCCAACTTGGCCAGGCCCAGGAGCAGGTTCACGAGGAGGTCCTCCTCCTTCCCGACCCCCTTCCGCACCGGGTGCCCATAGATCAGGAGCGTGGGGCTGAAGTGCAAACAAAACATCAATAAAAGGTTTTTCAAATAACTAAAAAGGGAGTGCAGCCTACAACACCCCATGTATACATGGTCCACGGACTCCACAAGACCGCAAAAAGGGCATGTGTCCTGAGAGTCCGTGAACCTATGCATCCTCTTATTATAAGGGACTGCTGCATGCAACACCCTCCAACCCAGGTCCCCGATAGAAAGGGGGAGGACACCTCCGTAGAGGGCCTACCATCGGGGGCCTCCGCTGCCGGACGGCAACAAGGCACGCCAGGGCGTGTCCGGTCGACAGACAAGGGCGAGAAAATGGAAGGTGTGCAGCAGCAGTCAGTACAAAAAGCCCCTCTTTGCCGTGCCAAAAGGCACAGAGGGCATGTCCCCGAGGCGGCTCATATTGCGGGGCACCAGCACCCGAGGGAGGGTTCGGGGCTTGGGGCCAATGTGGAGTTCCGTCCGAACAGGGGAACGTTCAGACGGAAGACCACCGCGCACCTGGGCCACCTCAAGACCCAAAATAACATCGGGTCCGAGCACGACCGTTCTCAGGTCTTGGATGGCATCGGCTGCGACCTGGACACTCACAGACGCGCGTCGCGCCAACTCCTGCGGGAGCATCCAGCCCAGTCCTCCGCCACCCAGCACGTCCCCGATCCTGGTCACCCCTGCGGCCACAGCGCTCCTCTCCGCCAACCACTGAAAAGGACGGAGGGGCGGATTCCTGAGCAGCGGCTCTCTGACGATAGCCGCTACTCCTGACGGGGGAGAGCTGCGTCGCGAGGCGACCACTTTCCAGACTTTGATCAGGTCCTGGTAAAAGACGGGCAACGCCTGCAAGGAGCCACAGAGGCCCAGCTGTTCTATAAACAGGAGCTGCACGTCATAATTCAGGCCGTGCACCTGACGGAAGAAATACGTCATCAGGGCACACCATCTAGGAGGAGGCTCGACGTAGAGGTATCGCTGCAGGGTCTGAAGGCGGAAAGTCGCCACCTGTGTCCGTAGGCACACTAACGCCTGACCACCCTCCCTAAGCGGGAGACTCAGAACCTCGGCAGCGACCCAGTGCAATCTTTTGTCCCAGAAGAAGTCGACTAACAATCTCTGGATTCTTGTGACAAAGTCCGGGGGAGGGGTCAAAGTGACCAGCCGATACCACAACATGGCGGCGATCAGCTGGTTTATGACCAGAACTCGACCTCGGTAAGATAGCACTCGGAGCAGTCCTGTCCAGCGCCGCAGGCGAGTGGTGACTTTCGTCTCCAGTTGCTGCCAGTTTGCCGGCCAGGATTCCTCAGCAGGGCAGAGATGGACCCCCAGGTAGAGGAGGCTGGTCCTGCTCCAGGTGAAAGGCCTGAGCTCCTCGGGTAGGGGATCCATCTGCCACTGACCGACCAGGAGTCCAGAACATTTACCCCAGTTGATCCTGGCAGAAGAAGCGGCAGAGTAGACCTCCTGGCACTCGCGCATCCTCCGCAGGTCAGCCGGGTCACTAAACATAAGGAGCACGTCATCGGCGTAAGCCGAAAGGACCACCCCGATGCCCGGCCCGCGCAGAACCAATCCCGACAACCTCCTCCGCAAGAGGCGCAGGAAAGGCTCCACGCAAATAGAATACAACTGGCCAGACAGGGGGCAGCCCTGACGTACCCCTCTCCCAAAGCAAAGGGGCGCCGTCAGGGACCCGTTAACCTTCACTAGACACTCTGCGACGGTGTACAGAAGTCGGATCCGGGCGACAAAATGCGTCCCGAACCCGAAAGCTCGCAGAGTTCCGAGTAAGTATTCGTGATCCACCCTGTCAAACGCTTTCTCCTGATCGAGAGACAGGAAGGCGCTCGACAGACCAGCCCTCTGGGAATGGTGGATGATGTCCCGGACCAGATGGATGTTATCATAAATGGTTCGGTCCGGGACGGTGTAGGACTGGTCAGGGTGGATCATGTGGTCCAGCACGGTGCCGAGCCGAGAAGACATGGCTCGGGCGAAGATTTTGTAGTCCGTGCTGAGGAGGGAGACCGGGCGCCAGTTTTTAAGAAGGCGGAGATCCCCCTTCTTCGGCAGCAGGGCAATCACGGCCCTGCGCCACGAAAGGGGCATCTCCCCGGTAGCAATGCTCTCCCCCAGGACCCCCGCGAAGTCGCTCCCCAAGACGTCCCAGAACGCCCTGAAGAACTCCATGGTCAGCCCGTCTAGTCCCGGGGTTTTGCCCCTAGAAAGACCGTCGAGTGCTCCCCCAGACTTATAGGGGAGTTGAGCTTTCCGGCGCACTCCGGGCCGACCTGCGGCAGGTCCTCCCACAAAACTCTGCAAGCTTCCTCACTGGACGGATCCGGAGAGAACAGGGCAGTGTAAAAATTTCAATTGCATCCCAATTTATCGAGCAAGGTCCTCAGAAAGAGGAATCTGAACTAGGTTCAGCCACTTGTGTTGCAGTAACTATTGGTACTCCACTTGTAACTCTTTCAAGTACAAACATGTTTCCATCTGTTTCAGATGAAGCTACATTGTTTCATAGTTTGCCATTGTGAGATTTGAACTCTTGATACTCTTTTTTTGAGTAAACCTGTTTCCATCTGTTTCAGATGAAGTTACATTGTTTCATAGTTTGCCATTGTGAGATTTGAACTCTTGATACTCTTTCGAGTACAAACCTGTTTCCATCTGTTTCAGATGAAGTTACATGTTTCATAGTTTGCCATTGTGAGATTGGAACTCTTGATCGTAGGGTTACAAACCCACTACCATAACCACTTGGCTATTTAGGCCAAGCCTAACTCGGACGTGAGTCTTGCCCACCACGTTTCCATCTGTGTTCAGATGAGGTTACATTGTTTTATAGTTTGCCATTGTGAGATTTGAACTCTTGATACTCTTTCGAGTACAAACCTGTTTCCATCTGTTTCAGATGAAGTCACATTGTTCCATAGTTTGCCATTGTGAGATTTGAACTCTTGATTGATATTTTGATGATGTAACAGATGTTGTGTAACTCTTTTGAGTACAAACACATTTCTATCTGTTTTTCAGATGAAATTACATTGTTTGCCAGTGTGAGATTTGAACTCTTGATCTTAGGATTACAAACCCAGTACCATAACCACTTGGCTATTTAGGCCAAGCAAAATGTTAACTGTGTTCCTCTCTGCAGATGCTGCCAGACCTGCTGTGTTTTTCCAGGTATTTTTGTTTTTATTACTGACTGCTAACTATAGTTTGCTATTGTGAGATTTGAACTCCTGATCTTAGAGTTCTAAACCTAGTACCATAACCACTTGGCTATTCAGGCCAAGCTTTTTAAGCACGTTTCCATCTGTTTCAGATGAAGTTACATAGTTTGCCATTGTGAGATTTGAACTCTTAATCTTGGGGTTACAAACCCAGTACCATAACCACTTGGCTATTTAGGCCAAGCTAAACACATTTCCATCTGTTCCTATTCAGATGAAGTTACATTGTTTCATAGTTTGCCATTGTGAGATTTGAACTCTTGATCTTGGGGTTACAAGCCCAGTACCATAACCACTTGGCTATTTAGGCCAAGCTTAAATTTTTGTCTATTAAAGACTTCACCAGGACAAGCATCATAGTTTGCCATTGTGAGATTTGAACTCTTGATCTTGGGGTTACAAACCCAGTACCATAACCACTTGGCTATTTAGGCCAAGCTTAAGTTGTAACTCTTTCGAGTACAAACCCGTTTCCATCTGTTTCAGATGAAGTTACATAGTTTGCCATTGTGAGATTTGAACTCTTGATACTCTTTTGAGTAAACCTGTTTCCATCTGTTTCAGATGAAGTTACATTGTTTCATAGTTTGCCATTGTGAGATCTGAACTCTTGATCTTGGGGTTACAAACCCAGTACCATAACCACTTGGCTATTTAGGCCAAGCTAAATTTTTGTCTATTAAAGACTTCACCAGGACAAGCATCATAGTTTGCCATTGTGAGATTTGAACTCTTGATCTTGGGGTTACAAACCCAGTACCATAACCACTTGGCTATTTAGGCCAAGCCCAAATATTTGTTCAATGTCTCTTCCATTTCATAGTTTTGCCATTGTGAGATTTGAACTCTTGATACTCTTTTGAGTAAACCTGTTTCCATCTGTTTCAGATGAAGTTACATTGTTTCATAGTTTGCCATTGTGAGATTTGAACTCTTGATCTGGGGGTTACAAACCCAGTACCATAACCACTTGGCTATTTAGGCCAAGCCCAAAACACATTTCCATCTGTTTCAGATGAAGTTACATTGTTCGCCATTGTGAGATTTGAACTCTTGATCTTGGGGTTACAAGCCCAGTACCATAACCACTTGGCTATTTAGGCCAAGCCTAAAAATGGTTTTCATGGTAACTCTTTCGAGTACAAACCTGTTTCCATCTGTTTCAGATGAAGTTACATTGCTTCATAGTTTGCCATTGTGAGATTTGAACTCTTGATCTTGGGGTTACAAACCCAGTACCATTACCACTTGGCTATTTAGGCCAAGCTATAAAGTAACTCTTTTGAGTACAAACATGTTTCCATCTGTTCCTATTCAGATGAAGTTACATTGTTTCATGGTTTGCCATTGTGAGATTTGAACTCTTGATACTCTTTCGAGTACAAACCTGTTTCCATCTGTTTCAGATGAAGTTACATGTTTCACAGTTTGCCATTGTGAGATTTGAACTCTTGATCTCAGGGTTACAAACCCAGTACCATAACCACTTGGCTATTTAGGCCAAGCATTAAGTTTCAGGGGAGTAACTCTTTCGAGTACAAACCCGTTTCCATCTGTTTCAGATGAAGTTACGTTGTTTCATAGTTTGCCATTGTGAGATTTGAACTCTTGATCTTGGGGTTACAAACCCAGTACCATAACCTCTTGGCTATTTAGGCCAAGCCTAACACATTTCCATCTGTTCCTATTCAGATGAAGTTATATTGTTTCATAATTTGCCATTGTGAGATTTGATCTCTTGATCTTGGGGTTACAAGCCCAGTACCATAACCACTTGGCTATTTAGGCCAAGCCTCTCCAAAAGAGGAACTCTTGATACTCTTTCGAGTACAAACCTGTTTCCATCTGTTTCAGATGAAGTTACATGTTTCACAGTTTGCCATTGTGAGATTTGAACTCTTGATCTCAGGGTTACAAACCCAGTACCATAACCACTTGGCTATTTAGGCCAAGCATAAAGTAACTCTTTTGAGTACAAACATGTTTCCATCTGTTCCTATTCAGATGAAGTTACATTGTTTCATGGTTTGCCATTGTGAGATTTGAACTCTTGATACTCTTTCGAGTACAAACCTGTTTCCATCTGTTTCAGATGAAGTTACATGTTTCACAGTTTGCCATTGTGAGATTTGAACTCTTGATCTCAGGGTTACAAACCCAGTACCATAACCACTTGGCTATTTAGGCCAAGCCTAACACATTTCCATCTGTTCCTATTCAGATGAAGTTATATTGTTTCATAATTTGCCATTGTGAGATTTGATCTCTTGATCTTGGGGTTACAAGCCCAGTACCATAACCACTTGGCTATTTAGGCCAAGCCTCTCCAAAAGAGGAACCTGCATCCAAGGGAGAAATAGACCAATTAAGAAGTTTGATTGGACAATTGAACTGGTTGTGCACCCAAACTAGACCTGATGCTAGTTATGACATATTGGAACTGGGTACAATGATGAAGCACCCTACAGTTGAGGGAGTCCTGAGAGACAATAAAACATTAAAGAAATTAAATTCAGAGAATGAAAAAAGAGGGGAATCTGTCAATATCTTATTAATTTCATTGTTAAAGTTTATTGGCAATTACGTTGTTAAACAGCTGATGGGTATTTGAACATCTATAAATGGGGATAAAGTCTGCCAGCACAATTAAGGTCTTCTATGACCAGTGGGCTTTGCAGGGACTGGGATGCATTAATGACCTGCACAATCATATTTTAGTTTGACCTTTGTAAGTTACCTTTGTGTTTTATCTTTTGTTGCAGCCCCCTTTAAGGGCTGCCTTGTTTATTTGTTCATTTAGTCTTTTGTTAATTTGTCCCCCCTTGTTATTGGTTTATTCAAAAAGAGTATAACTGGGGATAAAGACCGCTGGCATGATTAAGGCCTTCCATGACTGCTGCGCACCATGGGGGCTGGGATGCTTTATTGACCCCCATAATCATATTTTGGTTTGATCTTTGTAAGTTTCCTTTGTGTTTGCCTTTTTTGTAGCAGTTTCCCTTTAAGGGGCTGCCCTTTTATTTGTTCATTTGATATTTGTTGATTTTGCCCCCCTTTTTCTATTGGTTCAATCAAAAGAGCATATATCACAAAGGAAACTTACAAAGGTCAAATCGAAATGTGATTATGGGGGGGTCAACAAAGCACCCCAGCCCCTGTGGTGCCCACTGGTAATGGAAGGCCTTAATCGTACCAGCAGACTCAAACTCCATTTATATTCTTTTGAAATAAACCAACGAAAAGCAAATTAGATGATGAATAAATTAAACAAATTAACAGGGGGCACTCCCTTAAAGTGACTTTGGATTTATTCATCATCTAATTTGCTTTTCGTTGGTTTATTTCAAAAGAATATAAATGGAGTTTGTGTCTGCTGGTACGATTAAGGCCTTCTATTACCAGTGGGCACTGCAGGGGCTGGGGTGCTTTGTGGACCCCCATAATCACATTTTGGTTTGACCTTTGTAAGTTTCCTTTGTGATTTTGTCTTTTTTGTTAGTTTCCATTTAAGTTGCCCCTTTAATTTATACATTTGATCTTTTGTTAGTTTGTTCCCTTTAATTGTTAATTTGGTAGTTAAAAAGAGTTTATAAATGGGGATATCTGGGACTCTGGGGTTGGAGTAATGTTGATTGTGAACTAAGTCAATAAATTCTCTCCAGCAAAGAAAGCAGCTGTGTCTTAGTTACCTTCACCATCTGGCATGAATCCAGTTAACACTAACCAATAAAATCTTTTCTGCCTTTTCGCCTTAGAAGCAGAACTAGAGAGAGACAGATTCGGCCTCCAGCTCTGGTCACCAGGGAAGACAAGGGGTCTGGGACCGAGCTATGGAGTTGAGTTTAACTAACACCAACCTTGCATTTGCCTCTGGTGGTGCACACCCCAAGGTGGGCTCAGTGGAATTCATGCAAAAGTGGGGGTTGGAAGCAGGTTGCCTTTCAGCCTGGGTTTTCCTCCTTTCCCGGGCCAGTGTGTGGATTTTTTTTGCGGGAGGTGGAGGAGGAGGAGGGGGTGACTCTGTGTGTGTCCCCACAATGAGAAGCATGTGAGTGTGAGCATGTCCGGCTCACTCCCCGTCTCAGGGCTCACATACTCTCTCAAACTCACTCACTCATACACACACATACACAGGCCATACTGTCAGGAGATTGGGTTGGGAGATCAGGTTGGGAAGGCCCTGGCCCAGGGCCACACACCATCAAGAGGCAATTCATTTTTGATTTTGGGTTTATTTTGTTTTGAAATAGTTTGCATATGGCCAGTTCAAGTGAAAAAGTAATTTAGAAAAGAGTTAGATAATTGAACTGGAAGGCTGCTAAGAGCATTCCATGTATATCACACATATACAGCAATGGTATTTGACTTGAGTAGTGAAAACAGAGAAAATGATTTTATAAGTTATATAGAATGCTAGTAATTAAGAAACATAGACCTAATGAAGAAATTCATTATCTAGGGATTATTAACATGATTTATGGTAGTAATTAAGGTATTAGCCAATCAGCAATTAAGCAAAGAAATAAAGTGAGAGCAGGAGAAAAATAAATGAATAATGATCCATGGTCCGCTGCTTATGTGTAACCTGTCATGCAAGAATAAAACAATTAGAACAATGCTAAAACCATTGTAATAAATCAGAGGAAATTGTACAGGAAGGAAATAAGAAACTTCAAATCTCACAAAACTTAACCGCATTTCGCTACATATGCCAAGCTCGGGTGAAGAAATTTCAATTGCACAAAGGGGACAGCGTGCTCTGAAAGTAGCACATGGGATCCTTTATGGGTCCAGTGCTTGTATGGGAGGGTGAAAGTGTAGCCAAAAGCAGACGTGGACTATATCATCCAAATGCACCCGGGCTGTCAAAACAAGTGGCTGCATGGACTTGGCCTTTTGCTCCTGGACAATCGGATCTCAAGAGCTGGAACTTAATCCCGGAGCAAAGCACCCATTGTTCGCTTGTTTGAGCATTGAAGGATGAAACAGCCACTTGAGAAAGAGGCAGTGCTACCTGAGCCCAGGTCTTCTGAAGGCATGAGTCCCAGTGATTAGCAGCGTGTGCACCCCCTTTCCTGGACATGGTTGTGGGATTCTCTTAGCATTCTTTGAGATTTTTTTTCGCTATTCACAGCTGAATTGTAGCTTCAGCAGATTGGAACCTCACTCTTAGATGTGCTTAGTGTTGCTTCTGGCATGTTCTCCTGTACACCTCATTTTATTAGGGTTGGTCCCTGGCTTGATAATTATGGTAGAGTGGATATGCTGGGCCATGAGGTTACAAATTGTGGTTGAATACAATTCTGCTGATGTTGATGGCCCATAGGGCCTCATGGTTGTCCAGTTTTGAGCTGCTCAATTGTTAATCTATCCCATTGTGTATAGTGGTCATACCACACAATGTAATGGAGCATTTCTTCTGCATGAAAGGGACTTCATCCTCATAAAGACAGTGTGGTGGCTACTCCTATCAATACTGTCATGGACTGATGCATCTGCAACAGATTGAAGAAGATGAGGCTATGTAACTTTTTCTGTCTTGTTGGTTCTCCTATTGCCTGCTGAAGGCCCAGACTGGTAGAAATGTCCTTCAGGACTCAGCCAATTCAGCAGTAGTGGTGTTACCGAGACACTCTTGGTTATGGACATTGAATCCCTCACCCAGAAAACATTCTGTGCCCTTGCTACTACCCTCAGCTTCCTCCAACCATATGATATAAGGTAAAGATGGCAAAGGACATACAATAAAAATAACTTTTACTTAAATAGCGTCATAAACATATCAAAAACATCTTAAAGTACAATGGTAAAAACAAAAGCTTGGTCAAAGGAGATATTAGCAGATAAAAACAAAAAACTGCGGATGCTGGAAATCCAAAACAAAAACAGAATTACCTGGAAAAACTCAGCAGGTCTGGCAGCATCGGCGGAGAAGAAAAGAGTTGACGTTTCGAGTCCTCATGACCCTTTGACAGAACTATTAGGAGTGTTGACCAAAAGCTTGGCCAGGTGTGGTTGTTAAGGAAGACCTTAAAAGAAGAGAGGGGGAGAGATTTAGACAGGGAAATCTGGAGTGTGGCATAGCTGACTGAAAATATAGGCATCAATAAGGGTGCAAAGGAGGAGGAAATACAGAAGAAGTCAGAATCAGGAGAATGGGAGGTAGAGTGAGGGGCAAGCTTGAAGTTGTAGGGCTGAAGAAGGTTACAAGGAGGGACAAGGTTTATTTGCACACACTCAAAGGCTGGAGAGGAGGGTAGCAACTTTGCCTCCTTTGCACTCGTATGGTAAAAGAGAAAGCAAGGTTTACTGGGTAAAAGACAACAGAGAAAAGAATTATTGCTTCACATGAGTCCAGAGTCAAAGTCCAATGAGATATTTCTTCAAGGAGGTCAGCAGCTTGAAAACCGTTGCTGTATAATTCAATTTTCCAGTGGAGTTGACTTCACACGGGAAGATAGGCACACAGATGAGTCAGTCTTGTAGGTGATGGTACAGAAGTTCCAGTAAAAACAGCGTAAATGGGGCCAAGTATTCAATCCGGTTAGAGCCCCTTTCTCTATGCTGCTACTCTTAGATGGTAAGATGGTAGACTGAGCTTTCAGTACATCAAGGTAATATAACTGGTTCCACCAGCTGGAGGTTTATGTCACATGACTCCCACCTCACCATTTATAAAATCATTTTCTCTGTTTCGAAAACTCAGATGAAATACCATTGCTATATATATATATATGTTTGTATCCCTTTGTCTGGATCCTTGAGACTATTAAATATTCCAACCATTAAGACTTAAAAGAAAAGTTGCGGGGTCCTTTGTCCTAACAGGTGAATAAGCTCCGGTTGACCAGGCCTGATTTATGAAATGCAAATGGCCTTTGTATAGTTCTTTTTGAAATTTGGTCTCTGTAACCAACAGGGGTTGTTAGGGTCTCTTCAGAGATAACAAGGTACAAGTTTCTGTGACACTGTCATGGTAGCTCTTTTTGTTTAGGGTCACAGACTGACATAACTTCAGTCATTTTAAAAGGTCATTATCCAGTTTTCAAAATTTTAGAAATTAGCCATGTGTGTTTATATAAAAATATCCAGTGCAAGGGCTTAGTCCCCTGACAGTCAGCAGAACTGTTGATCTGAAAATTAGGAGTGGAAGATGGGAGGCCAACCCGAAAGAATTAGAATATGTACGTTTAGAGATATCAAATGCATGATTAAGGATTTAAGCAGAGTCTTCTCTGATGCCAAAATGTGTGTAACCAACTTTAGCAGAACTTCTAGAGTTGGGCTTAATGACAGGTGTTAAGGTATATCCCAACAAGTAATATGCTTGCTGTTGGGGTGGGATATCCAGCAAAGACTGCAGCAGCAGTTTAAAGGGGAACACTTTTTCAGTTGGCCAAAATAATATTATAATAATTGGAGTCTTGTAAAGGAAGTGCAGCTTGGCTGGCACTGCAAGCAACTCTGTCCAAAAGTGAACAGTCCAGAGTTAATAGGAAATATCATTGCTCTAAATGAATGCTGTTTCCAACCGGTAAAGTTTGCAAAGTAAAGTTTACAAATTTCACCAAATCAGTCAAGGTAAGAGTTCCCATTTTAATGTTAGACACGTAGATAGACAAAGCATGAATACCACAAAGTATTTCCTCCTACTCTGACAGCCTGTTAGCTCTTTGAATACTTACCCTTCATGCCCATTCTTAAGCATGGCATATACTTGAGGTGGAACACTGATCACACTAATGTCCCATGAGGGTTTAGTCCAAAAAACCGCATTCAAACAGTATCTAGTTGCATGATGCAAATACATGTATTCATTGCTGCAATCGAGTTTAAGATGGCTACTTGAATGTTTGTCCATGTTCCAGACATTACTAACACCTCAATTTTGCTTCTCTTCTTGCAGGACAAGGCAGCATATTGCAGAAAATAACTGATGCTATTGGAAGTTGGAGCTGTAATCTTAAGTCTGTCTGAGCAGTCAAAGAGGCAACTCCATGAATCATTGGTACAAACTATAAAGGGAGCAGAAAAGAGTGCATTGAGTTTCCCCTATTCATCATCTCAAACTCAGGATTAATACTATCTGTCTCATGTTCTTTCTCTTGATCACTCATTTATCTTCAGACATAGCAAAAATTGCATGACATGGTATTTTGTATAAGTATACTGAGAAGTATTTATGAATATTTGTTATTTAATTGGAAGGGAAATCTTGAATCTCGAATACACAGTGGCTGGGCCACAGTATAAGGCCAGCGTAACATGTCACAACAAATGGAAACATTTCAGCCATAGCAGATTGACAATCAAATATGATTCAATTGGAAAACAACTACTACTAATGCCAAGTGTTTTATCCATCAAACATTAAAAATATGAACAAGTTCATTCATATGCTTAGGCATGTTGCACAGGGTTTACTGATCTAATCACCAAAGAACTTATTCCCAGCTAACAGCTGAAATATTTGTCTGATGGCACAATTCAACAAAAAAATAGGCAAATACATTTCCAATAAGAATGACAAGTATGAGACGGATTCACATTTATCAGACTCTAGGCCCAAAGTTTGTTACCATTTCAAAAAATAATCATTCAGAAGCTAAAAGCTACATGTTACTAATCAACAAATTGTTTTCAGGCTTCTGCAACAGAAGTTAGTGCTCGTATGCAACTACTGTCTCGGCTGGAACCCATTAATCTTTGAGTTACTTCATCTGAACAACAAGTACACAGCAATGTCATTGTCAGCATCATTCTAGGTACAAGAGGACATACAGACTAGATACAACAGAACCTTTTTCTATTATGGAAGACCTCATTAGATCATGTGGTTCTTTAGTGACTCATTAAGATATCATATAGTAATTGAAGGTATCACCTTTCCTATTGCCTATCAGAGGTCATGTGATTGTACTAGGAGGCTCTGAATGTGTGTGAATACGTAAATCTTAAGAAAACAGAAAAGAATACGCCTCAGTGGCGTGAAAACCAGAGACACAGCAATGAAGGGAGAGGCAATGTCCACTTTTAGAAAAACAAAAAGGCCTAGTAGGAACACTTCAACAGCAATTCCAAGGTTAATCTGTTATAGATATGGGGGTGACCACGTACCAGACACCTTCAGAATCAAGGAGGCAGAATGCCATTACTGAAATAAGAAAGGTCATGTAATAAAACAATGAAGGGCGAAATTGAAACAGCCTGTAAGGCAGCAAACCAATATGATCAAATTGAATAATACAACAGAACCTGAAATTGCCGATACCAACATCTATTCCCTGAACAATGTCATAGCGGTAAAAACCAAACCTATTACTGTTCCAATCCAAGTGAATGCAAAACCACTAATAAGGGAGGTAGCTATGGAAGCCTCAATCACAGTGATGGGAGAGCACGCATTTAAATACCTAAATGAAGGCACCCAACCACTGAACATGGAGCAAACAACGGCTCAATTAAAAAAATACACTAGAGAATCCATACAGTTAAAGGGCATCGCCACAGTACCTGTGTCCTATAGGCAATGGACAGCCCAACTTACAGTGATCATAGTGACAGATGAAGGACCTAGTCTTCTGGATCGAGACTGGTTAGAAAAAATCAAGCTCAACTGGTCTGAAATATTTCACTTGAGGACAAGAGGAATTCCTGAATTGCTAAGGAAATATGACATATTTCGTGAAGAATTAGGGAAGTTAAAAGGCTTGCAAACAAAAATATATGTGGATTCTCAGGCAACACCCCATTTCTTTAAGGTCAGACTAGTGCCTTATGCCTTAAAGAAGAAGGTGGATGCAGAACTGCGCCAGTTAGAAAAGCTAGGCATCATCCAACCCGTCCAAATTTTAGAATGGGCAGTGCCCATAGTCCCAGTGGTGAAGCCTGACCAAACTATATGCATTTGTGGGGACTATAAATTGACCATGAACAAGGCAGCCAAACTAGATAAGTATGCCGTCCCAAGAATAGACGACTTATATGCAAAGCTAGCTGGAGGTAAATCCTATTCAAAATTGGACGTGAGCTATGCATACCAACAGTTAGAGCTGGATAGCATGTTTAGAGGGTATGTAACCATCAACACTCACAAGGGACTATCAAAATACTCGCCTACCCTTTGAAGTACTGTCTGCATGTGCAATCTTCTAAAGGACAATGGAGAGTCTTTTGCAAATATTTTCCCCGAATAGTAGTATACCTAGATGATGTCTTAATCACAGGGTCAACTGTAACGGAACACTTGGCCAACTTGGAAGAGGTGCTAAGATTCTTAGAAGCCACTGTACGATTAAAGAAAGGGAAATGTAAATTCCAAGTGCCAGGAGTTACTTACCTGAGTCGCAGGGTGGATACAATGGGTTTACATCCAGTGGAAGAGAAAGTTAGGACAATCTAAAATGCACCCTCTCCATCCAGTGTAACCGAATTTAAGTCTTTCCTGGGCATGATCAATTATTATAGCCACTTCTTCCCAAATTTGTCAACAATGTTAGCACCATTACACTTGTTGTTAAAGAAGAATCATCATTGGTCGTGGAATTCACAACAGGAAAAAGCCTTTATGAAAGTTAAGAAGCTGTTTATTCATCATGTTTACTGGTACACTACGACTCTTTGAAAGAATTGGTATTAACATGTGATGTGTCTTCTTATCGTGTGGGAGCTGTGTTATCACATAGGATGGAAAATGGATCAGAAAGCCCACTTGGCTATGTCTCCAAAACCCTCCACAGCTGAGAAGGGTTATTTCCAACTAGAAAAGGAAAATTTATTAGTGATAGCCGAAGTGAAGAAATTCCACCAGTATCTGCATGGACGACATTTCACCATTGTGTCGGACCATAAACCATGAATGGGTTTATTCAGTCAGGGTAAGGCCATTCCACCAATAGCATTAGCAAGAATTCAACATTGGGCTTTGGTATTATCTGCGTATGAGTAAACCTTTATGCACTGTCCTGACTTGCATACTGCAAAGCAGACGCACTCAGACGTCTCCCATTACCAGATAGCATTGTACATGCTCTAATGCCACGAGAAATTGTGCTTGTGCTGAATTTCCTGGACTCTTCACCTGTGTGAGAAGAAAATTAGGAATTGGAAGAACAGAGATCCAAATTTGTCAAAAGGCCGAGACCTTGGATTGCAAGGGTGGTCAAATTCATCAGTGTCTGAAGAGGCGGGACCATTCCATGCTCAAGGAAACAGAGTTAAGTTGTCAAAATGGAATCTTGTTGTGGGGATCAAGAGTTGTCGTCCCTTCGCAAGGAAGGGAAGCACTCTTGACAGAGGTTCACAGTGCACATCTAGGCATATTGAAGATGAAAGTGCTCGTGTGAAGCTATGTCTGATGGCCAGGCATTGACAGTGACATTGAAAGCATGGTCAAGCACTGTCTCCACTGTCAGCAACAACAGAAGTTGCCTATTTCAGCTCCACTGCATTTGTGGGAGTGGCCGGGTCGACCCTGGGTTAGACTACATATTGATTATTTAGGATCATTCTTAGATACCATGTCTTTATTGATCATAAATGCACATTCTAAATAGATGGATGTGTATGAAGTTAGATCACTGACAGCGAACGCAACTATTGAAAAGCTGTGTCAATGTTTCAGTATACATTGTCTACCGGAAGCCACTGTTTTGGATAATGGTACAATCTTTACCAGTACAGAGTTTCAGACACTATTGAGTTTAAATGGAATTAGACATATTAAAACAGCACTATATCATCCCTCATCAAATAGTTTAGCTGAAAGAGCTGTGCAAACTTTCAAGTCTGGAATGAAGAGGTTATCAGAAGGTACTTTGGAAACTTGACTTTCCTGCTTTCTTCTCAATTATCATATGACACCTCATTCAACTACAGGTTCAACGCCATCTGAGTTATTGATGAAACGCCTCCTACTTACAAGGTTAAATCTGGTGTTTCCAAACTTAGAGGGGAAGATAGAGAAGAATCAAGGTAATCAAAAATTGAATCATGATATTCGTAGCAAAGCTTGAAGATTTACTGTGCGGAATTTTGGAAGTGGACATTGTTGGTTTCCTGGTACAATTGTCTCAGAAACTGGTCCTTGTCCTTACAGGTGGAAGTGGAAGACTGAACTGTTTGAAAACATGTGGATCATCTTCGGAATAGAGAGCCATTCCAACAACCAGCTATTCCGCCTGTGATTAACATTGAACCATGAATCCTTGAGGTGACAGATTGACCTAGAATAGATATGCCTGATGTGTCTGTAGAGTTGCCAAAACTGAACTGCCACTTTCTAATGATGTATCTGGTGCTGTGATTCCTGATCATGTCGATCCAGTGGAAGAACCTCAAGTGAGAGAGCTACACCGCTCTAACCAAATAAGGAATCCACCTCAGAGACTTAATCTTTCACCTGTGTTGTATATATGTAAATGTTGTGGGATATTCAAATATTTTCTGTAAATAGAAACTGTAAAAAAAACTAAAGGGGGAGGAAATGTCGTAATTGAAGGTATGGTCTTTCCTATCGCCTATCCAGAGTCATGTGATGGTTCTTGGAGGCTACAACCAATGAGCCCCAAGTCTGGGTAATCTGGAGTGTGGGGCCTTCTTGTTGATGACCCAGTTCAAGCATGTGGTATCTGAAAAGCTTTCTGTAATAAAGTAATCTTTTTTGAGTTGAAACATGTCCGGTACGTCAAGTCATTACATTTGGCGATGAGGGTAAAATAGCTCCGATGCTGCACCTTGCCTTGTGAACGTGAGTACATAATTGTTAAGAAAAAAGAAAAAAATACTCACCAGTCATGTCTCTGTAATAAAGTTATCTGTTTCAAGTTGAAATCTGTCCGGTATGTCAGGCCATTACATATTATTAAGCAGAGAAGGAATCAAATTCCTTTTTTAAAAGCTGTAAGTTAGGAAAAATGTAAATAAATTAAGTCTTCGGGAAATAAAAGAAAAATCCTACTCTACTTAAAGTAGTGTGAATTGTGACTATTTATATCTACCAAATCCTCTCTGCAACTCTGCTTTCTGAAGTACAAAGAGGCAAACTGCAGCTTTTCATGAAATTAGGTGACTTTTGGCCTAAGAGTTTTCACTTTGCGCACAATTGGTGAAATAACTGCAAATTCCATTAGTTTTGATCAGTATTATTTTTCATACAGTCATTATGGCACCGAATGAGGCCAATCAATTCATTGAGTACATTGGAGAATCCAGTCAGTCCGGGTCCTCAGCTGTATCACTTTAGCCCTGCAAGTTTATTTCCCTCAAGTACCCATAAATTTTCCTTTTAAAATCATTGATCATCTCTGTTATCTCTGTTATCACCACTCTCATAGGCAGCAAGTTCAGGTGATTGCCATGTAAAAGGTTCTTCCTCACATCCCTCCTGCATTTCTTATCCAAAACCTTAAAACTGTGTCCTCTACTCCCTGTAGCATCAGCTGGTGTGAGCAGTTTTTCTTTGGCTGCCTTATCTAAAGCTGTCATAATCTTGTACACCTCTTTCATATTTGCCCTCAATCTCCTTTGCTTCAAGGAGAACAACCCCAGCTTTTCCAACCTAAGCTCCCTATTCTGCTAAGTGTGATAGACTTTGAACAGATCTAGCAATGCAAAACAGGGCATCCGTGAGGCACTGTAGGCCATCAGCAGCAGCAGCAGAATTGTATTCAGCCACTGTCAGTGAAGAGTGCAGAGGGGCATGCCAGGAGCAGCACCAGGCATATTTAAAAGTGGGATGTCAATCTGGTGAAGCTACAACACAGGAATGCTTACATGCCAGACAGCGAAAGCAGTGTGCCATAGACCGATCTAAGTGATCCCATGCCAAAAGGATCAGATCTAAGCTCCGCAGTCTGTTGTAAGATGCCTTTAAGAGATAGCATCATACCTTCACTTTAAAGGAACTGTGTCATGCAAAACAGCCTCAGTTTGACTTCGGCCTGGAGCAGAACACAGACACACAGCTCTGCAGCTTTGATGTCCTCAAGCTCTCTGTCCATGTATATCTGTTCACATGTGCCTAGAACTAATAAATGAATCCACAATGTCTGCGCAACCCCTTATGAGGGACTGTTGCTTTTATATCATTATATAACATACACGACATGGTATGAAGCAGTGGTTCCTGCTAAATGACATAGTGCTCAGCCTGGCAGCAGGATTAAATACAGGTTCGACATGGTGAACAGTTTTACATCATGCTACATGGCATGAGACAACTCTCAATGTTCTGGTCAGATTGCAATGAAATCGCAGCATCAGAGAATGTTGAAATCGCAGTGTGCTGACTGCACAGAAAGGCTTTGAAGACACAGTGCAGGGATAATGCTCAGATTAAAAGCTGGTAGGTAGATGGATTCCTCGTGGTAAGTAGGTCAACGTGTTGAAAGGCCTAGCACCGGGTTAGCTCAGTCGGGATAGAGGAGTGACCGGGGTGTGGGCCCGATCGATAACGGGCGATGGAGAGTCCAACAAAACAAAAAAAGTCACAAAAATTGGGCCAGACAAGATTGTGATTTATAATGGGCGGAGCTTCAGAAAAGTGTGTGAAAGTGTCTACAGTGACACTCATCCCAGGTACTATAGGAGAAGGAAGGTCAGAGGGCTATTGTCAACATGTCCACAAAATTCCCCAGTTTGTATTGGGTTGCCGCTGACCTACTATCGGAATTCAAAATGTTTAAATAGCGTACAGAGCTACGGTTTCTTGATTCAAGTGTGCCTGAACAAAAAAAAGCAAGCCATAAAATTTCACCTATCAATTGGCAATGAAGTTCTACACAGGCTGAACACATCAGGATTAACAGCAGAAGAGCTAAAGGATCCCCAAAAGATATGGGTTGCATTGGAAGACCGGTTAAGAATAAGGTTAAACTTCCATATTCATCAGCAAGAGTTCATGACATTTTGACAACACCCTATAGAATCCATAGACCACTTCATCAGCAATGCAGAGAATAGGGTACATGCTGTGATTTTTCAAATGCAGTGTTAGCAGATGGGATTGTTGAGTTGGTGATCGCATCAACTTCTATGGAAGAATTCCAGGAAGATCTACCAAACAAGCCTGAAATGTGTAGCATCGACAAACTACTCAAGGATGGAAGTAAGTATTAGGTAATCCTCGCAGGCTGATGAAGCTTACAAGTACAACCCCAATTGTTGGTGGACTTATGAGATTACCTAAACCTAACAAGGCATATGGAAGGTATGGCCTCCAGCATGCACCAAGGAAATGCCCACCTTTCCATCAATTCTGCAAGGCGTGTGGCAGAAAGGGCAATTGGCAGCCACAGTGCACTAGGGAAATGGCTGATGCAGCTACAAAGAGCCGTGCACTGATCTAAATGGACCATATATAACAGGTACCTTCAAGCAATAAGAATGACCATCCGGTTTCATACGAACATATGAATTAGGAGCAGAAGTAGACCATTTAGCCCTTCAAGTCAAGTTCTTTGCATCCCATGTACACATGTTGGAAACATGTACGCCAGGTGAATGACAAACCATAAAATGATGGTGATGTGCATGACGAGATGAAGAGCGGTGAACACATATTTCACACCGTTAATTGTGTGGAAAACTTAGCTGCCATCACACCATCTTAAGTGTTTATCAAGATTCGAATTATCTGCCTTAAGAAAGTTGGCAACTACTCATTATTGGCTAAGATTGACATGGGGCACGTGCCAATGTACTACCCCTGTGGATTCTAAAAGACATGTATCCACAGACATGGAGGGCCACAGTGAAACCTACTGCTGTGAAACTCTCAGCGTACAATAGTTCACTAATTCCCTGTGCAGGATCCATAGTCCTGGAGTGCAAGTACAATCAATCCTCCTGGGTGTCACAGAAGTTCTACATCAAGGCCCAGGAATCACGGGTCTACCGGCATGCAGTGAACTTGCACTAGTGACAATCCACGCAATTAGCCAGACCTCACATGGCAGATCAACCTTGAAAGCTACTCCTATCACATCATTTCATGGCCTAAATGAAATGCCAGCAGCCACAAAAATAAATGGCAAAAGATTCTACACTACAGAAAGTGTAGAAAACCATTGCTTAAAGATGGGCTGATTCAATTAAGCATGTCCACGAACACTTGAGACCATTTTGGCCTTACAGGGATGAGCTGGGCATCTCCCGGGGAGTCATTTTTAAAGGCAGGCAGGCATTGTACTGGAATCTTTGCGATCTGATATTCTTCAACAATTTCATTATTCACACATGTGCATAGATTGGATGAGAAGAGACAGTCTATTGGCTGGCTGTGAATAATTATATTGAAGTTATCATCAAGAAGTGCGAAGCATGTCAAAAGCATATGCCAAGTCAACACTATGCCAATCATTGATTCCACATGATGGTCCTACCCATCCTTGGTCCAAAATCGCATCTGACCTCTTTCATGTCCATGGCACTGACTTCAATGTCCTTGTCGACTGCCTTACCAAGTACCCCATTATTCGACTATTGCACAATATGTCAAACATAACTGTCATGCACACTCTTAGTATTTTCACTTTATGTTTTGTGCCTAGGCAGATCATTACAGATAACGGTCCGCAGTTTATGGGTAAATCATTTCAAGATACGTATGGGAAGTGGAATATCGATCACGCTACATCTTCTCCTCATTACCGTAGATCTAATGGCTGAACTGAATGGATGATTCATACAGTGAAATCCCTGGCTCTCAAATGTAAACAGACCAAGCAAGATCTACACACTGTAATGTTACACCTTTAAGTGCAACTATTCCATCACCGGTAGAGCTCATGATTGGCAGACCAGTATGTACAAATTTACCTACTCTTACCCATTCTACTCTCTCAGAAACTAGAGAGCAACTTTTAAAACTGCGAGAGAAGATGACCAATGTGCACGATAAAAATGTGGGTGCAAAATTGCCAAGTTTAAAATTGGGACAATAAAGTTTGCACTCAGCATCCCAGAGAAAGTACATGGAAACCAGCTGAGGTGACAAGGATTTGTTTGGAACCAAGGTCCTATGAAGTCATTAAACATAAAGGCTCAACAGTGAGATGTAACCAAGGGCAAAACAGATCCATTCCAGATCCTCAGCCACTGTGCAGTTCTATTTCATCCAGGACAAGATCCAAGATGCAATCTGGAACAACATCCAAGAATGACAATCCCACAAATTACTGTGAGCAATCAAAGAAACCTCCGGACAAAGTTACAATTACAAGTTCTGGATGTATCAATGGATTGTTCCTATGCTTTAGAGACTCATAGCTGCTTCTGTTCTATACACTTATGTAATGGTAACTAAACATGAACATACATTGTCAATAGTTATGCCTCATTGGAATGGAGGGAAGTATCTTTACAAAGAAAGGGGGATGATTTAATATGCCTTTAAGGAATAGCATCATGCTATCATATTAAAGGAAGTGTGTCATGAGGTCCAGCCTCAGTTTCACTTCGTCCTGGAGCAGAACACAGACACAAAGCCCAGCAGCTCTGATGTCCTCAAGCTTTCTGTCCATGTATATCTGTACACATGTGCCTAGAATTAAGAAGTGAACCTACAACGTCTTTGCACAATCCCTTATGAATGATTGATACTTTTATATCAGTGGGTCACATACAATACAATCCTGTCACATCTAGTCGTGAATGATGATGGACAATTAAACAACTAACTGGAGGAAGAGGCTCCACAAATATCCCCATCCTCAATGATGGGGGAGCCCAGCACATCAATGCAAAGGACAAGGCTGAAGCATTTGCAACAATCTTCAGCCAGAAGTGCCTAGTGGATGATTCATCTTGGCCTCCTCTCAAGTTCCCCAGCATCACAGATGCCAGTCTTCAGCCAAAATGATTCACTCTGCATGATATCATGAAACTGCTGAAGGCATTGGATACTGCAAAGGCTATGGGCTCTGACAACATTCTAACAATAGTAGTGAAGACTTGTGCTCCAGAACCAGTTGCACCTTAGCCAAGCTGTTCTAGTACAGCTACAACACTGGCATCTACCCGGCAACGTGGAAAATTGTCCTGGTATGTCCTATCCAAAAAAAGTAGAACAAATCCAAATTGGCCGAATACCGCCCCATCAGTCTACTCTCAATGATCAGCAAAGTGATGGAAAGTGTCATCGACAGTGCTAGTGAGCAGCACTTATTCAGCAATAACCTGCTCATTGATGTTCAGTTTGGGTTCCGCCAGGACCACTCAGCTCCTGACTTCAATGCAGCCTTAGTTCAAACGTGGACAGAAGAGCTGAACTCCAGAAGTGATGTGGGAGTGACTGCCCTTGAAGTCAAGGCAGCATTTGACCAAGCGTGGCATCAAAGAGCCCTAGAAAAGTTTTAGTCAATGGAAATCCCAGGGAAAACTCTCTGCTGGTTAGAGTCAAGCTTAGCACAAAGGAAGATGGTTGTGGTTGTTGCAGGTCAACCATCTCAGTTCCAGAACATCACTGTAGGAGTTTTTCAGGGTAGTGTCCTCGGCCCAACCATCTTCAGCTGCTTCATCAATGACCTTCCCTCCAGCATAAGGTCAGAAGTGGAGATATTCACTGATGATTGCACAATGCTCAGCACCATTTGTGACTCCTCAGATACTGAAGCAGTCCACCTGATTGACAGCCCATCCAACACTTTCAACATTCATTCCCTCCACCATTGAAGCACAATGACAGCAATGTTTACAGTCTACAAGACGCAATGCAACAAGTCACCAAGGCTCCTCCAACAGCCTTCCAAACCTGCAACTTCTATCACCTAGAATGACAAGGGCAGCAGATGCATGGAAAGACCACCACACTCGGGTTTGCTGCCAAGCCACACACCTATCATGACTTGGAACTACATCGCTGTTCCTTCACTGTTGCTGGGACAAAATCCTGGAAATCCCTCCCTAACAGCACTGCGGGTGTGCCTGCACCACATGGACTGCAACAGTTCAAGAAGGCAGCTCACCACCACCTTTTCAAGAGCAATTAGGGATGGGCAATAAAAATGCTGGCCCAGCAGCAACGCTCACGTCCCGTGAAAGAATAAAAAACAATCCTCATCCCTGGAACTATTCTAGTAAATCTCAACAGCAACCTTCCAAGGGCCCTGACATCCTTTATAAACCGCGGTGACCAGAGCTGGATACGATATTCTAGTTCAGGCTTGTCTAACCGGGGGCCTGTGGGCTGGATTGTGATCCCCAATGTAATTACACGCGGTGCTCTGAGCCCCTGCTCAAAATGCTGGTAAGCTGGGTAAGGTAATTTGAAGATTCTGCAAGGGGCTGCTCCTCCAATCACAGGCCGTTCCTCTCCCGATCACTAATAAGCCTTTCACCAGCGAAAGGTGGGAGAGAAACAGGCTGTGACTGGAGGAGCAGCGAACATCAGCGGCAGTGAGAATGCTGAGGAAAAACTGGATTTTGGGGGAGGGTGAGAGAGAGAGAGAGATCCTGTTGAATCCATGGTAGAAGGAAGGCCTGCCTGGGCTACAGGGGTAGGAGAATCTGCTGGGGCCACGGGGGAAGGAGAATCTGCTGGGGCCACGGGGGAAGGAGAATCTGCTGGGGCCACGGGGGAAGGAGAATCTGCTGGGGCCACGGGGGAAGGAGAATCTGCTGGGGCCACGGGGGAAGGAGAATCTGCTGGGGGCACAAAGGAAGGAAACACTGCGGGGTTAGGGGGAAAGGAGAATCTGCTGGGGCCATGGGGGAAGGTGAGCCTGCTGGGGCCATGGGGGAAGGTAAGTCTGCTGGGGCCATGGGGGAAGGAGAGTCTGCTGGGGCCATGGGAGGAGGTGAGCCTGCTGGGGCCATGGGGGAAGGTAAGTCTGCTGGGGCCATGGGGGAAGGAGAGTCTGCTGGGGCCATGGGGGAAGGTAAGCCTGCTGGAGCCATGGGGGAAGGTAAGTCTGCTGGGGCCACAGAGGAAGGTAAGCCTGCTGGGGCCATGGGGGAAGGTAAGTCTGCTGGGGCCATGGGGGAAGGTAAGTCTGCTGGGGTCATGGGGGAAGGAGAATCTGCTGGGGGCACAAAGGAAGGAAACACTGCGGGGTTAGGGGGAAAGGAGAGTCTGCTGGGGCCATGGGGGAAGGAGAATCTGCTGGGGCCATGGGGGAAGGTAAGCCTGCTGGGGCCACGGGGGAAGGAGAATCTGCTGGGGCCACGGGGGAAGGTAAGTCTGCTGGGGCCATGGGGGAAGGAGAGTCTGCTGGGGCCAAAGGGGAAGGTAAGTCTGCTGGGGCCATGGGGGAAGGAGAATCTGCTGGGGCCATGGGGGAAGGAGAATCTGCTGGGGCCACGGGGGAAGGAGAATCTGCTGGGGCCACGGGGGAAGGAGAATCTGCTGGGGCCATGGGGGAAGGTAAGTCTGCTGGGGCCACAGGGGTAGGAGAGTCTGCTGGGGCCACGGGGGAAGGTAAGTCTGCTGGGGCCACGGGGGAAGGAGAATCTGCTGGGGCCACGGGGGAAGGAGAATCTGCTGGGGCCACGGGGGAAGGAGAATCTGCTGGGGCCACGGGGGAAGGTAAGTCTGCCTGAGCTACATGGGAAGGAGACAGAGGACGGAGTCATTCCAGATTTGCACAAAGCGCGGTAGTGGGCGGGAAAAAGCAATGTTTTACTCGCTGGTGGGTTTTCACACCATATCGTCTCAAACCTGCCACGTTATTTATGTATTCCCAGCAAACATGCCATTTCCTTGGCAGCGGGCTCTCATTTGCCCGCCTGTCATCACCTCGCTGCTTCATCATGACGGGCACCATTTTTAAAGTCTAGCCGCGCTTCCAGCCCACGACTGCTGCAGGGAACACGTCCGCAAAAGGCAAAAAGACTAGCCCCCTAGGTGCATCACTGGACTGCCTTTTGGAATCCATGGAGTCCCACCGGGATCGCCTCTACCCCCACTCTGACCACAGGATGGGCGGTGGCACGATCAAACAGGATTTGGGGGCAGTGGCAACGCCCTGCAAAAGAGGACAGCCACCCAGTGTTGCAAGAGGATGAATGATCTCCTCCGTTCCAGTAGGGTAATTCACTCTTTCCATCATTCTCAACTCACACACTCACAAACCCATCACACATCCATAGAGCCCTCACTCACTGTCAGTTCAAGGGACATCACCATTCGATCTCTCACACGCACCGTCATTGACCTTATCACGTCCATGGGACCACTCACCATCCACAGCTGCCAGGCATACTTATCATTTGCTTTTATACTTATCATCTGGCCTGGCAGGTGTCCTGTTTACATTTTCTCCCTCTCTATTCATGCAGGACAAACTGGCACACAACAGCAGGAAGGTCGCAGACCGGTGGAGGAATCCCTGAAATCAAGGTCCTCATGTACTTTATAAACAGAGTCATCCAGATGGCTGGTGATGATCTAGACCTTTCCTGTGTTGGCGGTGAGGTCGGTTGTGCTCTAGCACGTGAGGGACCCACAGTGCAACATCCATCAGACAACCATGCTCTGAGTAATGTGTCCTGTTTCACAGGCCACTGTCATACACTAATTATCTCCCCTTCTGCAGGCACATCTGGGAAATAGCTGACAAGGTCCATGACCCAGGGCCTCCAATCAAACCTCAAAGAAACCTCTTAAGTGGAATCTGGAGGCACCCTCCTTGAAGTCCTATCACAGTCGCTCACCCACCCCCTCCACCAGCGCAGAGACACACGCCTTGGTGGCACCTAGCTTTAGAATAGCCTCGGAATCACAATCTGGTGAGCACATCACAATGTCTGATCCATAGCTGGCAATGGCAGGGATTTCACTGGTGTCCGGCACTTGGAGGACTGCTGGAGGCCAGAAATTTGCTGAGTCCGAGTCAGGTGATGAGCCTCTGGACTTGGTCATGTCACAGTTGCTGGAGCTACAAAGCAAGCTTGGGAACATCAGGAAGGAATGTCCGCTGCACTCCTCAGATTGCAAGGCATGATGGAGGAGTCTGTCCACCTTCACTCTGCGGTGATAGTACCAGCAAGCCAAAGCACTGAGGTCAATGCTGGTAGGATGGCAGCCGCCATAGAGACATTGGTCCAGGACATTGGTTGCACTGCTGCACGGGCTCAACTCCATTGTGTATGCCATAGTTGGCCTCCAACAGTGTGCAGTGTGTAAGTGAGAGGGGTACCGGGCAGCTCAATCACACTCCAGCTACCCCTGCTCTTTAAGGAGTCAGCCTGGGGCCCTCAGGCACTCAAAGGGAGGATGATTAGCTGGTGCACACCCCGGGGCCATCCATCCAGGTGACTCCAGGAGTGTCTGGCTCATCCAAATCTCCTCTTCCCATGACCTCAGCGGCTCCAGCTCCATAGGCCGAGGAGAGAGCCACTGCCACACAGCAGGACCCTGAAAGCAGGCAAGTCTTGGTCCTCCAGAGGGTGCCTGCCAAGACCATCACGGACAGGGCATTGCAGTCAGCAGGCTGCCTCCATTCTGCTGTGGATGTCCAGGGAGCACCAAGACATAGCGGCAGGGTTAGGAAAGTTAAGAAGAATTAGTTGCACAGCCTGGGCATGGGTGTTAATCACTTGGACATAATGTTCACTCCCAAGAATGTCTCCCTGCCTATGGCTCCTTGTTCTGATGAGCAGTGTTCTTGTCACTCAGATGTGAAACCTTTCTGCACAAGATAAAGGCAGGTGTCTCAGTGCAGGGCCTCATCCAGTTGCTCTGTGCAGCCTTCAAACCAAAGTGATGGTCTGTCCTCACACTCCCTGGACACATTACCGATGACTGCACCTCAGTGGTTCTGGTCATTGCTGCCAGAATGTAGTAGGCAGGCATTACAGGGTTCCATCATTCTCTCTGTGTGCCCTTAGCACCTTTAAGGTGGAGCTGGCCCCCATCTCTTCAGCATCTGTGACCACTGATGTTGTGCTCCTGAAAGGATCAGGTGCTTCTAAAGTTTCATGGTTGGGTCTCTATGTCATGACCCTGATCACAGAGAGCGCAAGCAAGCTGCCTTAAGCCAGACTGGAGTCAAACGTTCACAAATGTGAAGTGAGGATCTATGGGGTTCGCCTCACTGCATGTCATCATCATCCTCCAGCAATTGAGCGACTATTAGGGCCTCCGCTGCGCCTCCATGATGGGAGCATTCTTACAGAGGGTACTCACGCTGCCTTAAGCCAGACTGGAGTCAAATGTTCACAAATGCGAAGTGAGGATCTATGGCGTTCACCTCACTGCATGTCATCATCATCCTCCCCAAATCTAGCAGCTATGATGGCCTCCCGAATGCATCTGCCTCATCCACACAGTGTGAGGGCCTTATCCCCATCATCATTGCCTTCGAGGACCCCCTCACCCTCCTCCCCATTGGCGCCCTCCTCATCGGCGGAGACTTCCAGCTCCTCCATCTCCTCTTCAGCCAGCTCGCCTCCCCATCGCAGCGCCAGGTTGTAAAGGGCGCAGCAGCGGTCGATGGTGCATGACACTGTCTGCGGACTGTACTGCAGGGCACCACCAGACCGGTCCAGGTACTGGAACCTCATTTTCAGCATTCCATGGTCTGCTCCACCAAGTTACGAGCTGCAGCATGAGCCTCATTTTACCATCGCTCTGCTGCAGTCTGAGGTCACTGCACGGGTGTCATCAGCCACAGCCTCTGCGGGTAGCCCTTGTCCCCGAGGAGACAACCCTGTAGCTCCTGTAGACCCTGGAAGACATCAGGGATCTGCGAGTGACTCAGTATGTAGGAGTCGTGCACACTCCCTGGAAACTGCGTGCACATCTGCAGGATGCGTTTCTGGTGGTTGCACACCAGCTGCACATTCAGCGAGTGGAACCCCTTGTGGTTGATATAGTTCACCGCGTGTTGTGATGGAGGTCTGAGCGCCACATGAGTGCATTCGATTGCACCCTGTACCTGTGGGAAACCTAAGATCTGGGCGAATCCAATTGTTCTAGCTTCCTGGCTGGCTTGGCCCGGGGTGAAATGCACAAAGTTGTGTGCCCTCACAAAGATGGCACCCGTGACCTCATGGGTGCATTTGTGGGTGGAGGCTTGTGAGATCCCACAGAGGTCACCTGTGGAGCCCTGAAAGGAGCCACTGGTGCAAAAATTGAGCGCTGCGGTCACTTTCACAGCCACAGGTAGTGGATGCCTCCATGTCCCCGTGGTGCCAAATCCTGCAGCAGCTGGCAGATGTGGCCGACCAGTTCCATAGAAATGCGACACTAGTTCTCGGTCATCTGCAGGAATGAAAAGCGGCATCTATAGACCCTGGCTGTTGCTAGGCGCTGACCAGTGATGGCTCGCTGCGGCTCTTGGGTGGTGTGTGCAGGAGCCCCAGCTGCCTCTTCTTCCTGAGTTTGTTGCTTCTGCCTCTGCACAGCCAGGAGCCTCAGTCACTCTTTTCTCTGTTGTCTTTGCTCTGTGCAGGTTATCAGGCATACAGCTAGTTCACCAGGCTCCATGATCCTGATGTACTCCCCCAGCAGGATGAAAGAGAGAGACATGGGTTAACATGGGTGTACTAAGAACCTGCCTTGGTTAAGTGTGAAGGTCCCTTAACGCTTCCCAGAGGGTGCTGGCCACAACTTGGATGGCCAGAGATTAGTGCGCTGAATGACTGCCTGAAACCCCACCCATCTCTGCCCCACTCCATCTGACCGATTGGCGGCAGCTTTGCCCACTGGACTGCATGCTGTGCTCTCAGTTCAGGTGCAGGCATTCTCCTAACCCGCGCTGCAAGACTGCACTGTTAACTGAACCATGGGGGAGACTGATCCAAACTGGGGTGTTGACATTGCAAGGGGCTGTGAGCACCTCCAGCAGTGACTGCTCCAAGGCCAGATTTAGTGAGGAGATTGTACAACGTGTGTAGTTGTCCAACTGTTCTGCAGTCAACTAAAATGCTCTTGACTTTGCAGTCTGTGCCGAGAGGGGGTGAAAAGCTTTGGAACACTGGGTGGCATTTTGATGCTTCTGCATTGCTTCAGTGTGTAGATAAGCTGGAAGCCCAACTCCAATCATATCAATGGCTGTACTTGAACTGTCTCAGCTGCAGAGGAATGGTCACTTTATATAGGTTTCCCTAATGTGTGGCTGCTCCCTTCGCCCAACCTAACCCCCACCCCAAATGCTTGTACTCTATATTCAATGGCAGGACTGCTCTTGACTCCCCACCACCTCAAAGCTCCTCAAGCTTGAAGTCCAACAGGCGACCCTGGTGAGCGCTGCACATCACCTGTGTACTCACCTCCGAGTTTCCCTCAAAGTGCAGGCCGCCAAGTGCACACCTTTGATGTGCTGTTGTGAAATACGTCGTTGTGCTTTCCCACTGATGTGGATGGACAATCCAGCGGTGGAGGGGAGCAATTCCTCAGGCTGGCTTAATAATGATATGCAGATGTATTATAATGAGGTTCCCAATATCCAATGGCAGGAAACGTGGCTCGTAGTTGGCGGGCTGAGCGACGATTGTGAACTGGTTTCACGCTGTTGTGAAACCGATCGCACCATATCGTCTGCTCATGCCATCGAACACGCCCGACGCTAGCGGGCAGGAAAATCCTGGCCATAGCCTGCCAGGGCTATGAGGATGGTGAGTCTGCTGGGGCCCAGTGGTGAAACGCTATGGAGCCCGGGATCAAGGGGTGGGGGAAAAGGCTGACTGGTGTGTGTGAGAAAGACAGTGAGAGAGAGAGAGACAGAAAGTGAGTGTGTGAGAGAGAGAGAGAGAGAGAGAGTGTATGCGTCTGTGAGTAAGAGAGAGAAAGAATGTGAGAGAGAGAGAGTGCATGAGAGAAAGTATGTGTATGTGAGAGAGAGAGAGTGTGTGTGTGTGTGTGTGTGTGTGTGTGTGTGTGAATGTCTGTGACAGAGAGAGGGTGTATGTGTGAGTGTGTGAGAGAATATATCCGTGAGTATGAGAGAGTGTGTGTGAGAGAGAATGTGAGGGTTGTGTAAGTGTGTCCGGCTCACTCCGAATCTCAGGATTCCCAGAATCCGATGGCGAAAAAAATGGAGATGGGGCCCCCCCACACAAAAAGATTGGACAAGCCTGCTCCAGTTGCTTTCTAACCAGAGCTTTATAAAGGTTCAGTGTAACTCCCCTGCTTTTGTATTCATTACCTCTAATTATGAAGCCCAAGATCCCATTGCCTGTTAATTACTCTCTCAATTTGTCCTGCTCACTCCCTCCCAACACTATTCACCCCCTCCCTAACTCCTGACACTGCACACCCACACCCAACACTGCTCACCCCTCCCAACACTACTCACACCTTTCCGAATCCCCAACAATGTTCACCCCCTCCTGACACTCTTACCCCCTCTCCCGACACTGCGCAATGCCCTGACACAGCTCAAGCCCTCTTCTCACACTGCTCATACTCCTCCTGACCCTGGTCATCCCTCCCAGCTCCCGACGCTGCTCATTCACTCCTGAATCCCCAACATTAATCACCCCATGAGTCCCGATGCTGCTCAAACCCTTTTGATGCTGCTCAACCCCTCCCAACACTGCTCATACCCCTCCTGAGAATGTTCACACCCCTCTTTAGAATGCTCACTCCCACCCGAACACTTATGATCCCTTTCTTTACAGTTAGGGCACAACAGTTTGTAGCACAATTTTGAGATAGGCCATATAATGAGTGAAAATAAGAACTAGCAAGGATCTAAAACTAAAAAGAGATCCATTAATGCCCAGAATACAAACATTTTAATAAATATTAGATGATAAAGTTGTACCACTAAATTATCTCATAACTGTAAAATCACTTATCATGTATGAGTATTTTAGCTGACAGCCAATGAAGAATAAGTAAGCATTAGCTAAAACCAACAATGCATAGTTTCCACATAATCATTATCGCCACTGGTCTGTCAATCGTGGGATTAAGCAGACAATTTACCAACATGACACAGTGAACATTTACAAAATTAATTGGGGAACAATCTAGGTTTGCAATAAAAAGTATATACCCTGGCACAAAGCTTGAACAATATACTGCAATGGTTGATTCATGTGAGATTAAATACACATATTTAAAAAAATTTTTAGTATTCCACTAACATTTTGATGTTATTAATATACTCAAATCAGAATTCTGGACAGATCATAAGGGGTAATTTTACTGGTCTCATACATGAAATATACTTATTTCAACGGCACAAGTTGAAAGAATTGTGAATGCAGGCTTTGATTGTTGGAATAGTTACTTCTGCTACAATCAATTATCCAGCGTCCAGTTTATATGCAATTAAAAGTGCCTGAAATGCAGTCATGTAAATGAGAAGCAAAGAGAAGTTAACTAATTTTACTACTGCTTGTGTCCTGCTTTCATGCTTTTCCAGCAGTCGAAATTCTGCCCATAAAAACATGATAACAGGTAGGAGCAGCTCTGGAATATTTTGGCAAAGAAAGTTACAGCGCTTATTCATTAGTGTTGTGGTTAGGCTTTTTGTGGAGTTTTGCTAATGGCAGGTAAAATAATATTGTTATAGTCAGAACAGAAGATCTTAAAAATCCGAAACCATTTCTTGGGAAAGTCTCACACTCTCGTCTCAATCGGAATGTCCTTTGGAATTTGGCTGTATTTGCTTATTTGTTGAGAGAGGAGGAAAAACATTTGGATACCAGAGCAACATATGAAGAAGAGAGCAGTGGACTTGGAGAAGATTTATAGATCTTACTGAGGAGCAGTGCTCCAAAACCTTTGTTCTACAAGGGAAGTAGGAAGGGAGCTTTCTACCCAGTTGGAAAATAACAATATTGTTAAATCCAAGGCAAGAATGTGCTTCCCTGGAGTAGTATAATTCAGCACTGCTTTGAACTTCTTTGACTTGGGTCATTCTAGGTTAGGTGCAAGTAGTCGAGTGCCGCAGGGATCAGTGCTCGGGCCTCAGCATTCTAGGCAGGCACAGGTGCAATATTAAACATCTGCCATTCATGGCTGCATAGGTGTGTACAGCAGAAGGTCAGAGTTATCTAGGCCAGAACTCCTAGGGCAGAATCATCCCAGATTTGCACTAAGTGCGGTAGCAGGTGGGAAAAGAGTTTTTTTACCCGCTGGCGGCAATGGAGACCAGCAATGGTGACTTTGTATCATCTGAATCCCACCTCATTGATCATACATTCCTGAGAAACAAGCTGTTTCGCTGGCGGGCAGCCTTTGATTCGCCCGCCACACCGTCACCTCGCCACTTCTTCATGTCGGGTGCCATATTTAAAGTGCGGCCGCGCACATATCTGTCAGTGCTTCCAGACCAGGACTGCTGCACAGAAGACATGGCCCTGAGAAGCAAGAGACTGCAGCCCCCTGGTTTAGAGAAGCATCCTTCAGCACCTTCTGAATGCTGAGGAGGAGGCCTGCCGTGATGTCCTCAAACCCCGCTCTGGCCACAGTGGGCGATAACATACCAGTGTGGCTTGGGAGGTGGTGGCAGCATGGTCCGTGCCACCCCTGCAAGAGGATAAATGATCTCCTTTGTTCCACCAGGGTAAGTCACTCTTCTCATCACTCTCAACTTACACACTCACAAACCGATCACACGTCCACAGGGATCTCACTTGCTGCCAGTTCAAGGGACAACACCATTCACTCTCTCACACACAGTTTTATTGTCCTCATCCCATCCATGGGACTACTCACTACCCACACACACTAGGCACACTTATCATCTGGCCTGGCAGGCATCCCGCTGACACTCCATCTGTATTCATGCAGGACAAGCTGGCACACAACAAGGGGAGAGGTCACAGACTGGTGGAAGAATGCTTGACATCAAGATCCTAACAGACTTTGAAAATTGAGTCATCCAGCTGGCTGACAAAAGTGTGGACCGTTCCTGTGCTGTGGTGAGGTTGGCAGTGCACAACCAAGTGAGGATCCAGCAGTGCAACATCCACCAGACAACCATTTGTGAGTGATGTGTCCTATTTCCACTGCCATGCACTAATGATCTCTCCTTGCTTTTGCAGGCACATCTGGGAAACATCTGGATGATATCAGAGATCTGAAACTGACTGAGAATGTCGGAGTCATGAACACTCCCGGGAAACCGTGCGCCGGTCTGTAGGATGCGTATGTGGTGGTCGCACACCACTGAACATTTAGCCAGTGGAAGCCCTTGCGGTTGACATGGTTGACTGCTTGTTGCCACGGAGATCTGAGTGCCAGATGAGTGCAGTCGATGGCACCCTGCGTCTGTGGGAAACCTGAAATCTGGGCAAATCCAATCGCTCTTGCAGCCTGGCTCTCCTGGTCCATGGCAAAATGCACAAAGTTGTATACCTTCCTGAAGATTGCGTCCGTGGCCTCATGGATGCATTTGTAGGTGGAGGCTTGTGAATTCCCACTGAGGTCACCTGTGAAGCCCTGAATGGAGCCAAAAATTGAGTGCCGTGGTCGCTTTCACAGCCACGGGCAGTGAACGCCCTCCATGTCCCCATGGTGCCAAATCCTGAAGCGGGTGGCAGATGTGACTGACAAGTTCCTTGGACATGCGCAGTTTTCAGCAACACTGGTTCTCGGTCATCTGCAGGAATGAAAGGCAGTGAATACAAACCCTGGGCCTAGCTAGGCTCCAACCAGCAATGCCTGACTGTAACTCTTCAGCGGTATGTGCAGGGGCCGCAGCCGCCCCTTCTTCCTGAGGGTGCTGCTCCTCCCTCGGTACAGCCAGGCACCTCTGTTGCTCTCTTCTCCTTCGTCTCCACTCTTTGTAAGCCCTGAAGCATACAACGAAGTCACCAGGCTCCATGTTCCTAATGTATTCCTCCTGCAGGGTGAAGGAGAGAGATGTGTGGGTTAGCATGGGTGTTCTAAGAACCTCTGTTGGTTAATCCTGAAGGCCCCTTAACGCATCGCAGAGTGTTGGCCACCACTTGGATGGCCAGAGTTTAGTGCACTGCATGGCTACCCGAGACCCCACCCACCTCCGTCCCACTCAACTGGACTGATTGGCGGCAGCTCCACCCACTGGACTGCATGCTCCTAGCTCAGGTGCAGGCATTCTCCTAACCCGCACTGCAAGGCTATGCTGTTAGCTTGGACCAAGGGGGAGACTGGTCCAAACCTGAATTATGACATTGCAGGGGCTGTGAGCACCTCCACCAGTGACTGCTCCGTGGCCAGTTTTTGCAAGGAAATTGTCCCTTATGCACAGGAGTTCAATTGTTCTGCAGTCCACTAAAACGCTCAATAGTTTGCAGTCTGCCAGAGGGGTGAAAAGCTCAGGAGCATTTGGTGGCACTTTCATGCCTCTGAGTTGCTTGAGTGGGCAGATAAGCTAGAGGCCCGATCCAAGCATGTCAATGTGGCTATACCTGAACTGGAGGAATGGTCACTTTACACAAGGTTTCTCTAATGTGTGGCCGCTTCCCTCCACTGCTCCCTGCACGTGCTTGGGTGCTACTATTAACCAGAGTGCAGACATTGCACCCCCACCCCAACTCGGCTCAACTGCAGGGCAGCCCTTGCCTCCCTGTCCCCAACTTGGCTCAATCACAGGGCAGCCCTTACCTCTCCCACCAACTCACCTCAACTGCAGTGCAGCCCTTGCCCCGCACCACACGGTTAACCAGCCAGGAAGAAGCAACTTGCCCACGCCCTCACCTGAATGCGTGGCACTTCAAGCTTGAGGTCCAACAGGCTACCCTTGTGAGCATCGCGCAATGTTAACTGTGCACTCGCCTCTGAGTACCCTTCGAAGTGCAGCTCGCCAGGTGCATGCCTCTTATATACTGTTGTGAAACACATCGGCGTGATTGCTTGGATGATCCAGGGTTGGGAGATGATTCCGGCAAGCTGGGCATACGATGATTTGCAGATGTATTACAATTAAGTCCCCGACAGCCGACGGCAGGAAACGTGGCCTGCCATTGATGGGCAGAGCAGACGATTGCAAACTGGTTTCATGACGTGGTGAAACTGATTTTTCGCTTGCCTGCCATATTGTTTACTCATGCCCATCATGACACCCAACGCAAGTGGGCATGGAAACTTCTGCCCTTAGATTTTAACACATAACAGAATTTTCCGGAGTGCACAGAGTTATTGATGAAATCCATGCAGCCCGTCTAGTCTGCATTACATTGTATAACTGGTTTATGTATTGGATATGAATTTGCACCTCCTGATAGTCCAACTCAGAAATAAAGTGAATACAGGTCACGATACATAGAGGTCTCTTTACATAGAATTGACAATCCCTTCAACACTTAGCGTACAGTAATTAATTTTATGGGTTCAGTTTTAACATTAAAATGTCTGCTTTTATTCAATATTTTAATCATAAATTAGCTTTTATACAATTGGCAAATTGAGCCAGAAAGTTTCAGGTTGATTCAGATCAATTCCCCATGCTTAGGGTGTAAATAATTCTCTGTTCTTAATATCATTCCCCTTCATTTTTGTGGTCTTTGTGTAGTATCTTCCACTAAAATACAACACCCATTGACTAATATTAGGCATAGACAGAATTCATTATATACCACTTACTGAACTCAAAAATCTATCTGGGTTAAAAAAAACATAGGGCCCATTTTGGCTATTGATGAAGAAAGGGCCTATGGAGCATAAACAATGCCCACCTGTTTCGTCTACAGGAGGCAAGAAGTATTTAGATGCCAGGGCTTCATTTCTATTTCTATGGCATGCTGTGCTGCAGCTTATTGGGTCTGGAAGAGCAGGAAATAGTCAGTTCCCACAATGAGCCTGCCAACAATCAGAGCCTTGGATTGAAGGGGGAGGGGCCTGAATGGGCTGACAGCACCCTGCTCCTCTTGGCCACATTGAAAAAATATATAGTTCCTTGGTTCGTTTCCTGAGCAGTCTCCAGTGGTCCTTTCAGTCAGGATCCTGCATGGATCATAGGACCCAATTTCCATAATTCACTTAGGCCTGATTCAGATGAATGTCTGAGCTGGATGATCATACTGCTGTCAAGTAGAAAATGGATTACATAGGACACACGGCACTGAAACGGCCTATCGACCAAACCAATCAATGCTGTTGTTTATGCTCCACTCAAGCCTCATCCCACTTTTTACCATTGTAACCATATATTCTCTTTTCTCTCATATGCTTGTATAGCTTTCCCTCGAATGCATCTATACTATTCGCTTCAACCACTCCTATGGTAGTGAGTTCCACATTCTTACCACTGTTCCGATAAAAATGTTTCTTCTGAATTCCTTACTGGATTTCTTGGAAATTATATTTCTTATATTGATAGCCTTTAATTATACTCTTCCCCACAAGAGGAAACATTCTCTCTGCAGCCACTCTATCACAACCTTTTATAATTATAAATACCTGTTAAATCACCCTCAATCCTTTCCTATATAAATAAATCTTCTCTTCTCTCCAGTGCCTTTAAATCCTTTTATAACATGGCAACCAGGATCGCATGCAGTACTCTAAGTGTGGTCTAACTAAAGTTCAATGGAGCTTTAGCATGATCTCCCTACTTTTCAATTCTATACCTCCAGAAATAAAGGCTAGTGCTTAGTTACTTTTATGGGCTTGCTAACCTGTGGAGCAACTTTTAGTGACTGATCTATTTATACTCTGAGATCCCTTTGTTTCTCTAACTCATCCAGACTCGTACCATCCAAATAATAAGTGACCTCATTATTCTACCTATCAAAATGCACTACCCCATATTTATCAGGATTGAACCTCATTTGCCAATTATTTGCTCCTTTTGCAAGGTTATTAATGCCTTTCTGTAATTTGTTGCAGTCCTCCTCACCCCCAATTTGTTGTCATCTGAAAATTTTGGATTCAAAAACACAATTTCTAAATCCAAAATGTTAATGCAAATTGTAAAGGGCAGTTGTCCCAGCACTTATTCTTGTGGAACACCATTTCTCACCCTCTGCTCCTCTAAATAAGCACTTTTTGTTCTCACTCTCTGCTTTCTGTCCTGAAGCCAGTTAGCAATCCATTCTGCCACTTGCCCCGGCTCCACATTCTCTGACCTTATTCTTTTATGAGTCGCCTTATCGAAGGCCTTTTGAAAATCCGGATAAATTACATCTACTACATTACCTTTGTCCACTCTCTCTGTTACCTTCTCAAAAAATTCAATAAGATTGGTCAAGCAAGACTTTTCTTTTGTAATTCGTTTAGTTTGTTCTTTTTTTTAGCAGAATATATTTTTCCTGCACTCTGTTGAACACCATTTTAAATGTTTCCATTGTTGGTCCACATTGTTGTTTGACAATATTATTGCCCATTGTAATTTTCCAAGTTCTAATCTCAGCCCCTCAAAATCAGAGTTTTTTTCCGATCTATAAACTTGGTTTTCATCGTCTTAAAGTATATTGTCATTATTGCCTAAATGTTCCTTTACTTTTACTTCTCTTATTTGCTCTGGTTCATTGCCCATTCCTAGATCCAATAGTGAATCTTTGCTTGTTGGGTTTTTAAACTATTGAGTTAAAAAGGAGTCCCGTACACATTGTAGGAACTTCATTCAGTTATGCCCTTTACCTACCTCTTCTGTCCAATTAATATCAGGGTAGATGATATCCCCCATGATTAATATTATATTTTTTTACTCAATTCCCTAATTTGTCTGCATATTTCTTCCACTTCCCTTCCACACTTAGGTGGTCTGTAGACTACGCCCATCAGTGATTGAATTTACCAGAGGACCAGAGTTGAGGATAAACAACTGCAAAATGAAGCATGCCATCACCACCCAACAAGGAAGCCCCTGTTAAGTTGGGTTAGTTACTTGTTTCTTTCTATGCCCTCTCATGCTTAACAATATTGCAGGTGATTTTGCAATTGGAAAAATTGAATCTCAACACCGAGAAATGCATTGTGTATAAAAGAATGAGGACACTAGAGGTGGAATTTTACAGCCCTGTTGTGGCTGGGATGAATCCATAAAATGCGGTGAGCCATTCAAAAATCCATTCACTTCGGCGGCACTGGAAAATCCGGCCAGTGAGAGGGCCCATAAAATTCTGCCTACCACTCCACAATCCAGCAAATAACTTGATGATGCGGTCTGCTTTTTAAATCCATCTCAGCGATAATAAATTGCTTTGACAGCGTGAACACTTAATTACAAAATTGTTGTTTAAAATCAGGCACTAACAGGTAAAGACTGCTTCCACCAGCTTTGTAACCTGCACAGCACAGCTGAAAGACTTTAGCAAACTGATATTACAAACACAAATCTGGATCTACTTATACACATATGCAGCCAAGTCTTTCTTATCTGCTCCTTGCTAACTGGTACAATAACAAACACAGTTACAATAACAAACACCAACTACAGGAATTGTGATGACCTGTGTCAATGACTAGGAAAGGCTTGGAGAGAAATATGCCACCCATGGTCATGTACAAATGCAAACAATTCTATGGGTAGATGGCCAGGCCACAACTCATGCAAGAAACTTCCACCTCTAGCCGGTGAGTTGATTAGCTACATCTGAATGATTAAAACTGTAAATGTAAACAAGATAAACACATATACCATTTGCAACTATTTAAAAACCTTTCACATAGTTTGATGCAAATTTTCTAGACAGATAAGAATAGTGTCTTTCAAAATAATTGTCAGCGCTCTGTTTCACACAGTTTAAAAAGGGGATAGTGAATTAGCTCCTGATGGCAGGAATCAGTTTAGAAAATCAAAGCAGTTTGTTTTTCTCTGTTGTATCCTTTTCTGTTGAATGACCTGGGCTTTACCGTATGGACTCCAGATACTTTCTCAAATCAAATACTAAGGAAAGCTTTCAAAAGCAAACTTGTGCTTCTTATAAATTGAAATGAGAGGCAATGAGTTTTAGGATGGTGGGGTTACCCTTCTTGCCATCCAAAGAGTTGGCGGCCAATGTAAACCCACTGATACTGGCTTCCCCACAGCCAGTTAATGCTTCAAAGAATGTTAATTGACTGGAGATGGGCCAGCAGCTCTCTAGTCCCAGCAGCGCCAGAAGCTGCATGGACAGGGAGGGGAGTGTAGTATAAAGGTCTGGCACACAAAGGGTTAACGTGGGACTGAGTTCAGTACTGCCCACACAGTGATGTAAGAGAACACATGACCTGCACCTAGGGGTCAGTATAGTGTAGGACAGAGCCGTGTTTACAAGCAAGCATGGAGACAGCTCCTAGCTTGGACCTTTACTATACCTATGTACATAGTTTCTAGTAGTTCATAAATACTGTTGAACTACCTGAGACTACAAATACCTTAACAAGACCTACCAAACAACACCCAGCAGCTTACAACATGGTAGCAACGAATGGAACAACTCAAAACCTCATAGAGACCGCAGAAGGAAATTAAATCCTGGAAAACTCAAGGAAAAAGCAAAGAAGTATTCTGGTCTGAGGAAAAGCTCAAGAAGCGAAGGGGTAGAAGGAAATCACCGGAGAAATGCTCCAAAGAAAGGCTTGGAATCTGAAGGCAGAAATTAAATTCCTCACTGCAGCAGAAAACTCCACTGAATCCGGTGGAAGTCCAGCTTCAATACCCAGGTTGCTCAGAGCCAGCAGACCTTGCAGGGGTGAGCTAAAAATTTAAAATTTCAGAACAACACAAACCCTGAAAAAAAAGTTAAATACTGCAGTGGCCAGAAATTGCTATTTAAATTGCAGATTCCCAAGGTGGTGCCTGAACACATGGTGGCCGAGCTCACTCCGAACAAATAGAAAAGAAATAATTAATAACTAATTGTGACTAAGCAGCTTTAAAAACCCAACAAAAGCCGGGATTCGATGCTTCCAAGACCTGATAACTTGCACTAAAGCAGGGAAGACTGTAGCTAGTTGATCCCGGCAGCCATTGTTGAAAAAAATTTAAATGCTGAGATCGCGAATGCCATTACTGCGGGAGTCCACCAAAACTGGCAAGTGCAGGAAAACCCTTTGTGAAGAAGCGTGCAGTGGCACCAACTTGGATTTTTGGAAACTTCTTAAAGCTGAACCTGCAATTTAAAAATTTTAACCATGGATCAGAAATCCACTCTTCCAGGTCAATTTGGACTTATTCAAGGCCCAGATCAATCACAAAATTGGGGACTCTGGAGAGACATTCCTTAGCTACATAATTGTTTCAGGTTCTGGATAAAAGACAGAAGCTGAAAAAGTTAACACACTGCTTTATTTGGTAGGCCTGGTAGCTGACGATATAGTAGCTAGACAAGGAATCAACAAATCATCTGCAAAATTTGCGGAAGTTATAAAATCATTCACCGCTTATTTTAACCTCAGAAGTAACTAAATCCTTGAAAGGGTTAAATTTAATCAACATGTCCAGCTGCTAGGAGGACCTGCTGACTCCTTCATTGATGTCCTGTACAGCATGGCTGAAGGCTGTGATTACAGTGACCTGAAATCTAGCTAATCGGGGGTATAATAGTTGTAGGGGTGGAACTGTCAGGCATATGCATTGCACAAGCAAGACCAAAGGGGGCTGCCTATCCCCACACTGTTCCCCACCAAGCCACGGGAGAGGCTGAGCATCAATTTATTTGTCTCCAGCAGCAAATCATTCCTTATTGTGGTGGATTTCTTTTCCAGGTGGGCTGAAGTGAAGCAGCTGTGCACAACAACCACAGATGCAATAGTTAAAGCACTGGAAGAGACGTCTGTGAGTCATGGCATCCCAAACAAGATTGTGTCCAATAATGGCCCACAATTTTCAAACGAGTACTTTGCCCAGTTTGCCATCACATCCGACTTCCACCAGTGTACCAGTCCCCAAAGTACCCACAGTCAAATAGAGAGGTAAAAAGAGGAGTCTGCACTGTAAAAGCCCTCCTAAAAAAGAACTAAGATTTCCAAATCGCAGTGTTAATCTACAGGCCCGCCCTGTTACAATGAAGCCTGGCCCCATCTAAACACCTGGTGGGCAGAAAACTCTGCACACAACTCCCAATCCTGCTGAAGAATTAATGACAGGGTTGGTAGCCAAGGATTACCAGGACATCCAAGACAGAGAGCAGTTCTAAAGGCAGAAGCAGGCTTCCGCTCACAACAAAAGGTACTGCACCGGGCACTTGCCACAACTAAAAAAAGATGATAAGGTCTGGATTAAAAACCTCGAAAAAGAGGGCACTATTATCCAGAAAGATGATGACCAAATCCAGTCATACCTGGGTGGCACCCCAGAGGGTATGGTCAGGAGTAAGGGGAGAAGCCTCCTCCTCATCCCTTGAAGGGTCCCTCACACTGTACAGTGGAGAGAAATTAAGGAAGACAACTAGATGCCAGAACAACCTCTGATTCAACAAAGTTTACCTGCATCGACAGAGCCTACCATTCCTCCGACAGCAGTGAGAACAAGGTATGAAAGGTGTATAAGGCCTCCAGACTACATGAAGCAATGACGTCAGAGACTTGACAGGGGGAAATGGGGTAGCAGTAATGGTGTAAAAACATGGGATAAACTGGGATAACTTGTAAATACATTGGATAAATACTTGGGGGAGGTGTATTATAAGGGTCTGGCACATAAAGAGTTAATGTGGGACTGAGTACAGTACCGCCCACACAGTGATGTAAGAGAACACATGACCCGTATGTAGGGGTCAGTGTAGTGTTAGACAGAGCCATGTGTAGAAGCAAGCATGGAGATAGCTCCCAGCTTGGATCTTTATTTATGCATTTAATTTCTAGTAGTTAATAAATATGTACTTAAGACTACGAATACCTTAACAGGACCTATCCAACTGCGCCCAACACCATAGAACAGGGAGGGAAGTTCAGGCCTGGGGGTGAAGCTGTGGTGCACAGAGGATGAGGGGGAGTGTTGTTGCAGAGGCTGGATTGAGAGGGAGCACCCACAGGGACAAAACCTTGTGGGGGCACACCCAATGTTGAAAGGAGGCATTGAGGGAGGCCACCCCCTCCCCACATTCCACCCAAATCTGTAACCTGCAAGGCTATAGGCCAGGTGCTGGAAGCAGGGAATAGTACAGGCGGTTAGACATGACAGACATGATGGGCTGAATGGCCTCTTTCTGCACCATAACTTTTCTATGGGAAAAATTTTCCCCCCATCGGGAGGGAAGTGCAGGAGGGGGTGCGAGCAGGCACGCCTCTGATCGGCGCCCCTGATCAGGGGGCGTGCCGCCATTTTACTTGGGCGGGCCAATTAAAGCCTGCCCACCGTGACGTCTGCCAGGAAGCGCTATGCGCTCCCTATGCGGGCGGAGGGGGATTCCCTCAGCCGGGAGTGCACATTTTCGCGCGTGTGCAAAAGAGCGCACTAATCCCCCTGAGGCTAAGTGCTTCCCCTGTTCTGAACCCATCTTACCAGCCTGAAAATTGAGGTCAGGCAGGAAATGGCCCATAAATGGTCATTAATTGGCCACTTAAGGGCCTCAGCTGGGGCAAGGGCGAGTGTGCCAGACTAGGCCCTGCTCTTCCCATATAAAATTGCAGAGAGGCTGGGGTGGGTAGGAGCCCAGTGTGCAGGCCATCTGAGGGATTTTACATGCCTCCCCACACCCCCCCTCCACCGTCACCTGCAAGCCTTGTGGTGGGGAAATGTAAAATTCTGCCAGAGATCTTATATACTGTATTATGTAATCTGTCAGGTAGTGCTCCTAAGATGAACAACAGATTCCTGTGCTGCTGATAAGTAATTACGCATAGTACAAAATGTCGATACACACTTGATCTGTTTGATACTGCAGCTTTACCCCTAAAAGTAATCCATAGACCATCCTTCTCAGGTTAGAAACTAAGGTCGGAATCGTCCCAGGCTTGCATTATGCGGTAGCAGGGGTGAAGAAAGTCATTTGCATGCCGGCCGCAATCACATGTTTTTGTGCCGTATCATCCCCTTCCCACTTCATAAGTTATACAGTCACGGGAAACACGCTGGATCGCTGGTGGGTAGCCCCCGACTGGCCTGCCACACCATTACCTCATTGCTTCCTCATGCCGGGTGCCATATTTAAAATGCAGCCGCGCGCACACATCTCAATGCTTACAGCCTAGGACTGCTCCAGGCAAATCAGGAAGATTGCAGCCCCACAACTCAGTGACGCATCCCTGGGACACCTTTTGGATGCCGTGGAGGAGCGCCACCAAGTCTTCTACCCAGCTGTGGCCGCAGGAGGCCCATCAGTCTCATCACTCCGGCTTGGGAGTTGGTGGCAGAGGGGGTCAGTGCTCACAGCAAGTAAGGATAGAAGGTAAAGAGTACATTTGCATTTGTTGAATAAACCATTCAAGAGAATTGGTGAAATCTTGAATCTAGCTAGAAGATGCCAAACAATGTGTTTTTTTTCAGCTTACTAATAAAATTGGTGGAATGAAAAGGTTTATTGTTAGGAGAGGTAAAATTAAAAACCTAGTAATCCAATGGAAAATATACATTCAAAGGGGAAGCTAGGTATAAACAGAAAGGAGTTTGTGTGTGTGAGTCAGAGGCATTTAAGATCTAACCAGCCTGTAAGCCTACAACTGTCTGCAAAGGAACCAAATTGCAAGGAACAACATTTTGAATTGGTAAGGTCAAATGTGCTTTGCCTGGTGTCTGTTTAAAGTCTGTGGGATACTGTTGTCTTGGTGAAGATTTACCTGGGAGTGATTAATTTGGGGATTTGTTTAAAAGTTACTATGGTAGTAATTTGTAGACATGTGTTTGTGTTTAATTTGTTAAATTAATAAATGTTTAATTTAGTTTTATATAAAAAACCTTTTGAGGCTCAGCGGTTTCATTCCTGAATTCAGAGCTGCACCTCAAACATACCAGTTGAAAATATAGGTTATGATAGCTGTTCAGTTGTTCTGGGATTTAAACAACTCAGCCTTTAATCAACTACTGTGTCCTAACAAACCAGTTCCCTAGACATGCGGAATCTTCAGCAACACTGGTTCTCAGCCATCTGCTGGAATGACAAGCGCCGCCTATAGACCCTGGGTCTATTACCGAGCCTATGAGCAACGGCTCTCTCTGGATCTTCAGCTGCGTGTGCAGCAGGCCCTGCCGCACCTTCATCTCGAGTGAGGCGCTCCTCCCTTTGCTGAACCAGGTGCCTCTGCTGCTTTCGACTTCTTCTTCTCTGCTCCCTGTAAGCCACAAGGCAGACTGCTACATTATCAGGTTCCATGATCCTGATATTCTCCTCCTGCAGGATCAAAGAGAGAATTTCATGGGGTGGCATATGTGTCCCACCAACCTTTCTTGGTTAGGTCTGAGGCCCCTTAACGCATTCAGGTGAGTGCTGGCCACCAGATCTCATTAGGTTACAAGTCTTCCTCTCACAAACACAAGATGTGATGGTGTTTCGGACACATAACAAACATTATGTAAATCACATAGACAGAAGTGACTTCGTCATCATTTGTAGTAGCAGTCTGTTTATCAGCTGGTGAGTTGGATTAAGCTGGCAATGTGGATGACCAGTGTGTAGTGCACTTCATGGCTGTTTGAAACCCTACCCACCTGCACCCCAATCCGCTTGACCGATTGGCGGCAGCTTTGGCCACAGGGCTGCATGCTATGCTGTCAGCTCAGGTGCAGGCATTGTCCTAACCTGCACTTAAAGGCTGCGCTGTTAACTTGAACCATGAGGGATACTTATCCAAACTTTAATAAAGGCATTGCAAGGGGCTGTGAGTGTCTCCACCAGTGACTGCACTGTGGCCGCCTTTCACAAGGGGATTGAACAACTTGCCCAGTCGGCTAATTGTTCTGCTGTCCCCTAAAATGCAAATTAATTTGCAGTCTGTGCCTGAGGGGTGAAAAGTTCTGGAGCATTTGGTGGCACTTTCATGCTTTAGAGTGGGCAGAAAAGCTTCAGAGCCCTGTCTCCAAGCACATCAATGGAGCTGCTACTGAATGACCTCAGCTATGGAAGAATGCTCATTTTTGACAAGCTTTTTGACGTGTATGGCCGCTTCCCTCATCCTCCCCCCTCCCCCCTCTCCGGCATAGGCTTGTGTACTTCCTTCAGTCTGTGCTGCCTTGCAACCCAACCCCTACCTGGCCTTACCCGCACTGGAGCCCTTACCCTGGCACTGTACTGAAAGCCAGCCGGGAAAATGCGATTTGCCCGTGTTCCCCTGAACACACCGTGCCTCTTCCTTGATGTCATATGGGTGATGCTTGCAAACGCTGCGCAAGGTTGTGTGCACTCACCTCCAAGTTTCCCCTCAAAGTTCAGGTCACCAGGAGCGTGCCTTTTAAAGGCAGTGGTGAAGCACGCCGTTCTAAAGTCACGCCAATGTGATGGTAAATTTGATGTAGGGGGATGATTCCGGTGAGCAGGACTTATAATGAGATGCTAAAGTATTGAAATTAGGTTCCCGACATGCAGCCAGAGGATATGCCTTTGATAGGCAGAGTGGGTGATCGCAAACTGGTTTCATAACAGCGTAAAGCCGATTTTTGGCCTTCTCACCGTATTATCTGCTCATGCCTGCCATGATGCCCGCCACCAATGGGACCGGACGCTTCAACCCTAAGAATCAGCTTTATTAGTAAATTGGATTAAAAAGAACCAAGAGTAACAACAGCAGATCTCACTAGGTTACAAGTCTTCCTCTCACAAACACAAGATGTGATGGTGTTTCGGTTACATATCAAACATTATGTAAACCACATAGACAGAAGTGACTTAGTCATAATTTGTAGTAGCAGTCTGTTTATCAGTTGGTAATTTGGATTAAGCTGGCAATGTGGATTCCTGCCAAAACTGACCACACACAGCTGAGAAAGGCAGCCTCCTGACAGCAGACCGAATGGGGGGTCCAGCGTTCCAGGTAGGCTTCGAGGTCCTCCCCGCTGTAAATCTTGATTCCACCTATTAATCTCAGCTGTTAAAGCAACCACAGGCAATTCAACAATGGAAACCATTGCAGCTGCCGCGACAAATTTACAACCTCAAGATCTTCACTTCAGACAACACAATATCTCAACTTCAAACATATCATGACTGCACCGAACAATAGAGAGATTGAACTGATCCAATTTTTATAAGTATAATTTTCTTGTCTTCCTCTGTAACTAATCTTTGTGTGGGTATGTATTACTGGCTATCTTCTCTTAGGTAACTTTAGCATACCTTAGTATGCACCAGGAGTCCAGAAATAGAGGTCAGTGTGCCTTATCTCAGTCACATGATTTCCCATCTGCGGTAAAGTTAATCAACCATGTGACTCTATTGATCAATTGCTTCTTGGGAAACTGTAAGTCCAGAGCTGGAAGTGATTGAAGAAACACACATGGGGCGAAATTTCACAGCAGCGGGATTTTACATTCCCGCCGAAGCCAATGAGGTTTAGAGTGTCTCGCCGCCATGTGTCCCTGCCAATATGGGGCCGTAAAATTCTGCCCATGGTATTAGTTCTCTGTTCTTATTTCCAATAAACCACCAGTGTTTGATCAGTTAATCAGTCTCTCTGACTATATTGTGTCAAGCACCAACTAATGTGTTAATATCAAGGGCGCAGCTAGTATTCGCCAGACAAAGTGAACTGGATAACCAAAAACATAAAACCATCTTTTAAAATTAAATATAAATCAGACAATAAAGTTGCTAAGGTTTAAAAGGATACATATGTTGATTTTGTAATTCTGTCACTGGATGGTTTTGTGGTAAACCAAATAGACATCATGGGCAGAATTTTGCCCTTGGCAGGGGTGCTCAGTTTGGGGTGGGGGGGGGTGGTCGAAAAGCCACGATTTTACACAGGCAGGCCAATTAAGGCTTGCCCAGTGTGGAATGCGAGTGGCAGTGCTCAGCGCTGCTTGTGCAGATGGGGGAGGGGAGGGAGGGGGAGTAGGCCTAGCACAAACTTCGCGCATGCGTTCGAAAGAGTGCTTCAATCTCCTTGAGGCATGGAGCTGCTTCAGGGAGATGAAGCACTGTTTAAAAAAAAAGAAAATAAAAATGTCATAAAGCATGACCCCCTCATGTGACTCTGTCACATGAGCAGGGACATGTTTTTAATTCAAGTGTTAAATTTTTATTTGCTTTAGGAAACCTCATCCCACCCGTGGATGAGGTTTCCTAAAAAATGCAAAGGCCGCTTGGCATTTTCGCCTGCCTGCCAACTGTTGAATGGGCAGTGAAAAAATCAGGACAATTGTTTACTTAATGGCTTTAATAGGCCTTTTAATTGTTGGCGGGGGTGCCTCTAGCTCCAGCGCGCGCCCGCCAACCTCGCCGTCACGAGAGTGCGCGTTGACGGCGGCACGCTTAGCCGATGTCAGCGCACTTTATTTCACGCTTGGGCATGTCAGGCATGCACTTGCATGCCAAGCGTAATTTTCTGCCCCATGTTTTATGTAATAACATGAAAGAATGGACAGATGGTCTTACAATGGTTCTCAAGAGAAACCTCAAAATATTTTAGTGAATGGCTTTGAAATGCAGTGACTGTTGCTATGTAAGTGTATGTGACAGCTATTTCCCATACAGGACTGAGATAAATGACAAGTTAAACCAGATGTTTATAGCATTAGTTGAGGGGGGAGTTTGGCTAGAAGACCAGAAGATCTCCCTGCTCTTTCTTTGATATTAGCAGTGAAAAATTATGCATGGTAGCACCCATTTTTTAGGCACAGTAGGTGCTGTTAGGGATCCAATGTGGTATTTGCAGAATGTTCACAAACTACTGACACAAAACATGCCAGACACCATCTTGGTGAGGGTGTTAGCAGTTAATGGCCACTAGAATTACAACAGCAACAACTTGTATTTATATAGCATCTTTAACAAAATAAAATCTTACAAGGCACTTCACAGGAACACTAAAAAGCAAAATTTGATACCAACCTGTGCTCAAAATACACGGAAGCGGTGGGAGTATTTGCCCTTGAAAGCCCCCGAAATGCCCAGCAAAATTTCAATAACAGGGAAGACCAATTAGAGAAAAGTCGTGGGTAACCGCTTTGTGGAACACCTTCACTCAATCCACAAGCATTACCCCAACCTTCCTGTCGCTTGCCATTTTAATTCACCATCTTGCTCTCATGTGCACATTTCTGTCCTTGGCCAGCTACAGTGTCCCAACACAAACTGGAGGAACAGCATCTCATCTTCTGATTAGGCACCTTCAGCCTTCTGGACTTACCATTGAGTTCAACAACCTCAGACCATGAACTCTGTCCTCCATTTCGACATTTTTTTCCCAACCCCATCCCCCCAACAAGGGTCAGTCTGTAACTTGCTTATTTGTTTTGCTTTCAGAGAACACTGACCTTTGTTCTGCTATTAACACATTCTGCTATCTGATCTTAATGCCACTATTTACACCTGCCTTAGTCATTAACACTGTCATTACCACTCCTTTTGTCTTGTGTCCATGACATCTTTATCAAATCTCTCCTGAGCTCCCATCTGTTCCTGACTTTCTATTTTACACCTCTTTGTCCTTTTGTCTGTGACATCTTTTGGTTATCTCCACCTATCACTGACCCTCTATTTAGCTCTACCGCACCGCACCCACCCCCCGCACCCCCTCCTTAAACCAGCTTATATTTCACGTCTTTTCTATTTTTACTTAGTTCTGTTAAAGGATCAATAGCACTCGAAATGTTAACTGTGTTCCTCTCCGCAGATGCTGCCAGACCTGCTGAGTTTTTCCAGGTATTTTTGTTTTTGTTTCTATTTTGCTTCACCTGCTCCACACCCTCTATTCAATGTATAAAACCCATCACATCTCTACCTCTCTTCAGCTCTGAAAAAGAATCATATGACTCAAAACATTAGCTCTGTTTCTCTCTCCACAGATGCTGCAAGATCTGCTGAGCTTTTCCAGCATTATCTGTTTTTATTTCAGAGAAAAGTCATCCCCATATGTGACAGTGACAGAGTCTGTGAGGAGCTGCTTCTTACAGGCTAATTCTCTCCCACACATGCTGCTAATGGACTCGCTAGTGAGCATATTGGTATCAAATGCTGGACAGAAACAGTCTGTGACTGGAGGAACTGCAAACAGTGGGAAGGTGAGTGGCACATTAGCCTGAGGCCTGAGCACCAGCTATGAGAAAGGCTGCGAAGGAGCGGCTGTCTTCGGTGGGGGGGTCGGGGGAAGAGAGGCGAGAGGCTAGGAGGGAGCTGCTATATGCCAGGGAAGGTGGGGGAAGAGAGGCTGCAATGTGGGGCTGAAGGATGGAGAGAGGCTGCCTGCTTGGGGGGAGGGCGGGAAGCGTGGTCACAGAACACCTTCTCCATCTGCAGAAGCAGCGAGCAGGTCTCAGAACTAAATTTACAGGAAAATCCTCTTTACATCTCTGTTTAGGACAGTGAGGGAAATCTGTTGCCTCAACCTGTCAACTTGGGCTAGAGCTCTGCACCATTCAGGTATTGACAGAGGAAGGTTTCGAAGGTCACATCTGCCAGGGGTCCATTAAGTCTGTAAACTGGGTAAGAACATCTATTATGTTATGTAATGTGGGGTGCCACAGGTTTCGGTCCTTGGGCCCCAACTATTTACAATCTATATTAATGACTTGGATTCGGGGATAGAAGGTACTATAGCTAAATTTGCAGATGACACCAAAATAGGTGGGAAAGTAAATTGCAATGAAGAAATAAGAAATTTACAAATGGATATGGACAGGTTGAATGGGCCAAAATTTGGCAGATGGAGTTTAACGTGGATATGTGTGAGGTTATCCATTTTGGTCAGAAGAATAAAAAGGCGACTTATTATTTAAATGGTGAGAAACTTAAGAATGCTTCAGTGCAGAGGGATCTGGGTGTCCTCGTGCATGAATTGCTGAAAGCTAGTATGCAGGTACAGCAGGTAATAGGGAAGGCAAATGGAATTTTGGCATTTATTGCTAAAGGAAGAGAGTATAAAAATAGAGAAGTGTTGTTGCAACTGTACAAGGCATTGGTGAGACCGCACCTGGAGTACAGTGCACAGTTTTGGTCCCTTTACTTGAGGAAGGATGTAGTTGCATTGGAGGTGGTTCAGAGAAAGTTCACTAGGTTGATTCCAGAGATATGGGGCTTGTCTTATGAGGAGAGATTGAGAAGTTTAGGCCAATACTCACTAGAGTTTAGAAGGATGAGAGGAGATCTAATTGAGGTATATAAGATGCTAAAGGGATAGACAACGTAGGTGTGGAGCGAATGTTCCCCCTTGTGCGGCATTCTAGAATGAGAGGCCATAGTTTTAGGCTAAGAGGTGATAGATTTAAATCAGAGTTGAGGAGGAATTACTTTTCTCAAAGGGTTGTGAATCTGTGGAATTCACTACCTCAGAGTGCAGTGGATGCCAGGATGCTGAATAAATTTAAGGCGGAGATTGACAGGTTTTTAATTAGTAATGGGTTGAAAGGTTATGGGAGAGGGCAGGAAATTGGAGCTGAGGTCGAAATGAAATCAGCCATGATCGTATTGAATGGCGGACAGGCTTGAGGGGCTGAATTGCCTACTCCTGCTCCTAGTTCTTATGTTCTTATGTTTTTATGTAAAGCAGTCAAACAACTTCTAAAGGAATCTCTTCTCAATTGATTCTATGGACATTGTCTTATTTTCTTTTTGTGTCTACATAATCAACGACTTGCATTTTTATAGTGCTTGTTATGATTTAGGACATCCCAAAGTATTGTACAATTAATGAAATAATTTGGAAGTGTGGTCAATGTGGTAATGAAGGAAATATAATGAGGTGATTGATAACTTAATTTCAGGGAGAACTAAGGAGAGTAATCAAAATATTAGAACCAGATCTTTCACAAGTGAGGTGGTAGAGGTTTTGAACTCTCTTTCCACAAAAAGCATTGATGTTGGATCAATATCCAATATCAATTCTAGATCAATTGTTAAATTTAAATCTGAGATTGAAATCTGAAATGCAGTAAAAAGGGTAGCAACTGCCTGGTTAAAATCTTCCAGCTTTGTGTATATACGATGAAAACGCATTAGTTGTGACCTCATCAGTCTGTGGAAGGCAGGTTTAGGGTGACTGCTTTTTGTGTGTAGAAGCCTGTGTCGGTTTTTTTGAAAAAACTTTTGCTAACCTACGCCAGTTGTTTTTTTTCCAATTTAAATACTGAGGTGTATAGAAAATTGATGCACTCCTTGTGTGTTGTGGCTTTAGGTTTAATGGAGGAGTGATGATTATTGAGGATATTGATAAATTCTTCTAATACTGCTTCTGCGGAAGTCCAAATACCCCATATGCCAACAGAAATACAGAAGATAATCTTACTACATAACTGCATGACCTGATAAAGGAGTTAGTGAGAATGAAAAAGAAGCCCCCAAAAACCAAGAAGTAGCCCTGGAAATTCAAAAAGTAGCCCTTGAGAAAATCTCAAAAAGAAAAATTACTTTGACCCCTGATATCAACCCCTATAAAGAGATATTAGGGCAGATACCCAAAAGCTTGGTCAAAGAGGTAGAATTTAATGAACATTTTAAAGAGCAAAGAGTGAAAGAGAGGCTGAGAGCTTTAGGGAGGGAACTCCAGAGTTTAGGGGCTTAGCAGCTGAAGGCATAGTCCTAATGGTGGCCTGATTAAAATCAGGCTTCTTCAAGAGGTCAAATTAGAGCAGTGTAGATATCTGAGGTTGTGGCATTGGAGTAGATTACAGAGAAAGGGAGGGGGAGGCCTTGAAAACAAGGTTGAGAATTTAAAAGTTTGAGCTGTTGCATAACAGGAGCCAACATAGGTCAACAAGTACAGGGATGGTGGGTGAACGGTGCAAGTTATGACACTGGCAGCAGAGTTCTGGATGGACTCAAGTTTATCGAGGATGGAACCTGGGAAGCCCGCCAGTAGCGCATTAAATTGTCAAGTCTATAGGTAAACAAAGACATGAATGAGGATTTCAGCAGCAGATGAACTGAGGCAGGACAGAGTCAAGCAATATCATGGAAATAGGCAGTCTCAGTGATGGCGTGGATAGGTTATCAGAAGCTCATCTTGAAGTCAAATATGACACACAGGTTGCAAAAAGGCTCCTTCAGCCCTCAGACAGTTGCCAGGGAGAGGGATGGAGAGGGATGGTGGTTAGGGAATGGAATTTGTCAAGGAGTCCAAAGATAACGACTTTGGTTTTCTAATACTTAATTGCAGGAGATTTCTCCACATCTAATACTGGGTATCAGACCAGCAATCTGTCAAGTTAGAGACAGTTGGAAAGGCGTGTTGGTGAGGTAGGGCTGGGTGTCATTGGCACTCATGTGGAAACTGACACTATGGGCGGAATCTTCAGCCCCTGCCAGCAGTGGGAATTGTGGTGGGCATGGGGCATTTAACTTGACATGAGTCAAAAAATCAGTTTCCCAATGGTGGGAAAATAGTTTGGAATTTTATTCTCCTGACTTTCAAGGCAGGTCAAAGTCAGGTTAAGTTTCCCGCTGAGTAATGTCGGAAACTCTATTTGCATTCATTAGCATGTCATGATGCTCATTAAAAGACCAACTCACCAGGATCACGTTTCCCCTCCAAATTAAGTTCCCCGTCAGCGACTAATTAGAACCTTCTGTTTTATGAATATATATGAGTGGCGCAGACCTGGCGAGCTTCATTTCATCCATGATTTTAAAGTCAGAAGATGTTGTTTTCGCCTTCCTTTTATACCATCAGTGCTACATATTGGGTACCTGTAGTACAAACTGCGCAAAGGCTGGGGACAGCCTTGTAAATAAATAAATGCTGGCCCAGCCAGCTAAGTCCACATCCTGTGAATGCATTAAAAAAGAGGAGGCACCTACCAGCGGGGAGGGTTGAGACGGAAGCAGGACAGTCGGGGTATGGGTGGGGTGGGAAGATCCAGTGTGCGGGGTGAGACAGAGGCTGGGCTGTGGCGGGGGGGAGGGTCCAGCAGGGAGGGGTGAGATAGAGGTAGGACTTGTGGGGAAGGAGTAGAGGGGAAGGGTGAAACACTGTCCAGAGGGACATGTTTAAGAGATTGTCTGGGACATGCTTAAGAGAGTGTCCAGGGAATGAGGCCACACTGTCCAGGCCATTTAGGGGGCTCTATATAACACGCATGTCTTGGTCCTGGTGTTGGGCGGTGGAAGGTCTCTCTGAGCAGTGATGGTCATGCATAGAACTGTGGTATGGCATGGTCTGTAATCTACAGCATTTGGTCCTGAAGGTTCAGTGCATGGTGCGGGGACACAGATGGCACAATCACATTCAGGGGAGGGACTAGGATCCGGTACAGTGATAATTCTAATGTCGTTGGGGGGAGGTGGTATTGCATGGTCTCACTTACTAAAAGTAAGGTGGCCTTGAGAAAGGGAGGGCTCAGATTTACGAGGGGCATGGGTCATCACCATTAAAGGGGATGGGGGGGGTGACAGGAATATCCACATAAATTATAATGGGGTCAAAGGTAATGGGGAAAGACTGAATGGTAACAGGAGGGAGTGGAATTAGGAGATGGTGACTATTGAGGAGGATGGGGGGAACTTGGTGGGTGAAGAGGGAGATTGAAAGGTGCTGGAGGCACTCACAAAAGTCAGGAGAATCAGCTTCATTTTCATTCAGTAATGACAAAATTGGAAAAACAAGCATATAAAAAAAATATGGGAAGGGTCTCAAAGCATGTGGGAGGAGCTCAGGACTCCTCTTTTGGGCTGAGTGAAGGGGAACCCCATTAATTATTTGCTCAAGCCATGGAGAACACTTTTATCTTAATGAAGAACAAGGTTCAGCTGAGTACTGTTCTCAAGGGTCAAATGCCCCTTGAAGGGGCATTTTGCTCCATGAATAATGGGGTGCATTCGTGTAAGAGTCCATTAAGTTTTGGGGCTACATTTCAGTAGGTGTTCCTGTAAGCAATATGTATAAAGATATGGAGATGTATACTCCAAGCCTCATTAATCCCAATTAAATGATAATGGTTGACAAAGCACAATGCTTAAGGTGTTCATATTATGACAAGGAAACCAGCCAAGGGAAAGTTTAAATAAGTTCTCAAATGTATTTGTTGGCAGGTGCAAAGAGGCATGGAGAATACAGGCTGCAGGCAACCTGCCTTGTTTATTGCTCTAATACAAATGAGGAGAAGGGCCCAGCACCAATTGGCACAGGTCCGGGATGTGCAGTGGCATGAGTTGCAAGATGGAGCAGGGCCCCAAAAAGTCCAAGATACTTCCAAAGAGGGGCAAATGCAACGAAGATCAGTGCCCTGACCATGGGTATATTGAAGACACTGCTTATATATGGAAATGAGTGAAAGGAAATGTTGGAGGTACCTTCGATTGTCCAGGGGTGTGATAGCTCACATTTGCCACCTTCTCCGTGAGGAACTGATGCTGATAGGACTTGGGGGTATCCCATGCCAATGGCTTTGAAGATAACCACTGCACTAACCTTTTTTGCCAGCAGGTCCTTCCAGGATTCCACTGGGGATCTTTGCGGCATCTCCCAATCAGTAACACCCAAATGAATAAGGGAGGTGACAGATGACCTTTTCACTACAGTTCTCCAGGATGTCCAGTTCGACCTGGATGCCAAAAGCCAGGCTGCCAGAGCTGTGGGATTCACAGAGATATCTGGTTTCCCGCAAGTGCAGGGTGCCATCGACTGTACATATGTGGCCTTGAGAGCTCCCTGGTAGCAGCTTGTGAGATTCATCAATCGAAAGGATTCCACTCTCTGAACGTATAGCTAATTTGTGATCACAAAAGGAAAATCCTGCATGTTTGTGCTAGGTACCCAGGAGTTCTTACAGCTCTTGCATCTTGATGTACTCGGAGGTGCCACAGATCTTTGAGGGACCCCAGTACTTACAGGGCTGGCTCCTCCAGAACAAGGGATATCCCCAGAATATCTGGCTCATGTCACCCGTTTGCTGTCCACATAGTGCTGCTGAAGAGAGATATAATGCTGCACATTCTGCTACCAGGTCCTTGATAGAACAGAGGATACGCCCCCTGAAGATGCGTATCTGATGTTTGGATCTCTCAGATGGAGTTCTCCAATACTCACCACAGAAAGTGTCCCGTATCATCGTTGTCTGCTGCGCCCTGAACAACCTGGTGCTGCAAAGAGGGGATGTGTTGCCTGAGGGAGAAATAGAGCAGCGAGAAGTCTCCTCCAATGAGGGTAATGTTGAAGGGGATGACCTGACAAGGGTGAGGATCTAGATGAGCCACATGAAGAGGCCATCTCGTGGTTATGAGGTGGCAGACGTGCCCATGACAATCTCAGAAAGAAATTTTCTCAAAGGTTCAATGCTTTCTTACTGATTCAGGAAAAACCAGTACTAATCGACTGCCCTCAAGATGGGTTCATTCTTGGAAGGCTTTAAGCCAAAGTTAACAAGTAGCCTTAGCAACATATGTACATTATAGAACATGAGTAGCACTCCCTTTTCGCACATCCTTAGGCAACTTTACATTGTATAATACTTTCACCCATGCCCTCATCAAGTCAATGTGCATGGCAACGAAGATTAGTGCTCTGACCAAAGGTATATCGAATACACTGCTCATATATGGAAATGAGTGAAAGACAATGTTACCCCTTTCATTCCTGGGATCGTTCTCGTGAACCTCCTCCGGACCCTCTCCAGGGCCAGCACATCCTTCCTGAGATACGGGGCCCAAAATTGCTCACAATATTCTAAATGTGGTCTGACCAGAGCCTTATAAAGCCTCAGCAGCACATCCCTGCTTTTATATTCTAGTCCTCTCGAAATAAATGCCAACATTGCATTTGCCTTCCTAACTACCGACCCAACCTGCAAGTTAACCTTAAGAGAATCCTGGACTAGGACTCCCAAGTCCCTTTGCACTCCAGATTTCTGAATTGTCTCCCCATTTAGAAAATAGTCTATGCCTCTATTCTTCCTACCAAAGTGCATGACCTCACACTTCCCCACGTTGTATTCCATCTGCCACTTCTTTGCCCATTCTCCTAACCTGTCCAAATCCTTCTGCAGCCTCCCAGCCTCCTCAATACTACCTGTCCCACCAGCTATCTTTGTATCATCTGCAAACTTAGCCAGAATGCCCTAAGTTCCTTCATCTAGATCATTAATGTATAAAGTGAAAAGTTGTGGTCCCAACACTGACCCCTGTGGAACTCCACTAGTCATCAGCCGCCATCCTGAGAAGGACTCCCTTATCCCCACTCTCTGCCTCCTGCTAGACAGCCAATCTTCTATCCATACTAGTACTGTGCTTCTAACACCATGGGCTCTTATCTTACTGAGCAGCCTCCTGTGCGGCACCTTGTCAATGTTTGTTTGCATTGTCCTCACTGAGAGTGTCTCACCAGGACTATGGTTGCTGAGGTGCAACCATTCGGGACCTTGCAATCGTTGGAAGTCATAAAAGTCTCTGTCCTAGATGACCTTTGCATTAGGGCAATAACTTGAGCAGACATTTTGGACACACCAGCCGATGAAGCATTGTTTCCTGCATGGACCCTGCAGAGACCTTAGAGAGTTAGCTTTGCATTGCATTGACAGCATCACAGTCCTCGAGACAGTGCAGCACACAAGGCTATTTCTGTCTTCTGTCCTGAGTCACTGAAAGCCCTGTCATGCAATAATTTCCTATTCAAATAGAGTGCTATGCCTTTACCACAGACTACTGAAAACCTTGCTGAGGAAGTGTGCAGGTCCAAATAAACATCATGTGAGTTCAGGAAACGACTTCATCAAGATGAACATGCACTGCTTAAATCATACATTCTAACCCTTCTTGCTGTCAAGTCTAAGGTGCCTGTTGTATCCTTACTTGCCTAGTTCAATGTCACGCTTGCTGAGAATGACAAATCACCAAGGAAGGACATTCAGCATTAAACATGGACACTACATCTTCCTCCAGACATGCATGGAACCCTACGGGCTTTGAATGCTGAAAAATCATTCTAAATGACACTTTGGACAGATGAAGCTGATTTAAGCCACCACTACTACTCATACCATCCATGGACAAATGACATCAGTGCAACAGCAGCAGTAAAACCAATAACCTCGATGAAAACTTCTCCTGAGGCTGAAGCATGGCTACCTGCAATAACGGCTGACAGGTGTATTGGCTAGACAGTACAGTCACAAATGACGTGCATTGCCTGATGTTGCTGATGTAGAATTATAGACTATACTGGTGAAAATGTGGAAGAACTGAATGAATTGAAGTTCCTAATGGGACTACATTGGGATCAACAACATTCTGGACCCTTAAATGACTGGGCAGCTTGGAAGTGGGATCCTTCCAGGCTGGAGCTATAGATATTGGCAACGCCTCACAGTTTGCCATCCACTGTGGCATAATGGAGGTCATTGAGACTCTCTATTCAACAAGAACTAACTTCATTTCATTCACTCTTGCCAGAAACAGACAGTGAGCACAAGGATTTGCTAGGATTGCAGAGTGCGAATGACTATGCACATGTTTCCTCACATGGGCCATATGTCAACTCTGCCATATACGAAAACAGAAGGAATTTTCCTCTCTCAAAACATGATACATTGTATACAAATAGAAACTAAACACCCTTGTGCATTCCCTTGGTGCCTGCCTTTGGTCTAGTCTTTGCCTGCCCCGGTGCTCCTATTTGTTGTTCTCCCAGAGGCTACAGTATGGTTGGTGGAAGGCTCAGATGTATTATTAATTGAACAAATCTGCAATCTAGCTCAAAGCCCAAACTCTCCTGTGGAATAATTGGATGGATCAAGTTCAAACTCTGGCCTCAATTAATATTTAATTTAAGGAACAAATTTTGCCGAATCTTCACTGAATTAATAAATGGATTATTTCACATAAAAGATCAAGTGAAAGGGAACTGAGCAACTTCTTTTAACAAAGAAACCTTTCTATTGGTCAAGCCATTGATATTAGCCATTTTGAATATACATTTTTACTTGATTGTTTCCTATTTTGTATTTCAGAGCAGGTGCTCATGTCTGAGCGTTTTTCCACCTCTCTCACTAGGGTGTTTGGTTATTTTATTGCTCCTCTTTAGGTTCTTGATTCTTCTCGAAGCTCGGCATGCAGACATTACCTGCTTCCAATTCTCTTAATATTGTACTCTAAACAGCCATTAGGAGACATGTAAGGTCACCTGAATTCTCTTGTTCATGTTAATTATTTGTACTTTTTTCTTTGAGGGAAGTGCGTTAGTTCCTCACAGCATCTGCACCAAAACCTCAGGTCAGGCCACCTATCTTTAATTTGAGCAAATTGGCCATGGATTCTTAAACGACATCCAACATCAAGGTAGCACTGCAGCACAGGCAACATAGAATACTGGTCACAGAAATCATTGTGGAGGACATATCATATGAAAGTGTTCGGAGCATAAATATTATGCCACACTCAAGCAATGAAAGGAATATAGGATACTACTGAGCCCAACCAAGCTCACCTGGGTCCTACACAGTCTAGATTTGACTACACTGGTGGACTTCTGTTGAGGGCACGGTGTTTTCCTGCATGATCACAGATTTTTGTGAGTGGGTACAATGATACCTATTACAAATAAACGTGGTCTAAATATGATCACTTTTAAGTCAGCCTTAATTTTGGTAGCCAGGGTGAGCAGAGCAATATTAACAGAATGGTACAATTTTAAAGATGGTGTAGGAGCAGAGAGACCAGGGGGTGTAAATACATGAAAAGTTTAAAAAAGTTACCCAGCACATTGTTATGATCTAGAATGCACTGCCTGATATGGTAATGGAAATTGATTCAATAATAACTTTCAAAATGAAATTGGATAAATATTTAAAAGGAAAGAAAAAGAATGAGCAAGGGATAGACAAATTGGAGAGATCTTTCAAAAAGCTGGCACAGGTACAATAGGCAAATAGTCTTGGAAGCTGGCAAAGCAAGTTGAGAAGGCTGTTAAACATAAATGATCTATAAATAGAGGCATAGAGGACAAAAACAAGGCAATTATTATAAAGTTTAAGAAAAACACTAGTTAGGCCCTATCTGGAGAACTGTGGCCAATTCTGGGCACCACACTTTAGGACAAAAGCCAAGGCCTTAGAGATGATGCAGAAGAGATTTATGAGAATGATACCAGGGATGAATGACTTCAGTTACATGGGAATACTCGAGAAACTGGGGTTGTTCTCCTCAAAACAGAGAAGGTTAAGGGGAGATTTATAGAGGTGTTCAAAATCAAAAAGTGTTCAAAAAGGGTTTTGATAGAATGAATAAGAAGAAACTGTTTCCAGGGGCAAAAGGATTGGTAACCAGAGAACACAGATTTAAAAGGTAAATGGTGAAAGAATCTGAGGCGACATAAAAAAAAAACTCAATGGATTGTTATGATCCGGAATGCACTTCCTGAAAGGGTACTGGAAGCAGATTCAATAATAACTTTCAAAACGGAATTGGATAAATACTTTTAAGCAGAAAGAATTACAAGGCAATGGAGAAAGAGCACAGGAACGGGACTAATTGAATAGCTCTTTCAAAGCACCAGCACAGACATGATCAGTAATTGGCCTCCGTCTATGCTGTGAAATTCTATGATTTTACAAACCTATTTAAAATGATATTGTTAGAAATCAATTATATAACCAGATCAACAGCAGTAACTTATATTTATGGAGCACATTTAACCTAATAAAAAGTCCCAAAGTGCTTCACTGGAGCATTATAAAACAAAATATAATACTGAGATACATAAGAAGATATTAGGGCAGGTGCCCAAAAGCTTGGTAAGAGGTGTATTTTAAGAGATACCTTAAAGCAAGGTAGAGAGACAGAGAGGAGGGAATTCCAATGCTTAGTGACCAGGCAATTGACAGAGTGATTAAAATCAAGGATGCTCAAGAGGCCAGAATTAGATGAGTGCAGACTTCTTGGAGAGTTGGACTGGGGGAGATTGCAGAAATAGAGAGGGGTAAGGCATTTACAAACAAATATGAGAATTTTAAAATCAAGGCATTGCTTGACCGAGATCTTATACTTCTATGTGCATAGATAATTTGGATAAATCACTAGTTTGCCTAACAGGGGTGCACTCCACCTGTTGCCATCAAAATTCTAAGTGTGTGACATATCAGCCATTTCCATCTGAAGCAGACATCCAAACACAAAAGTACTGGTAATAGCGTAACAGCAGGAGAAAACAGACATTCCATTCCATTAAATATTGCAAAATCCTTGGTATTTACCATAAAAATGGGATTTAATAACACAAGGCTTTCCACATTATAAACAGCTTGGCTATATAAGGATCTTTGTATTTCATTTCAGCACGTTGTTATAGTTATATTGTAGATCGAACAGAATTCTGGAAACAGCTGCCCAGATGCTGCCAGTTTTCTTACAGTGAAAACAGAGGGCTCATAGCAGCCAACAACTGTATTCAATTTTTACTCTTAAGGAGATATGGTACTATATCCAATGAGTGATAAAGCCATACATGGTTTTGTCACATGCTTTCTGTAACACGTGATCAAATCTAAACTGTGAGTCTCTTTATGACAAACACACTGCAGCTGATTTTTCCTGAGCCTACACTGTTGAGGAGCCCTGACTGCCAGTCGCTTATCTTGGAAAAACATGAGCTCATTGCCCATAACTTTCTAAACCATGGACATTGCTTCAAAATATTAGTGCAGACTCTAAATATCAGGCTTATTAACTGCAAAACAGTCACAACACATCAATGCAAAGCACCTTCTAGTATGGTCATTCCATGGTTAGATTTCCTCTATGCACAAGGTGTAGCAAAACCAATAATCTCATTTGTCCTTCGAGGCAAAGATGACCATGTTCATCATTTGAGGTATTTGGTAGAGTTCCAGTGGGTATGCAAGTGAGTGCTAAGGCCGATTTGTGCCCAGATGGTTCTTCTCCAAATTGGACAGGAATCCACAGACGATTTAGTTTTGGATCAATTGCCAGCTCAGGATTCCATCTCCTTGCATTTTCTCTCTGCCTCCGATAGATGATTGCTTTTGAAGGAAGGCACACCATTTTTTATTTGGTTGTGTCAGGTGCAGCAATCCTGGGCAAGCTTCTCCCAGGAATTGATGTCAATATCAAAATTCCTAAATGAAACCTTCACAGTGTCATTATAGCAATTCCTTTGACCAGCTCATGAGAATGCAACCCACACTCAGGCTTTCCATAGAAGATTCGCTTTGGGAAGTGAGTGTGACCTTCTGGCCACACGACCAGTTGAACTCAGCTGTGATTATCTCATTCTGGTACGGATGCTTGGCACATCAGCTTGGGTGAGCACCTAAGTGTCTGGTATTTTGTTCTGCCATCTATCTCCAGAAGCTTCTGAAGGCAAAACAAGTGAAAATGGTTGTGCTTCTTGGCATGACACTGGTACACAGTCCTAGTCTCAAATTCATTGAGGAGAGTGAGCATGACTATTGTTCTATAGACTTTCAGTTTGGTAGACATACTTATCTTCATGCCCAGACTGAAGTGCTCAGTCTCGGAACAAAGAGCAGTGAACCATAAATATGTTAATTTCAAACATACTAAGTTCTATCTCTACACATATCACCCCTACTCTCCATTCCCTCACCCAACAGGCAAGGAATACTTATATACAAGTTGACCTGTTTGATTTTCTTTTGGTTTACATGCATTATTGACCAATCCCTTATTAAATTTGAAGCTACAACAGTTCATACCATCCTTGAGTTGAGATTAATTGCTTCTCACTGCGTCTTTGCTGCTGTAGCATTACATATGGCTCATTTGGACTTATATTTTATTTGATACCTGAATCTAGAACCATTCTACCCAGAACATCCCATCCATTGGTTTACCTTGGTCATACTGTGATATCGCTGCTCTTAACATGCTTTTTATTTATTGTGTGGTCTTTTCTTTAAGTTAATGATTTTGTATTTGTAACTACGGCCGGAATTTTCCCATCCCACCTGTGGCGGGTTTCGTGGTGGTTGGGAGCGGAGAATCCATCAGGAGGCAAAAAGTCAGAAACCTGCCATCATTAAAACAGGTTCCAATTCTCCCGACGGCGTTTTCATGGCCGATTGGTTATCCCACCTTTTCCATTCATTCGCATGTCATGAATGCTCATTAAAATAGCTGCTCGCCGGAACCTTGCCTCACCTTCCAATCTTCCGTCACACCAGGGGGAAATTACATCGGCGTCAAACCCGTTTGCACAAGTCGGACCTCAGTTCGCTGGTAACTTCGAGGTGAGTGGAACATAGTTGCCATAGTGCTGCACCCGTCTGGTTACGATGAATGCCACTCTGCTGGGGCTGTAGGATTGGACTGCTCCTTCTCTTTGCTTTCATTGTCCCAAGGAACACCACTACGGTGTGTTACTCATGCCGGCCTCCACTTTCAGGAACTAGCACTTCAACCAGGATTAGGCTGTGAAGCAGGGTTTGGGCTGATGAACATGATGGGGGCAACGGGGAGGGAAGGCTGTGGAATGGCAGTCAGGGGGAAGGGCGAATGCAAGGGGGGCAACGGGAAGGGAAGGCTGTGGAATGGTAGTCAGGGGGAAGGGCGAATACGAGGGAGGCAACGGGGAGGAAAGGCTGTGGAATGGCAGTCAGGGGGAAAAGCGAACATGAAGAAGGCATTTCAGGGGTCGCCCTCTAACCTCTTGTTGCCACCAGAGTGAGCAGGAGTCTGTTTGGAAAGAAAGGAGGAAAACCTCCTTGCGATGAAAGCCACTTAAAGTCAATGGCTTCATTAGCACTGTTAAAGGACTATTCTAAACTCAGTGGCTACACATCACAGTCGCTGCATCTCAAGAATGTAGAATTTGGGAATGCAGGCAGTAGTGAGGGAGACACAGCTGTATCATATATGACATTCCATCAATGAAGGCCTGTCACCTGTTTACCAGATGTGAACTCTTAATGGGCCAAAGGGCATCCAATCATTGACCTTGAGCAACTAATTGATCATTAATGTGCCACATCAGAGATTGGAGCACAGAGCGAGGTTGGGTCAATCATCTCATTTAAATTTTAGCATCCCACGCAGGGCTCAAGATGTTACATATCTGCGATGTCATCTTGGTCACCTCAGTGTGTGTGCTAGTGTCTCAGGGACAAGGCGGCATCAGCCACCATGCAAGTAGGACAGGAAAAGCTTTGGACCCTTACAGTCTCCAAACGTGTCATCCTCTGAGCTTCACTTTCTTGCCCCTTGAATCATTAATGTCTTCAATGTTTCCTTTCATAGAGAAGGCAAAAGCAGATATGGATCCAGGGCTCAATGCTACCTTTGTCAGAGTCCTAATACAATGGAGGAGGCGAAGGAGGAAGAGGCGGCTCTGCGCATAGCTCCAGCAGGGGGAACATGGTCAAGCAGAGCCACAGCATGAACAGGAAAGTCAGGAGGAAAGACCCAGACAACAGGGGCAGCTTGCCAAACCTATGGTTTATTATTCAAGAGTCTCCTATTTACAATTGAGCGAGAGGCAATGCTGTCCATGTCTGTGCTTGTCCCAAGGTCTGGTGCATTTTATATGCCACATTCTTCATTGAGACCTGGTGCCACGGCGAGTTGGAAGCTATCCCCTGCCAGTGGCTTTGAAGTTGACTGCTGCACTCAATTTCTTGGCCTCTGGTGCTTTCCAAGAATCAATTTGCGGCCTGTGCAGCATCCAACCGTCCACAACACGTCGATGCATAACAGATGTCACAGATGCCCCTTACAGGACATCATTATGTCAGGTTTGCTCTGAATGAAGATAGCCAGGCTGCTAGGTTTACTGGCTTCGCCGCCATCTCAGGCTTCCCAAGAGTGCAGAGTCCACACGGGCTCCATGGCAGCAGGCCCTAATGTTTATAAATCGCAAGGGCTATCATTCCATCAATGTGCAACTGGTATGTGACCACTGGAAGCACACACTGTACATTTGTGCACTGTAGCCTGGGAATTACCATGACTCCCATATCCTGAGTCAGGTGCCTGAGATTTTCAAGGGGCCATTACATCTACAGGGATGGCTGCTTAGGGATAAGGGGTACCCACTGAAGTGCTGGCTGATGGCACTGGTGCATTGCCTTCAGAGTCATTCTGAGGAGAAAGAGATACAAGACTGCGCACAGGTCCACATGCTCACTTATGGAGCAGACCATAAGGCTTCTCAAAATGCATTTCAGATGCTTGGACAGTTCAGGAGGCTCACTCCAATACAGTTCCGCCAGGGTTTTCGCATCATCGCAGTGTGTTGCACCCTTCACAATCTAACTATGCAAAGAGGTGACCCCCTGCCAGAGGATGACATGGAGGAGGATGAGAGCTTATCAAAGGATAAAGATTCACAGACCCAGGAACCTCAAGAGGCTGCTCAGGGTCAGTATGAGCGTGATCACATCATGGAGGAAGGAAGACGTGGGAGATATGCCCGTGATACATTAATCACTGACAGATTCCAGGAAGAGTAAAGTCAAGCGACGTAATGTGGCCACATCTCTCCTAGCCCTCAATACCATCTTCATTCAACGCAGGGGATGTCCACCCACTTGCAGGGAGAATGAGTCCCGTATTCACACTTGCCTCATGAATTGCCAGACCATGATCTTTGCTTTGGTCCTTGGGGCCCAGTGAGTGAGCTCAGTCTGGGAACTGAGAACCTACTTAGGAACAAGATCGATGCAAGAGAAGACTTGAAGCCTTCACTGCCATCTAATGATACCAATACTGCTGCGTCTGAGATGTGGACATGCCTAGGGACCTCCTCCTCTGTGCATGTCTTTTCTTCTGCTACTACCACCGAGGAGACAGACATGCCACTAGATTATCAATGCTGATGAACTGCCCTCACTCAACGGTGTTCTTTGAGGAAGAAGGGTGAGAAATGCTTACATCACATGCTTTCAATTAAGAATTAAACACATCTCCCTGACATCACACAAGGTGTGCAGATACTAATTCAACTGAGGTTGACATCATAGGAATGTTGATGTCACAGTGGATTGAGTGCGAGAAAGGCTAAACCTCGAAATAAGAGGATTCCAAAGTACAAAATCACTATGCCTTCAGTTGACAGGAACATTCACATAACCATCACATGTATTAACAAAAGTGCAGTTTAGTTACATGCCCACCATACCTGTGACCCAAACGTGACATCAATTTTTCTAAACTTTCCTAACTCTAGCGCTATGTCTGGGTACAACCCCGACATCCGCAGCAGAGGTGAAGGCAGCCTACTGACTGCTATGTCCTGATGTCTGTGATAACCTTAGTGGACGTCCTCTGGTGGCCTGTGGCCAGGAGGGCGCTGGCCTGACAAGGGCAGAAACTCCCTCAGCGACCTGAGAAGTTGGAGTGGATGGGGTCACAGGCAAAGGGGATTGTGAGCGGCTGCACACCCTTGCAGTGTCCTGAGAGGAGGCCTCTGGGGTGTCCAGCTGACGCTTATCCTCCCTGAGGGTGCCGAGGGCCCTGCCCTGACTCCTGCAGGAACTGGTGCACCCGGAGCAAGGTCAATGTGCCTCATCCCTATGTCACCTACACCTTGACTGTGCCCACTAGGGTGTGAGTGCAGGACTGAGCGCGAATCCGACAAGACGTGTCGGACCAAGGTCTCCATGGTGCGGATGGTGGTTGCCAGCTTTCCCATGGTGACCTCGAGGCGCTTGCATGTCGGAGCCATGATATCAGACAGAACGCGGATGGACTCCACCATCGTTCGCTCTAGTCTGCTGAGCGACTGCCAGATCTCTGCCTGATGTTCCGCTGCGTGTTGTTGCATCTCCAGCAGGGATTTGACGGCCGTTTCATCTGACTCGGGCTGAGCGGATGGCTGGTCTGCAGCAGCCCTCTGAGTGCCAGAGACCTGGGCTGTCCATGCCTCCGACTGCTCCGAGGACATGTCATTGAGGTGTTCCCTAGAAAGTGAGCCCGAGCCTAATCTACATCTGTGCCCCACCGATGTGTGTGTCTCTGAGCTGGTGGTGGGTGCGTGTGAGTGCCGTGATGGTTCTTCTGGAGCTTCCTCCTTGGAGGAGGTCCGGGGGCTCACACCGGTAGTGCTGGAATGGCTTAGAGGCCTCGATGTGCTTATGCCTAGAAAATAGAATTTCAGTTAATGAACATGAGCTAGATAAGACTGCATGTGACTCATCGTGAATGCCAGGATTTGATGAGGTGATGAATCTGTGATCCGTACTAGATTGGGTGGAGAGGCTGATCTCCCTTTCTCCACAGGAGTAATCCGTTATCCCTAGCCAGCTCAACTGAAGCCTCCTTGAATTCACTGAGGGTGAGGATTCTTTTTTATTCGCTCATGAGATGTGGGTGTCCACTGGCTAGGCCAGCATTTATTGCACATCCTTAATTGCCCTTGTTCAGAGGGCAGTTAAGATTCAACCACGTGGGTCTGGAGTCACATGTAGGCCAGACCAGGTAAGGAAGCAGAATTCCTTCCCTAAAGGACATTAGTGAACCAGGTGGGTTTTTATGACAATTGGCAATGGTTTCGTGGTTATCATCAGAGTTTTAATTCCAGGTTTTTATTGAATTCAAGTTCCGCTATCTGCCATGGTGGGATTTGAACCTAAGTCCCCAGAGCATTACCCTGGGTCTCTGGAATACTAGTCCAGTGACAATACCACTATGCCACCTCCTCCCCCAGATGTCTGTGCTCTCTTGTGCCTATTGTGCACCAACTTGTCTTGTATGAAGAAGAAAGCAAGGTACGTGATGAGAATGGATGGAGCAGAGGGTGGGTGAGATGCATGCCCGCTGTGCATGGTTAGCCCTCCCCGAAAGGGCCAGAAGATTGAGTGTGAGCAACATGATAGGTGGGATGGTGATAATGTGAACTTCTCGGTGAGAGAACGAGTGTTGATATATGTCCCCGCTAATGGTTGCGTGAAACCCCTTAAGAGAGTAGCCTTTTGAGCGCATGATGCCATGATGAGAGCTTGAATTTGGAGGGTGTTGAAGGATGACTTACCTTGGCGGAGCAGATGAGGTCATTCATCCCCTTCCTGCACTGGGTAGCACTTGGGCCGTGAATGTCAGCCGCACTGACCTGCTCCTCTACGGTATCCCAGGCCCGAGAGCTGAGGCTGCTGTGCTTCCTGCAGCCATCCGTGGGGTAGAGCACGTGCCGTTGTTTCTGCACCACTCTGACCAAGGCCTGGAGGGCCTGATGTCTGAAACGGGGTGCAGACTTTGTCCGGAGGCTCACAGCCTTTCTCTTATCGGTTGCAGGCATCTCTGGTGGGCTGGAGAGATTGAGATTGTGTGTTCGACTGGCTTTTAAATATGGCACCTGGGCCTTTAAACCCGCCAGTTGACAACAGGAGGATGAATCAGCTCCTGTCTCGTCAGATGATTTGGAGCAAACCATGCCTCTGCAGAATTAATGAGGCTCCAAGTGAAGAATCGGGCGCAAGTTGCTGCCATTATGGACGGCAGGTTGGGGGCTGCCAAAACCGTTCACCACCGCGCTTAGTTTCATTTTGGGAGAATTCCGCCCAATGAGTCAGAAATTCTAGTATTTCGTGGCACAGGATCAGAGCAATTATCCTAGCTGGTAACTGAAGCTTTAAATCTTAATTGTATTTTTCTTGTTCAGTTGTGTCACCCATACTTCTGCCATCACCTGAAACTGACATGTTTGTAATCAGGGTCACAGAAATAAAATAAAAACAGAAAACGCTGGAAAAACTCAGCAGGTCTGACAGCATCTGTGGAAAGAGATATATTAATGTTTTGAGTCTGTATGACTTTTCAGAGCTCTGAAGAAAAGTCACACGGACTAGAAATTTTAACGCTTTTTCTCTCTCCACAGATGCTGCCAGATCTGCTGAGTTTTTCCAGCGTTTTGAGTTTTTATTTCAGATTTCCAGCAACTGCAGTATTTTGCTCTTATATTACCTCAGAAATAGAAGGCCACCATATCAGCCTCTGCAGCAAAATATTTGGAACTAATTAATTATTGCAGAATGAATGTATTTTGTTCATAATATTACTCATACCCTTACTGAATGCAAGAAATGATTAATAGCCACAGAATGAAGAAATACGAAATACATGCATCATCTGTGCCCTAAATCGGTGGACAATTTTTTTATACAGTTTTAAACTTACTAGGAATTATCTGACAAAGGCTTTTCATGACACAGGTTGCATAGCTTGTCCTCTTTAATTTAATATCTTGAAAACTGGCTAGAATCTTAACTATTAACAGGGATAAGATAATCCACCAACTAAAGACATTCCTAGGGGGCGAAATTGGTCAATGCCAGCAGGGTGAAATGTGCTCCTAATGAATTGACAGCCAATATTTCACTGTGCCAGTTTTTATTGTTATTTATATTGTTAAGCTACACAGGGGAAGGGCATTGTTTAATTAAGTATCCTGAGCACATATAAATAGTGGACGCACCACGGTGGCTGACGTGCATCATCACCCCCAGAAATGACATTTTGTTTTTTTTCGTAAGTTTCCCTCCACGTTTGTGTTTTAGTTACAATGCCCAACCAGGGACTGTCATCCCTCATTGATTTTTAATTCAATTTAATGATTTTGTTTTCAAAAAGGAATCTATTTTGTAATGGTACAGCAGATGGTAAATGCTGAGCGGTTCAAATCCCGGAAGGAAACTTGAAACAACTGCCACAACTATTTTTATAATTTGTATTTATTTTGAGATGCGTGCCTTGAATTCAGTAGTAATAAGACCACCGTGTCCTATAGGTTTCTTGCAAAACAAAATTAAACCATTATTAATTAATAAAAAAAATTTTAAGCACATCCATAGGTTTACAAATTACTAATATGATGACTCCTAGCTCCCCTGGTTAATTTAAGTCCCAGTTACATCTCTGTTAAGGCAATACTAAAACAACATAGATTTAAACAGACCCAAGCAAAGCACACACTCTGGACAGTCAAATTCAAAATTAGTTTTTCTTAGCTTTGTTTCTTTGTAGACAGCAGCTTAATGCTTAGATGCTGGAGGCTTTTCACACTTGTGTTAGATCTTAAAATGCCTGTCCTTACACACAACCTTTGTTCTTTTATGCATATTTCCCCCTTTGAATGCAAATTCCTATTGCTTCACTATGTTTTTGGACTTTAGCTCTCTAATAATAAATATGTACTAATTTTATCACTGATCTTTGGGAAAAATAAACACACGGTTTCTTAACTTCTTCTGGCTAAGTGTAACATTTCACCCACTCTTTTGAATTCAAGCTAATTTGGTTTATTTAAAAATGCAAATGTTCCTTTACACTTCACATTCTAAAACTTCCCCCATGTTTACCTATTTAACATTTCAAAACTAGCTTATCTTCTGATACATCAAAGCCTTCAGACCAGCTGCCTTTAATTCAATTAAGCACTTCCCCCCCCCCCGCCCCACACACACACACACACAAACACACAGACCCATAGACACACACCCCACTATTACTCTAGTTTACAATAAATTCCAATAACATTTTGAAAATTATTATATTTTCCTGACAATAAATAGTGGGCACACCGCAGGAGCTGGGGTGCATCAATCACCCCTGGAAATGACTTTTTGGTTTTTTTGTAAGTTACCTTTCATGTTTTTATTTACAGTAGTCCATCAGGGGCTGTCACCCCCTCTGATTTCTCACTTTTTTTAGTTTAATTTATTGATTTTTGTTTTTCAAAAGATTATAAATAGTGGACATTTCCCACTGACCTAAAACTGAACTGGACTAGCCATATAAATACTGTGGCTACAAGAGCAGGTCAGAGGCTGGGAATCCACTGGCGAGTAATTCATCTCCCGACTTCCCAAAGCCTGTCCACTAGGCACAAGTCAGGAGTGTAATGGGATACTCTCCACTTGCCTGGATGAGTGCAGCTCCAGCAAGAAGCTTGACACCAACCAGGACAAAGCAACCTGTTTGATTGGCACCCCATTCACTCCTCCCACCACCAGCGCACAGTAGCAGCAGTGTGTACCATCTACAAGATGCACTGCAGGAACTCACCAAGGCTCCTTAGACAGCACCTTCCAAACCCACAACCACTATCATCTAGAAGGACAAATAGATGCATGGGAATATCACCACCTTGAATTTTCCCTCCAAGCCACTCACCATCCTGATTTGGAAATACATTACCGTTCCTTCACTGTTGCTGGGTCAAAATCCTGGAACTCCGTCCTTAACAGCACTGAGTGTTTAACTACATTACACGGACTGCAATGGTTCAAGAAGGTAGCTCATGACCACCTTCTCAAGGGCAGTTGGGAATGGGCAATAAATGCTGGTCTAGCCAGTGATGCCCATATCCCATGAATGAATTTTAAAAAAACTTGGGGAGGAGTGGAGAGGAGTGTTGAGACAGAACAAAGTCAGTAAACTCTCTCAGTAAAGAAAAGCTTTGTGTCTTGGTTTTGACTTCGCTAACTGGCTTGGATTAACATAGATAGCAGAGAATGGCTGGCCTAAAGGTCAAGATTGGAAGCTAAGATGACTTTTCAGACAGAAAATTGTAATTGGAGTTACTTTGGAGAAGGATGGCTGGAACCATGTGCAAAGTATGAGGGTGTGATTTTCCACCATTGTTCTGTGAAGCTGAACCTTATGACCAGTAACAGAATGAAGTGGATATGTGGACACAGGTTACATCCTTACCAATGAAAAAGCAAGGTATGGCCATGGCACTTTCACTTGCCACCAGAAGCAGGATCAGGTGCAAAGTACTTTCAGAGCCAGAGGCTCATCATTTGGACACTGAGGAACATATAGATAAACGCTTCAAATTTATGGACAATACTTATCAGGTGATCTGATAAATGCATTTGAACCATGGTCAGATTTTGATAAATTTAGAAGGATGGATGGTTATTCCATAGAAGAATATATCATGGGATTTATCAAGTTGTATACAAGATTACAGAAAGTCTATTTGGAAATGTTTATTTCAGTGCTTACTTTCAAATTGTTGGATTGTACTAAAGTATCAAACACAGGTAGGCTCCTGGTCTTGACTGGAGTTAGATTCTCAGTAAGAGATACGCTTTTGGAATAGATCTCTGAAGCTTTAAAAAAATTCTTAGGAAACATTCATTTCCAGCTACTTTCATGGCACCAATGGGACCTTCAGCGTTAACACAAAGGATAGAGGATTCAATGCTGGCAGCATTTCATGGCCATTTAGATATGGGGCGCAAACATCAATATGAAAGAAGAACCACAAACAGACCCTTTTTGTAGCTGTAGCAGACAAAAGGAATTTGGCAACTTTGATAGGACAATAAACCCTAGGAATAACCGAGAAATAGTCACACGTGTTCCAGATGTGACTCGAAATATCATTATGTGATGAATTGTCTGAAACAGACTGAAACTGAGTTGTCTGAAAGGGTTTTTGAAATGACACGTGACGTTGAAGGTTTGGAAGAGGAAGATGACAATACTGATCAGTCAGGAATTGTACTGGTCACCAGAACATTTAGTCTGGTAATGGGTGTTCTAGTTGTGGGTAGGTGGTGGTGTAGTGGCATTTTCACTGGACTACTAATACAGAGAACCAGGATAATGATGTGCGGACCCAGGTCTGAATCCCACCACAGCAGATGGTGAAATTTGAATTTAATAAAATTCTGGAATTAGAAGTCATGATGGCCATGAACCTATTGCCAAGTGTTGTAAAAACCCAACTGGTTCACTAATGCCCTTTCGGGCTGTCCTTACCTGGTCTAGCCTACATGTGACTCCAGACCCAAAGCAATGTGGCTGACTTTTAAATGCCCTCTGAAATTCCCCTAGTATGTCACTTAGTTGTATCAAACTTCTAAAAAGCCTTAAAGGAATGAAACCGGATGGCCAGCACTGTGGGTGTACCTACACCACATGGACTGCAGTAGTTTTAGAAGGCAGCTCACCACCTTCTCAAGGGCAATTAGGGATGGGCAATAAATTCTGGCCTAGCCAGCAACGCCCACTTCTCAAGAATGAATAAAAGTTGTTTAATTGTGCTGTGTTAGACAGCGAGTGCACATCCACAGTATGTGGATTGGATTGGTTAAATTGTTATCTAAATTCTCTAAATAGTAAAAGCCGAAGTAAGGTTAAGGAATATGAAAGTTCTACTTCAGGTTCAGGGACAGTAACATGTTAAAGTCACTAAAGACTTTCTGTGTTTCTGTGTAAAATAGCCGGGGTAAACCATTTTATCAGCACAGATGTGGTATCCAGTGAAATACCCTTACAGGTTAAGTAAGCCATCTATGAAAAAGGCTCAAATGAAATTAGATATGGAACACGATAAGGCATTTGCTTTTGGGAAGTCTGTGGATTTATAGTTTACACAATCAGGATGTTATTGTATCCCCTTAACCAGACCTAACATTTCTAATCACTATATTAAAGAACTGTTGATGACATCAGAGTGTAGAAGTTTAAAGAAAAAATTGGAAAATTGTTTTAAACCTACATCAGCACTTTGCCCATCCATCTTGTCATAGGTTAAAATCCTACTAAAGAATGCATGGGTAATGGATGATGAAAATACTAAATTTATAGAAGGGATCAATGAAATATGCGATTATATGTAAAAAAAATAGAAGGACACCATTACAGCCTAAAGTAAATCTCCCATTAGCAAGAGGCTTTAATGAAGCTGTAGCAATGGACTTGAAGGTATTGGATAAGGACAACAACATTTTTCTCCTGCACTTCATAGACATGACAGCTAGATTCAGTCTGTCAACACCAATATGTGATAAAGACAAAAAGGCAATTGTGGACAAAATAATGGAAAAATTGATAGGAACTAGACTGGGAGCACTGGCTAAATTCCTAACTGACAATAGGGTGGAATTTGCCAATGAGGAATTTAAAAGTATGTGCAAAAATAATGCAATCATAGTAATGAACACAACAGCAGAAAGTCCCTTTAGTAATTGGGTTTGTGAAATAAATGCAGCAATTGATGAGGTGCTTCAAAAAATCTTAGCTGACCAACCGGGGTATAAACTGACATCTACTCTGGCGTGGGCAGTCCATGCGAAGAATTCACTTCAAATGGTTGGGGGCTACAGTTCCTATAAATTAATTTATGAGAGAAATCCAAATATACCTTCAGTGATATGGGGTCATTCTCTGGCCTTGGAAGGGGCTACAACTTGTTCATTTTTTTGTGAGCATATTAATGCTCTGCATGCAGATAGAAGGACATTTATCAATGCTGAGGTTTCAGAGAGAACTGAGAGCCTTACAGCACCTCATAAGGCGAACAGGAATAAATTTTAATCTAGGTGACATGGTATATTACAAAGAGAATGACAGAAGGAGTGGAAAGGCTCAGGTAAGGTTATAGGCAGTGATGGGAAAACAGTGATTTTTACAACATGGCAATCAAACTGTCAGGGTACATTCCTTGAGGCTAATTGGCACAGATCAAACATTTACAGAATCTGAACAGGTAATAGAAAGTGAAGGGGCACCATGCACATCACAAACACATAAGTTGGAAAATTGCGGGGAGCAGATTATGGCAGATAAATGGCTGACTGAATATGACAAAGTGCAAAATACGGCTATTTATACAAAAGGACAACTACCCAAAGTTGGCACTAGTGTAACATAAATGTCAGTAGGGACCAGTTAATGGAGGGATGCTACCATTATGGGGAGAACAGGAAAAACCATCAACAAACGTTGGCTGAATGTGCAAGATGAGGGAAAGAAGGTAAGGCCCATGGATTGGCAATATGAGATAAAGATGTGGAAAGCAAAAAATGCAGCAGGAGTTCTGAAAGTGGACCGGGAAGTGATCACGGCCATAGGAAACTATCACCGATTTGCGAAAGGGACTCTTCGTAGGAGGGAGAGATTGTGTAGCAGCAGTTCAGAAAGAGATAGGAGGGTGAGTCATAGTTTAACAAGAACAAGGACAGGCTAGGAATGCCACTAGAAGTAGAAGCCATTAAGGTCGAGAGGTTTTAGTGGCTACTAACAAATTAGTAGGCAAGTTAATAAAGGATGGCAAATAGAGTTGGAAAGTTGGAAAGAATTTAGTGTATACACTGAAATGACAGACAGGAGACAGCCAGCCTTATCACACACATAGATATGCACAGAAAAGGTATTTCCTGTTGGCATGTATAGGACTAAAGCTAAACTAGTGGCCTGGGGTTTCGAAGAGAGACCTGGTGATCAAGATGTCAGAGTGGACTCTCCGACTGCAGAAAAAGTAGCCTTGAAGATTTTCTTAGCTCTTTTAGCAACATATTCCTGGGAATGTAAATTGATTGACATAAAAGTTCCATTTTTGCAGGGTGAGAAATCACCCAAAGAAGTCGGCGATATAGAAGGGAAAACTGTGGAAATTAAACAAGTGTGTTTATGGGTTGAATTGTGCATCAAAGATGTGGTATTTCTCAGTTGGGTCCATCCTGCTGAAAACAGGTTGTATTCAGCTAAAGGCAGACCCACTAATATTCTATTGGTATCACAAGGAGAAATTGGCAGGCATTTTTCTGATGCATGTTGATACTTTTCTGTGGGGAGGTCCTGCAGAATTTGAGCAATGGGTGGGAGATAAAACCACCCATTGCTCAAATTCTGTAGGACCTCCCCACGGAAAAGGAGTTCAAGATTAGAAGTCAGGCTTTGGGGGCATTTATATATTTAAGCAGAATAAATCGGGTCTGACCTTGAATCAACAGTCTTATTTAGAACATTTTAATTGTATCCCAATAAATCAGGCTAGGTCCTCACAAAAAGAGGATTCTGTTTCCAAGGAAGAAATAGACCAATTAAGAAGTTTGATTGGACAGTTGAACTCGTTATGCACTTAGACTAGAACTGATGCTAGTTATGACATATTGAAACTAAGTACTATGATGGAACTTGCTACAGTTAAGGAAGTTCTGAGAGCAAATAAAACATTAAATAAATTAAATTCAGAGAAATGAGCACACAAGTTCCCCGCCTTGTGTGATCCAGAAGATAGTCATTTTTAGCGACACTTCACATGCCAATCTTCTGGATGGATATTCTATTACAGAAAAGTTTATCATATTCTTGGTGTGAAAGAATAACAAATGTTGTCCATTGGCCTGGGAAACAAAGGAAATAAAAGGTACCTTAAAAAAATAGAAAACCAAAAGTACCTTAGCTGCAGAAATACTGACTGTAGTAGAAGTGATAGATATGGGATGTTATTTATCAAACATTTTGAAGGAAATCCCATACAAGGAACATTCTGAGAAAAGTTTGACCGTTGGATCTTATGCGGATAACCATTTTCTAAGAGATAATGTACATTCAACAAAGAGTGTGGCTGAGGAAGGGTTAAGGATTGACCTTGCTAACATAAAAGAAATGTTAGTGAAAAGGAAATCTCTAAGAAGAAATGGGTTGACACAAGCCATCAATTATTAGTCTGCTTTACAAAAAGGAACGCTTCCTTGAAGAAATTGTTGGCGGTCCTAGAAGAGGGATGTTTTGTATTATGATGGGTTATACTAAATGTAGAAAATCATTTTTTTCCTTTGATTTGTTTTGAAATTATTTGTGTTTTATAAAGTTATTGCTTAAAGAAATAAAGGGGACTCTGTTAATAGTATGTTAATTATATTGCTAAGATACACAAGTGAAGGGTATTGTTTCATTAAGTACTTTGAGCACATATAAATAGGGGACAGCTGGGACACTGTGGGGGAGGAGTGATGAGGCTGAACAAAGTTAATAAACTCAGTAAAAAAAAAAGCTCTGTGTATTTCCCATTGACTTAGAAAATGTTGCCAAAATTTATAATTTTAACCCAGGCAAAAAGTGACAATGAGACTAGAAACCAACTCCAAAAAGATATTGAACTATCATTTTATGAACTTCAATGGCAAGAGGATTGGACATGGTGAAAAATTGGCTACCCGATTCACTTTGAGTCTATTTCTGACATAGGCAAATTTCATCCCCCTTAGTCTTACACATTTAGAGTCAGGTGTTTAACTTTTTAAAGTTCAAGATAATTCCTAAACGAGTAGCTTAGTTTAGTTGACACTTTTCCAATGAAGTTTGGCACAAATGTCTAAAAATCTAAGTGTAATAATTTACAAGTATGTCATGGGCTTATTTCTAAATTTCTACTATGAGGCTCAGCAATGTTTACATATAATAGAAATACAATATAAATGATTAATTAAACAGCTAGCTGAAATACTTTAAAATCTTCAGGAAAAAATGTGTTTCTTGTAATCTGTTAATGAAGTACCACAAGGCCAAGATTAGGTGTTAATACTGCACCGAAGAACAGTTGGTTATGATATTTCAGGTAACCTTTTCTTTGCTGTCATGTCCCAATATATTATGAACTTTGCTATGAACAAGTGAGGAGTGAGTTGGCTCCCCTTTTATTCAGTTCCATTAGTTGTTCACAACAAACATTTTTAAATTTATTATCCCCATACATGTCCTTTCCAATCCAAATGTAGTTATTTGCTAAAAAGGAGTTCATCAAACCAGGTTTTCTTAAGTCAAAGAAGGAGTAAGTTTATTAGTTACTAAACCAGTGAAAAAATTAAAAACACGATCACTCACACATACACAGACACACACACACACATTCAGATATCAGAAGTAAAAAAGTTAGAGTGCAATAAAAGTTAAAATCATACACAATTAAGTCCTTTGTTTGTCTTTGAGGCATAGATGGTTGAACATTGTGGCTGTTTGAAGTCAGTTGGTTTCCTGCAGAATTCTAGAGCTGACTTGACTCTGCACTTTGTTGAAGACACTCTTTTAGCTTCAGAAAGAGAGAGAGGATGAGATATTTTACTGCTGTCTTCCAGAAATGTTTTTGGAGGATGGTCCTGTTGCTTTTGCTTCCTTCTGATTCCGCTAGGTAGAACCAGTTTTTAAACTCCTGTCTGTATATTCCTAGAAAGGAATTTGATTAGGAATTTTAGTTCTGCTGGACTGTTGTAAAGAACATTTCTTCTTATTTCTGTTGGACTGTGGATTAAAATTGCAATGGCTGCAGTTTGAAAGGCATGTCTACTGGAACAGTGTGAGGGATATTTTCAATGTTGCTGTCTTGGAACAGAGTGTGCCATGAAAGACAGGATGGTGCTGAGGAGGAGTCTGGTATAATGGGGAACTGCCTGGCTAAAACCTTTTTAATTGGCTCCTGACCTGGTGACCAGATTTGTGTCAGAGCAGTGCAGCAAAAAGGCTCCTAGTCTGAAAAGAGAAAAGACCTAAAAACTCTTTCTCCTGTGTGTGTAACATTCCAGCAATTCTATACTAATAGCTAGCTGGTTTATTCCCCCCATCATATCTCTATAACCTACTCACTCTCTGAAAAACCCATTAAGAGGAAAAGAGGAAAATTTGTTGGAGACATTGAAAAGCATATGCTCAACCAGTGAACTAAAGACTGAAAGTGCTGGGAGGGCTACCTCATGTCATCAAACAGCTAGCTGAAATACTTTAAAATCTTCATGAAAACATTTGTTTCTTCTAACCTGTTAATGAAGTACCACAAGGCCAGTAGATTAGATATTAATATTATACTGAAGAACAGTTAGTTAGGATATTTCAGGTAACCTTTCCTTAGCTGTCATGTCCCAGTATATTATGAACTTTGATATGACCAGGTGAGGAGGAGTGAGTTGACTACCCATCAGTTGTTCACAACAAACATTTTAAAATTTATTTTTTCCATACATGTCTTTCCCAATCCAAATGTATTTATTTGCTAAGGAAGAGCTAATCAAACCAGGTTTACTTGGTCAAAGAAAGAGTAAGTTTTTTAGTCACTAAACCTGAGAAAAAAATATAAAAAACATGATCACACACACACACACACACACACATACACAACACACAGATATCAGACAAAAAGAACTGAAAAGAACTTGGAAGACATCAATCAATATCAACCCATCAAATCCTGTACTTCAGAATTTGTGCTATTGAACTGTTTTATCCCACGCATCCTTAAAATCCATGTTTTTGTGTGTTTTATGTGTCTTGTATATGTGCGTATAGGGATTTAAGAAGGGGTAAAGTTTAGGTTATAGAGTTAGAAATTAGCAGTTCATATTGCTCTCTTTTGCCACTGGTTAAAGACAATTTGTTCAACAAATAGTTATTTACATATTAAGTTTGCAAACCTGGTGCTCGTATTTTGTTAGCTTTAATTAAATAATTAGGTGGTTTGATCAAAATTGTCATATTTGTCGCGGCTTGGGGTGCAGTGGGATTTGATATTGCAGTGCACTATCCCCAATGAGTTGTGACATTAGCATTTCTTGCAATCATTGTTGCAGAACAAATAATCCAATTTTCTGATCTTTTCGTCTCCAAATCTTTGACACATTTCAAGATAGAAATCAACAGGGGGGGTTTTGAATGTTTGATTATCTGGCTGTTTAGCAGTTCCCACCGTCTTGATAGAACTATAGCTGATCAAAGTCCAGCGCTTTGCATTTTTAATGCCTTCCTTTCAAGAGGGTTCCTGTTTAAAGTGGACTTTTGACACCACCCAGGTGTGAAATTCCATGGAACAGGTCTGCAGTGCAACTCATATAGAAACTTAATTACCTGGAAAAACTCAGCAGGACTCGAAGTCCTCTGTTGAAGGGTCATGAGGACTCAAAACATCAACTCTTTTCTTCTCCACTGATGCTGCCAGACCTGCTGAGTTTTTCCAGGTAATTCTGTTTTTGTTTTGGATTTCCAGCAGTTTTTTGTTTTTATCATATAGAAACTTTCTGATCAACTTATGGTATCAGACATCAGGTAACTCGTGACAGCTATTTTTTGATCAGTATCTTTTCTTGTATATTTTTAAAAACAGGTCTGCTTTAAATAGTTCAATAACTCTCTGGTTAGCTGGTGAAGTTGTAGGTAGATCTGACTCAGTCACAGCTTCCTGTTGTGACAACTTTCACTCAATACTTTTAAACTGGGCACAAACAGATAATAATAATAATAAAATGACCACTGAAAATCATGTAATCTTTGGCATTTTGAGCTTCAGACAGTCCTAAGTCTCAGGTAAATACCTAATTAAATATGGGCTTCACAACCATCTGGGGAATTCACGCATCCCTTTGTTTAATGATGATGCATCAACCCAAAAGGACTATAGAATTCCAGCTGACCTAATTTTCTTTTACCCTGAGAAAAATAGAACATTGAAACTCAACGTTAGATGGATGTGAATGGATCCTATCAACATTGCAGTGTATTTTGATGGTTTCCCTCATCCAAACTAAACTGGGTGAATCTCAAGGTGTCAAACGACAGCATAGGATGATTGGAATCAACATACACACCACCCTTTGTTTGGAAATAGGACTTTCAACTTGTGGAAGCCATATGATGTAGGAAGCATTTTTGTTGTCTGCTTTTAAAACCAGCAAGAAGCTGCTTGCAGACAGAGTTCCACCAAAAGCCATCAATTTAGCTGAAAGTGATCGAGCAGCCAAGGTAATGAACAGCAATACTTCCTAAGTGGGGAATTCCAAGAAAAGGACTCCTGCAAATTGTTCACCTGAGCACCAATCTCCTACAAATTTGACCATAAGATCCCTCACAGCCTGCTGAGAATCCTTAGTTTTACAAGGCTTTCACTCCAACTTAAGCATCAGCTTCATCTAAGAAACTAAAGGCCTGCCAAGAAAGCGACTGAGATTATTATGAGCTATAGCAGCATATTACCTTCATCTGTATTTAAGCTTGGTGCATGTGAGAGTGTATGTGAGACAAATGAATGAAATATTATGTTATTTCAGGCTAAGCGAGTGAGAATAAATAAATTGCTTTATTTTTAATCTCACAAAAGCTTGCTTCTGGAGTCATTTAACTGGGATACACTCACTCTGAGGACAAGAAGACACACTGCTGTTATATACAAACTTACTGATAACATGAAAGGAAACATAAATTCAGTCTGTGACAATAACATTTAGGAAAACCAGTGAGTCCAATTTTATATTACAAATATCAAAGCACCGTCAATCAGTATTCATTTATTATCAGATTATTTTTATCAGTTTTAATTTCTATTTGGTACAAAAACATCAGAACTCCTCAGGCACATCTAAAATCTGAAGACAACATAACCCTATAGACCAGTGTCTATTATAATCTCTATCACCTGATGATGCCAACACTGGTCTGAAGATCTAGCCCGATGCAAGCAGCGTTGACAGATCAAGCCATTCCCAACGATGAAGTTGTGAGTTCAAAGAGCTCTGGGTACATGCACATAATATCAATGGGTGATAATTGGGCTGGGTCTACAAAGGTCAAGCAATCTGTTCTGCCAGATTACTGCCTATGTGATGAAGTTGAAAATCCCTCTCTGGGGGCTGATTTTGACTTTTAGGCAGTTGACTTGCCAAGTGCGCTGGCCATGCTGGCAAAGAGGAGACTGCAATTTTGAATTTGGCAGGTTGCCTGTGGACAGATATCATAATGCAATTCACCGATCTTTAATCTCACAAATATATCAGCTGTGTGGGACACAGGCAGAGGCTCGCATGCAGGCTCTCGGAGGATGGGAGGATGCCATGCCAAGAGAGGTGCAGCTGGATTAGCAGCATACTTCAGTATTCTTTTCTGGAGCCATAAGAAACAATTCTGCTCATTTCAGCTGCAGAAAAACGAACAATTTTTAACATTCTTCTGACCATGCATCGCAAGCTCCACCCATATGTCCCTTAAAATTGAAATTGGGAACTAACTGTGTTATTAGGATCCCAATTTACTTAAGAAAGAGGCCTACTGCTTATTTCAGATAGGCTCTACAGTGACCCAACTGTAGATCTCTCTGGAAGTTACAACAGGCCAATGGTCAAGTTTAACAGAACAGTGGGCAAGATTTTTCAGTCGGCGTGCGGATGTGAGCCCGACATGGAAACATAGAAACTAGGAGCAGGAGTAGGCCATTCAGTCCTTTGAGCCTGCTCCTCCATTCATTATGATCATGGCTGATCATCCAACTCAATAGCCTGCTCCCGCTTTCTCCCCATACCCTTTGATCCTTCTTGAAAACATACAATGTTTTGGTCTCAACTATTTTCTGTGGTAACAAATTCCACAGGCTCACCACTCTCTGGGTGAAGAAATTTCTCCTCATCTCAGTCCTAAATAGTCTACCCTGTATCCTCAGACTTTGACCCTGGTTCTGGACTCTCCCACCATCTTCCTGCATCTACCCTGCCCAGTCCTGTTAGAATTTTATAGGTTTCTATGAAATCCCCCCTCATTCTTCTGAACTCCAGTGAATATAATCCTAATCGACTCAATCTCTCCTCATATGTCAGTCCCACCACCCCAGGAATCAGTCAGGTAAACCTTCGCTGCACTCCCTCTATAGCAAATACATCCTTCCTCAGGTATGGAGACCAAAACCGCACACAATATTCCAGGTGTGGTCTCACCAAGGCCCTGTACAATTGCAGCAAGACATCCCTGTTCCTGTACTCGAATCCTCTGGCTCTGAAGGCCAACATACCATTTGCCTTCATTACCGCCTGCTGCATCTGCATGCCAAAGCTTAAAATGACGCACGATGACATTGGGCATGCGTCCCGACATCATGGTGCTGTGTCGTGATGTTTTGTTCGGTGGGCACACGTCAGAGTCGGCTGTGCGCCCGCCAATATTTAAACGACTTATTAAGGCCATTAATTAATTAAGGTCATTGTTGACGCTGCCTGTCCAACCTTAAGGTTGGCAGGCAGGCGAAAGGGTCAAGTGGCCTTCACGTTTTTTAGTAAACCACATCCACAAGCAGGATGAGGTTTCCTAAAGCGTTTATTAATTAAATTTTAAAAATTTATGAAATATAAAAATATGTCCTATCTCATGTAACACATTCGCCTAAGGGGACATGTTTAAATACACTTTTGAGCAACTTATTTATTTATTTGAAAACCGATTCAATCTCCCTGAGGCAGCTCCGTGCCTCAGGAAGAGTGAAGTGCTCTTTTGTGTGCACGCATGAAAGAGCGCTGTTCCCAACTCTATCTCCTCCCTCTGCCCACACAGGTAGCGCTGAGTGCTACGGCTCGCATCTTAGGCTGGGTGGGCCTTAATTGGTCTGCCTGCTTAAAATAGCGGCACGGATCCAATTGCTGGTGGCGATCGGCTCCGCGACCGCTCCCGCCCACTCGCGCCGAGCCCGCCCGCCACCTGAAAAATTCTGGCAAGTAAGGTTACTGACCGCATATATTGGTTCTTAACTCATCAACACCAATCATTTTGTTATTGCACTAATATCTCTTTTTTCCATTTTCTCCCTTGCCCTCTCCTAAATATAATAATTTCTTCCTTGGTACAGTTCCATGGCCACCAGTTGCCTTTTGATTCCTACATGTGGTCATCCTCTGTGAATCTAGACAGCAAACATTATCAAGCAATTCTACCAAAGGGCATCATACCCAAACCCAACATCATCTAAACACTTTCTTCCAGAGGCTCACTGCACATGGATCAGGTGTGAGGTCCTTGAAACTTTTCCCCACTTATGACTCAGAAGCACTGAACGCCTCCTGCTACTCTGGCTGTGATCAATTAACTCATTCAGGTCAGAAAATGAATCTAGAATCTTCACCTCTAAACTCAGTTACCCACAGCCTTTTCTCATTGAGTCAGCAGGCTCATTATGCTAAATTACCATTTTTAAACAGCCTAGCATTGAATAAGTATTTAGAAGCCGTTTGGAGAAGGCAACTAGCAGTTAATCCTATCTGGGAGAGCTCCACTGGATTTAGGGTGGCATCAAGGCAATTTATTATACTTTTGCCAATGGTTTTACAATGTTAACAGAGCAGATATATATTGTTACAAGAGCAAAATGCAATTTCACAGCAGCTCAAACCAAATTAGACCATAGCAGAATAAGTTCAAGTATGCATCAAAACATCACTGTGGGAGAGGAAGTGGCGTAGTGATATTGTCACTGGACTAGTAACCCAAAGGAAAAATAAAAATACCTGGAAAAACTCAGCAGGTCTGACAGCATCTGCGGAGAGGAACACAGTTAACGTTTTGAGTCCGTATGACTTTTCAACAGAACTAAGGAAAAATAGAAAAGAGGTGAAGTATAAGCTGGTTTAAGGGGGGGGGGGGGGGGGGGGGTGGGACAGGTAGAGCAGTTTATATTTCACCTCTTTTTTATTTTTCCTTAGTTCTGTTGCAGAGTCATACGGACTCGAAACGTTAACTGTGTTCCTCTCCGCAGATGCTATCAGACCTGCTGAGTTTTTCCAGGTATTTTTATTTTTGTTTTGGATTTCCAGCATCTGCAGTTTTTTGCTTTTATTTTAGTAATCCAAAGGCCCAGGGTAATGCACGGGGGACTCAAGTTTGAATCCCACCATGGTAGACAGTGGAATTTGAATTCAATAAAAATCTGGAATTAAAAGTCTAATGATGACCATGAAACCATTGTACATTGTTGTAAAAATCCATCTGGTTCATTAATGTCCTGCCGACCTTACCTGATCTGTGACTCCAAGATCCACAGCAACGTGGTTTGCTCTGAAATGCCTAGCAAGCCATTCAAGTTGTATCTTGCCACTATAGAAAACTGGAACTACAGCACATGGACTGCAGTGGATCAAGAAGGCAGCTCACTACCAGCTCTCAAGGGCAATTAGGGATGGGCGATAAATGCTGGTCTAGCCAGTGATGCCAACATCCCATGGATAAATAAAAGTCCAACTAAAGTGGAAATTTTCTAGTGAGTGAAAATATATCTCAGAGTGAATTTGAATTGTTGAATCTGTTCTTGTGCCAGGCAAGAATTGAGAGAGCAAAGTATTACAATAAAACCTGGATTCTGGCAGGGCTGGACAGGCAGGATGGAGGGGTGATGTTTTCTCGGGCTGGGGGGGTCTAGAACAAAGGCTCACAATCTCAGGATACAGGGTAGATCATTTATGGCTGAGGTGAACCTCTACCACAGAGGAATGTGGAGGCCAAGTCACTGAATATATTTAAAAAGAAAATAAATAGATTTCTAGACACTAAAGGCATCAAGGAATATGGGGAGAGAGTAGGAGTATGGTGTTGAGATAGAGGATCAGCCATGATCATATTGAATAGTGGAGCAGGCTCGAAGGCCAAATGACCTACTCCTGTTTCTATTTTCTATGTTTCTATGATCCAGCATACCCAAGGATGGCCAGAGTCTGTGATCTTGAAAATCCACAATGTGGGGTTGGTGGAGGGGGGATGGCAGGGGCACTTCCAAGCACACTACTGGGATGTGCTCACCAGGACTGCCACTACTGATCCAAGTGTGCTTTTTAAGGTAAATCAAGGTTCCCTGTTTAGCATGGGAATGGTGAGTGCGCTTGCCACAAGGGGTGCAACCAGCACCCTCAATATTTGAGAGTCTGGAAAGTCTGGCTGCGGATTAGACCAGGTTTGTAGTGCCAGGTACTTCTACTTTCCCCAGAAAGAACTTATAAATGTCCCTCATCACCTTTAGAAATGGGAATACTTTTGAAAAATTGATAATTCTGAGATTTTTCTTAGGAGGTCCAGGCCTCAATCTTAAAGTCAACGTTTAGAGCCCCTGTTCTTCCCCTCCATCAAAAGGTACTGTCTCCAACTGACTACTGAGGAAACCTCAGGATCAAACTGGGTTTGACGTTTTTGTGTGCCAGCATAGTCTCTGGCCATCCTGACATGCTCCCCACTGACAGCAATCAAGAATGTGAACCACAGATTAATTTTCTCCCTCTGATTTAGGGATACTTATGTCCTCACTGACTCCACAGCTGAAATTAGCTAACTCAACAAATACAAGAGATCTTGGATTCCTCTACAGCTTAAAACAATTACCACTTCATAAACATAACATGATCTTCATTTTAGCATTTATTTATCAAACTGGAAGATGATTTCTCCTTAAAATTGAATTTGATTGTGGTTCATACACTGAAATTAATTCAGAACAAGAATTAAATAAATGCATATCTTGAATTATCTCTGCAGATTCCTTTAAACTCTAATTTTATGTTGTAATATTTAAATTTATATTTCTCTTATTTTTCTTCCTTCTTTCTTGAGTTATTTTATCTTAGATTTCTAATTGAGAGTTTTTTTGAATTTGTTTACTTTTCATTGTTAGTTGCCAATTTAGGTACACTATCTTGAAAAACATAATGGGGCCATAAATCCATGGGTAGTATTCCCAGAGAATATGCCAGAACAGACTTGTCCAACTTTTTCTCATGGAAGGGAGCCTTCCATGGGGGGCTGATGAGCAAATTTCAAAAAGATAAGATTTGGCCACGACATTAAACATGAATTTTTAAAAAAATGTTGACGCATGATTAGAAATAACTTGTTCAGCAAAAAAATCACAACAATAAATTGATAATTTAAAAAAATGAGTAATAAATAATGATGGCCATTCAAATGTGAAAGGTTGAGTGTGTGTGTCATAGTCATAGAGGTCTACAGCACAGAAAAAGGCCCTTTGGCCCATCGAATCTGCGCCAGTCAAATAAGTACCTAACTATTCTAATCCCATCTTTCAGCACTGGGCCCATAGCCTTGTATGCCATGGCGTCGCAACTGCACATCCAAATACTTCTTAAATGTTATGAGGGTTTCTGCCTCGACCACTCTTTCAGACAGAGAGTTCCAGATTCCCACCACCCTCTGGGTGAAAAAATTCTTCCTCACATCCCCTCTAAACCTCCTGCCCCTTACCTTAAATCTTTGCCCCCTGGTTATTGATCCCTCCACCAAGGGGAAAAATTCCTTCCTGTCTATCCCATCTATGCCCCTCATAATTTTATACACCTCAGTCAATTCCTTCCTCAATGTCCTCTGCTCCAGGGAGATAACCCCAGCCTAGCCAATCTCTCCTCATAACTAAAACTCTCCAGCCCAGGCAACATCGTGGTAAATCTCCTCTGCACTCACTCTGCTGCAATCACTTCCTTCCTATAATGTGGATTCCAGAACTGCACGCAATACTCTAGCTGTGGCCTAACCAGCATTTTATACAGTTCCAGCATAACCTCCCTGCTCTTATATTCAGTGCCTCGGCTAATAAAGGCAAGTATCCCATATGCCTTCCTAACCACCTTATCTACCTGTCCTGCTACTTGAAGGTACCAGTGGACACGCACACCAAGGTCCCTCTGATCCTCGGTACTTCCCAGGTCCTACCATTCATCGTGTATTCCCGTGCCTTGCTTGTTCTGCCCAAGTGCATCACCTCACACTTATCCAAATGAAATTCCACTTTGCCAATTAAATTTCCAATTTGCCACTGATCAGCCCATCTGACCAACCCGTCTATATCCTCCTGTAGTCTAAGGTTATCCTCCTCACTATTTACCACCCCACCAATTTTCATATCATCCGCAAACTTACTGATCAACTCTCCTACATTCAAGTCGAAGTCATTTATGTATACCACAAACAGCAAGGGACCCATTACTGATCCCTGTAGAACCCCACTGGACACAGGCAACCAGTCACAAAAACACCCCTTGACCATTACTCTCTGCTTCCTGCCACTCAGCCAATTCCAGATCCAACTTGCCAAATTGCCTTGGATCCCATAGGCTCTTATCTTCATTATCAGTCTTCCATGAGGGACCTTATCAAAAGCCTTGCTGAAGTCCAGGTAGACTACATCAAATGTATTGCCCTCATCTACACACCTGGTCACCTCTTCAAAAAATTCAATCAAATTGGTCAGACATGACCTCCCCTTAACAAAACCATGCTAACTGTCCTTGGTTAATCCCTGCCTCTTCAAGTGTAGATTAATTCTATCCCTCAGAATTGCTTCCAATAGGTTCACCACCACTGAGGTTAGACTGACTGGCCTGTAGTTCCCTGGTTTATCCCTTCCTCCCTTCTTGAATAACGGTGCCTCATTGGCTGTCCTCCAATCCTCTGGCACTTCTCCTGTGGCCAGAGAGGCACTGAAAATTATTGCCGCACCCCTACTATCTCCTCCCATGCCTCACTCAATAGCCTGGGATACATTTCATCTGGGCCTGGAGGTTTATTTACTTTTAAGCCTGCCAGACCACTTAGAGCCACCTCCTTTTCTATGCTAATTTCTTTAATTATATCACAGTCCTTCTGCCTGATTTCCATACCCACATCGTCCCTCTCACTTGTGAACACCAACACAAAATATTCATTTAGAACCCTACCTATGTCTTCTGGCTCCACACACAAATTGCCACTATGGTTCTTAATGGGCCCTACTCTTTCCCTAGTTATCCTCTTACTTTTAACGTACTTGTGAAATAACTTTGGATTTTCCTTTATTGTACCTGCCAATGTTTTATCATGGCCCCTTTTTGCTCTCCTAATTTCCTTTTTAAGTTCCCCCCTACATATTCTATACTCCTCTTGGGCTTCTGCTGTTTTGAGCCCTCGGTATCTGCCATAAGCCTCCCTTTTTCTCTTTACCCAATCCTGTACATCCCCTGACATCCAGGTTTCCCTGGATTTGTTAGTCCCACCCTTTATCTTTACTGAAATATGTTGGCCTTGTACTCTCCCTATTTCCTTCTTGAATGAGTCCCATTGCTCTGACATAGATTTACCTAAAGGTAGCTGCTCCCAGTCCACTCTAGCCAAATCATATCTGATCTGATTAAAATCGGCCTTCCTCCAGTTTAGAACTCTGATTTTTGGCCCATCCTTATCCTTTTCCATGACAACCTTGAATCTAACTGAGTTATGATCACTATTTGCAAAATGCTTCCCCGCTGATACCTCTATCACTTGCCCGGCTTCATTCCCTAAAATGAAGTCCAGGACTGCCCCCTCTCTTGTAGGACCTTCTACGTACTGGCTTTAAAAGCTCTCCAGGATGCATTTTAAGAATTCCGCTCCCTCTACACCTATCACACTATGACTAACCCAGTTAATGTTGGGGAGATTGAAATTCCCCACTATTGCTACCCTATTATTTTTACACTTCTGTGAAATTTGCCTACATATCTGCTGTTCTAATTCTCTCTGACTGTTTGGGGGCCTATAGTACACTCCCAACAATGTGATTGCTCATTTTTTGTTTTTAAGTTCTACCCACATGGCTTCCCTGAGGAAGGCTTCCATGAGCTTTTTGAGATGTCCAGCTCACTCACTCACGCTTACCCCCTGTGAGAGTGCCTGTTGGTATGTGGGGGTGAGGATGAATGAGAACCCTGCGACTAAGAGTGAGCCAGGCACACACTCTCTCCTCCCTATCATCCCCTCTCTTTCACACATACACGCATGCGCATGCACAGGCGCTCACCCTCTCAGTCACATACACACGTTATCACCCACTCTCTTAAGCATGCTCACCCTCTCTCCCCCATGCGTGCATGCTCACCCAGCCTCACAATCACTCACCCACCCTCACTCACTCACCCACCTTCACACTCACTCACTCACCCACCCTCACACTCAATCACCCAACCTCATACTCACTCACTCATACACCCTCACGCTCACTCAATCGCACACCCTCAAACTCACCCACCCTCACACTCACACTCACCATCACTTACAAAATCGGCTTGGGGGTGGGGGTAGGTGTGATGTTAGCTGGAGTGAGGCCTGAGGCCTAGCAGCACTCAAATGCGGCTGCCTACCAAGGGGAGGGCTGAGGACGGGGTGGGGGGAGAGCTGGGGGAAGGTACATGGAACCAGGGGAGAGCTGGGGGAATGCGGGCAGAAGGGGGGGTGGGGGTCAACCCAGGGGGTGGGGGCAGGTTTGCTGTGGAAAGGCATTGAGAGCCAGGGGAGAGCCAAAGGACTGTGGGGGGAACAGCGAGGGCGGGGGTGGGGTGAGCCAGGGGAACGCAGTGGGAAATGGGGGAAAGCGGGGAGAACCAGTGGGACATGGGGAGTATAGTGGAGAGCCAGGGGAACCCACACAGGCCAGAGCATCGGCAGCCATGGGAAAGCATGGTGAATGTTCCTTCCAAAGTCTCTCTCCATCTTCAAACACTCTAGTTGCCAATGTACGCTGTTCCTCCAATCACAGACTGTTTCTCTCCCATACTGAGCCTATCAGCAGCAAGTGCAGGAGTAAAACAGGCTGTGATTGGAGGAGCAGGCCCCTGAAGAATTCTTCAAATGCACATTTGTTCCGGGGGCCACATGGAGTGACTTAGTGGGCCGCCGTGGATTGGACAAGATTGTAATAGAATTACACAAGAGTTCAAAGGTTCAATGGGATGGCACATCTCCAGCAGCTGCATGCCACAATAGCAGGAAAATATGTTGCTTAGCTGCCTATGGAGGTGAAATTGTCCAGGTTCTCCTTCCATCAACTCCAGATATGATCAAAAATGCTGTTTTGAATACACTTCTTCAGGAATACTTCCCTTCTCTGGACACTACCTGTAGTAATTGTAGTTTTAAGGAATGTAGTGACTGTAGCTTTAAGACTTATTGTGTTGAATAGTATCAAGTGACAGTGCGAACACATCAGTTCTAAGTGCGGGGAACCTTAGAGTACGGGTTCTCCTTCTAGCTGTGGAGCTTGATGGAAGCATGTAACTGCTGCTGCAGCCTGTAAATAAAGTTCAATGTTTCTAATGAGAAACCTGTCTGGAAAATCAAGTCCATAACAAACTGGCAATGAGGATAAATCGGGTCTGGTGTTGTCCCTTGCCCAGTGACTGTGAGTATCTTGATAAACAGAAGAAAAAGAAGATATGCTCAGCAGATATGTCACATTTTGTCAGGATTGTCCCTTTCAAACCATCCACAGAGGATTAGTGACAATATGTAGAATGCCTCGGGTTCTATTTCCAGGCAAATGAAATAAAGGGGGAGGAAAGAAGGAGAGCAATTCTCCAAAGCATTTGCGGGTGTCAAACATACAATTTAATCCAAAGTTTGATGGCCCCGAATGCCCCCAATTCAAAGACCTTCAGTAAACTGGTGGACCTTGTTAAGGGACACTTTCAACCCAAACCCTCCATCACCATGCAGAGGTTCAGGTTTAATTTGAGGGTTAGAATGCCAGGGGAGACCATTACTACATGGGTGGCAAATTTGAAACAACTGACTGAACACTGTGATTTCGGGGAGACCCTAAGCGATATGCTCAAGGATCGTTTGGTCTGCAGTGTGCAAGAAGATGCCATTCAACAGCGATTATTGGCTGAAGTAGACCTCAATTTTAAAAAAGCATTGGAAATAGCACTCGCTACGGAAAGCGCCAAACAGGACATGCAGGCTATATAAGGTGCACAAAATGGCATTGTTTTCCAGTTGGGGCGAGAACGGGCAGCTGAGTGTGGTGCGAAAAGCCGGGTCTCCGCTGTGAAGTGGGAGACAGTCCCCGCTACCTGAAAATTTAAAGTAAACACTGAAGACAGCTCAGCAGAAAAATCTGAAAATGAATTGTTACCGATGTGGAAGCAATCATACTCCTGAAACTTGTGATTTTAAAGTGGAGTGGAGTGCTATTTTTGCCATAAAAGAGGACACATACTGGAGTATTGTAAAGCAAGATTGAGACAGACTCCCAGGCAACAAACTAAGTTAATTGAAGAACATAATGTGGAAGAACCAGAAACCACCAATTCTGACATTTACTCCTTACTTAATGTAAAAATAAGGAAGACAGAGCCAATCACTGTTGCTCGGCAGTTTAAATGGAAAACCTTAAATGATAGAAGTGGACACTGGTGCTTCAACCACTGTAGTGAGAAAGCACACTTTCAAATATTTAAACAAGGGTACTCAACAACTGAATTTGGAGCAGACTTCAGCCAAATTGGAAACTTATACTGGCGAAGCTATCCAAGTAAAGGGTATTACCACTGTATCTGTTTATTATAAGCACAACTCCCAGTGATGGTAGTAGAAGTCCAAGGATCAAGCCTTCTAGGTTGTGATTGGTTGAAAACAATTAAACTAAATTGGTTTGAAATATTTCAGCTACGAGGAGGAGGGCTGCAATAGCTGCTAAAGAAATATGACAAGGATTTTCGAGACCAGCTGGGGAGAATCAAAGGCCTACAGGCTAAGATCTACACTGACTCAGAAGCAACTCCTCATTTCTTTAAAGCAAGGCCAGTGCCATATGCTCTGAGGGAGAAGGTTGGCACTGAATTGAACCACCTAGAGAGGTTGGGGTCATACAGCCGGTTCAGTTCTCAGGGTGGGCAGCATCTATAGTCCCTGTCATCATCTGGATCTGTTGGGACTATAAGCTAACAGTAAACAAAGCTGCCAAATTGGACATGTACCCTATCCCCAAATTGAGAATTTCTATGCTATGAAAGAAGGGTTAGATACAGGTCTGCCCTTTAGTATTTCTTCAACCTGCGTGATTTTCCAGAGGACGATGAAGAGCTTTCTGTAAGGACTACCTCAAGTTGTGGTCTATCTGAGCAACGTTCTAATAACACGGTTCACGGAAGCTGAACACTTGGCTAATTTGGAGGAAGTCTTGAAACAATCTTTGAAAGCAGGGGTGTGCTTAAAAAAAAGTGTACCTTTCAGGCAAGCGAAGTCATTTATTTGGGCCATTGGATGGATGCCCAAGGGTTATACCCGGTAGAAGAAAAAGTTAAAGCTATTAAGGAGGCACCTTCATCTAAAAATGTCTCTGAACTCAAATCATTCTTAGGTATGGTTAATTATTATGGTCAGTTCCTATCCAACCCATCAACAATCCTAGCCCCTCTACACTCATTATTAAAGGAAAACCAGTGTTGGGGTTGGAAGTCATCACATGAGGAAGCCTTCATGAAAGCTAAACAACTCTTACACGCTTCAAACTTGTTAGTACACTATAACCTGACAAAGGAACTGGTACTAAGCTGCGACACATCCCCCTTTGATGTGGGAGTGGTACTATGACACAAGATGGATGACGGTTCAGGAAGGCTGGTAGGCTACGTGTCCAGGACCTTTCCATGGCCGAGAAAGGGTATTCATGAATTGAGAAAGAAGGATTATTGATTATTTTTGGAGTTAAAAAATTCCATCAATATGTACATGGCTGACACTTTATGATAGTGTATGACAACAAACTGCTCTTGGGGATATTCAGTGAAGAATAAGCTATTTCTCCCATAGCTTCTGCACAAATTCAAAGATGGGCTCTAATTTTACCTGCATATGAATACACTTTTGTGCACAGGCCAGGGATGCATATAGCCAATGCTGGTGCCCTCAGTAGCCTTCATTTGCAGGAGAGCAATGAACATGCCCCAGTTTCTCAAGAGATCATATTAGTGATGTATTTCCTAGATTCCTCCCCAGTCTGCACAAGGCAGATAAGAAACCAGGTGAATCGTGATCCAGTCCTGTCTAATGTGAGAGATCAATTGTTAAAAGTGTGGTCCCAGGAACCAGTCCCTGACAAAATGAAGCCATTCTTCACTCAATGGAATCAATTGAGCAGTCAAGATGGTATTTGATATGGGGTGCAAGAGTAGTTGTTCCTGCACAAGGAAGGGAACCACTATTATCAGAGTTGCACAGCACACATCCGAGAATCTCAAGAATGAAGATGATTGCGCGATGTTATATTAGGTGGCCGGGCATGGACAGTGAAGATGGTTAAATACTGTGTACAATGCCAACAACTACAGAAGTTACCTAGTGCGGCCCCACTACATCCACGGGAATAGCCTGGTTAGCCCTGAGTGAGACTGCACATAGGTTACGTCGGTCCTTTTCTAGGCACCATATCCCTACCATTCCAACTGGACGTTTACAAGGTTGGGTCGCCAACATCAGGTGCAACTATAGAAAAGTTACGCCAAAGCTTTACTATACATGGATTGCCAGAGGTAATCGTCTCAGACAATGGTACTGAGTTTACTAGCACTGAATTTCAAAGATTTGTGAGCATCAAACACGTAAAGATGACACCATATCATCTGTCATCTAATGGATTAGCTGAGAGAGCAGTACAGACTTTTAAAGCTGGGATGAAAATATTATCAGGAGGATCATTGGAGGCGAAACTTTTATGTTTCCTGTTTCACTATAGAACAACCCCTCACACTACTACAGGTTCAACACCTTCAGAGTTACTTATGAAGCGACGCCTTCGAATGAGATTAAGCCTGATACTTCCCAATTTGGAGAAGAAGATGGAGAAAAGTCAAGGGATCAAAAAGCGACTCATGATTTGTACAGTTGTGAGCAAGAATTTACTGTTGGTGAAGCAGTATACATATGAAACTTCGGTGGTGGATCAAGTTGGTTATCTAGTGTAATAGTTTCTGTGACCAGGTCCTTTTCGTACCACGTAAAGTGGAGGGCCGGATCACCAGCAAACACATGGATCATTTGAGAAGAAGGGAGATACCCCAACAAAATGATGTTCCACCTGTAATCATTGAAGAACCTGTGGTCCCTGTTGAAATTGTTCAACCAAGGGTAGACGTACCAGATGTTTGTCGGGAGTAGATAACACTGAACTGCCTGTGCCTAAAGAGGTACCTGATGTTGCTGCAGTTCCAGATAATGTGGATCCTGTAAAAGATTCAAAAGTTGTGGAGCTACGACTTCCCACCCAGACCAGCAGACCACCTGAGAGACTGAACTTATAATTCCATGACCCGTGTATATATTTGTAATGTCATGGAGCTGGATGCTCTTGTAAATACAAACTCTACAAAAAATTTAAAGGAGGGATGAGAGTAGTCATTGTAGTTTTAAGGAATGTTGTGACTGTAGCTTCAGGACTTATTATTGTATAGTATCACGTGACACTGTGAACGAATCAGCTCTAAGCACGGGGAACATTAGAGTGGGAGTTCTTCTTTTATTTGTGGAGCTTAATGGAAGCAAGTAACTGCTGCTGCAGCCTGTAAATAAAGTTTGATGTTTCTAATGAGAAATTTGTCTGTAAAATCAAGTCCATAACAGTGCCATTGTAGATGTGGTTTGAAGACTCAAATAATTTGCTAGTTTGGGTGCTTTACTGACTGGGTTTTGTAGCAACTAATAAAGATGATTGAATTCCAATAGAAAAAGGACATTTGTACTTATTTATTTTAGTATGTTTAATTAATACTTTAAAAATCACTGCCATTTCAATGGGTCTTCCATTGTTACAATCCCCAAGGGCTATCCAGTACGTGTTATGTATGGTTCCCAGATCTACTCATGTTAGTGTCATTCTGTATAAATCACTCACCACTGCTTTCTGTTTCAAGGATGCTCTTCATCATCTTTCAGGGTTGCACCAACAAGAAAATTTAAGGATCTTGACTCTATGTATTTTAATTAAAGAAATAAATGTTATTGCCAAGTCTTGCCGGGGTTAGCTTTCCTGATTTCATTGTACTTAGAAAAATAAGAATCAAAAGAACAGCAGCAAATACAGCAAGATAATCTTCCTGTAAACAAAGTTGTTCGTGAGAATGCCAGAAAATTTTCCTGTTAGTGCAGAAGTCTGAAACAAGGTTGCAGACAGCCATAAAGAAACACACTAGTGATGCATCAAAAATAGAAATCAGGAGAGATGGATTGACCATATTGTTGTTACTTGTATTCTTCTTGTGCTCCTACAAGGCCAAATCCATACTTTCCCAGGATTTTAATGCCATAAAACCGTTGTTCCTACATTATTTCGTCCTACGATCAAGAAGCTGTTAAAAATTAAGACTGGCGTAACTGCCATCTTCTTTCCTACTCTGTTTAACTATACTTCTCAAGGACAAAATAAAAGTTTGAACAATGAATGCTGATAAATTCGAACAGGTAATTATGAAGTGTGAACAAAACGAAATATGCCCCTTCCTTCTTAACACCATCTGTATAGGACAGTGAAATGTAAACTGGGGCCTATGCCATTTTAATGGCTTGCTAATGAAATCATTTTATAAAGCTACTTATTCCCAGTTTTGTTCACAGCTTACTTACAGGATGAAGCTATTCTCTCACATTTTAATTAAGAGAGGAATTTCACCCCAAGGTTATTGAATATTTAGCAAACTACCTGAAAGCAGCCTGTACCAACATTCCAAGACCTACCCTTTTTGACAAAGCTGTTACAAGAAATTTAAACAAACATTTCCAGTGAGAACAAGTCATAATAAAATAATCCTATCTTGTGGTTTTCACTAGAACTGTTTACGAAATGTTTCCCACTTCACAGTTCGATTGCTGTTTCATGAGCTTTTCACCCGTTTTGCTGATGTGACATAATGGGTGCTTGTGTTCTTGTTGTTTTTGGCTGATGAATTGCTGGAAACTGGTAATTTTGCTATTCAGGACTTTTGATATTCTATGAGCAATCTCAGTCGACTGCTGCAACACTTGACATTTTCATTCCACAAAGTGGCTACACCAACCAGCTGTTGTTCTGAAATCTTTGCTGGACTCAGGGTTTGATTTGGCCCCTTAAGTACATACGTCCACATTCCATTTCTGGTGACGGTATAACCATTTTGACGATTTTCAATGACCCATTCTGATACACGCTTCTCAAAATCAGGCCAGTGGCTGATCCCTGTTCTCATGGCTGATTTGGTCTTGAGTACAGCATGCAGTCCAATGGGCAAGGTTGCTGCCAATTGGTCAGGTGGAGTGGGCCAGAGGTGGTTTGGGTTTTGGGCAGCCATGCAGCGCACTAAACTTTGGCCATCCAAGTGGTGGCCAGCACTCTCCAGATTGCGTTAAGGAGCCTTCAGACTTAACCAAGAGAGGTTCTCAGTATACCTAAGCAAACCCATGCTTCTCTCTCTTTCATCCTGAAGGAGGAGTACATCAGGAGCATGGAGCTTGGTGTATGGCTCGTGACGTACAGAGAGCGAAGATGCTGGAGAAGAGAGGGACGAAGGTGCTGGCTGTGCAGAAGGAGGAGCAGCACCCTCGGGAAGAAGAGGTGACTGGGGCTCCTGCACACGTTGCTGAAGAGCCACAGCAAGCCATCGTTGGTCTGCACCTACCTAGACCCAGTACCCAGGGTCTATAGATGCTGCTTTTCATTCCTGCAGATTACCAAGAACCAGTGTTGCTGAAGACTGCACATGTCTAGAGAACTGGTTGGTTACCTCTGCCAGCTGCTGTAGGATTTGGTGTCATGGGGACATGGAGGGCATATATTGCCAGTGACTGTGAAAGTGACCATGGCACTCAATTTTAATGCCAGTGGCTCCTTTTAGGGCTCCATGGGTGACCTCTGTGCAATATCACAAGCCTCCGCCCATAGATGCATCCATGATATCACGGATGCCATCTTCGCGAGTGAACACCACTTTATGCTCTTTTGCTGGGACCAAGGGAGCCAGGATGCAAGAGCGATTGGATTTGCCCAGATCTCGGGTTTCCCACAGATGCAGGGTGCCATCGACTGCACTCACATGGTGATCAGATCTCTGTCACAACAAGGGGTCAACTATGTCAACTGCAAGGGCTTCCACTTGCTGAATGTGCAGCTGGTGCATGACCACCACAAACGCATCCTGCAGATCTGCATATGGTTTTCATGGAGTGTCATTGACTCCTACATTCTCAGTTGTTCACAGATCCCTGACATCTTCCAGGGTCCACAGAGGCTGCAGGGTTGGTTCCTAGGGGACACAGGCTACCCGCAGAGGAGGTGGCTGATGGCACTCGTGCGGCGACCTCAGACTGCAGCAGAGCAAAGATATAATGAGGCTGATGCTGCAACTTGCAACTTGGTGGCGCAAACCATCGGGATGCTGAAAATGAGATTCCAGTGCCTGGACCTTGTCTGGTTGAGCCCTGCAATATAGTCCACAGAGGGTGTCACACATCGTCATCTCCTGCTACGCCCTTTACAACTTGGCGCTACAATGTGGATAGCAGTTGGCTAAGCTCAAGGTGCAGGAGCTGGAGGTCTCCTCCAATGAAGAGGAGGTCGACTGTGATGACGGCGGTGAGGCCCTCATGGCTGCCATAATAAAATAGAAAATGCTAGAAAAACTCAGCAGGTCTGACAGCATCTGTAGAGAGAGAAAAACAGAGTTAATGTTTCGAGTCCGTAGGACTCTTCTTCAAAGCAAAAAAGAAGTAAAAATGTGATGGAATTTATACTGTTTAAGTGGTGTAGAGCAGGTAAAGCAGGACAGTTGGGGGGCCAAGGAGAGATTGACAAAGATGTCATGGACACAAAACAAAGGGAGTGTTAATGGTAGTGGTAAGGGCTAAAGAAGGTGCTTATAGTGGCATAAAGGTAAGAAAGCAGAATGTGTGAATAGCAGAACAAGGGTCAGAGCTCTGTGAAAGAACAACATAGAACAAGTGACAGATGGCCCTGTTTGGTGGTGGGGTGGAGACAGTGGCAGTGGTTGGGGAAAAAAGATAGAAAAAGGGATAAAAAAGAGATAAAACAATGAATAAATAAATAAAAATAGCTGCTAGGTTTGTGGAGGATGATGACGACATGAAGTGAGGAGACACCGTAGATCCTCACACTGCATCTATGAATGTTTGACTCCAGTCTGACTTATGGCAGTGCACATACCCTCTGTGATAATGCTCCTCTCTTGGAGACACCGTGGAGGCCCCAGTAATTGCTCAATTGCAGGAGGATGATGATGATATGCAGTGAAGACACTCCATAGATCTTCACATAGCCTCTGAGATTGCCTGACTTCGGTCTGGCTGAGTGCAGCTCAGTTGAGCTCTATGATCAGGGTCATATCGTAGGGATGCAGCCATGAAACTTTAAAAACATCTGGTCCTTTGTCCATCTTCAGCCCCTAACCCCTTCTGGAGCACAGCATCACTGGTCACAGATGCTGAAGAGATGGGGGCCAACCCCACCTTAAAGGTACTGAGAACACACAGAGAGAAATGACAAAACTCTATGACACCTGCCCATGAAATTCTGGCAGCAATGACAAGCACCGTTGAGGTGCAGGTATCACTAATATGTCCAGGGAGTGTGAGGTCGGACCATCACTTTGGTCTGAAGGCTACACAAGGCACAGGGAAGAAGCCCTACAGTGAGAAGGGGAAGCTTGAGTGAGATCAAGCTGCCATGCACCCCTCTCCCGTACACACCGCTGGAGGTCAACTATGGCATCAGCACTCAAGTTCAGCCCACATAGCAGTGCAGGAGCGACATCCTGGACCAAGGTCTCCAGCAGTCCTTCAAGTGCCAGACACCTGGGAAATCCCAGCTGTCGCCTGCTATGGATCAGAAAGTACAATGTGCTCACCAGATTGTGATCCCCAGACTACTCTAAAGCTGGGTCCACCGAGGCGTGTGTCTCTGCGCTGGTGGAGGGTGTGGGTGAGTGCTGTGATAGGGTCTTCAGAGGGAGTTTCAGCAGATTTCTCTTCTGAGCTTCCATCGGGGCTTGGTTGGAGGCTCTGGGTGGTGGACATCTTGGCAGTTTCCCAGATGTGCCTGCGAAAGCAAGGAGAGATAATTAGTGCATGGCTGAGACCTGTGGAACAGGACACATCACTCACAGCATGGTTATCTGATGGATGTTGCACTGCTGGATCCTCACTTGGTAGGGCATTGCCAACATCACCGTCAGCACAGGAATGGTCCAGATCCTCGCCAGCCAACTAGATGGCTCCATTTTCAAAATCCATGAGGACCTTGATTTCACGCATTCCTCCACCAGTCTACAACCTCTCCCTCTTATTGTGTGCCAGCTTATCCTGCAGGAGAGAGTGTATGCAGGATGCCTGCCAGGCCAGATAATAAGTATGCCTGGCATGTGTGGGTGTTGAGTGGTCCAATGGACAGGATGAGGACAATGAAGGTGTGCGTGAGAGAATCAATGGTGATGTCCCTGGCACTGGCAGTGAGTGAGGGCCCTGTGGATGTGTGATGGGTTTTGAGTGTGTGAGTTGAGAGTGATAAGAGTGACTTACCCTGGTGGAACGGAGGAGATCATTCATCCTCTTTCGGCACTGGGTGGCTGTCCTGTTTTGCAGGGCATTGGCACTGACCACAGCTGCCACCCCGCCCAAGCTGGATTTGTGATGTTGCTGCCCATCCTGCAGCCAGAGTGGGGGTAGAGGACATCACAGTGGGCCTCCACTGCATCCAAAAGGAGCTTGAGGGACATGTCATTGAACCTGGGGGCTGCAGTCTTCTTGCCTTTTGGGGCCATGTCTTCTGCGAAGCAGTCGTGGGCTGGAAGCACCAAGAGGTGTGCACGCGGCTGCACTTTAAATATGGCGCTGGGCACAATGAAACAGTGAGGTGATGGCGTGGCGGGCAAATGAGAGCCCGCCCACCATGGAAATAACATGTTTCCTGGGAATGCATAATTAATGCAGCGGGTCTGGGATAATCAGGTGTGAAAGGACGCCATTGCGGCAGGCAGGTAAAAGATCGTTTTACCCACCCGCTACCGCACTTAGTGCAAATCTGGGATGATTACGCCCCTAGTTTAGAGTTTTCCTTTCTATGCATGAGCTGCTCTGCATGAGTACTGACAGCTGGTCATGTTACTGATGCCCATGGTATGCTCGTAAATATTCTGCCAAATCATGTGTTAATCAGCAACTAACTCATCATTGACAGCAACACTATTTGATAATGCCGGTGGCAAATAGCCACTGGACTCAATAATGCAGCAAATTCTGCTACTGAGCAACTCTCTCTGCACACCAATAATCAGCTCATTATTAGAATGAAAACTTTTTACAGTTTAGTATTGGATATGAAATATTTAGTAAACTGCAATAGAAAAATGAAGGTTTTCCTTCACCTTTATCAATAAATAATATTACACTACGATCCATATTACTGTACTGTGCAGAACATGCAACAGTTTTGTTAAATTATTATATTCCACTCAGTTGAAAAATATCTGAAGTGAGTGGAATTAAATAACAGGCTGTAACCTGTTTCAGAAAGGCCATGCAATTCTGTTCAGGTTTGATTACATATGCCTTTGGTATTCTACACCTATAGAATGCAAAGTGGAAAAGGACCCGTCCCGTTGCTTAATAGAAAATGTCTGGTAACTGGGAGTCTATAAATCTTGGGATTAAAACCATTAGAATATAAACAACATGAATAATATTTAAATTGTTCTTAGACTGAGAGGTTGATTTATGTCAGGACAACAGTTAATTAATCAGTTAATTACATTAGCAAACTGTGCAATGAAAGTCTCAGTGCAAGGCTTTGTCCACCAAAAATTCCAGGGGATATTTGGAAGGGTGGATTAGTGGAACTTGGATAATGGAGATTCCACTGTTTTGTGCAAAATATTCTGCTGTTTATCTATTTAGCCAGATGCAAATGTGTTACATTTTAATGAATATATTCTATGCAAAGCTTTTCCATTCAGCTGACACTTCCAGTGAAATGTTGAATAACATTGCCTCTGACAATTCAATGATGACCTGACGGTGAGACTATGGGCTCAGATTTTGCAGTCAGTGGTAAAGCAAGGGTGCTTGCCACTGACTTCTAAGATAACTGCCCGCAAAGATCCAGTGATCTCTCTGGTGGGAATTTCCCCTTTCCTGACAGCAGTTTAAATCTGTGCCAGGTCAAGGGGACATCATGGCATGAGGCAACAGTAATGTCAGCAAGCAGGTAAACAACCAATTAAATTGAAGTATTTGCACACAGCAAACCAGTTAAAAACATTTGAAGTCCTTCACTTTTAATCTAAGTGATAAGATATTGAAATAAATGTCTGACTGTACTTAGATAGAAGTTAGAATAAAGTTAAGCAAATGTTTTTAAAAAAGAACTTTAAAGGGATGGAATTTTATCATTGTGGAGAAATTTAACATTCCACAAATATAAAATTAGCTTCTCACTGTCAGCACGGTATTTGGCAGTAATTATGAAATCATTTATTATGCTGTTAAAAACCCAGGTGCATCTCATTCAACAAGGTGTAGCTTTTTCCAAGAGATTTTGCAGCAAGACTAATAGTGAAGAGTGGAAGTTCTCACTAAGTCATGATTGCAATGGACATTGATCTTTGCGGGAGTGATTCCAACTGTGGGGCAGGATGGCTGACCATGCATGATCTAGCGCAGGTGTCAACCTGGTGAAGATACAACACAGGACTACTTGTGTGCCAAACAGCAAGCGTTAAACAGAGCTAAGCAATTGCAAAACCAACAGATCAGATCTAAGCTCCACAGTCCTGCCACATCCAGTCATAAATGGTGGTGGACAATTAAACAATTCATTGGAGGAGGAGGCTCCACAAATATCCCCATCCTCAATGATGGGGGAGCCCCAGCACATCAGTGCAAATGATAAGGCTGAGGCATTTGCTACAAGCTTTAGCTAGAAATGCCAAGTGGATGATCCATCTTGGCCTCCTCCAGAGGTCCCCAGCATCACGCATGTGAATCTTCAGCCAATTCGATTCACTCCACATATGAAGGCACTGAATACTGCAAAGTCTTTGGGCCCTGACAATATTCCGGCAATAGTACTGAAGACTTGTGCTCCAGAACGTGCCGCATCCCAAGCTGTTCCAGTACGGTTACAACACTGGCATCTACCCAGCCACTAAAAGCAGGACAAATGTGAACCTGGCCAAGTACTGACCCATCAATCTACTCTCGATCATCAGTAAAGTGATGGAAGGGGTCATCAACGGTGCTATAAAGTGGCACTTGCCTAGCAATAACCTGCTCACTGATGCCCAGTTTGGGTTCTGCCATGGCCACTAAGCTCCTGACCTCATTACAGCCTTGGTTCAAACAATGGACAAAAGAGATGAACTCCTGAGGTGAGGTGAGAGTGACTGTCCTTGACATCAAGGCTGCATTTGACCAAGTGTGGTATCAAAGAATCCAAGTAAAACTGGAGTCAGTGGGAATTAGGGGGAAAACTCTCCACTAATTGGAGTCATACCTAGCACAAAGGAAGATGGTTATGGTTGTTGGAGGTCAGTCATCTCAGCTCCAGGATAGCACCGTAGGAGTTCCTCAGGTTAGTGTTCTCAGCCCAACCATCTTCAGCTGCTTCATCAATGACCTTCATTGAGGATATTCGCTGATGATGGCAAAATGTTCAGCACCATTTGCACTCCTCAGATACTGAAGCAGTTCATTTCCATATGCAATGAGACCTGGGCAACATCCAAGCTTGGGCTGACAAGTGGCAAGTAAACATTCGCGCCACATAAGTGCCAGGCAATGACCATCTCCAACAAGAAAGAATCTAATCAACACCCCTTGACATTCAATGGCATTACCTTCACTGAATCCCCCACTATCAACATCCTGGGATTACCATTGACCAGAAACTGAACTAGACTAGCAATATAAATACTGCAGCTAGGAATCCTGTGGCAATTAACTCAGCTCCTGACTCCCCAAAGCCTGTCCACAATCTACAAGGCACAAGTCAGGAGTGTGATGGAATACCCACCACTTGCCTGGATGAGTGCAATTCCAACAATACCCAAGAAGCTTGACACCATCCAGGACAGAGCAGCCCGCTTGATTCGCACCCCATCGACAAACATTCACTCCCTCCATCACCGAGGCACAGTAGCAGCAGTGTGTACCATCATCAAGATGCACTGCAGAAACTCACCAAAGCTCTTTAGACAGCACCTTCCGAACTCACAACTGCCATCTAGAGGGACAAGGGCATCAGATACATGGGAACACCACCACTTGGAAGTTCCCCTCCAAGATATGCACCATCCTGACTTGGAAATATATCGCCGTTCTTTCAATGTCACTGGGTAAAAATCCTGGAACTCCCTCCCTAACAGCACTGTGGGTGTACCTACATCACAGGGACTGCAATGGTTCAAGATGGCAGCTCATCACCTTCTCAAGGTCAACTAGGGATGGGCAATAAATGCTGGCCTAGCCAGCAAAGCCCACAACCCATGAATGAATATAAAAAAATTATCTATGCATCCGTGAGGGGCTCGCTGAATCTCGTGGTGGGGGAGGCAGGAAGCCGCCGTACCCATCGTTAGCTCATGGGGTCGAAGGTCCAGGTGCCATATTTAAAGATCACACAGACAGGCATTCATTCACTGCAGGCCAAGAGCTTCAGACTTACTGTCCTACAAGGCTCTATCAATAAGAATGTCTCAGCACAGACAATGTGTGGCCCAACAGTTCAGCGAAGCCACTCTGGAAATTCTCCTCCAGGACGTCCAGGAAAGGCGGGAGATGCTGTTTCCCTGAGATGACAGCAGAAGGCCCTCTCATCTGACCACGACAACACGGACAGAGGTCACAGCAGAGGTTAGTGCCGATGGACCTACTGAAGAAGCACCCAGCAGCGCAGGAAGAGGGTGAACGGTCTGCTGCACTCCACCAGACTAAGTTTCATGGTGTATTCACAGCAAACTTATAATCATAAGGGCATCAGGCAGTCCAAATGTGGGAGTACACAGGGATATCAGATAGGAGTTTGGGTTGCAGCACTTACCAGCAGACAGGCTATGTGTACTTTATATTTGCCAGCCACATCATGCTCTCAATCTTCTATCAGTTGCATGACATACTACTTGTTAATCACCAACTGGGGAGGGTTTAGCAGCTGCCATAGGTATGCTTGCTCCTAAACTGCTCATGGTATGACAATCAATTCTTCTGTCTTTCTGCAGGGTAAGAATGCCCACATATGCGGGAGTGGTCCAAGACCAGAGGCAGCATTACAGATATTACAGTCTGTACCCGGTATGAGGAATAGGCCACCGAGATAGCCAGGGAGGAGCAGGACTGTGCCTGTGCTAAAGGCAACATAGGGCTCTCCCAGGAAGTCAGTGAGGATGCCTTGATTCTGCAGTTGTCAACTGCACTCACAGAATAACACATTTGGTTTCATTAAGGAGCCTGCTTAGGAATTTGTGTTTTTTTCCTTTTCTCTCTTCCAGGTACCAGCAAGAAAAGGGGGAGGCCCACAATGGAGACCAGCCATAGAACCAGGCCCAGCCCCATCTCAGAGGATGCACCATCACAATTTTCACCTGCACCTTCCACCAGCGCAGATACAGTCACCTCGGTGGGTCCACGTTCTAGAGTAGGCTTGGGGGTGCAATCTGGTGAGCACATCACTGACTACAGCTGGTGGAGGGAAGTGACAGTCAAGGTCTCTGACACTCAGAGGACCACTGAAGACCAGGAGTCTGCTCAGCCTCGTGCAGATGCCGAGCCTCTGGATTTAGCCCAAAGAGACCTGTTGGAGTTGCAGAGATAGGCAAGGGAACATCTGGTAAAGATGCCAGAGGGCATGCACAGACTTGCCTGTAGGTTGGAGGAGTCCATAAACGTTCTGCCTGATGCCATAGCTCAGACATACAAGCACTTGGCTGTCTAGGAGACCCAGGTCCAACTGAACGCACAGTGGCTGCAAGGTATGTGCTTGGACCCGCACTCCATCATTCTAGCAATGGGAGCAGTGCAGAAGTAGCTAGGCGAGAGGGGGGCAGGGCACCTCGACCTCCCTCCAGGTGCCCCTTCTCCTCAAAGAATCAATGAGTTGCCATCGAACACCCACAGGGAAGGGGAGGAGCACTAGCCAGGTACCCTGGGGGCTTCATCCCAGGACACTATAAGGGTGCCCTACCACTCCACCTCCCAGTGACCACCATTGCCTCTAGTAGGTCAAGTTGAGGAGGGTGCACCTGCACCTGAGCAGGAAACCCCTAGCAGGACGGGGCCCTCCAAGCCTTGGGCCACCAGAGGACACCTGTCAAAGTCATCACAGTCGGCAAGGAATAACAGTCAGCAGCTGCCTCCACCTCAGCTGCGAATGTCCAGACTGCACCTAGACGTAGTAATAGATAAAGAGAGATTAAGAAGTTTGAAACACACAAGTGGTAATGGTGTACAACTTTTGGATATAATTTTGGCACTTGTAAATATATGTTCACTTACACTGTTTGGAAGTTTCCTGGATTCCATCTTGCTACTAGTTGCTTCAATGGTCGTGGGCATTTAAGTGTGTGGAACTTGGGCCCCCATCAGAGCCCAAGAATGAACTCCTACAGATTCACTTCTCTCATATTAACAACATTGTGATTATTCAATAATCTCTTGTGCATGATTAGGCACTGGCCATTATTTGTAAGTGTGTGGCCTGGCCATACCTCATCCAAGCCATTACTTGCAGCTCACCATTTTCTGACCTTTGAAAATGTGTTCAATGAGGTCATTGCAGCTCCTGCTGCTGTTGCCTTGATGTGAGATGTGGGTGGATGCCACGAGTACGCAACAGGAGTTAAACCAGCTATCTGAGTAGCAAGGAACATGGTAAATGCAGTTTCAGGGCTGAGACAATGAAGCTCTACATTGTCTTCTCACAGTATAAAACCAGAGGCTGCCCTACATTGCTGGAAAAGCTGTGGGTGGGCATGTCCAATTATTAATGGCCTTCCTTGGTGATTTGTCATTTTGAACTAGCATGCAGGTGAAGGCTGCAAGTAAGGAGGCAATGGGTATTTTGCCTTGACAGCAAGAGGGATTTGAGTGTAGGATTTAAGAGGTGTGTGTGCAGTTGATTGAAGCCTTTGTCAGACCTCACATGGAGATTTGTTTGGCCCGTTCATCTCCTTATTGAGGATAACAATAGACCTTGCATAAAGGGTTTGCAACCGAAGTGCATCGGACATCATTGAAGGGCCAGGATCATAGTCCATTGGGTGAGAGAGAGAGTTGATTGGGCTGGACTGTGCCGCGCACCGTTAGGCTATCAATGTGAAGTTAGGATGGTTAACGGCTTGGAGGGGAACTTCCAGGTGGTGGTGTCCCATGTATCTGATGCCCTTGTCCTTCTAGATGGTAGTGGTCGTGGGTTTGGAAGGTGCTGTCTAAGGGACCTTGGTGAATTCCTGCAGTGCAAATTGTAGAGGGTATATACTGCTGCCATTGTGCATCGGTAGTGGAGGGAGTGATTGTTTATGGATGGGGTGCCAATCATGCAGGCTGCTTTGTCTTGGATGGTGTCAAGCTTCTTGAGTGTTGGGAGCTGCACTCATCCAAGCAAGTGGAGAGTATTCCTTCACACTCCTGGCTTGTGCCTTGTAGATTGTGGACAGGCTTTGGGGAGTCAGGAGGTGAGTTACTCGCCACAGAATTCCTAGCCTCTGACCTGCTCTTGTAGCCACAGTATTTATATGGCTGATGCAGTTCAGTTTCTGGTCAATAGTAACCCCCAGGACATTGATAGTGGGGGGATTCAGCAATGGTAATGCCATTGAATGTCAAGGGGCAATGGTTAGATTCTCCCTTATTGGAGATGGTCATTGCTTGGCACTTATGTGGTGTGAATGTCACTTGATACTTGTCAGCCCAAGTCTGGATATTGTCCAGGTCTTGCTACATTTGCACGTGGACTGTTCAGTCTTCCCTAAGGGCCAAGAATACAGGGGGAGATTGAATACCCACTCGCTGACTTGGGGAGGGGAAGAGTAGGAGTTGGAGTTGGTCAGAAACTGTAGTTGTAAAATAGGAGTAACAGAAATACAATGCAAATAATTATTCATAAGGAGGAATTTTCCGGTCCCTCCAGCATGGGAATAGTGGCAGGGGTTGGCGCAAAATTTCACGCGATAACAAAAGTCAGTTTTCTGCCAGTGGGGAATTGGTTGGAATTTTCTCCTCCCAACTTTCATGGCGGGTCGAGTTTCTCACTGCTCCATTTCAGGAACCACATTTGCACCCATTTGCATCTCAGTATGAATGCTCAGTAAAAACCCAGCTCACCAGAATCACTTTCGCCGTCTAAATCTAATTGCTCCACAAGCAAATAATTAGAGCAGTGTGATGCACGATTGGATATGTGGTGTGCACCTGGCCAACTTCACTTCACTTGTGACTTCGAGGTTCGTACACGCAGCGTTTACCTACCTTTAACTGCGCTGCTGCCATATCCCGTGGCTGCTCCAAATCAGTGCCAAGACTGCTCACCATCAAGCAAGACCAGAGAGAAGGGAAGAGGTAGAAAGCAGAGGCATGACTTGGGAGGTTGACCTGACAGAGGGAAAGGAAGTGACTTCCCCTCCCCAAGTGCGGGGGTATTCAATTTTCCTCAATATTCTTGGCCCTTGGGGAAAACGGAAGCAGTCCATGCCCAGATGCATCAAGACCTGGACAATATCCAGGCCTGGACTGACAAGTGGTAAGAGATAACTCACCTCCTGACTCCCCAAAGCCTGTCCACCATCCACAAAGCACAAGTCAGGAGTGTGATGGAATACTCTCTACTTGCCTGGATGTGGGCAGCTCCAACAACACAGAAAAAGCTTGACACAGTCCAGCGCAAAGCACCCCTTGAATTCAATGGCACTATCATTGGCATGACTGGGGCCATTGACTGGAGCCTGGGACGAAAGGGGTGGAAGAGACACATGATGGAGAGGGGTGATGGGGTTTAAAGGAAGGGGGAAAGAAGTGCTAGGGCAATGAGAACCACATTGTATGGTGCAGAATTTAAAGGCAGTCCTGGGGTTGTGCGGACCACATTGTTAGCGTCAGAATTTAAAAGCAGTCCTAGGGCAGTGCAGACCATGCTACAGAACTATGCCTAGCACGCCTGTCTCATTCCCAGTCCAGGGAGGGGGAAGGCCTGTCTGCACAGTGTTGGTTGCACACAGCATGGTGTTCAGAGAATTGTCAGTCCTTCACACATTGCGTCCTGGGGGTTGGTGGATGGTACTGTGCAGCAGTTGGCACTGTCATGGTCAGGGAAGGCATCCGCAGCCTGTAAATGGGCAACTGAGAAGTAAGAAGGGGGTGGTCAAAGGTCTCATGGGGGGAGCCCTGTAGGCCACTGTGCATATGGCCTCAAGATGGTGAGGGTTGAGGTCAATATGGGGCATGGCGTCATCGACAAAAACAGTTCAAGGGGAGGACAGGAATATCGACAACAACGATGGTGGGCTCCAGGGTTAAAGGATGCGGCAGGAGAATGATTGGAGGAATGGAAATTTGGACATGGTGAGCATTGAGGAGGATAGGAGGGACTTGGACGATAAAGGAGGGGGTTGGAAGTTCGTCTCAAAATAGAAATGGAGCAGCAGTATTTCAACAGCCCGATGGAATGACACAGTAGAAAAATAACTGGAAAAAAATCATCAGGGGAGGGGTCTGAGGCCCTGTGGGAGGAATCAAATACTGCACTTTTGGGCTGATTGAAGGGGCACCCTAATAATTACCGGTTCAATACATGGAGATCAAGGCTCAGCTGAGAGATATTAGGAAGCGTCAAATGCCAATTGAAGGATTTGGACACCTTAATTCATGGTGTGCATTCTTGCGAGAGTCCAGTTGGGCTTGGGGCAATATTTGATTGGTTTGATTGACCATTTCCCCATCACAGAGGAATGTGAAAAGGTAAGAAGGATTAAACTGTCAAGGGGCCACGACTGCAGTGCATATGCAACATGCTCCAGATAACCTTATGCATTGTAGTTGGGATGTTCAGGGCTTACAGGGCACAATGCTTGCTGTCACTAAAGTAGTACAAGGCTGGGATTTGGTCTAGGCAAAAGGAGGCAGCCTGACAGTGTCCTGGCTGAGGTTGGTGGCACATGGCTGTACTCACCCTGATCAAATCCCATTTGTGAATGCATTGTGATGCCTAGGGACGGAGGGGGTGAGGGTCGTGGGGAGGGAAAGCTCAGTTACCTATGATACTTCAGGATGTGTTTCAGCTGCAAGGGCGGATCTGGGGATAGAATGTATGGAATGAGAGCAGTCCCAGGACTTCACAATGGCTTCCTAGCTTGGTGATGGAAGATGATCATTGCAGGGTGAGGTGCAATCATGTCTCTAATCTATTTTTCCACAGAAACAAGGGGGGGGGGGGCGCAGAATGCAGGCTGCAGGCAACAGTGCCTTCTTGATGGCTTTGATGCAACTGAGGAGGAGAAGACGGGCCTATCATCGTCTGGCAGGGCTAAGGGAACAGCCTCAACCTGAGGAACATAGCTCAGCAGGGCCCCATGACACCCAGATTTTGAGCAGGAGAGACCAATTCCATGGACACGTTTGGTACGACCCAGGGTGTACCGAAGACGCCTCTCATTGTTGGAGATGAGCAAAAGACAGTGCTGCAGATGCCTTCACTTGTCAAGGGATATGGTGGTTCACATCTGCCACATTCTTCAGGAAGATCTGATGCCTATGCAGGGGCTGGGAGGTCATCAATTGCCATTGGCCCTAAAGGTGACTGCTGCAATCAACATTTTTGCATGCAGCTCATTCCAGGGTTCCACTGTGGACCTCTGCGAAGTATCACAGTCCTCTACTCATAAATGCATAAGGAAAGTTGCTCCATGGATGAAGCGAGCCAGGTTGCCAGAGCAGTTGGATTTACAGCGATCTCCAGCTTCCCACAAGTGCAGAGTGCCAGCGATTGCACATATGTGACCCTAAGATCTCTTTGGCAGTAAGTTTCATCAATAGAAAAGGCTTCCACTCTCTCAAAGTTCAGCTGATCCGTAATCACCAAAAGCAGATTATGCAGGTTTGTGCGTGGTACCCTCAGAGCTTGCATGACTCTTATATCTTGAATCACTCAGATGTGCCCCAGATCTTTGAGGGCCCTCAACGCATTCAGGGTTGGCGCATCAGTGATAAAGGTTACCCCAAAAAGATGTGGCTAATGATGCCCATTTGGTGACAACAGAATGCTTCACAGGAGAGGTACAATGCGTTTCATCCTGCAACATCAGGACCAGTCAGGCGGTATTCTCCAGTACTTCCACAGAGGGTGTCCTGCATCATCGTGGATTGCTGCGCCCTACACAAGTGGGGATGAGTTTCCATGTGGAGAAATGGAGGAGCTGCACATCTCCTCCGATGAGGAGGACACTGAAAGGGGTGACATTACAGAGGGCCAGGGTGATGATGTCTCATAGGAAGAGTCCATTGCACAGGCAAGACGTGGCAGATGTGCCTGTGAGACCCTTATAGCGGCAAGGTTCCAAGGCGATGAAGATTAAGACTAGCTCATTTGAGTCCATTTCACCAGTACCTTAGGTGCAGGGCAGACATTAATGCCTTCTTTGCAACCTTCAACATCTCAATGAATGGCATCTATCGCAGAATGAGTAGTCACAATCTTGCATAACAATGGTCTCATCCTTGGAAGATCAAGCAGTCTATGGAGCATTTGGCCATTCTATAATGGGATAAGAGCTCCAACAGAGCTCAATCTGCAGCAAGTAGACATGATACAGTCCTTTCAAGCATATTGCCAACATTTCACTGCTTATGGCAGTCTTCAAGATCTAGGATCACCACTGCAAACATCAATGCACCCATGGCAGTATGCCTCGAGCGTTGCAAAATGCTTTAAGGGGGACAATCATCGATCACTGGTTATTGCTTGCCTGCCTGAGGGCTGATCTAAGTCCAGACAGTGGCAGCTCTCCAAAGGCCACCGTTCATACATGAATAATATTTAGGCCTCATCCTGATACTGAACCCCAAGGAGGACATCGCTCTTCAAGACGCTGTGAACTGTCACTCTACAAGCTTGTGAGTCAGGTTACCTTTGCACATAAAGTTTTTCAGCAGGACTATCATCTGACCATTGGCAAGCACTCATAACCCTGCCTTCATCAGGAACTTCCCAAGTTCATATCCAACATTGCCTTAGCATCTGGGAGAGATGTGGCCCAGTCAGTCTCGACACAACATTTAAAGATAAGTTTGTACCTTCATGAATACTAAAGACAACTCAGGAAATGCACAGGAGCTTCACTCTCCATTACAGTCCTCCACATTTTCATTCTACCAGATTGAGATATGTATGAGGAAGCCTAAGACACTGTTGGCACTGTCACAATCAGAGAACCATGTCAACTGCCTTTATGCAAGCTAGCACAGGGATTTTGTCAAGCCAGATCTTCAGGTGCAAACTAGCATCCTCACAAGTAATAGGCTGGCATCATGAGGCTGGGCTAGGCCATTTAGCAGGCATTTCAAGAGAGAAGGAGGAGCATCTTTAACACTTGGATGACCTTGGAACACTGAATCACATGAAAGAGCCATTCACTACCTGAGACTTTGAGGCAGGAAAGCAAAATATATTTACATATGAGCAAAGTATATACAGTGAGTGAACACCTGTGCCACCATTGTACTCTCAGTATTTCATAATTTTTCTTACCCTACCATTATGTCTAGCTGCATCCTTGACAGCTGCAGCAGAGGTGGTGGCAGCCCTATTGACTGCTGCACCATGTTGTCTGAGATGACCATGCCATGCATCCTCTGGAGACCCAAGGCCTGGAAGGCCCAGCCTGCTAAGAGTCTCCTGCTCTGAATCAGGTGCAGCTTCCTCGGCCTGACCTGTTGGGATGGATCAGGTCAAAGGCAGTGGGATTTAGAGCGGCTGGAGACTCCTGGAGTGTCCTTTGTGGAGGTCCCTGGAATGTCTGGCTGACACTCCTCCTGCCTATGGGTGCCCACCCTGGCTCCTTGAGCAGGATTTTGAGGTCATTGGGCGGGCGGGGTTGGCGGGCCCAGGAGTGGCTAGGAAACGGTCCACCATCCAGGGTGGCATAAGTTAAAGACACCATGAGCACAAGAGGGACAGTTCACAGGTGATTTTATGATTATTTATGTTTGTTTTATCTATACTAGTCTGGGAATGAAGACCGGCAAAGGTTGTGTAAATAGTTTGGAATTGTCAAAAATGAGATAAATTTTGTTTTTGTCGTCATGGCCTGAATATGCTTTACCTTTTTATTTTATTCGTGCAGGGTATGCCAGTATGTAATAAGGAGCGTAAGTGGCTCTGATCTTTATTGCACAGGCACTGAGTGTTCTTTGGTTCAAATGGAAGGGTCCTTTCAGACATCCAGGATGGAGGTGGCAGCCCTGACATGTGGTTGAAACTGATCTTTGGTAGCCTAGCTGAAGGAGCATTGGATCAAGGCGTCACTGCCTCCCTGGAGGTTACTGAGGTCTGCTTCCATGACATCAGCATTCTCCTCACCATATTCCTCTTCTGACTCACGACTGGACTCACCCTATGTGGCATATGGACTGCACCAAGATCCTCTTTCTCCAGTGGGTCCTCCTTGCCCCTTGCCAGTGCCATGTTGTGGAGAGCACAGCATGCACCCACTCTGGGGGGGTATTGTAGTGCACCGCTTGAGATGTTCAGGCATTGGAAGCGCATCTTGAGAACACCTATGGTCCTCTCTACCACTGCTTCTCTACCTCTGTTCTTGGGTCGCAGAGGGGTGTCATGAGCCATTCTTCAATGGGTAGCCCCTGTCACTCAGCAGCCATCCATCCAATCAGGCTGGAGAACTGAAGAACCTTGGCATCTGGGTGTATCCAGATGTAAGTGTCATGGGAGCTGCCACGGTATCAGTACCCACTTAAACAGAACTTCTGTCACCAATTTGACGCAACTGTGGACAGCTGATTGGGAGACTTCACACGGATCCCCCCCGAGCCCTGGAAAGAGCCAGAGGCATAGAGGTTGAGGGCCACTGTGATCTTCAGAGCCACTGGCATGGAAGGTCACCCACATAGTCGGAGCTGATCCCAGGCCCAATCATCTGACAAATGAAGATCACGATCTCCCTTGAGAGTCGGAGCCTCCTTTGGCATTACACCTTGGACATATTGACGTAGCTGCATCGCCGCTGTAAACCCTGGCAGCAAGATAGTTGCATCTTCTGCGGCACCTTCCGCCTTGGACTTCCTGTTGGCCCTGCACTCCTTGTGCCTGTCCTCTCCTCCCACCAGTCGCTCCCCTGGAAGCTGCATAGGGACATCCAGCCTCCTCTCCCTTCTGCCTCTCTCTTCCTCCTCAGAGGAGGTGCCACCAACGGAGACCACAATCTCCATCAACAGGGTAATGGAAGGTTGTCTGATACCTGGAAGGGTCCACACAGTCTGAATCATCCAGGGTCCTTGGAGACACCAATGAGTCCTGAAAAGAAGCCTGGAAATGCTAAGAATGAAGCCCCAAACAGAGATGAAGCTGTTAAGCACTAATAAGTCACCAGCAACAAATGATGTGCCATCTCCTCACTTATCACACTTGCAATGCTGCTCACCCCTTTTATCCTGCCCATGGATAAGGTTTTCGAATATGTTAGCTGGCTGCCTGCTCATTTTGCACTAAATCGCACAGGCAATGAAAAATCGCCGTCAATTGGATTGTTAATGGCCTTAAATGGCCTCTTAATTAATGGCGGCTCCAGCACCCACTCACACCCGCCGAGTGAAATATTGCGCGAGTGTGTGATGACGTCAGGACGCTCACTCAACGTCATCTCAGACCATTTTACGCCCGAAAGGGTCGGGCACGTGCCCGTCCGCAGGATGTAATATTCTGCCCCTTGAGGAGAAGGGCCACCTGGAGGGTGGTCGAGGTGCCCCAAGCCCCTCTCATCTAGCCACTGGTGGATCCCACTGATGGCTAGAGCAATAGAGCGCAGGTCCGAGCGCATATCCGGCATAAACTAAGTGTTCTGCTCAACTGGGATTTCCACGACGGATGCCACTCTTCTAATGGTGACTTTGACGTGCTTGCATGCCAGAGCTTCAACATCAGACAGAATGTAGATGGAGTCCTCCATCCTTCGTTCTAATCTGCTGACGGCCTCTGACAAACTGTCTGCTGTTCCCCTGCCTGTACTTGGTGCTCCAAAGTTTCATCATCAGACTCAGACTTAGCAGGGGCCCGGCTTCCAGCCGTCCTCCAAATGTTGAAGACCTCGGCTGTCACTACCTCTACCTTTTGTGGATGTTTCTGTGCTGTGTTCACCAGATAGTGACCCTAAGTCTGCTCTAGAACTAGGTCCCACCGAGGTGTGTGGGTCTCTGCTGTTGGAGAGAGATGGTGAGTCTTTCTTGGATGCTTTCTCAGGATCCTCATCCAAGATGCACCGGAGGCTGGGGCCGATGGGCTGACTGGCAGTATCCCACCACTTTTTCTTGCTGGTGGCTGTAATGGAGAGAAGAGCTAATTAGTAATTGGCTAGAGTCACCTGCATTAAAGATCACCACCAGTCATTGTCCACAAGTGGCCGATGACTACCTCATGGACCTTCACTGGCTTGTTGGGAGATGCTAATCTCATCTCCTGCGCAGAAGCAGTCCCTATCCTCGCCAGCCAGCTCTGCCACCTGCTGGTCATAGTGGGTGAGTGGCCTCAACTCCAGGATCCCGCCTTGGGTCTGGGATCTCTCCCTGTTGTTGTTGGTGATCTTGTCCTTCCTCAAGGCAGATGAATAGACCGCGAGCACCACTGATGAAGGAGCAGATGATAAGCTTTCATGCCTGCTGTATGTGCTCCCCAGCAGGTGCTGAAAATGAGATTGTGCAGGATGTTACAGGAAATGATGATGTTAAAGCGTGTGTAAGACAATCAGTGGTGACGTCCTTTTCTGCTGGTAGTGTGTGAGATCCCTGTAGATTGTAACCCCTTGAATGTCTGATGGCCTGATGAGAGTGAGAGTTTGGAGTGAAGAGAAGGTTGACTTACTCTGAGAGACATATGAGATCATTCATCCTTTCTTGGCACTGCACGGTGGTCCTCTTCTGAGGTCCGCAGGCGCTGAGCGCTCTGGCAACCTCCTCCCAAGCCAGTGTGGTGAGGTAGGTGGACCTCCAGCTTCCATCACAAGAGTAGAGGACCCCCCCACAGCAGTCCTGTACTGCCTGGAGGAGTCTCTCAGGGAACTGTCATTAGACTTGGGAGCAGAAGGCTTGTTTCTTCTCAAGGCCATCACAATAAGTCCTGGGCTATAGAGAGTGAATGTGTGTGTGGGTACCATTTAAATATGGTACCTGGACCTGCAACCCCATGAAGTAACAGTGGGGCAGACAAATCCCAGCCCACCCTGCCACGAGATTAGATGAGCTCCTCGGTGATGCACAAATAATAAGCTGAAAAGTGGATGATCTTGCAAGAGGACCCACCCTGCTGGAATCACGCCAATTTTCCCAACTGCCACTGCACTTAGTCTCCAGAATGGAAAATTCAGCCCAGTGTTTTATGTTATTGTTAAAAAGTGGGATAGCATAATTGGGGGAAGAGTAGTATAAAGGGTTAACAGTTGAGATATCCTAATTTTGTCGTAGATGATGATGTAGTACCGACGTCAGTCAGTTATGTGTTTGACGTGTGGGACAGAGGTTGGAACACCAGGCCCAGGAGCAACATGCCTACTCTGTAACCTGTTTAGATGTAGTACTAATAAACAAGTGTTAAGCAAGTACCAGAGTATGACTACAGTCTGTCCAGGAACTAGAGTCACACACAAGAATGACCACCCCAAAAGAGTCACACACAAGAATGACCACCCCAAAACAGAACCTTCTCCTGAAGATTCTGATTGCCTATAGGGAAATTGAAGAAGTTGTTTGCTCTGTTCTGCAACGGACTGTGGATTGGCTGGTATTATTGTGGCTTCCTGTGGCAGGCTTGAAAGAGCCAGAAGCAAAATACTTAGCACTGCAGTGATGTTGGCTCAGGTTATCTTGTAGAATGACACATCTGTCACTACTCTAATGAAGCATAGCATCTGCATGAATTCCTCTTCTGTTGGTTTTAAGAAAGGTCTATATGCTGAGTTGGAGGATAACAAGAGGGCAAGAGTCCTCCAAAATCTTGCATCTTGCCTAGAATGGTTTCCCCCCTTCCTCTTTATCAGAATTTCTGCTCCCTCCTCTTCATCAGAGTATGCTGAATTAAATAGGGTTCCCAGAAGGTAACATCAAGCAAAAGATGTTTCACATGTATTTGCTGAGAGCTGCATAGCCCTTGAATTGACTGCTTTCACGTAGTCACTGCCTGAGGTTTGAGTATCATAAAAAATTCAGAATCACCCTCAAAATCTGTACAAGAGGTGTCTCTTGCAACTAACCTAAATATAATAATGAAGCTTCCTCCTGTTTGGGGTAATCAGACACCTTTCAGAATGGGCAAAGATCAAGCAGAACTGAACCTAGTCCAATTTCCTGATCCAATACACCCTTTCTGTGTGTGGGAGCTTATGTGTGCAAATTTGCTGTTGCATTTCCAAAATTATGATAGTGGCTGCACTTCAAAAGTACTTCAGTGGCTGTAAAACACTTTGGGATGTTCTGAGGTTATAAAAGGCACTATATAAACGTAAGTCTTTCTTTTCTCTTTTTAATCTGCACTTGTGGCAGGCTTTCACAGCCATCAAAATAGATCCCAAATTTATTCAACTTCCTCTTCCGCATACTAAGAATCCATTTCAGCAATTTGGTCTCATTTAATGGAAATAGAAAAATGTAAAGGTAATCAACTGGAATCGGACTGATTTTGACCAACTTTTTTTTCTCTTTGAACTTAACATAATGTCTAACAAGAAACATTCCAATACAGGGATTATCCAGCTATTGACGCTGGGAAAGGCAAGCTGATTCTACTCTTATTTCTCTAGTTTGTAATTGTACGCTGAAGCTATAAAAAGTATAAGTATTACTGTTTTGAGTCCTTTTGGGGATAAAAAGAATGCAAAGACATGTGCCTTTGTACAGGTCCCTTTCCTAACAAGTCCTATGGTTTGTAGCTAAACAGAACTCAGGGTAAACAACCTCCAAAAGGAAAGTTGCCAATACAAATTGGCACCTGAAGAACTATTAATTATTGTCATTCACATTATGAAAGAAACAGAACAGGACTGACAGATTAACTAACACTCTCGCCCTAGTATAATTAATCTGAATGTTTCGCACAGGTGGAGTACCTTATTTTCAGACATCATTTAAACCTCCTTCTGGACATGACCCCACCACTGAACATCAGGCCATTGTTTCCAGGACTGTTACTGACCTCATCTCCTCTGGAGATCTTCCTTCCACAGTTTCCAACCTCATAGTCTCCCAACCTCGGACGGCCCGCTTCTACCTCCTACCCAAAGTCCACAAACAGGACTATCCTGGCAGACTGATCGTGTCGGCCTGTTCCTGCCCCATGGAACTCATTTCTTGCTTTCTTGACTCCATTCTCTTTCTCCTTGCCCAGTCCCTTCCCACCTACATCCGTGATTCCTCTGACATCCTACATCATATCAACAATTTCCAGTTCCCTGGCCCCAACCACCTCATCTTCATCAATCCCTCTACACCTCCATCCTCCACTGGGATGGTCTGATCGTTCTCTGTTTCTTCCTCAAACAGAGACCCAAACAATCCCCATCCACCACTACTCTACTCCGTCTGGCTGAACTTGTTCTCACACTGAACAACTTCTCCTTAAACTCTTCTCACTTCCTCCAAATAAAAGGTGTAGCTATGGGTACCCGCATGGGCCCCAGATATACCTGTCTCTTTATAGGATATGTGGAACATTCCTTGTACCAGTCCTACTCTGGCCCCCTCCCACAACTCTTTCTCCGGTACATCGATGATTGCTTCGGTGCTGCTTCATGCTCTCATCTGGATCTGGAAAAATTTATTAATTTTGCTTCCAATTTCCACCCCTCCATTATTTTCACATGGTCCATCTCTGACACTTCCCTTCCAAAAGACCATAAGACCATAAGACATGGAGCCGAAATTAGGCCATTCGGCCCATTGAGTCTGTTCCACCATTCAATCATGGTTGATAAATTTCTCAACCCCATTCTCCCACCTTCTCCCTGTAACCTTTGATCCCCTTACCAATCAAGAACCTATCTATTTTAGTCTTAAATACACTCAATGACCTGGCCTCCACAGCCCTCTGTGGCAATGAATTCCATATATTCAAAATTCTCTGGCTAAAGAAGTTTCTCCTCAAGGGCCCAAACACTTCCTTTCCTTGACCCCTCTGTCTCAATTTCTGGTGATAGACTGTCCACCAATATTCATTACAAGCCTACCTACTCCCACAGCTACCTCGACTACAGCTCCTCACACCCCGCTTCCTGTAAGGATTCCATCCCATTCTCTCAGTTTCTTCGCCCCCATCGCATCTGTTCTGATGATGCCACTTTCAAAAACAGTTCCTCTGACATGTCTTCCTTCTTCCTTGACTGAGGTTTTCCAGCCATGGTGGTTGACAGGGCCCTCAACTGTATCCGGCCCATCTCCCGTGCATCCGCCCTCACACCTTCCTCTCCCTCCCAGAACCATGATAGGGTCCCCCTTGTCCTCACTTATCACCCCACCAGCCTCCGCATTCAAAGGATCATCCTCTGCCATTTCCGCCAAATCCAGCATGATGCCACCACCAAACATATCTTCCCTTCATCCCCCCCGCCCAACCCCCGGTGGCATTCTACAGGGTTCGTTCCCTCCGGGACACCCTGGTCCACTCCTCCATCACCCCCTACACCTCAACCCTCTCCCACTGCACCTTCCCATGCAACCACAGAAGGTGCAACACCTGCCCCTTTACTTTCCCTCTCCTCACCGTCCAAGGGACCAAACACTCCTTTCAAGTGAAGCAGCATTTCACTTTCACTTCCCTCAATTTAATCTACTGCATTCGCTGCTCCCAGTGCGGTTTCCTCTACACTGGAGAGACCAAACGCAGACTGGGTGACCTTCAGTCTATCCGCAAGCATGACCTTGTCGCTTGCAATGTTAACACTCCACCCCGCTTTCACGCCCACATGTCCATCCTTGACCTGCTGCATTGTTCCAGTGAAGCTCAACACAAACTGAAGGAACAGCACCTTATCTTCCGACTAGGAACTTTACAGGCTTCCGGACTGAATATTGAGTTCAACAATTTTAGATCATAAACTCTCTCCTCCATCCCCACCCCCTTTCCGATCCCCCTTTTTTCCAATAATTTATATAGATTTTTCTTTTCCCACCTATTTCCATTATTTTTAAATGTATTTCCATCCATTGTTTTATCTCTGCCTTTCTGCCTATTTCGATCCCTTCCCCCCACTATGGCTATCTGTACCTTTATTATCACATTCCTTAGATAATATCACCAGCTTCAACACCTCTTTGTCCTTTTGTCTATGACATCTTTTGGTTATCTTCACCTATCACTGGCCCTCTCTCCTGCTCTACTTGTCCCACCACCCCTTAAACCAGCTTATCTCACCCCCTCCTTAAACCAGCTTAGATTTCACCTCTTTTCTATTTTTCCTTAGTTCTGTTGAAGAGTCATACGGACTCAAAACATTAACTGCGTTCCTCTCCGCAGATGCTGTCAGACCTGCTGAGTTTTTCCAGGTATTTTTGTTTTCATTTAGACCAGTGTTCTTCATTGCAAGGCCCTCAAGCCAGTGGTGGCTCCCATTGACACAATGTGTGGCTCCCCAACTCCATCCATCCATTTTCAGTAACCACTTAATCCTCAAAGGATCACAGTGAGCCGGAGCCCAACCCAGCATTATATTCCTATTTATTTTATTTTTACCATAGTAACCACCATAGAACTAGCAGAGTATTCAACCATTGGTGTCTTGTATTTTTTTGGCCCAAGTGAGCTACTGGAGTAATAGGCAATGATAATTTAGTCGTCAATGTGGTTCTCATACTGCATGTTTTTTGGTAAAATGGCCCTTGCTTGAAAAATAATGAAGACAATTGACTTAAACCTCATCCACAAGTGTCAAATCAAACTAGTGATTTTTAAAGCTGACAATAGAACCGCAATGGATGTTCACAAATCTGAAAGGAAAATACAATTCAGCAGGTTTCCTAACGGCCATTAAATATGTAACGTAAACAGGAAGTTTTCATTCAAAAATTAATCATATTAAGGATATGGCAATTTTCTTATTTCAAAGTCCCATGCACAAATCAGGAAGTAGATATGTTTTGAACTTTATGTTGGCAGAAGTTGCACTACTCGCCACTATTCATCTTCTGAAAGAAAAACTGGCTTTAACAGAGGTTACTTCCATTCCCCATAGAAATTTGCTTTAGCATCTAATGTCAGAAATTTCCAAACTTAATTTCATTACCATGTCTTAAATTTGGAGAATACAGTTGACATCCTGCACTGTGTGCAAAACTTCATAAATAATCCTCTCGAATCAATTACTGGTCCATAAGGTAATTGCATAAATTGAGGAATGAATGGAAAATGCAGGACTTTGTTCATTTGTTTTGAAATTTCTCCTGGGACTTAATTCAAGTAGACATATATCACTGTCTTTCCACATCATCCATCATGTCCAGCTAAACAAGAGAGAAATTATTTTGGGAATAAATCTAATATCTGCAACCATATTGTTTTCCTTCTAACTTTCTGCAATAATTAAAAGGAATACGCATTTTAATTCCAATGATATGCAAATTTCTAATATATTCAAAAATAAGCAGTGAAGAATTAATAGCCCGAAATGGTCATTTCAGTTGTGAACTTTTCTGAAAACAAATGGCTTCACTTGATTTTAACACTCAAAGAGGCAGCAGTCAAAGGTCATATTGCACTGCTGAGTTGCCAGTGCTTGTATGCCATTGTATATCCTTATATTCAAAGAACACATCTGACATCTCCACACAAAAAAAATTAGTCAGCTCACCTACTCTTCCTGAAGGAATAAGCAATTATCTGTGATGTCAGCCAATCTAGTGATCTAAAAACGACAATGTACCTACTGATCTATAATTCTAAATGGCTTTTGCACAAGAGTTGAGTTTATGGTCACTGCAGATCATTTAATTCAAATAAATATATCTTTAGCAAAGATCAGTCTGCCAGGCTTCAGAATCTTCAAGACCTGAAAAGAGCTCGGAACCAAAATTACTTTAAGTAACATCTTGACCATTAAGTGTGTTCTTTCCTAGCCTCTTATCAAAGACAGCATGGGAATTTTTTTTTTATTCATTCATGAGATGTGGGCTTCACTGGCTGGGCCAGCATTTATTGCCCATCCCTAGTTGACCCTGAGAAGGTGGTGGTGAGCTGCCTTCTTGAATCGCTGCAATCCATGTGGTGTAGGTACACCCACAGTGCTGTTGGGGAGGGAGTTCCTGGATTTTGACCCAGTGACAGTGATAGAACGGCAATATATTTCCAAGTCAGGATGGTGCATAGCTTGGAGGGGAACTTCCAGGTGGTGGTCTTCCCAGGTATCTGCTGCCCTTGTCCTTCTAGATGGTACTGGTTGAGGTTTGGAAGGTGCTGTCAAAGGAGCCTTGGTGAATTCCTGCAGTGCATTTTTTCAGATGCTACACACTGCTGCTACTATCTGTCGGTGGTGGAGGGAGTGAATGTTTGTGGATGTCGTGCCAATCAAGAGGGCTGCTTTGTCCTGGATGATGTGAAGCTTCTTGAGTGTTGTGGGAGCTGTACTCATCCAGGCAAGTGGGGAGTGTTCCATCACACTCCTGACTTGTGTCTTGTAGATGATGGACAGGCTTTGGGGGGTCAGGAGCTGAGTTACTTGTTGTACAATTCCGGGTCTCCAACCTGCTCTTGTAGCCACAGTATTTATATAGCTGGTCAATGGTAACCCCCAGGATGTTGATAGTGGGGGATTCTGTGATGGTAACGCCATTGAACATCAAAGGGCGATCGTTGGATTCTCTCCTGTTGGAGATGGTCATTGCCTGACACTTGTGGGGTGCGAATGTTACATGCCAGTTGGCGGCCCAAGCCTGGATATTGTCCAGGTCTTGCTATATTTGGGCATAGGCTGCTTCAGTATCTGAGGAGTCACAAATGGTGCAGAACATTGTGCAATCATCGGCAAACATCCCCACTTCTGACCTTAAAATGGAAGGAAGTCATTGATGAAGCAGCTGAAGATGGTTGGGCCGAGGACAGTACCCTGAGGAACTCCTGCAGCGATGTCCTGGAGCTGAGATGACTGACCTCCAACAACCATAACCATCGTCCTTTGTGGTAGGTATAGCTCCAACCAGTGCAGAGGTTTCCCCCTGATTCCCATTGACTCCAGTTTTGCTAGGGCTCCTGGATGCCATACCAGGTCAAATGTGGCCTTGATGTCAAGGGCAGTCATTCTCACTTCACTTTGTCCAAGTTTGAACCAAGGCTGTAATGAGGTCAGGAGCTGAGTGGCCCTGGCGGAACCCAAACTGAGAGTCAGTGAGCAGGTTGTTACTAAGCAAGTGCTGTTTGATAGCACTGTTCAACATGGAGAAACATTGATTCATCAGCTGAGAGAGGGTTGTACGTGGTAATTAGCAGGAGGTTTCCTTGTCCATGTTTGACCTGATGCCATGAGACCTCTTGGAGACAATGTTGAAAACTCCCAGGGCAACTCCCTCCCGACTGTATACCATTACTGTGCCGCTACCTCTGCTGGGTCTGTCCCGCCAGTGGGACAGAACATACCCAGGGATGGTGATGGTGGTGTCTGAGACATTATCTATAAGGTATGATTCCATGAGGATGACTATGTCAGGCTGTTGCTTGACTAGTCTGTGAGACAGCTCTCCCACTTTTGGCATTAGCCCCCAGATGTTAGTGAGGATGTCATTTGTTATGATACTTGTGAAAAAAACATGGAAGCCAAAGCAACAAATATGTTTTAAAAAGGATCAACACTTTTCGTAAATACTTTACTGAAATGCACTGTAAAAATAATGAACATATAAAGGACAGGAAGTGACCAGCTAATTAATCTATTAAACCCGTCCCATCCTGGCATTGCGTAATTTTGCTACATCATTACCTCCAATCTCCCTCACTACACAGTCAAGCAATATCCTAGGAGAGGCAAAAAAGGTAGGTTAAAAGCACGGTCAACAGGGATGAGTCTGCTGTTGTCATTTCCGGTGCCTAGGTCGATGCTGGGTGGTCCGTCCTGTTTAATTCCTCTTTTGTAGCTTTGTAGCAGTTTTATACAACTGAGTGGCTTGCTAGGCCATTTCAGAGGACATTTAAGAGTCAACCATATTGCTGTGTGTCTGGACTCACGTGTAGGCCAGACCAGGTAAGGACGACAGATTTCCTTCCCTAAAGGACATTAGTGAACCAGATGGGTTTTTACAACAATTGACAATGGTTTCATGGTCATCATTAGACTTTAATTCCAGATTTTTATTGAATTCAAATTCCACACCTGTCCTGGTGAGATTCGAACCCTGGTCCCCAGAGCATTACCCTGGGTCTCTGAATTACTAGTCCAGCAGCAATACCACTGTCATTGCCATTGCCTCCCCTGAGTAAAATTGCTGAAAATGAGCCCCAGTAAAAACTTTATTTGTTATGATACTTGTGAAAAAAACATGGAAGCCAATAACAACAAATATGTTTTAAAAAGAATCAATACTTTTCGTAAATACTTTACTGAAATGCACTGTAAAAGTAATAAATATATAAAGGACAGGAAATGACCAGCTAATTAATCTATTAAACTCATCCCATCCTGGCATTGCGTAATTTTGCCACATCATTACCTCCAATCTCCCACACTACACAGTCAAGCAATATCCTAGGAGAGGCAAAAAAAGTAGGTTAATGTACACATTACCCAATATTACACAAACCATCAGATCAGACATCAGGATAAAATTAATCTCATATGCAGTGATCTTACCATGGTTAATTCTTTTGGAGTAATGATTCCTCAAATCTCCCCAAAGGTCAAGCTGAAACTTGGGATGTGTCTACCACTTTTACAGCTATGTTACCAATAATTCTAAAGTACTTATTTTTAGTATATAAACAATCTAATGATAAAATATTTAATTACTCTCTAAACCACTCATATCCAATTGTATTTTATGATGTTATCCAGGTTAATGCTCAGGCTACCTACCACAAGGTCAAGATAAAGTTCTGACCCATTGTGCAATTTTTCATTCACTGTAACTTTGAAACAAATGTTCTTCCTGAAAGTAATTTACAAAACATCAGTTGCACTAATCAGGGCAGGTGGAGTTGTGGTTAGTGGTCCGTAAAGTTCACATAAAATACTGTTTTCATCGCATTCATAAAGTCAACATCAGTATATTGTTATTATTTATTTATTTGGATAGATTATAAAGCTTTTGAAATGCAAGATTTAGCTTAAAAATAAAATGCAGTCTAAAGTATTAAAATTACTTGGAAAAGAAATGCTACGTTAAAAAAAGGGTTTCAATTTATCTCAAGATAGAAAAGCAGACACACATCCTCAGACTTTAAATATTGAAACTACCAGTTAAAGCAGTACACTAATAAACATAATGAACATACTGACGTTGGTTTCTCATGCAGTGACTTCTATCTGTACAAGCTCATTGAAGTACAACAATAGGCCAAGTGCCACCTTTCAAGAAGTGAATATTCTACAAATGCCATTCACGAACAATGCAGTGGTGATCTGATAAAATTTCATCCTGATTGCCCTTCAATGTCTACTTTTTCTTCAAGGGCAGAATTTTACGACAATGGGATTTTACCTTCCCGCTGAAGTCAATGGGCTTTATAATGGCTCGCCGCATTTTACAGCCCTGTCCCTGCCGAAACGGGGCCGTAAAACTCTGCTCCATGTGTTCCCATCAGGCTCAATTTTTAAATGTTGCAAATAACTGTCCCTTTTGTTTCATGACTGTGGCTCTGGAATTGTGCATCTGTTGTAGAAGCTACCTTCTGCTGATTTGCTAAAATTTCTTTGTGCATATTACTCCAAAGTTCAAGAGATTAGCAGTACAAAATTAACAAATAGCACCATGATGTGAAGAGTTTAGTATCACAGTGGTAACAGTTCACACAACAGGTGTGTAGCAAGAGCAAGCTCTTTGCTTCTTCACCAAGGGACATATTAAAAAGAAAAAAAAGTCATTACTACATCAGAACCAGATTCTCCTAAGTGTCTAAACTAGTAGCAGATGTATAAGCACAAAACAATGTCATGTTTATTTGATCTAGTTTTGCTCGCGCATTGGGCTGGATTTAATGTATCCTGTTGCGCCAGGAAACATGGTCTCTGGGCCCATTTAATCATGGGAGAGGCTCCATGTCAGTCTTCTGGCAACAGCAAAACCTCCCCCAATTAAGTGGGAAGATGGAATGAGTTGAAGCAGGATTCTTTATCCCTGAGTCCACCGCAATTTGGGGTGACTCTTGGGTTTATCAGCAGCTTCTTAGGGGGTAGAGTGTTCCTCAGAGTCAGGCACTCTCTGCCCAATTGAGGGACCTAGAATTGGGCTGGGGGTGGCTGCTGCGAGACACCCATGTCCTTGCCTCCAACCATCATCACCGCCTGACGACTCCCACCCCACAATCCCCATCCCGCCCTCACTTATCTTTGTCCTGGGGTTCCGCCATGATCCTGGGCTTCTTGGGTTCAGTGCCACTAGCAGTCACCACTCCCGCTGGCACCGGCAGTCTGAGGAGCTGCTGGCCTCTGGTTAACCAGCAGTTCTCGGCAGGTGGGATTTCCGCCACCAGGGAGCTTAATCATGGGGAAGGCCTGCCAGTGGCCATTTAAGTGCCCGAATGGTGGTAGATTCCATTCGGCCCCTCCCACAGAACTAACAGGAAAGTTGGATTTCTAACTGATGGGCAAGACCCCTCTCAGACAAACAAAATGCCAGCCATTGTACTATGCAAACAAAATATGCACTGTTCAGTTTGTAGAATGAACTCTCATTAAATGAAATGTATGTGGGCAAGTAAAATAAATAAACACATTTGTTTGAGATGTGACTATGTAATTTAGGTTTGTGCTGTTGTCCTTAACCATAAACTATGTTGGACAGGACATGATAGTATATAGCAAAGCTTTTTTTAGAAAATGGAAAGGTCTTATTTTAACAACGCCTATATTTTGCAAATTGGCATCCTAGTCTGCCACAAAATGATACATGTTGTACCATGCAGCATAGACCACTAAATAAAATAAACCATGGCAAACAAAAAACATTGCATTGGCGTAAGAAATGTTGTCCTTTGGCTCTTAGTTTAATGAAGCTATATCAAGGTTTACATTATTCATGTATACTTCCAAATGTAACATAAAGGACATATCATCCCAAATACCAAGAATCAATTACAAAATCACTAGACAAACAATGCAATTCTCTTAAAAGGTAAGGAAGTGCAACAAGTTGTCTTAGTGCCTTTAAAAGGATGACACTTCATGTTAAAGATGTTGCACAGTCACCCTAAAGTGCGATGTTATGAATGGAATTGACAGACCAATTCTAATCCTGTTTGTAATGAAGGTATTTACGTTCTTGAAGAAAATGAGGACCAACAATTCATGCTACTTCTCTTCATTCTGCAGTGATAGTTCCAGCTATCCTGCAGAGAAATTTTGAGATGAAGATTAGACAAATGCAACATAAATATAAAAGCCACACACACCTGATATTCACAAAAACATGCCACTTGATATGACAATAAGCCCTTAATGAATAATATTTCAATAGGTAAGCTTTTTAAGCTCCTAAATTTGTATCATGAAAACTTGGTTACAGGGCAGTTATGAAGCATTGCAGTTTTAGTAAGGAGACACGATCAAATTTATGGAATTGAGATTCTGCAGCTTTCTATTTTCAATCTACAGTTTAAAACAACAATTAATTTAACATCAAATATAATGCCTGAATTAAGAAAATAAGCTTCTGTGAAGAAATTTGGAAGCTTTTCTGCAGCAGCTTTGATTTTTTTTCCAGTCAAATGAAGTCACTTGGTTTTGTTTGGATAGTCATGAAAACAAACTCAGCAAGAGCTGTTCAATAAAAGGATTTGAAGCTAAATGTATGGCATTCAGACGCAGCAGAGTTCATGGCTTGAGATGTGATGTTTTGAGTCAGTTCTTATCTTTGCCAACAGCAAGTTTTAGATAACTGCTAAAGAGCTGCAGTCAACTTGTGACTGATATATAATAATGTTCACGTTGAAAGATCAAAAACTGTGACATGTACAAGTTGACAATTTTCAAAAAAGTATTTTCTTGACTGCATTACCACATTAAAATTAAAATTAATCCTAATTCCTGTCTTCAATTGTTGCTCCAATGAGTTGAAAGCTGCTGAATGTGAACAGAAATTCTGATGGGATCAGGAATTTCTGGTCATCATGTTCAATGGTATTCAATCCCCATGATCAACAGCAGAAGGTAGGAACAAGCAGCAGTATCAGGAGGAAAAAAACTGTATTCATGAAAAGGGAGAAGAAAACCATCATGGGGAGGAGGACAAGCGTTCAAAATTATGAGAAGCCTAGATAGAATGGATAGAAAGAACCTATTTTTCTTAGCAGAGAGGTCAATGACCGGGGCAGAGATTTAAAATAACTGGCAGAAAATTTGAGGGGAGTTGAGAATTTTTTTCTCCCAGAGGATAGGGGGCAGCTGGAATTCACTGCCTGACAGGTTGGTAGAGGTCTTCATCAGATTTAAAAAGTACTTGGATATGCACTTGAAGTGCTGTAACCTATAGGCCAAAGACCAAGAGCTAGAAAGTGGGATTCGGGTAGATAGCTCTTTCTTTGGTTGTATCTACATGATGGGCCAAATGGCCTCTTTCTGTGCCTTAAATTTTCTACATTTCTATGTTTTTGGTAGACGTGGAGGCGTGGATTTGTTGGTAGGAGGATCACAAGCATGAACAGCTGGTGGAGGAAGACAAGAGTGCAATTAGAACTCTTCAGGTGGTGGGACAGGGAAGAAAAGTGTCAACATGGCCTCCTACTTAATATCATGTGGGAGCACCACTACCACAAGGACTGCAGTGTTCTAGAAAAAGGCCCATCACTTGAGAAGGTAGTTAAGGTGATTAAATTGCATAGCTGATAAATGGGAGGCATTAGATGATGTTATAATCTAGAATACAATTCTTTCATTATTAAAAGACCGAGGTTCAATTATTTTGGGTAATGTCAGTTCAATTTCCAATAACTTACAGGATTGTTACAGCGCCATTCAGCTCATTGTGTTTGTACCAGCTCTCCGAATGAGCATTTCACTTAGGGCCATTCTCCTGCCTTCCCCCTGTAACCCTGCACATTGTTCCTTTTCAAATAATCGATTAATTCCTTTTTGAATGCCTCAGTTAAACCTGCCTTCACCTCACTCTTAGGCAGTGCATTCCAGACCGTAAGCACTTGCTGTGTGAAAATGTTTTTCTCATCACTTTGCTTCTTTTGCCGATTAATTTAAATCTCTGCCCTCTCATTCTCAATCCTTTCCACGAGAGGGTGGTGACAGTCTGGAGTGCACTGCCTGGGAGGGTCATAGAGGCAGGTTGCCTCACTTCCTTTAAAAAGTACCTGGATGAGTACTTGGCATGTTGTAACATTCAAGGCTATGGGCCAAGTGCTGATAAATGGGATTAGGTAGGTGGGTCAGGTGTTTCTCAAGTGTCGGGGCAGATTCGATGGGCCAAAGGGCCTCTTCTGCACTGTGTGATTCTGTGATTCTTGAGTGGGAACAGTTTCTCCCTATTTACTCTGCCCAGATACCTCATGATTTTGAATGCTTCTATCAGATCTCCTCTCAATCGTCTCTTCTCCAAGGAAAACAGTCCCAACTTCTCCAATCTGTCTTCACAACTGAAGTTTCTCATCCCTGGAACCATTCTCGTAAACCTCTTTTGCGTTATCTCCAATGCCTTCACATCCTTTCTAATGTGTGGCACCCAGAACTGGATGCAATACGCCAGCTATGGCCAAACTAATATCTTATTAAAGTTCAACGTAACCTCCTTATTCTTGTACTCTATGCCCCTATTAATAAAGCTTAGGATACTGCATGCTTTATTAACTGCTCTCTCAATCTGTTCTGCCACCTTCAATGACTTGTGCACAAATACACCCTCTGCTGCTGCACCCACTTTACAGTTGTATCCTTTATTTTATATTGTCTTTCCATGTTCTTCCTATTAAAATGTATCACCTCACATTTCTCCGCATTAAACTTTATCTGCCACTAATCTGCCCATTCCACCAACTTTTGAAGTCCTACTCTATCCTCCTCACAGTTTACAATGCTTCCAAGATTCATATTGTCTGCAAATTTTGAAATTGTGCCCTGTACACCAAGGTCTAGATCATTAATATATATTAATGATATTATAATAATTATATATATTAATATAATTGCATGTGCACAGTCCCCTTAATTGTGCTATTCTCACTCAGGAGTCAGTAGGTGGTTAGTGGAAGAGATAAAACTGTCATGCTGATGCAGTCGATGGTGTCCTTTTAACCTCTAGAGTTAAAATTCATTGGATGGATTTTCCACTAATTGAGTACCAGCAGTTTTCTGTCAGCAATAACAGTGAGGAACACCTGCTCAGTTCTTTCACATTCTGTTTTCAGGGGTACCAGACTTAAGCTTTTTGAAATTAACTTGTAGATGTTAAGTCTATTCGGGGTCAATCTTCTTATCTGCTGTAGCAGCTGGAATATCTAGTCAAAAAATTAGTATTCAAAGAGAAAAGGAGAAAAAGCTAAACCCCATTTCTTACTGTCACAAAGCACAAATAGTGAAATCTTATAGGAGACTGAACTCCAGTAACATGCAATGCATCAGGATCCAGTGAAACAATTATGAAATACAGTAGTGGAGAAATCAGTCCTACTTCTCCTATCACCAGTATTACCAGAGAAAGAGGTAAGGAGCAAGCAGGTAATGGTCATAGATTCCCCTAGTCAACCCCTTCTATAATGGATTTGGCCCATCCTTCACCTAGCCTTGTTGAAAGCTCTGTTTACCTTGACCGTCAGATTGAAAATCACAAGTGCAGATTAGAAGGTTTGATTTCTTGCCTATGTTGAATCAGCTGATTTCAGTAGTGATAATCAGGATCGTACAATTGGTCTCAGTGCCTGAAGCTTGGGAGGAGAAAAATCGGTCATGTTATCCTCCATTGATTACTATCTATTGAGCACTACTGTAGACTGCATGTGTAAGTCTTAGGTTTGGCTCTGATACTCTCCACAATTGAGTGCCAACATCCTATGACTTAGCTCACACTGATACAATGCTACTTGAATCAAGTACTGGAAAAGTTAAGGTTAAATCAGGAAATATTTTTATCCCATAACACCATCACTCCACAAAGTCAAGTTGCATTGAGACATCAACAGGGTCCACTGTTCAACAACCAGTCACAAAGACTGCCATTTGCATTTGTAAACTATTGCATTTCAAAACTGACTCAATGTTCACCAGTCCTCTAAGGCTTAGTGCCCCACAGAGAATTTCATGTTCTGTCACTCTGCAATACTTCTCCTTATTGCCTGAGCATATAACAGGCAACAGGGCAGGCAGTAATTTTTTCAAACTTCTCTGCACTGCAAGATTTCACATTTTAAGATGTTCTACTGTAACAAGCAGAGTAAAAGCACCATTGACTAAGCACTATTTCTGTCGGCAACTTATACTTTAAACTATAGAACAGAACTTTTATCACAACCAATAAACCCACCATCGGGTATACGTCTTTTAGGTAGATATTCATTTCTCCCAGAATCATCTGAAATGATTCTTAGCTCCCAAGGGTTTCCTTCCGACCTTTCCCGCCTGTAAACATTTAACTCCAGAATTGTCTTTCACATTGCAAGTTTTCCTGGAAAATTCTCCCACTAGCTCAAGCTATGCAAAGTTTTCTGCCTCATTTAAACTCCTCTCAAGTTTGGTCTTTCCAATCTGAGCGCAAGCTCCTACCTGCATTCCTACACAGTAAACCATAGCTTTTTGCTGCCTACAGCTGCTCTCCCTCTCCCAGATCTGGCAGACTAACCTGTCTGTAATATTCAATAATATTTTAACCTGATATCACAATGGCTTCCTCTGTACCCTTCCCATCTCAAAGCACATCACCATGGCAACATGCATCACTTGGGCCTTGTATCCATGCAGAGATGTTGATTAGTTATCTTTGAGAGCCCAGCTCTTTCATCTTGGTTGTAAATGGACAGTTTAAAGCACAAGTGGTTACAGCCTAACATTCTCAATACTTTTCTGGGACTCTGGAGGCTCACAGTCTATCCACTGTTAGCACACAAGCTGTTCCACTGTTTCCAAGTGTAAACATCTTGCACCTTCTTCCCAGTAAAACAATCTGGGCCCCCTTTAATATCTAACAATCAAACCACTCTGGTTTGCCAAAAGGCAGATTTCAGAACGGGTACATGACAGTCTTCGTATTGCCTTAAATTAAAGACACAGTCCCAAAACTGACAGAACAATCTTATAAACATCATAATTGTAGCCTTTCCTCAATTTGACAACACAGCTCCAGGGAATCCTATACTGCTGCTGTTCAATAATAACTTCATTTTGTGGAAGGATTACCTGAAAAAAGATTGCTTTCTCTTTGTTTCTTTTCAGAAACAGTAGCAGCTATACATTCCCAACTATCCATTTTTAAAATTTTTTCATGGGATGTGGGCCATGCTGGCTAGGCGTTGCCCACATTTATTGCCTGACCCTACTTGCCCTTGAGAAGGTGGTGGTGAGCCACCTTCTTGAACTGTTGCATTCCAAGTGCTGTTAGGAAGGGAGTTCCAGGATTTTGACCCACCGACAGTAAAGGAACAGTGATATAGTTCCATGTCAGGATGATGTGCGCCTTGGAGGGGGAGTTGCAGGTACTGGTGTTCCCGTGCTTCTGCTGCCCATGTCCTTCTTGGTGGTAAAGGTTGCAGTTTGGAATGTGCTTTTGAAGGAGCATTGGTGAATTGCTGCGGTGCATCTTGTAGATTGTACACACTGCTGCCGCTGTGCATCGGTGATGGAGGGAGAATGTTTAAGGTGGTCGATAGGCTGCCAATCAAGCGGGCTGCTTTGTCCTGGATGGTGTTGAACATCTTGAGTGTTGTTGGAGCTGCACTCATCCAAGCAATTGGAAATTATTCCATCCCACTCTTGACTTGTGCCTTGCAGATGGTGGACAGTCTTTGAGGAGTCAGGATGTGAATGACTCACCACTGAATTCCAAGCCTCTGAACTGCTCTTGTAGTCACAGTATTTATATAGTTGGTCCAGTTAAGTTTATGGTCAATGGTAACCCCCAAGATGTTGATTGGGGGATTCAGCAGTGGTAATGCCATTGAATGTCAAGGGGAGATGGTTGGATTCTTTCATGTTGAAGATAGTCATTGCTTGGCAATTGTGTGGTGCGAATGTAACTTGCCACTTATCAGGCCAAGCTTGAAAGTTGTCCAGGTCTTTCTGCATATGGGCACAGACTGCTTAAGTATCTGAAGAATCGCAAATGGTGCTGAACATTGCTCACTGATGACTGCACATCCCCACTTCTGACCTTATGATGGAGGAAAGGTCATTGATGAAGCAGCTGAAGATGGTTGGGCCTAGGACACTACTCTGAGGAACTCCTGTAGTGATGTCCTGGGACTGAGGTGATTGACCTTCAAAAACCATCTGCCAACCAGTGGACAGTTTTCCCCTGATTTCCATTGACTCCAGTTTTGATTCGGCTCCTTGATGCCACATTCGGTCAAATGATGCCTTGACGTCAAAAGCAATCACTCTCACCTCCCTTTCACAAATCCTCTCAAACACTCAACTTAAAAAAGGGCGATGCATTTTTCCATAGCAGCAACAACTTGTATTTATGTAACACTGTTATAATGTAATAAAAAGCCTCTAGACTTTTTACACAAGACTTATAAAACAAAATTTGACCCTAAGCCATGTGAGGCAATATTTGTGGGAATGACCAAAGGACTGATTAAAGAGGTAGGTTTTAAGGAGAGTCTTAAATGAGGAAAAAGAGGTAAAAAGGCAGAGAGGTTGAGGAAAGAAATTTCATAGCTTAGAACCTTGGCAGGTGAAGGCATGGCACCAATGGTAGAGCAATTAAAATTGAGCATGCTTATAAGGCCAGAATTTGAGTAGTGCAGATATCTTGGGGATTACAAAGTTAGTAATGGAGATGCTTAGGTTCTTGTTGGAGATGGTCATTGCATGGCACATGTGTGGTGTGAATGTTGCTTGCTACTTATTAGCCCAGGCCTGAATGTTGTCCAGGACTTGCTGCAGGCAGACACTGGCTTCTTCAGTTTCTGAGGAGCTGCGAATGGTACTGAACACTGTGCAATTATCATCGAATATCCCCACTTCTGACTTTATGACAGAGAGAAAGTAATTGAGGAAGCAGCTGAAGATGATTGAGCCTAGGACACTACTCTGGGGAACTCTTGTGGCAATATCCTAGGTCTGAGATGGTTGGCCTCCAACAACCATAACTATCTTCCTTTGTGTAAGGTAATACAATAGGTTGCTACCTATAATGCAGCAACAGGATAATCTGACTCTCGCATTCTGATCACTATAAGTACAATACAACCTTGTATTGGACAACCTCAGAAAGAAGGAACAAGCTATATCACTAGCTTGTTAAGTAACAAATAAAGCTGCAGAGAAAGATAAATTATTGTATGGCTTAAACGAATATTGAAAGCATAATTTAAACAGTAATTTGCCCATTATAAGAATTAAGTGAGAAAGCAACTAACTTTTAAGGCAAATGCAATCAATAATCACTTCATATTTAATAAATTAAGAGAGTTTTGAAAATTGGTCTATTGATTGATAAAATGCTACACATACTTTAGCTGTGCAGAATGTATTCAGTTAAGAACATAACTTCCCTCCCCTCAAGACTTTTCAATATCTTTTTGCCATACTGTACTTAACTATAGGAACAATGGGTAAACGTCACAGAAAATAAAGACATAGCAGTGTTTCCAGATGGAAATGTTTAAACTCCCGTCCTAAGATTGCAGTATGGGTATAAAAAGTTAGCTAATGCTAATTCCCACAGTCCTCATTTTGTGCTGATTCAGGGCCCCTGCTGAGAGTAAAACATTCACTGAGCACCAGCTTAAGACAAAAACACAAAGTTTAACAGCTGGTAATTTAGACTTGGCTCTGTATTGCAAATCCAGTTTGCTAGATGTGACCAAATGATAAAAAGTAAGATTGAGGTATTGTAAGAAGTCTCCCAATTCTTGCCAATTTTATCAATCATCTGGACAAGACAACAGTCCACTGACAAAACAGCTTAACTTGTCTTGCATGAATAATGACATGCTTTAATTCTGTAGAAAGCTTTTGATAGTATAGCTTCAGAAGAAAGAATAAAAACAAAGCTTTCTCCAAAATAAAACATTAGAATGCTACATTATTTTGAAAATATACACAAGCTGAGCAAAATAAAGAGAACTATAGTGGATAAAATAATTTTAATGACAAACATTTGAGTCAAAGCCAACTCTATTAAATGTCAAAATACTGTAGTTACAATTTAGTGATAAATTTTTCTTGCAGGCAATTATTTTTTGACATTTCATTGCTACTCACTTTTTTGTACACGTATATCAGTGGGAGTACATCAAAACAAGTCTGTGTGAAATATGCCTTTAAGGGATAGCAGCACACTATCATTAGAAGGGAAGTGTGTCATGTGATCCAGCCTCAGTTTCACTTTGGCCTGTGAGCAGAACACACCCCTGCTGCTGAGGTCTTCAAGCTTTCTACCTTTGTATAGCTGTTCTTAAATGAACCCACAATGCATTCACACAATCCCTTAAGAGTGATTGATACCGTTAAATCATTATAAGAACACAACATGGTGTTCGGTGGTAGTAAACAGTATGGCAGCAAGGTTAAGTGCAGGTACAACAAGGTGAAACAGCCTTAGATCATGCTACATAGTGACACTTGACGTTCTGCTCCGATTGCAACAAGTTTGCAGCAACCAAAAGTGTTGAAATCTCAGCGTGGTGACAGCATTGAAAAGCTTTGACAACACAGGCTGGGAAAGCACTTGAATAAAGAGCTGGTAAGCAGACTGATCCCTCATGGTGAGATTGCAGCGCATAGCCTGTCAGTTCATGAGTGGGACAGCATGTCGAAAGGACCAGCGCCGGGTTAGCTCAGTTGGGAAAAGCGAGTGACCAGGGTGTGGGCTGTATTGATAGTAAGCAAGGGACAGCATTTATTGCCCATCCCTAATTGCCCTTAAGAAGGTGGTGGTGAGCCACCCTCTTGAACCACTGCAGTCCATATGGTGTAGGTACATCCACAGTGCTGTTAGGGACGGAGTTCCAGGATTTTGACCCAGCAACAGTGAAGGAACGGCGATATATTTCCAAGTCAGGATGGTGAGTGACTTGGAGGGGAACTTTTAGGTGGTGATGTTCCCATCTATCTGCTGCCCTTGTCCTTCTAGGTGGTAATGGTCATGGGTTTGGAAGGCGCAGATGAAGGAGCCTTGGTGAATTCCTGCAGTGAATCTTGTAGATGGTACACACTGCTGCTATTGTGCGAAGGCGATGGAGGGACTGAATGTTTGTGGATGTGGTACCAATCAAGCAGGTTGCTTTGTCCTGGATGGTGTCAAGCTTCTTGAGTATCACACCATCCAAAGTGTTTGCCAAGATTCAAATTATCTGCCCTAAGAAAATTGGCAACTACTCATTATTAGCCATTATTCACAGAGGGGAAAATGGCAACATATGACCTCTGTGGATTCTAAAAGACATATATTCACAGACATGGAAGGCCATGACGAAACCTACTACTGCAAAACCTTTGGTGTACAACTGTTCACTAATTCCATGCACAGGATCCATAGTCCTGGTGTGCAATGCAATCAGTCCTCCTGGGTTTCATAGGTGTTCTACATCATGGAGACTAAAGACATGGAGATTATAGGTCTACCAGCATGCGTTGACCTCACACTAATAACAATTCATGGAATTAGTCAGACCTTACAAAGCAGGCCAATCTCAGAAACTACTCCTAGCACCTTAGTTCAAGACCTAACATCAAAATATCCAGAATGTTTTGACAAAATTGGCAGTTTCAAGGGAGCTGCAATATTACACTTGCAGGAGAATGCAAGTCCATCAATTGATCCACCACGTAAGTGCAGCATCCACTTACAAGACAAACTAAAGGTCGACCTAAACAAAATGGAGAAAAACTGAATCATTAGAAGGATACAAGAGCACACAGGCTGGTGCAGTTCAATTACGTGTGTTATGAAGAAGGATGGATCATTGAGAGTATGCCTCGATCCACGATGTTCAAATTCAGCTTTGAAACATTGTCCTTCCAAAATACCAACATTATAATAGTTAAATCCAAGATTTGCAGGTGCAAAGTTCTTCTCGAAGCTTGATTCCAAACATGGTTACTGGTTGGTACATCTCACTGAGAAGTCCCAAGAGCTTACTATATTTCGCACCCTGTTTGGAATATGCTGTTTTCAATTATTTTCTTTCAGGCTTTCTCTTTCAAACTTATGTGGACCACATTACATGCACTGTGCCAAGATGCATCTGTACCGCTGATGACATTGCTGTTGTGGGAAGAACAAAGGAAGAACATGACCACAATCTGCACTTATCGATGCAAGCAGCACGTTACAAAGGCTTGGTGCTCAACAGTCTGAAATGTGCCATCAACATGCAGCAGATCAATTTCTTCAGTTCGATTTATTCCAATGCTAGCATATGTCCCAATCCAAGTAAAATAGATGATATTAAAGACATGCCAACTCCTCAAAATAAGGACGATCTTCAAAGATGTTTAAGTCCCTTTAACTTCTTGTCTCATACGTTCTAAATTCTGCTCAAAAATCATCCTCACTAAGGGAATTGTTGAGAAATGATGTGCCTTTCCTGTGGCACAAAGATCACCAATACCTCTTCAAAGTATTGAAATAGTCATTATCAGAAGCATCAACATTACAATTTTATGATCCTAGTGAGACAACTACCCTGGAGGTAGATGCATCACAGAAAGGTCTGGGAGCATGCATACTACAAAAGGACAAACTGGTTGCATTTGCTTCAAAATCTATGTCTGTAACACAATCCAACTACTCCTAAAACAAGTGGGAAACATTAGCTTTAGTGTTTGGAATCGTGTTTTCATACCTATCTATTTGGCAAAAGATTTGTGGTAGAGGCAGACTGCAAGTCTGGTGAAAACCATTGTGTACTGCGAAGATTGCAACATCTCTTAATAAAGAGTCAAGGCTATAACTGTGGGATTAGTTACAAGACTGATAACTTAGTGATCACATTCGATACACTTAGCAGATTGCCTAACCCAGTGAAAACAGAATATATATCTTTGGATCTAGAAGTTGACTTCATTGACATTGAACTTGAAAATGTTCTCCAAATAGATCTGGTATATGTTGCGCAATGCAAATGCCAGCAGCTACAAGAAGAAATGGTGAAAGATTCCACACTACAAAAACTGTGGAAAAATATCGTTGAAGGATAGGCTGATTCAATTCAGCATGCCCACGAACAGCTGAGACCATTTTGGCCTTACTGGGACGAGCTAGGCATCTCCAGGGAAGTCATTTTGATAGGCAGATAGGTCATCATACCGAATCTTTGCGACCTGATATTCTTCAACAACTTAAGTCATTCACATATGGGAATAGATGAGAAGACTTGCAAGAGAGACAGTCTGTTGGCCAGGTATGAACAATGACACTGAAGCCATCATCAAGAAGTGTGAGGCATGTCAAGAGCATACTCCAATTCAACACAAAGAACCACTGATTCCACATGAAGTTCTACCCATCCTTGGTCCAAAATCGCATCTGACTTCTTTCACGTCCATGGCATTGACATCATCGTCATCGTCGACTACTTTACCAAGTGTCCTATTATTCGACAATTGCACAAGACGTCAAATACAATCGTCATGCATACTCTAAGTGCTATTTTCAGTTTATTTGATGTGTCTAGAGAGGTCACTACAGAAAATAGTCCACAATTTATTGGTAAGCCATTTCAGGATATGTGTGAGAAGTGGGGTATCAATCTCACTACTTCTTCTCCTCATTATCTTATATCTAACAGCCTAGCTGAACATACGATATGCACGGTGAAATCCCTAATTCTCAAATGGAGACAGACCAAGCAAGATCTATACTTTGCAATGTTACATCTGAGAGCAACGTATTTAAGTGCAATTATTCCATCACCAGCAAAGCTCACATTCAGCATACCAGTGCATGCCAATTTACCTACTCTTATGCATTCTACTCTCTCAAAAACTAGGGAGCAACTTTTAAAACTGGAAGAGAAGATGTCCAACGTGCACAATAAAAATGTGGATACCGGACTACCAAGTTTAGAGTTGGGACAAGTTCACATCCACAATCCCATGGATGGTGTGTGGCAACCAGCCAAGGATTAGTTCGGAACCGTAGTCCTATGAAATCATTACACACAAAGGTGCAACAGCGAGGCATAACCGAAGACAAATCAGATCCATTCCAGCTCCTCGAGCATCGTGCATTCCGAATGCATTGAGGACTAGATTCCAAATGCAACTAGGAACAACATCCAAGAATGGCAATCCCACAGAACAATGTGAGCAATTAAAGAAATCTGCAGACAAGGTTACCATTACAAAATCTGGGCATACCAGCAGATTACCTCTACGCTTTGGAGTCTCATAGATTCGCCAGTCCTATACACTTTTGTAATGTTATTAAAACAGGAACATGTATTGTAAAAAGTCCTACTTCTTTGAAAGAGGGGAAAGTACCTTTAAAAAGAAAGGGCGATGTTGGAATAGGGCTTTAAAGGACAGCAGCATGCCATCACAAGAAGGGAAGTGTGTCGTGTGATCCAGTCTCAGTTTCACTTTGGCCAATGAGCAGAACACAGCACCCACAGCCCTACTGCTGAGGTCTTCAAGCCTTCTACCTTTGTATAGCTGCTCTTCTGTGCCTAATCTAAATAAATGAACCCACAACGTGTTTACACAATCCCTTATGAGTGATTGGCATCTTTATATCATTATAAAAACACAAGTCTGGAAACAAACTGTTAGAAATTTAGATCCAAGGTGTGTGCATGTAGAGGAGCCAAGAAGAAAACAGGACATGTGTACATAATAAAGGAAATAAATTTGCTTAGTCTTTTCTGTTTCATGTTCAGTTCCTTCGATTTTGTTTCAGTTTCACTTAGCTTCTCTTTTTACAGGAGAATCTTTTACTTTGCTGCTGGTTTTCCTTCTATCTCCTTGTTCATTTTGCCCTTGCATGCATCCAGTTAAACAATACCTTGATTTTAAAATTCTCATCTTGTTTTCAAAATTGCCATGTCCTTGCATCCCCCAATTTCTGTAATCTCCTCCAGCCCTCCATGATATCTGCACTCCTTCAGTGTTGGTCTGCTGAGCATCCCCAATTTTATTTTCAACTGCCAAGGCCTTAAGCTCTTGAATTCCCCCCATAAACCTCTCTGCCTGTCTACTGCTCTTTCCTCCGCAAGACACTTCTTAAAACCTATCTCTTTGATGAAGCTTTTGATCACCCGACTTAATTTCTCCTAAGGGGCTCAGCATCAAATTTTGTTTTGTAATGCTCCTGTAAAGTGCCTTTGGAATTTTTATTATGTTAAAGGTACCATATAATACAAGTTGTTGTTGTTTCCTCCATTTTGCTTTCTCTCAGTTTTTGCATTGCATTTTGTGGGTGACCATGAATCTGCTGCCGGGGCAAAAAGCGGGAGCCAACCCTGTTTTGGTGAACAGCAGGGTCTAGGCAGCATATTGCAATGGTGGCCAATTAAGATGCCACTGCCATTCAATTAAGGACTCTAAAGTTGACGATCTAATCAGAGAGGGCGCCTCAATGGCAAGATGCCGTCAAAGAGAGGTAAGTTAAGTTGCCGTAAGCCTGGGAAATGCAGGCAGGCCCTGGCTACTGAGAGAGTCACTCACCAGCCTGACTTGGAAATATATCGCTGTTCCTTCACTGTCGCTGGGTCAAAATCCTGGAACTTCCTTCCTAACATCACTGTGGGTGTACCTGCACCACATGGACTGCAGTGGTTCAAGAAGGCAGGTCACCACCACCTTCTCAAGGACAACTAGGGATGGGCAATAAATGATGGCCCAGCCAGCAAAGCCCACATCCCGTGAATGAAATTTTAAAAAAAAATTCCATGAGCTGGCTGCTGGACGTCTACAGGTAATTTTTCCCTAAAGGTTAACTTAGCCCATTTCAAATTTTGGTTTGTGCTAGGGATTGCAAAATTGTGATCAGAAGAGGGAAGCCATGTTGATTTCTGATTACCTAGAGGCACTAAGGTTAATCATTGTGCTTTTTAAAATTCTTTTCATGGGATGTGAGCTATGCTGGTAGCACCAGCATTTGTTGCCCATCCCTAATTACCGCAGACCAACTAGTGTAGGTATGCCCACAGTGCTGTTAAAGAAGGAGCTTCCAGGTTTCTGGCCCTGTGAAAGTAAAGGAATAGAAACATATTTCCAAATCAGGACAGTATGTGGCTTGGAGGGGAGCTTGCAGGTGGCGGTGTTCCTATGCATTTGCTGCCCTTGTCTTTCTAGGTGCTAGGGGTTGCAGGTTTAGAAGGTGCTGTTGAAGGAAGCTTGTTGAGTTGCTGCGGTGCTTCTTCTATATGGTAAACACAGCTGCACCAATGGTGGAGACAGTGAATGTTTAAACTGGTGAATGGGATGCTGATAAAGCGGACTGCTTTGTTCAGGATGGTGTTCAGCTTCTTGTGTGTTGTTGGGATTGCACTCATCCAGGCAATTGGAGAATATTCCATCATAATCTTGATTTATGCTTTGTAGATGATGGACAAGCTTTGGGGAGTCACGATGGAAGTTACTCGCCACAGATTTCCTAGCTCTAACCAACTCTTGTAGCCACAGCATTTATGTGGCTGGTCCAGTTAAGTTTCCAGCCAATGGCTACCCAGTATATTGATGATGGGGATTCAGTGATGATAATGCTATTGAATATTAAGGGACAGTGGTTAGATCCACTCTTGTTGGAAATGGTCATTGCCTATCACTGTGTGGCATGAATGTTACTTGCACATATCAGTCCAAGACTGAATATTCTCCCAGTTGTGCTGCATTACGGACACCGACTGCTTCTGTATTTGAGGAGTCGTGAATGTTACTGAGCACTGTGTAACCATCAGCGAACATCCCCACTTTTGACCTTATGTGGAAGGCAAATCGTCGATGAAGCATCTGAAGACGGATGAACCTAGAAAACTATCCTGAGGAGCTCCTGTAGCAATGTCTTTGGGGTGAGATGATTGGCTCCAACAAGCACAACCATCTTCCTTTGTGAGAGGAATGACTCCATTTGCGAGTTTTCCCTGATTCCCATTGACTTTAGTTTTTCTAGGGCTCCTTGTTGCCAAATCAGTCAAAAACTGCCGTGATGTCAAGGGCAGTTAATCTTACTTCATTTCTTGAGTTCAGCTCTTTTTTCAGTGTTTGGACCAACTCTGAAATGAGGTCAGTAGCTGAGTGGCCATGGTAGAATCCAAGCTGGGCATCAGTGAGCATGTTCAACTATTTAAATGTCATTTGATAGCACTGTTGACTTGACCTTCCATCACTTAGCTGATGATTGCAGGCTGATGGGGTGCTAAATGTTCAGATTGAATTTGTCCTGTTTTTTGAGGACAGGATATACATGGGCAATTTCCCTCATTGTCAGGTTGATGCGAGTGTTGTCGCTGTACTGGAACAGCTTGGCTAGGGATGCAGCTAGATCTGGAGCACAAGTTTTTGGTACGATTGCTGTAGTGTTGTAGAGCCCAGAGCCTTTGCTGTAACCACTGCCTTCAGCTGTTTCTTGATATCATGTGGAGCGAATCGAATTGGTTGAAGACTGGCATCTGTGATGTTGTAGCTTCACCAGGTTGGCACCTCATTTTAGGTACGCCTGGTGCTGCTCCTGACATGCCTTCCTGCAATCCTCATTGAGCCAGGGATAATCCCCTGGCTTTACGCAATGGTAGGAGTAAGGGATAGTCTAAGGTTACAGATTGTGGTTGAATACAATTCTGCTGCTGCTGTTCCTCTCAGTGCCTTGTGGATACCCAGTTTTGAGCTGCTGGATCTGTTTTGAATCTATCCCATTTAGCACAGTGGTAGTGCCACATGATACAATGGATATCCTTGGTGTGAAGGCAGGACTTTGCCTCTACAGAGTCGGTAAGGTGAATGACTCCTATCAATAGGGAGAGATGGTGGTATAGTGGTAATGTCACTGGACTAGTAATCCAAAAGCCCAGGCTAATTTTCTGGGGAATATGGGTTCTGGTAGCTGGTGGAATTTAAATCCAATTAATAAAATCTGGAATTGTAAGCTAGCAGCAGTAATTGTGCTATGAAACCATCATCAGTTGTTGTAAAAACCAATCTGGTTCACTAATCTGCCAACCTTACCTAGTCTGGTCTACAAATGACTCAAGATCCACAGCAATGTGGTTTACCCTAAACTGCCCCCTGAAATGGCCTAGCAAACCACTCAGTTCAAGGGCAATTAGGTTTGGGTAACAAATCCTGGCCTTGCCAGCGATAGCCACAAGAATAAAGCAAAAAATACTGTCATGGACAGATGCAACTGCTGGTAGATTGGAGAGAGCAAGATTAAGTAGGTTTTTTGCTCTTGTTAGCTCCTTCAACACCTGCTGCAGGTCCAGACTGGCAGATCTGTCCTTCAGGACTCAACCAGCTCAGTCAATGGCGGTGCTACTGAGCTACTCTTAACGATGAACATTGAAATCTCCCACACAGGGTACATCCTGGGCCCTTGCTACCCTTGAAGCTGATTCCAAGTGGTGTGAAACATAGAGGAGTATTGATACACACTGATTCAGCCTCAGCTGGAGTTTGGCATCCAGTTCTGGGTGTCACAATTGAGAAAAGATGTGACGGTATTAGAGAGAATGCAGAGAGGATTCACAAGAATAGTTCCAGGGATGAGGAACTTCAGTTATGTAAATAGATTGGAGAAGTTGGGACTGTTTTCCTTGGAGAAGAGAGGTTTGAGAGGAGATTTGATAGAAGTATTCAAAATCATGAGGGATCTGGGCAGATTAGAGAGGGAAAACCTGTACCCACTGGTAGAAGAATCAAGAATGAAAGGGCACAAATTTAAGTTAATTGGCAAGAGAAGCATACATAAGGGGAAACTTTTCAATCCAGCAATTGGTTAAGATCTGAAATGCGCTGCTTGAGAGTCTAGTGGAAGCAGGTTTGATAGACGCATTCAAGCAGGAACTAGAATATTATCTGAAAAGGAAGGATGTGCAAGATTATGGGGAGAAGCGGGGCAATGCACTGTGAGTTGCTCATGCAGAGAGCTGGTGCAGACACAACAGAGCGAATGGCCTCTTTCTGTGCTGTGACAATTTTGTGATTCTGTGATCAACTGAGGGGAGACAGTGGATGGTAATCAGCAGGCGGTTTCCTTGCTCATATTTGACCTGATATCATGAGACTTCGTGGGATCCGAAGTCAATATTCAGGATTCCCAGGGCAACTCCCTCTCAGCAGTATACCACTGTGCCACCGCCACTTCGGGTGGGTCTGTCTTGCCAATGGGGAAGGGATGGTGATGGGGGAGTCTGAAATATTGGCTGCCAGGGATCATTTGGTGAGTATGGTTATCTCAAGCTGTTGCTTGACCAGTCTGTGGGACAACTCCCCCAATTTTGGGACAAGATCCCAAGATCCTTGTTAACTAGGAAGACTTTGCAGGGTTGACTGGTTAGGGTGTGCTGTTGTTTCCAGTGCCTTGGTCGATGCCATGTGGTCTGTCCTGTGTTATTTCTTTTTAACTTCTCTGCAGCAGTTTAGTACAACTGAATGGCTTGCTTTCAGAGGGCAGTTATGACTTTGGTTTGGGTCTGCAATCACATGTAGTCCAGACCAGGTAAGGATGACAGATTTCCTTCCCTAAAGGACATTAATAGACTAGCTGGGTTTTTGTGACAACCCTAGTTTCATGGTCACCATTACTGAGAGTAGCATTTTTATTAATTCCAGACTTATTAATTAGTGGAGTTGCTTTTAGCTAGTTGAGACCAACTCAAAGGACACAAAACTTGAACCTTGCTAGTCTATGGGACTTTACTATGCTGCATCATGCTATCTACACCTGATCTCATGTAAATTCAACACTGAGACTTTTGGCCTAAAAGACAAAATTTTTCATATACCTTGTTTAAAAATTGGCCCTAGGTTTTTAGGGATCAAACCACGTTATGGTCATTACTACTGCTCATTAATTTGAAGGTACATGCGGGAACCTTTCATTCTAATTCTAGCAGCAACCTCCCAGCCAATCGACAAGATTAACATCCTCGAGACAGATGCCTTCCAGAAAGAATAAAAAATACACAGCTCAATTTAAAATGAAAGTTGTAACATTCGCTGAGAAGACTAACAATGGTGCAGCAGCAAGAGAGTTTGTAGAAAATAATTAAAGACCGAAGAAAGATATACAATAAACTGAAAAAGATTCTGAAGGATAAATGCACCATCAGAGGAAGACTAAGCAAATGGCTTTATCTGGAGAAAAAAGTGGCAGAAAGGGTTAACATGCATCGGCAAAATGGTCATATCATCATCCGTGGAGCCATATGACTCTATACCCTCAGAGAAGCGAAGAAAGATGATATTTCAGAATTTAAGGTCAGTGCCAGGTGGTACACAAGATTCACGAAAAGGCACGATTTAAATCTCTGTCAGAAAAGAAAAATTTCACAGCATCTACCACATGAACATGATGATAAAATCATCAAATTCCATTGTTTTGTCATCTGACATAGGGAGAAAAATGCTCATCAATTGGTGAAAAAACTATCCTTGTAAAAATGACTGGCCCTGAGTTCACAGCGGTTTCATCTTGTATGTCAGATGCCACAAAATTAGAGCCAATGGTAGTATTCAAGTGCAAAACATTTTAAAAATTCTTTCACAGGGTGTGGGCAACATTTGTTTTCCATCCCTAACTGCCCTTGGAAAGATACTGGTGAGCCACCTTCTTGAACTGTTTACAGTCTTCGTGGTGTAGATACATCCACAGTGCTGTTTGGAAGGGAGCTCCAGAATTTTGATCCAGCAACAGTGAAGGAAGGGCAATAAAGTTCCAAGTCAGAATGGTGATGTTCCCATGCATCTGCTGCCCTTGTTCTTCTAGGTGGTAGAGGGCAGGGGTTTGCCAGGTGCTGTCGAAGAAGCCTTGGTGAGTTATTGCAGTGCATTTTGTGTATGGTACACATTGCTACCATTTTGCGTTGGTGGTGGAGGGAGTGAATGTTTAAGGTGTCAAGCTTTGGCCCGCATAGTGTCAAGCTTCTTCTGTGTTTTTCGAGAGCACATGGAGAGCATTTCATCACTTTCCAGGCTTTGGGGAGTCAGGAAATGCGTTACTCTCTGCAGAATTCCCAGCCCCTCACCTGCTCTTTTAGCCACAGTATTTATATGGCTGGTCCAATTCAGTTTCTGGTCTATGGTAACCCCAAGGGTGTTAATAGTGGGGGATTCAGCAATGGTAATACCATTGATTGTCAAGGGGAGATGCTTAGATTCTCTCTTGTTAGACATGGCCATTGCCTGGCACTTGTGTGGCATGAATGTTACTTGCCACACATTACGCCAAGCCTGAATGTTGTCCAGGTCTTGCTGCACACAGACAAGGGCTGCTTAAGTATCTGAGGAGCTCGGAATGGTACTGAACATTGCACAATCATCAGCGAGTACCTCACTTGTGATCTTATGATAAGAGGCATTGATGAAGCAGCTGAAGATGGTTTGGCCTAGGACACTGCCCTGAGGGACTCCTGCAGCAATGTCCTGGGGCCAAGATGATTGGCCTCCAAAACCATAAACACCTTCCTTTGTGCTAGGTATGACTCCAACCAGTGGAGAGTTTTCCCCTGATTCCCATTGACTTCAATTTTGCTAAGACTCCTTGACGTCAGGCTCGGTTGAATGCTGCCTTGATGTCAAGGGTTGTCACTGTCATTTCACCTCTGGAATTCAGCTCTTTTGTCCATGTTTGGAACGAGGCTGTAATGAGGTCAGGAGCTGAATGGCACTGGCGGAACCCAAACTGAGCATCAGAAAGCAGGTTACTGTTGTATAAGTGCCACTTGACTTCCCTGTTGATGACCTCATCCATCACTTTGCTGATAGTTGACAGGAAGCTGATGGGAGAGGTTGGAATTTTCCTGCTTTTTGTGGACAGGGTAATTTTCCACATTGCTGAGTAGATTCCAGTGTTGTAGCTGTACTGGAACAGCTTGGCTATGGGCACAGCTAGTATTGGACAATAAGTAGTACTGCTGTGGAATGTTGTCAGGGCTTTTGCAGACTCTCCCCAAAGCTAAATTTCAGAAAGGCTTTGTTGCCCCTTTTCATAAGAAAGGCTGGATAGATGAAGGCAGTTGCAAGAAATGGATCAACAAAGTGCAGAATTTGAGACCAGGAGGACTATGCAAAGAAAAAGTTTGCTTGTCCGGGGCATGTTCAAATCTCACCTTGTCAACGGTGTTTTCCATTAAGTGAGATCAACAAACACTGATGTGGCAGTTATTCCTGGCAGTCTCATGAGTGTTGTTCAGCTCTTGCAAATGTGTATAAACCTCTCAAGGGCAGTATCTAAAAGACATAGAACAATTGGATGTTGGAAGATGATGAACATTCACTAAGGGCGGGAGTGTATGAATATCCTCATGAGCACCATTGTATCAATGGATCATAGATGTGTGGAATGAATATTGTCAAAAAATCAGTTCCAAAATGTAGAATAGTAAATGCGTTGGATGGTACCAAGGACAATTACTTGTGGAATGATGATTCCAATGATACCAATGATGATGATGATGAAGACAATTAAGGAAGACCATATGATAATATTATTCAACCATGCTATTGGGATGAATTATTCAGTGACTCACATGGAGAAGAATCTTCTGGTCGGCGTGCGGGGGCGGGCCCTGCACGCCGACGCGTACAATGACGCGCGGTGATGTCAGGCGTGTGTCCTGACATCACTGCACATTATTATGATCTTCTGTTCGGTGGGCGCACGCCAGAGTTGGCTGCGTGCCTGCCGAACTATCATAGACCTGTTAAGGCCATTAAATAAAGCAATTGTCGAGGCTGCTCGTCCAACCTTAAGGTGCCCAGGTGGCCTTCGCATTTCCCACGAAACCTCATCCACGGGCGGGATGAGGTTTCATGAAGAGTTTATTAATTAATTTTAAAATTTTATTAAACTTCATAAACATGTCCCAGCTCATGTGACACTGTCACATGAGGGATATGTCTGAATATTATTTTTTATTTTTAAGCATTATTTTCACTGAACTTAATCTCCCTGAGGCACTGAGAGCCTCAGGGAGATTTCTGCACATACGCGAAAGAGCGCAAGCCCCAACTCTCCCTCCTCCCCCCGCCTGCATAGGTAGCACTGAGCACTTCTAGGTGTGTGTTCTCCCCATGGTAATCAGAAGGATTTCAACTTGAAGTGTCGCAGTTAATTCATTATGATACATATTTATATTATGTTGGATGAAATGTATAGTTTGCAATGTTAGAAAATAAATACATGTTGGAGAATTAATGAGTTATTTAGTGCTGTTGTTTTTTACTTTCTTCCATTGCGATGGTATTTTTTGGGCCCAAATCATGTCAATCCTTAATAACATTACCCTTGTAAAAAATTGGTCTCAAAAAATTGACTTTTACACAAGTATAAAAGGTATTTACCCACTGAGAACTAAAACAGGTTATTTTATCATCTTCCTGCTTTTCCTTTGAAAAGTTTGACTGCAGAAATTGATCTTCTGTGACAATTGTAGTAACTTTTTAAGCTAAGCAATAGTGGGACAATTTAGAAATTGCAACTTTATCTGAAAAAAGTTTCAATGCTAGAACAATATTTTCTGTCTCCGTCTGTGGCTCTATTTTGACTAGCAGTGACAGACTTGTACCCACATGTTGGAGTTCCCTGAATAGTGCGAGATCATGGGCTGAGAAGGGTGGAATTAATTCAGCTCATGTGCACCACCATCACTCAAGTTTTGAGTGCATGAGCCCCTCCACTGAGAGTGGCCAACCTCATGGAGAGCCATGTGGCAGCACTGTGAATGGATACAGGAACTGCACACTGATGCTCAAAGGGTGTATGTCATGATCAGTAGCATGGACCAGTCAGTGGCGCTGATTGCACAAAGAGACACAGAGTGGAAGCCAGTTGTGTTCCAGTTGATAGTCCCCTCCAGCGATCCAGAACACCATCCAAGGGCTGACTGCGGCAGTCACCAATGAGGATGAGGGTGCCACCACTCACAGGGAGTCATCATTAGCCCTCTTGACCCCTCTGACTGATATTGTGATATGATGATATGCACCTTTAAAGCAGCGTATCTTAAATGACTGTCAAGCATTATTGTCTTGACAGGATATGATGCATTAGTCCCATAGCTTGTAGTCAGTCTGCAAGTAGCTGGAGTAGAGATGAGATGCACAATACTTAGTCTCCCAGTTAACTCTATCCATAGGACCATAAGACCAAAAGAAATAGGAGCAGAAGTCTGCTCCGTCAATCAATGAGATTATGGCTGATCTGATAATCCTCATCTCCACTTTCCTGCCTTTTCTCCATAACCCTTGATTCTCTTACTGATTAAAAATCTGTCTATCTCAGCCTTGAATATACTTGATGACCCAGTCTCTATAGCCCTCTGCGGTAAAGAATTCCACAGATTCACTAACCTCTGAGAGAAGAAATTCCTCCTCATTTCTGTCTTAAATGGGTGACCCCTTACCCTTTGGCCCGAGACTCTCCCACAAGGGAGCATCTACCCTGTCAAGCCCCCTAAGAATCTTATATGTTTTAATAAGGTTGCCTCTCACTCTTCTAAACTCCAATGAGTACAAGCCCAAACTACTCAATCTCTCCTCATAAGAAAATCCCTCCATCCCCAGGACCAACCTAGTGAACCTTCTCTAGTCTGCCTCCAATGCCAGTATTTCTTTCCTTAGATAAGGGGACCAAAACTATTCACAGTATTCTAGGTATAGTCTAACTAGTGCCTTGTATGGTTTTAGCAAGCTTTCCCTATTTTTATATTCCATTCTCTTTGGAATAATGGCCAACAGTCCATTTGCTTTCCCTATTACCTGCTGAATTTGTACGCTATCTTTTGTGATTCATGCATGCGGACCCCCAAATCCCTCTGCGCTGCAGCTTTCTACAGTCTTTCTCCATTTAAATAATATTCAGCTCCTCTGTTCTTCCTGCCAAAGTGTATAATCTCACATTTTCCCACATTATATTCCATCTGCCAAGTTTTTGGCCACTCACTTAACTTGTCTATATCCCTTTGTAGACTCTTTGTGTCATCTTCACCACTGGCCTTCCCACCTATTTTTGTGTCATCCGCAAACTTGGCAATAGTACATTCACTTCCATCATCCAAGTCATTAATATATATTGTAAATAATTGTGGCCCCAGCACTGATCCATGTGCACTCCACTAGTTTCAGGTTGCCATCCTGAAAATGCCCCCCTTATCCCAACTCTCTGTCTTCTATAGCCAATCCTCGATTCATGCAAATATACTACCCCCAACACCATGGGTTCTTATCTTATTAGTATCCTTATGTGTGGTACCTTATCGAATGCCTTTTGGAAATCTAAATATATTACATCTAAAGATTCCCCTTTATCTATCCTGCTTGTTACCTCCTCAAAGATTTCTAATAAATTTGTCAGGCATGATTTCCCGTTCATGAAGCCATGCTGACTCTGCTTGATTATATTATGTATTTCTAAATGCTCTGCTATTACATCCTTTATAATAGACTCTAACATTTTCCCAATTATGGATGTTAAGCTAACTGGCCTATAGTTACCCGTTTTTTTGGTTTCCCTCCCTTTTTGAATAAGGGCATTACATTGACAGTTTTCCAATCCTCTGGGACTTTTCCAGAATCTAAGGATTCTTGGAAGATTATTACCAGTGCATCCACTATTTCTGTAGCTACTTCCTTTAATATCCTAGGATGCAACGCATCAGATCCAGGAGAGTTATCAACCTTTAGCCCCATTAGTTTCCCTAGTACTTTTTCTCTAGTGATAGTGTAATTATTTCCCACCACCGCCGCCCCCCCCCCCCCCCCCCCCCCCCCCGTTTTGCCCCATGACTATTTAGTAATTTTGGAATGCTATTAGTGTCCTCTACCATGAAGACTGATGCAAAGTATTTATTCAATTCCTCTTCCATTTCCTGGTTCCCCAATATTATTTCCCCAGCCTCATTCTCTAAGGGCCTATGTTCATTTTGGTCTCTCTCTCCCTTTTTATATATTTAAAGAAGCTCTTACTGTCTGTTGTTATATTACTTGCTAGTTTACCCTCAAAGTTTATTTTCTCCCTCTTTATTATTTTTTTGGTCATCTTTTAATGGTTTTAAAAACCTTTCCCAATCCTCTGGCTTAGCACTAATTTTTGCCATATTGTATGTTTTTTCTTTCAATTTGATACTATCCTTAACTTCCTTGGTTAACCATGGTTGGTTTATCTCCTTCCTAGAATCCTTCTTCCTCACTGGGATATATCTTTATTGTGAGTCATGAACAACTTTCTTAAACATTTGCCATTGCTCATCAACCGTCTTTTCTGCTAAACACCTTTCCCAGTCCACTCCCAGTCAACTCTGCCCTCATTCCTTTGTAATTACCATTATTTAAGTTTAGCACAGTTGTTTCCGACCCAAGTTTCTCACACTCAAACTGTATGTTAAATTCAACCATGTGGTGGTCACTGCTTCCGAGGGGATCTTTTACACTGAGATCATTTATTAAACCTGCCTCATTACACATTACCAGATCCAAAATTACCTGATCCGTGGTTGGATCCACAACATATTGTTCTAGGAAACTGTCCAGAATGCACTCTATGAATTCTTGCTCATGGCTACCTCTGCCAATTTGATTTTCCCAATCTACATGAAGATTAAAGTCATCCATGATTAATGTACTGCCTTTTTTACATGCCCTCATTTTATCCTGATTTATTCTCTATCCTACAGAATAGCTAATTTTAGGGGGCCATAAGACTACTCCCACCAGTGTCTTCTTCCCCTTGTTATTTCTTACCTCTACCCAAATGGATTCTACATCTTCCAATCCAAGATCATTTCTTGCTATTGTACTTATTCCATCTTGAACTAACAAAGTACCCCACCACCCTTTCCTTCCTGTCTGTCCTTTCAAAAAGTCTCATACCCCTGAATATTTAGTTCCCAGCTTTGATCTCCTTGTAACCATGTCTCCGTAATGGCTATAAGAGCATACCCATTAACCTCTAATTACACCGTTAGTTCATTTATTTTGTTCTGAATACTACACACATTTAAGTAAAGAGCCATTAATTTTGCCTTTTTACCATTTTTCCCCCTTTGATCCTATTTGCTGCTTTTTTTTTGTTTGTATGCTCTGTCCCTTCCTGTCACACTCTGGGTATCATTACCTAAACAGCTGACCTGCAATGCTGCCATATCCTTTTGCTTTGTAAGCTTACATGTCCCCTCTTCAGAACCCTCCCCCACTCTATTTACTTTAAAGCCCTCTCTACAGCCCTAGTTATTCTATTCACCAGGACACTGGTCCCAGCATGGTTCAAGTGAAGCCTGTCCTGTCGGAACAGCTCCCTTCTACCCCAGTACTGCAGCCAGTGTCCCATGAACTGAAACCCATTCCTCCCACACCAATTTTTCAGCCACGCATTTAATTCCTTGGCCTTATTTACACTATGTCAGTTTGCCCATGGTTCAGGTAGTTTTACATTCTTACCTTCAAATAAATATATAGTCTTACCTTCAAACAAAGAACCCATATTATTGTTTCACCAATCCTTGTGTATGATTGGTACATTTACATTGAAGAGAAGAGATTAACAACTGCGGGACCATCTATGCCGCAGGGCCCTTTGATGAAGTTTATCCCATATTGACGCCAGTGCAGCTGTTTCTGGAGGTGCTCCCACTGGCACCTCCGTGATGAAGACCACTGCCACATGCATCTCAGCCACAAGCAGATACACATGAGCAGGCTGCCTCCACCTCATCTGAGGCCACAAAGTTAGCACTGCTTAGAAGTGGCTGAGATTAGAGGTCACGCATAAGTCAAAGCACTGTGTGGTTCATTGGAGTTTATTTCAATTGTAAATGTGAACTTTGTAACTTTGAAGTTGTGAAGGGAAGCAATGGTCTTTGAACTGAGACAGTAGGGCCACTGAACAAATGTGCACCATGCATCAGTGATAAGAGTGGATTTATTCAAGGTCATGTCTTCAATGGAAGTGTTCTCACAGGCAGATCAAAGTGAGTCCAGAGCATGCAGTCATGCTGGGTGAGAAATATTCAAATAGCAGGTACAAGGGAAGCAAATCAGCGGAGGCATTAGTGGAGTACAGTAAGTGCAGGGTGGAGTTTAAGAAAGCAATTCAGAGAGCAAAGAGGGGATATGAGAAAGCTCTGGCTGGTAAAAGTAGGGAAAATCCCAAGATATTCTATAAGTATATCAAAGGGAAGAGGATAACCGGGGAAAGAGTAGGACCCATAAGAGACTAAGGGAGCAATCTATGGGTGGAGCCAGATGACATCGCTAGAGAGTTGAATGAATATTTCACATCCGTCTTCATCCAAGAGAATGAAGATGAAGGTATCGAACTAGGGGAGAGAGACTGCAAGGTTCTTAAGCAAATTGATATAGGGAGTGACAAGGTATGGAAGTGTTGGCAGGCTTAAAAGTGGACGAACCTCCAGGTCCAGATGATTTGTGTCCCACACTGCTGAAGGAGGCAAGGGAGAAGATCGCAGGGGCACCGACCCAAATTTTTAATTCCTCTCTGGCCACGGGGGAGGTGCCTGAGGACTGGAGAACAGCTAATGTGGATCTGCTATGTAGAGATAAGCCAGGGAACCACAGGCCAGTGAGTCTCATGCCAATGGTAGGGAAACTATTGGAGAAAATTCTGAAGGAGAGAATCTACCTCCACTTGGAGAGGCAAGGTTTGATCAGGGATAGTCAGCATGGCTATGTCAGAGGGAGGTCATGCCTAACAAATTTGATTGAATTTTTTGAGGAGGTGACCAGGTGTGTATATGACGGTAGTGCAGTTGATGTAGTTTATATGGATTTCAGCAAAGCCTTTGACAAGGCCCCACATGGGAGACTTATAAAGAAGGCAAATGCACATGGGATACAGAGTAATTTGATAAGGTGGATTCAAAATTGGTTTAGCTGTAGGAGACAGAGGGTGATGACAAGAGGATGCTTTAGTGACTGGAAGCCAGTGTCCAATGGCGTACCACAGGGATGTGTGCAGGATCCCCTATTATTCGTCATTTATATAAACGACATAGATGGCTATGTGGAGGGTGGGATTAATAAGTTTGCAGATGACACAAAGATTGGCTGGGTGGTTCACAGTGAGGTTGAGTGTCTTGGGCTATAGGAAGATATGGATGGGATGGTAAAATGGGCAGATAAGTGACAGATGGAATTTCACCCTGAAAAGTGTAAGGTGATACACTTTGGAAGGAGTAATTTGACAAGGAAGTATTCAATGAACGGCATGACACTAGGACGTTCTGAGGAACAAAGGGACCTTGCCGTTTGTGTCACAGATCTCTGAAGGCGGAGTGGCATGTTAGTGGGGTGGTGAAAAAGACATATGGGACACTTGCCTTTATCAATCGAGGCATAGATTACACAAGTAGGGAGATCACGTTGGAGTTGTATAGAACATTGGTGAGGTCACAGCTGGAATACAGTGTGCAGTTCTGGTCACCACATTATAGGAAGGATGTGATTGCACTGGAGAGGGTGCAGAGGAGATTCACCAGGCTGTTGCCTGGGATGAAACATTTAAGCTATGAAGAGAGGTTGGATAGACTTGGGTTGTTTTCGTTGGAGCAGAGAAGACTGAGGGGCGACCTGATCGAGGTGTACAAGATTATGAGGGGCATGGACAGGGTGGATAGGGAGCAGCTGTTCCCCTCAGTTGAAGGTCAGTCACGGGGGAACATAAGTTCAAGGTGAGGGGCAGGAGGTTTAGGAGGGATGTGAGAAAAAACCTTTTTACCCAGAGGGTGGTGATGGTCTGGAATGCGCTGCCTGGGACAGTGGTGGAGGCGGGTTGCCTCACATCCTTTAAAAAGTACCTGGATGAACACTTGGCACGTCATAACATTCAAGGTTATGGGCCAAGTGCTGGCAAATGGCATTAGGCAGGTAGGTCAGGTGTTTCTCACGTGTCGGTGCAGACTCGATGGGCCGAAGGGCCTCTTCTGCATTGTGTGATTCAGTGAAACATGCCTGGATCAGATGTTCACTGATGAGGGGCTTGGAGTCTTGAGCTAGCTCTGGCCATCTCCCTGTACAGCTTAAGCAGCTCTCTGCTCTTCCATTTTCTCTTCAGATGAACTGTGTTGTTGAAGCACCTCATTCTCTTCAAGGTCCACTCCTCTCTGGAGGGCCTTGTTATGAAGAGCGCAGCAGACCACGACAATGCGTGAAACCCTTGCCGGAGTGTACCGCAGGGTGCCCCCTGTCCAGTTCAGGCACCAGAGCTGCATCCTCAGAAGCCCAATGGCCTGCTCGATTGCTTGTGAGCCAATGACTGGTTGAGGTGCCTCTCTACCTCTATCTTGAGGTCACATTAAGAAGTGAGTATCCATCTCTTCAAGGGATATCCCTTGTCCTCTAGCAGCCATCCATGGAGTTTCGGTGGTGACATGAATAGCTGTGGCACTCTCGGCAGCTGGGGGATGAAGGCGTCATGGCAGCTGCCTGGAAAGTGAGCACACAAATGAATGAAGCTATTGTTGTGGTTGCAGACCAGCTGAACATTTAGGGAATGGAAACCTTTCCTGTTGATGAATCTCATGGGCTGCTAACTCGCAACTTAATGGCCACATGATTGTAATTGATGATGCCTTGCTGGAATCCAATAATGCAGGCGAATTCCACACCCCTTAGTGCCTGTGAGACCCCATCTGTTTGAATTTATATGTACTGCCCAGCTCTCACAAATAGGGCATCAGTGACCTGCAAGATGCAAATGTGTGCTGTCGCTTGAGAGATGCCATTAAGGTCCACTACTGATCCTTGAAAGGTGCAAGAGATGAGGTTCAAGGCCACAATGATTTTCAAGACTACTGGCTGGGTGGCAAGGGCACAAATCTCAGTGTCATATACCTAGATAGGCACTGATTCTCTGACATGCCCAGGTAAGTTTCTTCTTTGGGGATACATTTGATGCTGAGGTTATGACCTTCATTGTCTTCCTGCCCCTCCTTCTTCTTCTCTGCCCTCATCATGCCTGGGTCTCAACATCTGTTCCTGAGAATGTTGATCCTTACTGCTATCCGATCTCCAAGTACTTTGATCCCACGTCCAGCTGTTGCCTTGCTTGTGGTCAGCTGTACTCACAATGCTTACTGAACCTCCCCCTCACCCCTGATGGCTCACATTCTTTGGAGAATCGTGATCTCTACCACTGCCTGAGCATGCATAGACCCCTTGCTCTGCTAACTCTGCTCACCGATTGCCACCTGTGTGCCAATGGCTGTGTGCCCCTCTCAACTATGCACCCTTTGATGTGACCACCATGGGTGACCATGACTGGTTCTTCAATGTTCGCTGCCTCCTTTCACTTGGATTGTTCCTAATCCATTGTGTAACTCATGTGCCTCATCAAAATTCCAAACTGGCCCTTGATGAGCTGACAAGCTCATTAACATCAATTGGCCTAAGATCAAAATTGGGCAGGTTGCTGAGTCTCACCTCTCCCTTCTTGAGTAAAATCGTCAGTTGCCAGAACAGTGATGGCAAATGTGCACGGCGAGGTGGTGCAAATTTTCGGACCCACGACTTCTATACTTGTCCTCATCTGGAGATGAAAATCCTGTCGAACCTGTCTGAAAGATTACAATAGGGCACTACGCAAACTTAATTTACTGATCTTCCTTAGGGCAATGTTTTCTTGTAAAGCATTTTACAACATTCAGAGACAGAGGAAAGTGCACTGCCAGGATTGGTATTGCAGTTACATCATCACATGGCTGATGGTATCTTGAATTACAACAACCCAATTTTTAACACAGATTTAATTAAAATAAAAGGTTAAAAATAGAAAACTATGCAAAGTTACCCTCTCAGCAGATATAGCACTTGTTCCTGCATAAACTTTCCCTTCTGGTCAACTTGAGCCAAAATTTTATGCACCTCCTGGGAGCAGGCTGGCAGGCAGGGGTGGAGCAGCACATAAAATCAAGTAGGGCTGAGGGCATGGTGCCCATCACTTACCCACAGCCCACTCGCTCTTGGGGTAATTAAGTGGCCCACCCCACATGGCAAGGCAGCCATGTAAATTCTGATGGCCTAGCTGCAGGTTCAATGGAAAGTGCCCCCTATTCCTGTGCCACATGGAGGCCCTGAACAGTAATTACCACCCCCACTTGTTCCTGCCCCAGCCACCTGATCACGGGGCCCCATCCTTCTCTACAGGGCCTGCCTGACTGGCCTTAGAAAAGCCACCCATTTACCCTGCAGTCTGACCTCCTTCATGGCTCCTCATCGGGGACAGACTGCAGTACCAGCAGTGGCCGCCCCTCCTGATGGCATGCTGAGACTGGAGAGCGGTCGGTCATCTGATTGGCTGCCAGCTCTGGGAGGAGGGTCACCCTCCCACATTGGGGTGGAAACCACAGCTTCAGGCAAGTAGCAGCATGACGACCATTATATTTGACCATGGCTTCACCTTGTGGAGGTGGGCTTGTCCTCAACTTTTCAGCCAGGGGGCCACAAAAAATTCAAGCCTTGGTTTCACTGTCAGCAATTTCAGGAACAGAGGCAATCATGACCTGCTAAGGAATTACATTGCAAGTATCATTATCACTTGTCAGTACATATAAAAGCAGACAAAATTCAGAAAACCTTTTCTTCGTTACTGTATAACAACAGAATTATTAGTCACCTTCATGTCCTTATCTGGCCAAGTAAACTTCTTAAAAAGAGCAGAAAGAAAAATAAAGGGACATGATGGAAAAACTGAAAATTAAAATAAAAGCTTCTGGTGATTAAACAGGAGTACAAATCATGCAAAATCTTGCATCTCCATATGACTTTCAAATTGTCTATGTTGTGTAGGTGTGGTCTCAATACAACAAATTGTTGTCAGCTTATGTCCCATCAGGCAGAACAGAAGGACAAACCACACATTCAGCAGAAAAGCCAGCCAGACTCTGCTCGTGGAAACAATATGTAATGTTGAGAGAAGGCGCACTTTATTAAAATTCTTCCCTTAGGGTTACATGCAACGTTGTGAACAAAACAAATGCTGCAACCTAATTGTGCATGTATTTCAATAGCTTTTGAATGTATGTTAGGATATACACATTATATTCTTTCTACTGTATGATATGTAATGTAAAAAAAGTCAAACTCTATAATGGAAGTTATGGAATATAGTATTGGCAATTACTGAGGTTATAAATGGGCTGCTTACCTTTATCCCAGTGGTACATCTTCAAGTTGGCCCTCTCCCTCTGCTTCACAGCCTCAGGTCTTCATCATTATTGCCTTTATAGGCATAAAATGGTGGTCACAGAGTGAAAAAATCTATTAAAAATATTATGAAAACAACAAAGAATGTTACAATTTAATGAAAAGGAACCACAGGAGTGATGCTAGACCACATGACGCACAATCTCGAAGGATGAGCAAGTCAAATATTCCAAAATCATGCAGGTTTATATACATGTATGTTTACACCACATTGTGTTTGTCAACTTGTAAATGTTAGAAAAAAAATCAATTTTTATTTAAATACTTCCAGCTTTGATTTTAATGGTACTGGAAGAGACATAGGCTGTACCACAAGTTAGTGCAGGTCTAACTTCTAAAGAGACTATTACACTGCTCTCAGTTTCAGCTTTATCACAGACAAGGTGAGGAAATTTAGAGGGGAGCAGCAAAAGAATTGCAGACTCACAGATAGATGATAAGCGTGCTGGTAAAGAGAAGGAAAGAGAATAACAGTTTAGTGATTTGATCGTCAGGGAGAGTAGTGAGATGGAAAGGGCATGTGACAGGGAAAAGAGAAGGTAGCAAAATGGAAGGTTACAGACTAGGAAAGGGAGTGATGAGGCAGAGAGATATAGACCATGATTTAGCAATGTGGTTAAAAATAAAGGGTAGATTAGGAGAGGCAGTGATGATACGGACTGAGACAGAGTGGGAGGGAGGAAGAGCAATGAAATGGAAAGGGACAACAGGGAATGATGAAATGGAAAAGGACACCAAAATATTTCAGCAGCATGATTTTTCTAAATGATTTCTAATTTGCACGTATTTTTGAAGTCCTAAGCATTATAAGCTACTACTAAACTATTTGGAAGTCACCCCAGGCTGCTCTTATGCACATATTAGCAAATTGCTGAAGTGCATTACAGGCATAAGTCTGGTAGAGTGGTTGTGAAAGGTGCAAAATAAATGCACTCAGTTACACAAGAATGTGAGCACTGGAAGATCGGACAAAAGATTTGGGGCTGCAAACACTACATGCAGCAATAAAAAAAAAAGCTATGATTCGAGTAGATTTTATTTTCCAAGAGATTAAAATGGAAAGCTTCCGGAACTGAATTTAAATTATTGGTACTGTACTTCTGCTGTGTTTCAACCTGTCACTCCTAATATTATTATACTCCATGGTACAAATTGGAACCAGCTTTTTAAAAAATTATGATCCTGTTTTAACTGGGTATAGGTCACATGTTTAATATTTACTCTGAGATCTCACTATAGTGGAGAATAAAGTGCAAATGTTCTCTTAAAAAGATTTGTTGTTCTTTTGGGAAATATCTAAATGTTGAATGAATTGACATTTTTCAATGATTTTAACCAAATATAATCATGTGTGGAACCCTGTGACTTGAAGACATAGGTTTTAGTTATTGAATTATACCTTGCTACAATTCTTAAAATTAACACAATATTAAATACACATAATGCTGTTTCAAACATCGTACACTTCTGTCCACTTCTGAAATTGCTTTTTGAAAGTCCTGTTATACTTTTCAAGAACAAAACAAAGTCACATTTATATTAAAATTGAAATTCCTGCCAAGAACAGAGATCAAAAACAGACTGAGGAAATTCCATATAGACAAGAAAAAATTTACTTTTTAAAGCTCTCCACGAAGATGTATTTGACCCAAAGACACAATTACGTAAGTGTGAGGCATGTTATAAACAGAGCAGCCAAAAACATCTAGCTGTAAAAGTAAGTAATTCTTTGTTCTCCTTTCAACTATTTTTAGCCTACTGTAAGTATTTCCTTATTACTAAGACGCACGATATTGTCCATGTACACTAAGCATCAAAGAGGGTCTATGGAGCTCCTTTATAATTTCACGGAGCAAAATGCATTTCTGTTCTGCAAAGCACAGCCCAGAATTTCCCTAGGTCAGCAAAATGTAGAATTTTTCACTTGGGATCAGAAAAAGATTAAAACCTACACAAGCCTTTCAGGATGGAATCCAATCACGGGTTACCACACACTGATTTCTATAGTTTACTCCAAATCCACCACTTCCTGATTACTAAGTACAACAAGGAGTTCCCAACTACTTCCTTAACATAATTTAACTGCTCCTCATCTAAGCTGGTCTTCTACACTAAACAGTTCATTCATCGGCCCCTCAACAGAATACTGGAGGAAGGGAGGGGCAATGGATCAAAGCCCACTTGTCAATATGTAACAGAATAGGACTTGCATTTCAATAGCATCTGAACACTTCCCTCAGAAATGTTTAAATCACTTCACACTGCTGTCACTGTTATGTGGACAAAAGCAACAGTCATTTTCTACATAGAAGGATCTTGGAAACAGCTGCTATGATCCCAGCTGATGTTACTGCTGGACAAATCAGATCCCAGGGTGGAACCTGGCTTGATAGATCCTAACTTTTATTTTTTGTTTAAAAATGTGGGGGGCAGAACAGAATCACAGGGTGGAATTTTCCGTGCATGCTGGCAGCAGGTGTGATAGGTGGCATGCGCAGACAATCAGTTTCATGACAGCGGGAAGGCAGGTTTCCCACCAATGGCCGTAATTACATCAGCATATCATTAAAAGGCCATCCCTCCAGGCTTCTGAACCCCTGCCAGATCGTCCGTCCATGTTGGCGGGAAAGCACGTCAACATGTTTCACAACAGCACACAGGCAACGTTCACTTGGTGGCCTTCACTTTGGGGGAACTGGAGGTGAAAGAATAGCATCATTCTGCAGAGATCACCAGGGTCACCTGTTGCTTTGCAGGCTTCACAGGTGCCAGAGGGCCGGGATGAAGTGTTGCTCTGCCATGGAGGCGACTGATGTCAGCAGGGGTGGGTGTCCGGTGGGCAACTGCTGCCCGGCCTCGGAGGTGATTGTTGTCGGGGGCGGGGGGTGTCTGGGGGCAACTGCTGCCTGGATTCGGAGGCAACTGTTGCTGAGGGTGGAGCTGTCCGGGTGCAACTTCTGCCCAGCCTCAGATGTGACAGTTGTCGGGCAGCAGTGTCCTGGGACAACTGCTGCCCAGCCATGGAGGCAACTGTTGTTGGAGGGGGCAACTGTTGCCATGGTGTTGGATCCTGTGCGCGAGAAATCGAGGTGGGGGGCAGGGTAGGTGAGGGAAGTGGCCACGCAGTAGGGACACCTGTATAAACTGACCATTCCTCTGCAACTGAGACAGAGCAGGCGTAGCCACAGGGATATGATTGGGGTCAGGCTTGTAGACTGCCCGCCCATTCGAGTAACGCAGAGACACCAAAGTGCCACCAAGCGCTCCAGATCTTACCCCACCACCCACCTCCACCGGCACAGACAGCAAGCCCGCGGCCACTTTACAGGGCCACGGGGCAGTTGGACTGCACACATTGTACAAGCTCCTTGCCAATGCTGGCCATGTAACAGTCACTGCTGCAGGCACTCTCAGTCCCATGCAATCTCAGCATCCCAGTTAGGAGCAGACGCCCCCATGTCGCAGGCTGACAATGCAGCCATGCAGCACACTCATCTGTGGCCATCCGAGGGGTGGGCAGCACTCTCCAGGGAGCATTAAGGGGTTGTCACACAGGGCCGGGAAAGATGCTAAGTACATCAATGTTAACCATGTCTCTCTCTCTTTCAAGCTGCAGGAGGACCACATCAGGAGCATGGAGTCTGGTGACCTAGCTGTATGCCTGATGGTCTACAGAGAGCGAAGAAGATGGAGGAGAGAGTGACTGAAGCTCCTAGCCGCGCAAAGGCAGGAGCAGCAACCTTAGGAAGAAGGAGCATCTAGGGCTCCCACACACCCTGCCCAGGAGCGACAGTGAGTCATGGTTGATCGGCGCCTAGCGACACTCAGGGTCTATAGATGCTGCCTGTCATTCCTGCTGGTGACTGAAAACAAGCATCGCTGACAGCTCCGTGTGTCTAGGGACCTGGTTGTTCACATCTGTCACTTACTGCAGGACTTGGCGCCAAGGGGATATGGAGGGCATCCACTGCCAATGGCTGTGAAAGTGACCACAGCGCTCAATTTCCATGCCAGTGGTTGCTTTCAGGGCTCCACAGTTGACCTCTGTGGGTTATCACAAGCCTCCACCCACAAATGCATCCATGAGGTCACGGATGCCATCTTCTCGAGGGCACAAAACTTTATGCATTTCGCCCGGGACTGTGACAGTCAGGATGTAAGGGCCATTGGGTTCTTCAGGATCTCTGAATTCCAACAGGTGCAGGGTGCGATTGACTGCATCCATGTGGCGCTCAGGTCTCCATCACTACACACGGTGGACTACGTCAACCGCAAGGATTTCCGCTCACTGAATGTGCAGTTGGTATGCGACCATCAGAAACACATTCTGCAGGTGTGTGCACAGTTTCCAGGGCGTATGCACAACACCTACATCCTCAGTTGGTCATAGATCCCTGGCGTCTTCCATGGTCCACAGAAGCTGCAGGGATGGCTCCTCGGGGACAAGGGCTACCCGCAGCTGATGACACCAGTGCGGCAGCCTCAGGCTGCAGCAGAGTGACGGTATAGTGAGGCTCATGCTGCAGCTCGCAACTTGATGGAGCAGACCATCAAGATGCTGAAGATAAGGTTCCGGTGTCTGGATCGGTCTGGTGGTGTCCTGCAATACAGTCTGCAGAGAGTGTCACGCATCATCGTCTGCACCCTTCACAACCTAGCACTGCAATGGGGAGATGAGCTGACTGAGGAAGAGATGGAGGAGCTGCATGTCTCCTCCAATAAGGAGGACGCCGACAGGGACGAGGGTAAAGAGGTCCTCGGAGGCGACGATGATGTGGATAAGACCCTCGCACTGGCTAGACGAGGCAGGCACGCTCAGGAGGCCCTCATAGCTGCTAGATTTGGGGAGGATGATGGCAACATGCAGTGAGGTGACCTCATAAATCCTCACATTGCATTTGTCAATGTTTCACTCCAGTCTGACTTATAGCAGCGCGAATACCCTCTCTGAGAATGCTCCTGTCATGGAGATGTTGTGGTGGCCCTAATAGTCGCTTGATTGCAGAAGGATGATGACAACATGCAGTGAGGACACTCCATAAATTTTCACATAGCTTCTGAGAACGTCTAAATCCTGTCTGGTCAAGGGCAGCTTGCTTGCACTCAGGGTCATATCATAGAGACACAGCCATGAAGCTTTAGAAGTTCTTATGCTTTGTCTGCATTCAGCACTTGAACCTGAGCTGGAGCACAGCATCAGTGGTCACAGATGCTGAAGAGATGGGGGACAGCCCCTCCTTAAAGGTGCTGAGGGCACATCGAGAGAAGAAGAGAACTCTGTGGTGCCTGCCCACTACATTCTGACAGCAATGACAAGCACCGCTGAGGTGCAGGCATCAGTAAAGTTTCCAGGGAGTGTGAGGCCAGACCATCACTTTGGTTTGAAGCCTGCACAGAGCACAGGGAAGAGGCCCTGGGCTAAGACACCTGCCTTTAACTTGTGCAGAAAGGTTTTACATCGAAGTGAGAAGAACACTGCTCATCAGAACAAGGAACCATAGGCAGGAAGACATTCTTGTGGGTTTATTGACAATAGTGAACAGTATGTACAAATGATTAACACCCGTGCCCAGGCTGTGCAACTAAGCTCTGCACTAGCTCATTAGGTTAGTGCTATTCAACTACTTAATACATGATAGACCTGAAGGTTGTAGGATCAAATCCCACTAATTCTCCTTAACTTTCCTAATTCTGCCACTATGTCTTGCTGCTCCCTGGATATCCACAGCAGCGGTGGAGGCTGACTGCAATACCCTGCCTGTGATGACCTTGGTGGGCGGCCTATGGAGGGCCAAGACTTGGAGGGCCTTGGCCTGCTTTCGGGATCATGATGCATGGCAGTGGCACCCTCCTTGGCCTGTGGAGATGGAGCTTATGAGGTCACAGGGAGAGGGGAGTCGGATTGGCCAGACACTCTCAGGAGTCACCTGAATGGATGGGCCCAGGGTGTGCACCTGCTGATCCTCCTTCCTATGGGTGCCTGGGGGCCCCAGGCTGACATCCTGAGGAGCAGGGTTAGCTGGATTGGCCTGGCACCCCTTCCGCATACACACTGTTAGAGGCCAACTATGGCATCAACAATGGAGTTGAGCAGTGCAGGAGCAAAGTCCTGGACCAAGGTCTCCATGGCAGCCTACCAGTGTTGACCTTGGTGCATTGGCATGCTAGTGCTATCACCCCAGCCTGAAGGCGGCTGGACTGTTCCATTGTGCCTTGCAATCTGAGGAGTGCAGCAGATATCCCTTCTTGACGTTCCCAAGCTTGCCTTTGCAGCTCCAGCAGTTGTGACATGACCGAGTCCGGAGGCTCGTCATCTGACTCGGACTCAACAACTTTCTGGCCTCCAGCAGTCCTCTGAGTGCTGGGGACCTGAGAAGACCCTGCCACCGCCTGCTGTGGTTTAAAACGTGTGATGTGCTCACCAGATCGTGGTCCTGGAGCTATAGGTCCCACCAAGGTGTTTGTCTCTGGGCTGGTGGAGGGTGTGGGTGAGCGCTATGATGGGATGGTGCCTCCAGATTCCTCTTCAGAGCTTTCTTTGGGCTTAATTAGAGGCCCTGGGTCATGGACTCTGTCAGCTGTTTGACAAATGTGCCTATGAAAGCAAGGAGAGATAATTAATGCACGGCAGTAGCCTGTAAGACAGGACACATCACTCACGGCATGGTTGTTTGATGGATGTTGCACCTCACTTGGTACAGCAGCGCCGACCTCACCATCAGCACAGGAATGGTCCAGATCATGGCCGGCCAGATGGAGGATTCTGTTTTCAGTCCGTGAAGGCCTTGATTTTGGGCATTCCACCAACGGTCTGTGACCTTTCTCTTGTTGTGTGCCAGCTTTCCCTGCATGGCTAGAGATGGAGAAAGAGTATGCAAGACACCTGCCAGGCCAGATGATAAGTATGCCAAGTCTGTGTGGGTGGTGAGTGGTCCCCTGGGCAGGCTGAGGACAATGACGGTGTGTGTGTGAGAGAGTGAATGGTGATGTCCCTTGAACTGGCAGTGAGTGAGGACCCTGTGGGTGTGTGATGGGTGTGTGAGTTGAGAGTAATGAGAAGAATGACTTACCCTGGCAGAATGGAGGAGGTCATTCATCCTCTTGTAGCACTGGGAGGCTATCCTCTTCTGAAGGGCATTGACACTGACCACTGCTATCACCACCTCCCAAGCTGGATTGGTCAGGTTGCTGTTCATCCTGCGGTCAGAGCAGAGGTACAGGTCATCCCAGTGGGCCTCCACGGCATCCAGCAGTTGCTTGAGTGGCCCGTTGTTGAAGCGGGGGGCTACGGTCTTTTTTCATTTGCTGGATGTCTTCGGTGCAGCAGTGGTGAGCTGGAAACAATGAACACTGTGCTTGCGGCTGAACTTTAAACATGATGCCCAGTGTGATGCAGTGGCCGGGTGATGGCTGGTAGGCAAATGAGAGCCTGCCCGCTATGGAAACAGTGTGTTTCCCAAGAGTGCATAAATAATGAGGCAGGTTTGGGACAATACGGTGTGAAAACCCGCCATTGCAGCCGGCTGATAAAACATCATTTCACCCGCCCGTCACCACACTTAGTGCAAATCTGGGAAACTTCCACCCACAGAGTCTGCTGATGTGCTTTGAATCAAAGAATAAAGCATTTATTAAACAAGAAAAAGATGAACTACATTACACTGCTCCTTTACCCACAACCATACTTTTACAACTATGTACAGATTCCTAAGAATAACACAAATTACAAGAAATCTATCTTATACTCTAATGTTCACAGTATGTATACAGTCTGCATAAACAAATAGATGACCTGTGGTCAGACATGCCACACTCCAAGATCAAGTGACAGATGCCACCCTAAACAGATGCTATGGATTTCTCAACTCTCCCTAGATGCTCGTCACACTATGAGCCAATTGGTCTCATGGCAACTTTGTCTTTCACACAGGAGTTTCCAATCTCCACTCTCGAAAACTCGCCTTGGAATCTTCTCCCAAGCAACGCTTTCTCTCAGACATCTTCAGCAAGGATCCACCTCCAGGCTTTGAACCCGCCTACCAATGTTCCTCTCTCGCCACAAACATTCAAGCTTCGCCTTCCATGCACTCTCTCAGAGACTCAGCCATGCCAACAGAACACCAATGCATCACAGGCCTGTAGAAAAATGTCACCAACCTTTGGCTGAGTCCTTGGATCTTCTGGCTTCTCGCAAGCCCACTCTGCCTTAATTTTGTGCCCCGTAGCTTTCTCTCTTTAATTTGCAGCTTTTTCCTCTGCTGTTTGCTTTAACTTCACTGAACAGAATCTTGGTCCAGATTCCTGTCCTTGTCTTTTGACTTAACTTACAGGCATTCTTGGGACCTTTCTCCTTTTCCTTAAGGGCCTGCTCCTTGCATTTCCCTCTCCCACTAGACTGCTAGCAACTTGGTATCTCCCTTAAGATCCAGAACTCACTCAGCATTCACTGTTACACTAACTTTAGAGAAACTCATCTAAGATTCTTAGACTTATTTTCCTCAGCAATCTGCTAGTGTGTCCAGAGAGGTTTAAACAGTTCCCTTCATCTTAGAGCATAATTACCAACTGAACTCAAACTGCTTTTCTGTTTCTGTCTCTCTCACTCTGTAGGTCTCCTGTTGCTAGGTAACAAAACAGTTTTTCCTACTTTGTTTTAACTTCCCTAAACCAGTAATCCATCTTGAAACACAGCTGTCCACTTCAAGGGTCATAAAACCTAGTTAAAATGCAGGTACACAAACAAACCCACACACTAGCAGGCAACATACTAAAGTGATTTCCCCTTTCTTAACACACACATACAAAATATAAATTAAACTTAAACCTAAAGCTACAGCTTATTCCTAACACACAAAAATACACATATGACTTACTTAAAACTATCTCTAGTTCCTAACACAGTAAAACAATAATTGATAAGATAAAAGCAAAATACTGTAGATGCCGGAACTCTGAAATAAAAACAGAAAATGCTGTCAAGAGTCAAATGGACTCAAAACGTTAACTTCATTTCTCTCTCCATAGATGTTTCCAGACCTGCTGAGATTTTCCAGCATTTTCTGTTTTTAAAACAATGAATGACCTATTTATCAGTTTTGTTGCTATTGGTTGAGAAAGCTAATTTGGCCAGTCACCAATATGATCCCTCTAAAGTTTCTTTGTTGTGCTTGACCTGTTTATTTCAATGTGTGACAGCTTTAAATGTGCAACAACACACGTGTGGCATATTAAACAACAGCTTGTGTGCAGCCTGTGCAGTACCTTCACAATTGGTGCATGTTTGTGCATGGGCACAGACTTAGAAGGAAGGTTGCCAGTGACACAGGGAAGACTCCCTTCATTTTTGAATCTTGACATGGATCTTTAATACTCATTTGGAGAGACAGATGAGGCTTTACTTTAACATGTCATTCACAAGGATGGCACCTCCAGCAATGAAGCACTCCCTCAGTACTGCAGTGAAGTGTCATCCTAATACATATGCTCACATCCTGAATATATAAACTACCTTAGTTACTAAGAAAATACTGGGCACAAAATTCATTCGCCCTAATATTTAGGCTCGGGGCCATGATTCACAGCATGCCCATGCCCATTGGAAACAAGGTGCTTAAGTCACAAAATTCATCTACTCAACTAATTTCCATGATTGTAGCATGGCCACAACTGACTCCCATGCAGCCCTAGACTCCATTTCAGTGCAGGTGTCCTTTGCTCTTTCCAGGGGCAGAATAACATTGGAAAGCATTCACATGCTCCAGGCAACCTTTCTTTAAAGGCATACTCCATATAAAAGAGGAGGAATGGCAATACATTGCAGGCTGCTTGCACATGAGGGGCAGATTGCACAGACACTCATGCAGACGGGGAAGGGGAAAGACTTACGTATAAGGGACCGGTTATGCAGAGGCTCTTGGGAGGGGTGGCGGAGAAGGGAGACAGTGTTCTGATCAGTCATGAAGGAACTGGAGAGTTCATTGAAAGACAGTCATAGTCCATGGTCTGAGGTCTAGAGGTCAAGGTGAGAAATTAAAGGTAGTCCTGGGTTCTGTGGACCTCATAGTTAGGGTGAGAGATTAAAGGCAGTCCTGGGGCTTTGTGGATCCCATAGTAAGGGTGAGAGATTAAAGGCTGTCCTGGGGCTTTATGGGTCATGCTACAGGGCAATGCATGGCACGCACATTGTAGTTCTGCTCCTGGGAGGGGCAAGGCCTGTGTGCTCAACAGGGATAAGGCACAGTTTGGCTTGCAGGGCTTGTTTGTAGTCTTATAGTCGGTGACGATGGGGTTGGCTGGCTCAGAACTGGGCTGCAGGTGGAATGGTCATGGTTAGGGGAGGCATCTGTAACCTGTAAATGGAGAAATCGTAATAAGGCGGGGGTGTATTCGAAGCTCTCCTGGGGAGATTCTCCTCTGTATGTGACCATGCACACAGACTCGAGGTGGGAAGGAGTGAGGTCCACATGGACCAAGAGAACATAAACAGTAATGGGTTCAGCAAGGAGGGCTGGAATGTCCACCACTATTACAATGGGATCCAGGGTTACTGAGGTAGGCTGGAGAATAACCGGAGGGAGTTCTACCTGCATATCATGAGGTTCCAGGAAGATTGGAGGGACCTGAACACTGTCAGGGGAGGGTCGGAGCTGGTCTCAAAATTAAAATGCAGCACCACCATCTTGAAACCCCAAAATTGTTGCACAGTTTTAAATTGAAACTGGAAAAGAATCTGCAAAGGAGGAGTCCAAGGCAGTGTGGGAGGAGCCCACGGTAGGACTAAGAGTCCCCTTCATGGGGCACCCTCAAACTGCTTAGAGTCACAACACTGAAATAGAGTCAGAGCTGAGAGAAAAGAGGAGTGCCTCGAAGGAGAGATACAATGCAATGCACAGGTTGACACGATCTATCATCGAGCAGACCAGTGGCATCCTGAAAAGCGCTTCCGATGTTTGGACCACTCAGGTGGGACTCTGCAGTACTCTCCACAGAGGGTGTCCCGTATAATCGTGGTCTGTTGCGCCCTTCAGAATGAGAATCCCTTACCAGAGGGAGACATGGAGGAGAACTCCTCGGACGATGAAGAGCAGGGAGATAGGAACCTGAAGAGGAGCATGAGTGTCAGCTTCCACATGAGGATGCCTTTGAAGAAGTACGATGTGTAAGACGTGCCCATGCCACACAAATAGCCACAAGATTCTAGGAGGAATAAGGTGCAGGCAACGGGACACAGCCACATTCCTTCTATCCATTAGAGTCATGCCAGTGCACTGAAAGGCCTTTACAACCAATAATAACAAGAGCAAGTTCAGCATTCGGACTTACACCTTCAACCCTCATGATTCACCAGGCCCTAAACTTTGGGAAGGTCAGCTGCAAAATCTGTATCCGTGTGCTCTAGGAAGTAAAAGTCCACACAACAATGCAAATGCTGCGTCAAAGGGCTTGATGCAGTCATCACCACCTTAACGAGAAACTTTTATCGCACACTGAGATGCACACATGGTTGGAGAGACCATCACGGCAGCAGGTCTTGTGCTTTGACGCTACCAATGAAGGCAGCCATATCATTTTGAGAAACAATTTCAGCTAAACTTCCAAGGCTTTTGAGCACATCTAACTCCATGCTGTCTTGTAAGGAGTAGAGACTACTAAAGCATTTTACAGGCACTTCCAGTAAATAGTTTGACACATCTCCCTGACATAACACAAGGTTGAATAACTAACATGACTCAGCTGCACATCACATGAATGTGAGGGTCACAAAGGAAGGCAAACCCTGAGTGGGAGCATGGCTCACCCGCGCAACAAGAGGGCGCACAGATGCATATGCACAATGCTTTCAAATGATGAGACATTCTCATGAGCAGCAAATGTATTTACAAAGGTTCATGATATATACAGTGATTGAATACCCATGACCGAGAAGTGATGTCAAAGTTTCTTAACGTAACCTGCCTGCCACCACACTTAGTCTCCATATGGGAAAATTCTGCAGCAAGTAACTCACCTCCTGACTCCCCAAAGCCTGTCCACCATCTGCAAGGCACAATTCAGGAGTGTAATGGAATACTCTCCACTTGCCTGGATGAGTACAGCTCCAACAACACTCAAGAAGCTCAACATTATCCAGGGCACAGAAGCCCATTTGATTGGCATCCCATCCACCACCTTAAGCATTCACTCCCTCCATCACTGATGCACAGTGGCAGCAGTGTGTACCATATACAAGGTGCATTGCAATAACTCACCAAAGTTCCTTTGATAGCATTTTCCAAACCACAACTTCTACCACCAAGGACAAGGGCAATAGATGCATAGGAACAACACCACCTGCAAGTTTCCCTCCCAGCAACACACCATCCTGACTTGGAACTATATCACCATTCCTTCACTATCGCTGGGTCAAAATCTTGGAACTCCCTTCCTCACGCCACTGTGGGTGGGCCTACACCACATGGACTGCAGCAGTTTAAGAAGGCAGCTCACCATCACCTTCTCAAGAGCAATTAGAGATGGTCAATATATGCTGGTCTAGCCAGCGATGCCCACATCCCATGAATGAATAAATAAAAAAAGAAGCTCCTCACAAATTGCTAAAGCTCGATTCTGTTAGTTCACGGAGATGCGATAATATTTATCTCTTGTGCTGGAATCCCATAGCCCTGCAAGATGCTGCCATTGAGCTTATATGGGAAGCTACCAGTGCTTCACTGATACTGATAATTATACCAATTATACACATATATACACATTTACACAAACATATGTAGATACATACATATGCCTTTAACACCCCAAGGCATTTTAAAGAGTAGCAGCAGAAAGAATAGAAATGTAATTAATAAAAATGCATCTCAAGCGTTTTGTACTTTTCAAAAGTTTTGTTTGTATCTTTATCTGTTAATAGAAAATTAAAGTTATCACCCAGAAAATAAAGGCTGACCGCCGCCAAATGGACTAAAACAACAGAATACAAACATTGCAAGAAATATTTCACAACTAATTGAACTGCGAACTGAAAAGATCATTAGTAATTTGCTAAAAAATACAGAGATAAAAGCAAAAAACTGCAGATGCTGGAAATCCAAAACAAAAAATAAAAAATAAAAAATACCTGGAAAAACTCAGCAGGTCTGGCAGTATTAGCGGAGAAGAATACAGTTGACATTTCAAGTTCTCATGACCCTTCAACAGAACTAAGTACAAATAGGAGAGGGGTGAAATATAAGCTGGCTTAAGGGGGTGGGGGGGTGGGAGAAGGGTGGTTGTTGGGACAAGCAAGCAGTGTTAGGAGGAGATAACCAAAAGATGTCACAGACAAAAGAACAAAGAGGTGTTGAAGGTGGTGATATTATCTAAAAGAATGTGCTAATTAAGAATGGAAAGCAGGACAAGCAATGTACAAGTAGCTCTAGTGGGGGTGAGGTGAAATAAGACTAAAAGGGCATAAAAAGTATAGATTTAAAAATAATGGAAATAGGTGAGAAAAGAAAAATCTATATAAATTATTGGAAAAAACAAAAAGGAGGGGGAAGAAACGGAAAGGGGGTGGGGATGGAGGAGGGAGTTCAAGATCTAAAATTGTTGAACTCAATATTCCAGAAGGCTGTAAAGTGCCTAGTCGGAAGATGAGGTTCCGTTCCTCCAGTTTGCGTTGAGCTTCACTGGAACAATGCAGCAAGCCAAGGACAGACATGTGGGCAAGAGAGCAGGGTGGAGTGTTAAAATGGCAAGCAACAGGGAGGTCTGGGTGATACCTGCGGACAGATCGCAGGTGTTCTGCAAAGCGGTCACCCAGTCTGCGTTTGGTCTCTCCAATGTAGAGGAAACTGCATTGGGAGCAACAAATGCAGTAGACTAAGTTGAAGGAAGTGCAAGTGAAATGCTGCTTCACTTGAAAGGAGTGTTTGGGCCCTTGGACAGTGAGGAGAGAGGAAGTGAAGGGGCAGGTGTTGCATATCTTGCGTTCGCATGGGGAGGTGCCGTAGGAGGGGGTTGAGGAGTAGGGGGTGATGGAGGAGTGGACCAGGGAATGATCTCTATGGAATGCCGCCGGGGGGGGGGGGGGTGAAGGGAAGATTTGTTTGGTGGTGGCATCATGCTGGAGTTGGCGGAAATGGTGGAGAATGATCCTTTGAATGCGGAGGCTGGTGGGGTGATAAGTGAGGACAAGGGGGACCCTATCATGTTTCTGGGAGGGAGGAGAAGGCATGAGGGCGGATGCGTGGGAGATGGGCCGGACACAGTTGAGGGCCCTGTCAACTACCATGGGTGGAAAACCACTGTTAAGGAAGAAGGAGGACATTTTCTCCTTGTCACTTTATTGGGTATGTGGAACATTCCTTGTTCCAGTCCTACTCCGGCGCCCTCCCACAACTCTTTCTCTGATACATCGATGATTACTTCGGTGCTACTTCATGCTCTCGTCGGGACTTGGAAAAATTTATTAATTTTGCTTCCAATCTCCACCCTTCCATCATTTTCACATGGTCCATCTCTGACAATTCCCGTTCCTTGACCGCTTTGTCTCAATTTCTGGTGATAGACTTCCACCAATATACATTCCAAGCCTACCGACTCCCACAACTATCTCGACTACAGCTCCTCACACCCTGCTTCCTGTAAGGACTCCATCCCATTCTCTCAGTTCCTTTGCCTCCGTCGCATCTGTTCTGATGATGCTACCTTCAAAAACAGTTCCTCTGACATGTCCTCCTTCTTCATTAACCGTAGTTTTTCACCCACAGTAGTTGACAGGGCTCTCAACCGTGTCCGGCTCATCTCCCGCGCATCTGCCCTCACGCCTTGTCCTCCCTCCCAGAAACATGATAGGGTCCCCCTTGTCCTCACTTATCACCCCACCAGCCTCCGCATTCAAAGGATCATCCTCCGCCATTTCCGCCAACTCCAGCATGATGCCACCACCAAACACATCTTCCCTTCACCCCTCCCTGGTGGCATTCCGTAGGGATCGTTCCCTCTCTGACACCCTGGTCCACTCCTCCATCACCCCCTACTCCGCAACCCCCTCCTATGGCACCTCCCCATGCGAACGCAAGATATGCAACACCTGCCCCTTCACTTCCTCTCTCCTCACCGTCCAAGGGCCCAAACACTCCTTTCAAGTGAAGCAGCATTTCACTTGCACTTCCTTCAACTTAGTCTACTGCATTTGTTGCTCCCAATGCAGTTTCCTCTACATTGGAGAGACCAAACGCAGACTGGGTGACCGCTTTGCAGAACACCTGCGGTCTGTCCGCAAGTATCACCCAGACCTCCCTGTCGCTTGCCATTTTAACACTCCACCCTGCTCCCTTGCCCACATGTCTGTCCTTGGCTTGCTGCATTGTTTCAGTGAAGCTCAACGCAACCTGGAGGAACAGCACCTCATCTTCCGACTAGGCACTTTACAGCCTTCCGGACTGAATATTGAGTTCAACAATTTTAGATCTTGAACTCCTTCCTCCATCCCCACCCCCTTTCCGTTTCTTCCCCCTCCTTTTTGTTTTTTCCAATAATTTATATAGATTTTTCTTTTCCCACCTATTTCCATTATTTTTAAATCTATACTTTTTATGCCCTTTTAGTCTTATTTCAGCCCACCCCCAATAGAGCTACTGTACCTTGCTTGTCCTGCTAACCATTCTTAATTAGCACATTCTTTTAGATAATATCACCACCTTCAACACCTCTTTGTTCTTTTGTCTGTGACATCTTTTGGTTATCTCCTCCTATCACTGCTTGCTTGAACCAACAACCACCCTTCTTTCCACCAAACCCCACCCCCTTAAACCAGCTTATATTTCACCCCTCTCCTATTTTTACTTAGTTCTTGGAAGGGTCATTCGGACTCAAAACGTTAACTGTGTTCCTCTCCGCCGATGCTGCCAGACCTGCTGAGTTTTTCCAGGTATTTTTTATTTTTTCTTTATAATTTGCTGTTGTGACAACTAAATTAAGCCAATGTTCCAAAAACTATTAAAAGAAATCCTTTGGGAATAGTTCACAGTTTACATGGAATTCTCTTAATGAAGCCAAATCATATGGTACGTTTAAAACACTTATAACATTGATTGATTTAGAATTTCTCTGTGATCAGGTTTAGTCCTTCTGTGCAAGACCAAACAGAGAGTACATGTTCTAGTGCTCGTAAAAGCAGCTGCCGCAAGTGCAAAATCTCACTCAACTCCTCATATACGTTTGAAACAATATACTTTATAAATTAAGAAATTGAAGAATTAATCTTGTAATCCGACCTTGCCTTTCAGTTGACCGCTGGAAATTGCTGTTTATGGCATCATTGAGCCTGGATATCAAGCAGCACAAACTTCCAGAAGCAAAAGCTGATCTTAAAAAATAGCTGTATTTTATCATTTCAGGCTCTTGAATGTAAACTCATTCATTTTCTTCCCAAACAGATAAAACTTGCAAATGAAAGATAATGGATCAGAATTTGCGCAGCAGGGCATCTCACTGTGAGCTAGATCTGAGGATAGAGGAAGAATCAGAATGGAGAAGTAAATAGGATGAATTAGTGTCAAACTAGATCTGGAAAAAATAAAGAGAGGGAAAGAAAGTTTGGAGTTGCTGGAAACTACAATGAGTTCGCACATTGACCTTTCACCTTCTGGATCCAGGTTTGAATCCAACTTGGATTGATAAAGGCTATGCTCTGATGTTTGGAAAGATGCTGCATGAAATTTAGGCAACCTCCAGCGAGTTTCAGATGGACAGAGGATCAACATACCTCACACTGATGCTCCATTCCTTAGGAGTAACCCTTATCTTATCTCTTGGCAGGAATATAACTGATATAACGCCACTTGATTTCTCCTCCTTCCCATCACCCCCCTCTCAAAAACATTAAGAAATAATGAGGCTTTTTTTGCATATCGAAGATCAATGGGATGAAGCCAAAAAACAACCAGAAGTTTAAGTTTGTCATTAGATTAAGTATTTTCACTTTATTTTTAATAAAATCATCAATTTGCTGTTTTTGAGTATGCTGTAAAAATTAACCAAATGTGTTGTGGTAACAAGATGAAAATTGAAAATGATGGACTAACAGTAAACTTTAGGACTTTAGTTTAGGACTGCCTACATTAAACAACTGTGAACTTAATGCAGACACCACTACAATAAGAAATTCTTATCTCAGTGCAGAAATGAAGCAGTGCGTTCTGCCAGGATCAATCAATGTGTAAAAGAACTTTTATCTGTGGTATTTATATGGGTTACATTTATCTATTAACATATCTATTTTCAAGATTATACGAAATAACTTATTTCAATGGATCACTAATTTTGTCAATGTATGAGGTGAGGTCATTTTCAGAATTTTGTTTGTTGACAGTTACAACAGCACCCCCCTGTGGATTGAAAGGATAACCATGTTACTTTTTGACGATAAACAATTAGTAAATAGATGCTGGAAATCGGAAAACAAAAACAGAAGAAGATGGAAATGCTCAGGAGGTCGGGCAACATCTGTGGAGAAATAGGAATCAGTTGATTTTTCAGGTTTACGACCCTTCCTTGGGTAGTGCCTTTTCAATCTTATCTCTTGGCAGGAAAATAACTGAAGTAATGCCACTTGATTTCTCCTCCTTCCCACCACCACCCTCTCAAAAAAATTAAGAGGCAATGAGTTTTTTTTTGCATATCAAGGATCAATGTAGCACATGTATCAAGGCACAAACATTAGTAGGGTGAATCCAAAAAACAGCCAGGAGTTTAAGTTTGTCATTAGACTATATATTTTCACTTTATTTTTAATAAAATCATTTTATTTTTTTGAGCGTGATAGCACAGAGTTGATAGCCACAACTTTGAGGAAAAGCAAAGAAAGAAATAAAACTAAACTTAGCAGTTAATCGACTGCAGTGCTTGCAAGGGTCCATCATTATCATCAACTTTATTCTAATGTTGGAAACACCACGGTTGGTAATATCTGGTGAAAGAATGGTTTCCAATATACAACTGGCTGGTATGTTATGAGTTGTGCTGATTCAGTGAGTGATGGGCTGCACTGATGGCAGCTTTGTGTTTAGTGTTTAAAACAAAGCAGCAAATCTAGGCTAAAAAATTAGGAAAAATTGATTTTAGATTATTGAGGATTTGTTTAAATAAACACATTCTCTGGAATAATTTTGGGGAATGGTAGGTTGAGGGGCTCCCCATGGAATTAAATACAAATTAGTGCTGTTGTAGTGTAGTTGACAAAACTTTCATCACATGACAGCATAAGCAGTACAACAATTATTATAGCAACAGTTGTCAGGTAGATCAAATCACATGATCAGATGAAGCAATCACGACAGATGCTGAACAATTTAATTGCTACTAGTCAATATAGACTGCAATGTTTATCAATATGTGACTTATTAAGGTTAGCTCTGAGGGTAGTTAAGTTAAGATTTGTGGAACTTTTTTAAAGTACTATTTACTGTGTGAAGCCATTCTTGTGTTTAAATGTAATTGTGTTTTTTTCTTCTTTTATTCTTTAAATAAATGTTTACCTTACTATAAAATCATCACAAGTAGTTGGGGAAATTATTTCCTGATTTCAGAACCGCTCCTCATACTATACAAATTGCAAAAACATTTTGGCAGCTGTTCAAGTTTCCCTCAGGGATTTGAGCAGCTCAGCATTTACCATCCGCCATGCGATAACAGGGAAGGGAATGTGCACTCCATTCATTCCTAGAGTGGACTTGAATTTTCTTTTTCCATGGTGTTCACCATGTTCTCGCTGGACGTATATGTTTCACAAAAGGAACCTTCCTTCCCACTTGTTTCATAATTTCAGCCGAACATTTGTTTGCTGTTTTATTTTCAAATCATTTTTCAAGCTTATGAATATTTTCACTCAGCTCAATGGTTCACAGCATATCTGAGACATGCAGTGCTTTTTCTTCTAGTTCCTTGAGCTTCAATATCGGATTTACATTTTCCAAGCTTATTTCTGTCTTTTCTTTCTGTGGCGGCAGCTTGGAAAGTTTGACGCTTTTTCCTTTCGCTGCCTTCTCATTTTCATTCAGCTGGTTCTTCAGCTCTTCAATCTTTTTCTTGTAGCTTTCAGCTTCCTCCTGGAATACGGAACATTGCTGAGTCTTCTCTGCCAAGTGGTTCTTCAGCTTGTTCAGGGTGATGTTAAATTCATTTTGCTTCTCTTTGTAATTTTCCTGAAGAATAAATTTTGACCTATGAGATTCTTGTAGGATGTGAAGGTCTTTCAACAGGTTTTCCTTTTCTTTGCAAAGCTCGCTTGCTTCATCTTAAGTTTTCCTGTAACTCAGCAGAGTCTCCCGAGCTTCTTCTGCTGTTCAAGACTGTCTTAATTTTCATATTACTGAATGTTTGTGCTCCCTTTTGCATTTGATCTTGAAGGACAAGCAGCTTTTCTTTCAGTTATTTATTTTCTTGTTGACCTCTTGCCAACTCATTCTGGGCTTTAGTGCATCATTTCATTGCTACTGATAATTTCAAAGCAGCTTTTTCTGAAGTAATATTCAACATCCTTTTTAGCTCCTCATGTTTTTCCATGGCTACATATTGATTCTTCAAGGAGTATTTCAGGGGTGCAACTTCTTTGCATACCTTTTCCACCTGGTTGTACATCTGACTGAGTTTTCTCAACTCCTGCTTTGATTTGCCATCTATGGAATTGAGGGTCATTATTTCCCTCTGATGCCTTTGTGTCGTTTCTGCAATTTGTTTGTTCAGGTCTCCAATGAACCTAGCTGTTCGAGACTTCAGTTTATCATGTGCTTTCATAAGTATATGCTCAGCTTGAATCTTGTACTTCAAATCTTCCAGTTCAGCTCTGATGCGAACATTTTCCTGTGGCACAGCCTCATTTACTTTTTGCATGCTTTGCTTACTTTGAGCTACCTGAGATAGCTTTCCTTCATTCATGGCCATCTGCTCACTCCACACTGCCACCTGCTTTTGCAGCTTGGGTACAGTGTCAGCATTTTCAAAAAGCTCTATTTTTAAGACTTTCAGTTGCTTCTCAGCCATTTCTTTCTTCTGCACTAAACTCTTCAAGTTTAAAATATTTGCCAAAGCCTTTTAGTATCTCAAATGTTGCTGAGTATTGATCTATACATTGAATGTTGAGTACTCCACCAGTAAACGAACGAAAGATGAAAAAAAAGTTATCAACCTGTACTTTTTCCTGATTTGTTAGTTAATTCTGTAATTCTCTTATAAACTAAAAATTGTTCTCTCCAAGACTCCCATTCTTGTACCTGGTTTAGCCATTTCCTTATCCAAAACGTGTCTGGCTCTTCTAATTTTCTGTCTATGACTAATTTTTTATTCTTATAGTCACAGCTTTAAATATTGTTGCCCCTTTCAGCCTGTCGGTTTTTTGTCTGTGATTTTCCTATGCTTTTTTGGGTTCGACAGGATCCTTGCAATATTGACTGTTTTTTAACCTTTTTAAAGAAAATACTGCAGCAGGTTCTGCCTCTTATTTTTTGTTTGAACTCTGCAAGAACTTTTAAAACAGCAGTGATTTGTTCCTCTGTACAAGAAGCCAGGGACTCGAACTCTGCAGGCTTTTTCCTTTTTAAAAAAAATTGCGTTCTGCAAGTTACCCTTTTTACTCTGCAGTTTTTCCTCTGCTCTGTCTACTTTTTTGCAGGGTTTTTTTTAACCTTGCAACTGTCTTCCAGCTTCTGCAATCTGCTGAGCCCCCGGGACCACCACCTATTCTACAATGTAAGTACAGCTTCTTCTTTGTAATTTTGATTACCATCTTGTGAACTGACCAGGCTCTTTGACTTTGTGTCACTCAGCATCTTGCAATTCTTTATAATTTTGCTCACTGTCTTATGATCTGACCAGGCTCTTCACACTGTGTGACTCAGGGTCTTGCAATGGACCTCCACTCATTCTAGTGGATTCCTCAACCGTTAAGTAAGTTCTACAACTGTTTCTTCAATTCTTCTTAGGTGCACATCTCTCTGGTCAGGCTTCAGCTGCTTTCAGTTTTTCATACCTTGGGATTCTGTTTTGGGTTCATCATTTAAATGCCACCTTTCTACCGCTGCTGATCACCATGTTGTGGTTTGGGTTCGTTTGATGTCTCAACGATGAGATCTTGAGACTTGTTTATGTTTAAACGTGCCATTTATTGTTTCACTTTAACTATGTGCAAATCCCAGCTAATGTCATGCATGGTGCTGCTGCCATGCAGATAGGCTGCTTCTTTCTAGAGTGCTCTTTCTAGACTGTTCTCTCAGTCTACTACCATGTGAGTCTATACATCATACCATGGGTGATGCTATTCTCCAGTCCCTTGTTAACCCTCGCTCTGCCAAGCACCTTTATATTACAATGGCATGCAGGCACATACAACACAGCTGATTTCTAGGCTACAAATTAGGTAGATAAGAATGGAACCAGGTGAGTGAAGTCCCATTCAGCTGGAGAACGGTAGAGAAACATTGGAAGAGAATGGTGTAGTGAACTTGTGTAAAAACTAGTTCTAAATTGCTGATGGAAGCGAATAACAACACCCTTCCTGAGAAAATATCCAATCCTGTTTGTAACATCACTGTATTGTTATACATTGGCATGCTGAAATAGCTGAACAATTGGTTCTTGCAAGGCCAATGAGATACTCAAAGGAGCTCAGAAGTCCATGTTACTGGTCTGATAGGATAATGTTAATAAACACTATTTTTCATTTTTCTTCAATGAATAATAATTTTAACATTTTAAGCAGCCATGAATGTGGAAATCAGTTCAAACTAGTAGTACTAACTAGTCCATGGATCCTTTGTTTTATAGAAGATTGCTTAGGAGTTACTTTATTTCATTTTATGACAGATGGAAACTGAATTACTTAATCTTAATTCCTTCTCCGGGTGCTCATTTTCAAATATTTTACCCAACTCTTTCTCTCAAGAGGATCTGATTCTCATGATATTTTTATCATAAAGTTATTTTTTAATAATCAGGTCAGATATCACATCACCAAATGCGAAATCAAGCATAATTTGTTGTTCCCCAATTAATGTAAGACCCTAAGAAATAGGAACAGGAGTAGGCCATTCAGCCCTTTGAACCTGCTCCACCATTCAGTAAAATCATGGCCAATCTGATGGTGACTTCAACTACACTTCCTTGCCTGCACCTCTCCACCCCCCTCCCTCCCAGTTCTTATACCAACTAAAATAAAATATAGCGCCAGAGTGGGTCCATGTTCCAAAACAGTTAGACAATATAATTTCAGTTCAACTTTTCTCAGATCTATTTGAAAAACGTGACGGCCATTTGTGATATATAAGATGTATGACAGGCAGATTTAGCTAAACCGGGGAGGGGGGGGATGGGGGGGGGGAGGGGGGGGAAGAGAGAGAGAGAGAGAGAGAGAGAGAGAAAGAGGGGAGAAGATGTGTCTCGCTCCAGCACCTCATTGACAGCTGAAGGAGAGAGAAAAGAGGGGAGAAGATGTGTCTCTCTCCATCACCTCATTGACAGCTGAAGGAGAGAGAGAGAGAGAGAGAGAGAGGGGAGAAGATGTGTCTCTCTCCATCAGCTCATTGACAGCTGAGAGGGAGAAAGAGAAAGAGGGGAGAAGATGTGTCTCTCTCCATCACCTCATTGACAGCTGAGAGAGAGAAAGAGGGGATAAGATGTGTCTCTCTCCATCACCTCATTGACAGCTGAAGGAGAGACAGAGAGAGATGTGTCTCTCTCCATCATCTCATTAACAGCTGAGAGAGAGAAAGAGAGAGTGGAGAAGATGTGTCTCTCCATCACCTCATTGACAGCTGAGAGAGTGAAAGAGGGGAGATGTCTCTCTCCATCACCTCATTGACAGCTCAGAGAGAGAGAGAAAGAGGGGAGATGTGTCTCTCTCCATCACCTCATTGACAGCTGAAAGAGAGAAAGAGAAAGAGGGGAGAAGATGTGTCTCTCTACATCACCTCATTGACAGCTCAGAGAGAGAAAGAAAGAAGGGAGATTGTCTCTCTCCATCACCTCATTGACAGCTGAGAGAGTAAAAGAGGGGAGATGTGTCTCTCTCCATCACCTCATTGACAGCTGAGAGAGAGAAAGAGGGGATAAGATGTGTCTCTCTCCATCACCTCATTGACAGCTGAGAGAGAGAAAGAAAGAAGGGAGATGTGTCTCTCTCCATCACCTCATTGACAGCTGAGAGAGAGAAAGAAAGAAGGGAGATGTGTCTCTCTCCATCACCTCATTGACAGCTGAGAGAGAGAAAGAGGGGATAAGATGTGTCTCTCTCCATCACCTCATTGACAGCTGAAGGAGAGAGAGAGAGAGAAAGAGGGGAGAAGATGTGTCTCTCTCCATCGTCTCATTGACAGCTGAGAGAGAGAGAGTGGAGATGTGTCTCTCCATCACCTCATTGACAGCTGAGAGAGTGAAAGAGGGGAGATGTCTCTCTCCATCACCTCATTGACAGCTCAGAGAGAGAGAGAGAAAGAGGGGAGATGTGTCTCTCTCCATCACCTCATTGACAGCTGAAAGAGAGAAAGAGGGGAGATGTGTCTCTCTCCATCACCTCATTGACAGCTGAGAGAGAAAGAAAGAAGGGAGATGTGTCTCTCTCCATCACCTCATTGACAGCTGAGAGAGCAAAAGAGGGGAGATGTGTCTCTCTCCATCATCTCATTGACAGCTGAGAGAGAGAAAGAGGGGATAAGATGTGTCTCTCTCCATCACCTCATTGACAGCTGAGGGAGAGAGAGAGGGGAGAAGATGTGTCTCTCTCCATCACCTCATTGACAGCTGAGAGAGAGAAAGAAAGAAGGGAGATGTGTCTCTCTCCATCACCTCATTGACAGCTGAGAGAGAGAAAGAGGGGAGATGTGTCTCTCTCCATCAGCTCATTGACAGCTGAGGGAGAGAAAGAGGGGAGATGTGTCTCTCTCCATCACCTCATTGACAGCTGAGAGAGAGAAAGAGGGGATAAGATGTGTCTCTCTCCATCACCTCATTGACAGCTGAGAGAGAGAGTGGAGAAGATGTGTCTCTCCATCACCTCATTGACAGCTCAGAGAGAGAAAGAAAGAAGGGAGATGTGTCTCTCTCCATCACCTCATTGACAGCTCAGAGAGAGAGAGAAAGAGGGGAGATGTGTCTCTCTCCATCACATCATTGACAGCTGAAAGAGAGAAAGAGAAAGAGGGGAGAAGATGTGTCTCTCTCCATCACCTCATTGACAGCTCAGAGAGAGAAAGAAAGAAGGGAGATGTGTCTCTCTCCATCACCTCATTGACAGCTGAGAGAGTAAAAGAGGGGAGATGTGTCTCTCTCCATCACTTCATTGACAGCTGAGAGAGAGAAAGAGGGGATAAGATGTGTCTCTCTCCATCACCTCATTGACAGCTGAGAGAGAGAAAGAAAGAAGGGAGATGTGTCTCTCTCCATCACCTCATTGACAGCTGAGAGAGAGAAAGAGGGGATAAGATGTGTCTCTCTCCATCACCTCATTGACAGCTGAAGGAGAGACAGAGAGAGATGTGTCTCTCTCCATCATCTCATTGACAGATGAGAGAGAGAAAGAGAGAGTGGAGAAGATGTGTCTCTCCATCACCTCATTGACAGCTGAGAGAGTGAAAGAGGGGAGATGTCTCTCTCCATCACCTCATTGACAGCTCAGAGAGAGAGAGAAAGAGGGGAGATGTGTCTCTCTCCATCACCTCATTGACAGCTGAAAGAGAGAAAGAGAAAGAGGGGAGAAGATGTGTCTCTCTACATCACCTCATTGACAGCTCAGAGAGAGAAAGAAAGAAGGGAGATTGTCTCTCTCCATCACCTCATTGACAGCTGAGAGAGTAAAAGAGGGGAGATGTGTCTCTCTCCATCACCTCATTGACAGCTGAGAGAGAGAAAGAGGGGATAAGATGTGTCTCTCTCCATCACCTCATTGACAGCTGAGAGAGAGAAAGAAAGAAGGGAGATGTGTCTCTCTCCATCACCTCATTGACAGCTGAGAGAGAGAAAGAGGGGATAAGATGTGTCTCTCTCCATCACCTCATTGACAGCTGAAGGAGAGAGAGAGAGAGAAAGAGGGGAGAAGATGTGTCTCTCTCCATCGTCTCATTGACAGCTGAGAGAGAGAGAGTGGAGATGTGTCTCTCCATCACCTCATTGACAGCTGAGAGAGTGAAAGAGGGGAGATGTCTCTCTCCATCACCTCATTGACAGCTCAGAGAGAGAGAGAGAAAGAGGGGAGATGTGTCTCTCTCCATCACCTCATTGACAGCTGAAAGAGAGAAAGAGGGGAGATGTGTCTCTCTCCATCACCTCATTGACAGCTGAGAGAGAAAGAAAGAAGGGAGATGTGTCTCTCTCCATCACCTCATTGACAGCTGAGAGAGCAAAAGAGGGGAGATGTGTCTCTCTCCATCATCTCATTGACAGCTGAGAGAGAGAAAGAGGGGATAAGATGTGTCTCTCTCCATCACCTCATTGACAGCTGAGGGAGAGAGAGAGGGGAGAAGATGTGTCTCTCTCCATCATCTCATTGACAGCTGAAAGAGAGAAAGTGAAAGAGGGGAGAAGATGTGTCTCTCTCCATCACCTCATTGACAGCTGAGAGAGAGAAAGAAAGAAGGGAGATGTGTCTCTCTCCATCACCTCATTGACAGCTGAGAGAGAGAAAGAGGGGAGATGTGTCTCTCTCCATCAGCTCATTGACAGCTGAGGGAGAGAAAGAGGGGAGATGTGTCTCTCTCCATCACCTCATTGACAGCTGAGAGAGAGAAAGAGGGGATAAGATGTGTCTCTCTCCATCACCTCATTGACAGCTGAGAGAGAGAGAGTGGAGAAGATGTGTCTCTCCATCACCTCATTGACAGCTCAGAGAGAGAAAGAAAGAAGGGAGATGTGTCTCTCTCCATCACCTCATTGACAGCTCAGAGAGAGAGAGAAAGAGGGGAGATGTGTCTCTCTCCATCACCTCATTGACAGCTGAAAGAGAGAAAGAGGGGATAAGATGTGTCTCTCTCCATCACCTCATTGACAGCTGAGAGAGAGAAAGAAAGAAGGGAGATGTGTCTCTCTCCATCACCTCATTGACAGCTGAGAGAGAGAAAGAGGGGATAAGATGTGTCTCTCTCCATCACCTCATTGACAGCTGAGAGAGAGAAAGAAAGAAGGGAGATGTGTCTCTCTCCATCACCTCATTGACAGCTGAGAGAGAGAAAGAGGGGATAAGATGTGTCTCTCTCCATCACCTCATTGACAGCTGAAGGAGAGAGAGAGAGAGAAAAAGAGGGGAGAAGATGTGTCTCTCTCCATCATCTCATTGACAGCTGAGAGAGAGAGTGGAGAAGATGTGTCTCTCCATCACCTCATTGACAGCTGAGAGAGTGAAAGAGGGGAGATGTCTCTCTCCATCACCTCATTGACAGCTCAGAGAGAGAGAGAGAGAGAAAGAGGGGAGATGTGTCTCTCTCCATCACCTCATTGACAGCTGAGAGAGAGAAAGAAAGAAGGGAGATGTGTCTCTCTCCATCACCTCATTGACAGCTGAGAGAGTAAAAGAGGGGAGATGTGTCTCTCTCCATCACCTCATTGACAGCTGAGAGAGAGAAAGAGGGGATAAGATGTGTCTCTCTCCATCACCTCATTGACAGCTGAGGGAGAGAAAGAGGGGAGATGTGTCTCTCTCCATCACCTCATTGACAGCTGAGGGAGAGAAAGAGGGGAGATGCGTCTCTCTCCATCACCTCATTGACAGCTGAGAGAGAGAAAGAAAGAAGGGAGATGTGTCTCTCTCCATCACCTCATTGACAGCTGAAGGAGAGAGAGAGAGAGAGAGAGAAAGAGAGAGGAGATGTGTCTCTCTCCATCATCTCATTGACAGCTGAGAGAGAGAGAGTGGAGAAGATGTGTCTCTCCATCACCTCATTGACAGCTCAGAGAGAAAGAAAGAAGGGAGATGTGTCTCTCTCCATCACCTCATTGACAGCTGAGAGAGTAAAAGAGGGGAGATGTGTCTCTCTCCATCACCTCATTGACAGCTGAGAGAGTAAAAGAGGGGAGATGTGTCTCTCTCCATCACCTCATTGACAGCTCAGAGAGTAAAAGAGGGGAGATGTGTCTCTCTCCATCACCTCATTGACAGCTGAGAGAGTAAAAGAGGGGAGATGTGTCTCTCTCCATCACTTCATTGACAGCTGAGAGAGAGAAAGAGGGGATAAGATGTGTCTCTCTCCATCACCTCATTGACAGCTGAGAGAGAGAAAGAAAGAAGGGAGATGTGTCTCTCTCCATCACCTCATTGACAGCTCAGAGAGAGAAAGAGGGGATAAGATGTGTCTCTCTCCATCACCTCATTGACAGCTGAGAGAGAGAAAGAGGGGATAAGATGTGTCTCTCTCCGTCATCTCATTGACAGCTGAGAGAGAGAGAGTGGAGAAGATGTCTCTCTCCATCACCTCATTGACAGCTGAGAGAGAGAGAGAGAAAGAGGGGGGATGTGTCTCTCTCCATCACCTCATTGACAGCTGAGGGAGAGAAAGAGGGGAGATGTGTCTCTCTCCATCACCTCATTGACAGCTGAAAGAGAGAAAGAGAAAGAGGGGAGAAGATGTGTCTCTCTCCATCACCTCATTGACAGCTGAGAGAGTAAAAGAGGGGAGATGTGTCTCTCTCCATCACCTCATTCACAGCTGAGGGAGAGAAAGAGGGGATAAGATGTGTCTCTCTCCATCACCTCATTGACAGCTGAGGGAGAGAAAGAGGGGAGATGTGTCTCTCTCCATCACCTCATTGACAGCTGAGGGAGAGAAAGAGGGGAGATGCGTCTCTCTCCATCACCTCATTGACAGCTGAGAGAGAAAGAGGGGAGAAGATGTGTCTCTCTCCATCATCTCATTGACAGCTCAGAGAGAGAGAGAGAGGGGAGAAGATGTGTCTCTCCATCATCTCATTGACAGCTCAGAGAGAGAAAGAAAGAAGGGAGATGTGTCTCTCTCCATCACCTCATTGACAGCTGAGAGAGAGAAAGAGGGGATAAGATGTGTCTCTCTCCATCACCTCATTGACAGCTGAAGGAGAGAGAGAGAGAGAGAGGGGGGAGATGTGTCTCTCTCCATCATCTCATTGACAGCTGAGAGAGCGAGAGTGGAGAAGATGTGTCTCTCCATCACCTCATTGACAGCTCAGAGAGAGAAAGAAAGAAGGGAGATGTGTCTCTCTCCATCACCTCATTGACAGCTGAGAGAGTAAAAGAGGGGAGATGTGTCTCTCTCCATCACCTCATTGACAGCTGAGAGTGTAAAAGAAGGGAGATGTGTCTCTCTCCATCACCTCATTGACAGCTGAGAGAGAGAAAGAGGGGATAAGATGTGTCTCTCTCCATCACCTCATTGACAGCTGAAAGAGAGAAAGAGAAAGAGGGGAGAAGATGTGTCTCTCTCCATCACCTCATTGACAGCTGAGAGAGTAAAAGAGGGGAGATGTGTCTCTCTCCATCACCTCATTGACAGCTGAGGGAGAGAAAGAGGGGAGATGTGTCTCTCTCCATCACCTCATTGACAGCTCAGAGAGAGAGAGAGAAAGAGGGGAGATGTGTCTCTCTCCATCACCTCATTGACAGCTGAAAGAGAGAAAGAGGGGAGATGTGTCTCTCTCCATCACCTCATTGACAGCTGAGAGAGAAAGAAAGAAGGGAGATGTGTCTCTCTCCATCACCTCATTGACAGCTGAGAGAGCAAAAGAGGGGAGATGTGTCTCTCTCCATCATCTCATTGACAGCTGAGAGAGAGAAAGAGGGGATAAGATGTGTCTCTCTCCATCACCTCATTGACAGCTGAGGGAGAGAGAGAGGGGAGAAGATGTGTCTCTCTCCATCATCTCATTGACAGCTGAAAGAGAGAAAGTGAAAGAGGGGAGAAGATGTGTCTCTCTCCATCACCTCATTGACAGCTGAGAGAGAGAAAGAAAGAAGGGAGATGTGTCTCTCTCCATCACCTCATTGACAGCTGAGAGAGAGAAAGAGGGGAGATGTGTCTCTCTCCATCAGCTCATTGACAGCTGAGGGAGAGAAAGAGGGGAGATGTGTCTCTCTCCATCACCTCATTGACAGCTGAGAGAGAGAAAGAGGGGATAAGATGTGTCTCTCTCCATCACCTCATTGACAGCTGAGAGAGAGAGTGGAGAAGATGTGTCTCTCCATCACCTCATTGACAGCTCAGAGAGAGAAAGAAAGAAGGGAGATGTGTCTCTCTCCATCACCTCATTGACAGCTCAGAGAGAGAGAGAAAGAGGGGAGATGTGTCTCTCTCCATCACCTCATTGACAGCTGAAAGAGAGAAAGAGAAAGAGGGGAGAAGATGTGTCTCTCTCCATCACCTCATTGACAGCTCAGAGAGAGAAAGAAAGAAGGGAGATGTGTCTCTCTCCATCACCTCATTGACAGCTGAGAGAGTAAAAGAGGGGAGATGTGTCTCTCTCCATCACTTCATTGACAGCTGAGAGAGAGAAAGAGGGGATAAGATGTGTCTCTCTCCATCACCTCATTGACAGCTGAGAGAGAGAAAGAAAGAAGGGAGATGTGTCTCTCTCCATCACCTCATTGACAGCTGAGAGAGAGAAAGAGGGGATAAGATGTGTCTCTCTCCATCACCTCATTGACAGCTGAAGGAGAGACAGAGAGAGATGTGTCTCTCTCCATCATCTCATTGACAGATGAGAGAGAGAAAGAGAGAGTGGAGAAGATGTGTCTCTCCATCACCTCATTGACAGCTGAGAGAGTGAAAGAGGGGAGATGTCTCTCTCCATCACCTCATTGACAGCTCAGAGAGAGAGAGAAAGAGGGGAGATGTGTCTCTCTCCATCACCTCATTGACAGCTGAAAGAGAGAAAGAGAAAGAGGGGAGAAGATGTGTCTCTCTACATCACCTCATTGACAGCTCAGAGAGAGAAAGAAAGAAGGGAGATTGTCTCTCTCCATCACCTCATTGACAGCTGAGAGAGTAAAAGAGGGGAGATGTGTCTCTCTCCATCACCTCATTGACAGCTGAGAGAGAGAAAGAGGGGATAAGATGTGTCTCTCTCCATCACCTCATTGACAGCTGAGAGAGAGAAAGAAAGAAGGGAGATGTGTCTCTCTCCATCACCTCATTGACAGCTGAGAGAGAGAAAGAGGGGACAAGATGTGTCTCTCTCCATCACCTCATTGACAGCTGAAGGAGAGAGAGAGAGAGAAAGAGGGGAGAAGATGTGTCTCTCTCCATCGTCTCATTGACAGCTGAGAGAGAGAGAGTGGAGATGTGTCTCTCCATCACCTCATTGACAGATGAGAGAGTGAAAGAGGGGAGATGTCTCTCTCCATCACCTCATTGACAGCTCAGAGAGAGAGAGAGAAAGAGGGGAGATGTGTCTCTCTCCATCACCTCATTGACAGCTGAAAGAGAGAAAGAGGGGAGATGTGTCTCTCTCCATCACCTCATTGACAGCTGAGAGAGAAAGAAAGAAGGGAGATGTGTCTCTCTCCATCACCTCATTGACAGCTGAGAGAGCAAAAGAGGGGAGATGTGTCTCTCTCCATCATCTCATTGACAGCTGAGAGAGAGAAAGAGGGGATAAGATGTGTCTCTCTCCATCACCTCATTGACAGCTGAGGGAGAGAGAGAGGGGAGAAGATGTGTCTCTCTCCATCATCTCATTGACAGCTGAAAGAGAGAAAGTGAAAGAGGGGAGAAGATGTGTCTCTCCATCACCTCATTGACAGCTGAGAGAGAGAAAGAAAGAAGGGAGATGTGTCTCTCTCCATCACCTCACTGACAGCTGAGAGAGAGAAAGAGGGGAGATGTGTCTCTCTCCATCAGCTCATTGACAGCTGAGGGAGAGAAAGAGGGGAGATGTGTCTCTCTCCATCACCTCATTGACAGCTGAGAGAGAGAAAGAGGGGATAAGATGTGTCTCTCTCCATCACCTCATTGACAGCTGAGAGAGAGAGAGTGGAGAAGATGTGTCTCTCCATCACCTCATTGACAGCTCAGAGAGAGAAAGAAAGAAGGGAGATGTGTCTCTCTCCATCACCTCATTGACAGCTCAGAGAGAGAGAGAAAGAGGGGAGATGTGTCTCTCTCCATCACCTCATTGACAGCTGAAAGAGAGAAAGAGGGGATAAGATGTGTCTCTCTCCATCACCTCATTGACAGCTGAGAGAGAGAAAGAAAGAAGGGAGATGTGTCTCTCTCCATCACCTCATTGACAGCTGAGAGAGAGAAAGAGGGGATAAGATGTGTCTCTCTCCATCACCTCATTGACAGCTGAGAGAGAGAAAGAAAGAAGGGAGATGTGTCTCTCTCCATCACCTCATTGACAGCTGAGAGAGAGAAAGAGGGGATAAGATGTGTCTCTCTCCATCACCTCATTGACAGCTGAAGGAGAGAGAGAGAGAGAAAAAGAGGGGAGAAGATGTGTCTCTCTCCATCATCTCATTGACAGCTGAGAGAGAGAGTGGAGAAGATGTGTCTCTCCATCACCTCATTGACAGCTGAGAGAGTGAAAGAGGGGAGATGTCTCTCTCCATCACCTCATTGACAGCTCAGAGAGAGAGAGAGAGAGAAAGAGGGGAGATGTGTCTCTCTCCATCACCTCATTGACAGCTGAGAGAGAGAAAGAAAGAAGGGAGATGTGTCTCTCTCCATCACCTCATTGACAGCTGAGAGAGTAAAAGAGGGGAGATGTGTCTCTCTCCATCACCTCATTGACAGCTGAGAGAGAGAAAGAGGGGATAAGATGTGTCTCTCTCCATCACCTCATTGACAGCTGAGGGAGAGAAAGAGGGGAGATGTGTCTCTCTCCATCACCTCATTGACAGCTGAGGGAGAGAAAGAGGGGAGATGCGTCTCTCTCCATCACCTCATTGACAGCTGAGAGAGAGAAAGAAAGAAGGGAGATGTGTCTCTCTCCATCACCTCATTGACAGCTGAAGGAGAGAGAGAGAGAGAGAGAGAAAGAGAGAGGAGATGTGTCTCTCTCCATCATCTCATTGACAGCTGAGAGAGAGAGAGTGGAGAAGATGTGTCTCTCCATCACCTCATTGACAGCTCAGAGAGAAAGAAAGAAGGGAGATGTGTCTCTCTCCATCACCTCATTGACAGCTGAGAGAGTAAAAGAGGGGAGATGTGTCTCTCTCCATCACCTCATTGACAGCTGAGAGAGTAAAAGAGGGGAGATGTGTCTCTCTCCATCACCTCATTGACAGCTCAGAGAGTAAAAGAGGGGAGATGTGTCTCTCTCCATCACCTCATTGACAGCTGAGAGAGTAAAAGAGGGGAGATGTGTCTCTCTCCATCACTTCATTGACAGCTGAGAGAAAGAGGGGATAAGATGTGTCTCTCTCCATCACCTCATTGACAGCTGAGAGAGAGAAAGAAAGAAGGGAGATGTGTCTCTCTCCATCACCTCATTGACAGCTCAGAGAGAGAAAGAGGGGATAAGATGTGTCTCTCTCCATCACCTCATTGACAGCTGAGAGAGAGAAAGAGGGGATAAGATGTGTCTCTCTCCGTCATCTCATTGACAGCTGAGAGAGAGAGAGTGGAGAAGATGTCTCTCTCCATCACCTCATTGACAGCTCAGAGAGAGAGAGAGAAAGAGGGGGGATGTGTCTCTCTCCATCACCTCATTGACAGCTGAGGGAGAGAAAGAGGGGAGATGTGTCTCTCTCCATCACCTCATTGACAGCTGAAAGAGAGAAAGAGAAAGAGGGGAGAAGATGTGTCTCTCTCCATCACCTCATTGACAGCTGAGAGAGTAAAAGAGGGGAGATGTGTCTCTCTCCATCACCTCATTCACAGCTGAGGGAGAGAAAGAGGGGATAAGATGTGTCTCTCTCCATCACCTCATTGACAGCTGAGGGAGAGAAAGAGGGGAGATGTGTCTCTCTCCATCACCTCATTGACAGCTGAGGGAGAGAAAGAGGGGAGATGCGTCTCTCTCCATCACCTCATTGACAGCTGAGAGAGAAAGATGGGAGAAGATGTGTCTCTCTCCATCATCTCATTGACAGCTCAGAGAGAGAGAGAGAGGGGAGAAGATGTGTCTCTCCATCATCTCATTGACAGCTCAGAGAGAGAAAGAAAGAAGGGAGATGTGTCTCTCTCCATCACCTCATTGACAGCTGAGAGAGAGAAAGAGGGGATAAGATGTGTCTCTCTCCATCACCTCATTGACAGCTGAAGGAGAGAGAGAGAGAGAGAGGGGGGAGATGTGTCTCTCTCCATCATCTCATTGACAGCTGACAGAGCGAGAGTGGAGAAGATGTGTCTCTCCATCACCTCATTGACAGCTCAGAGAGAGAAAGAAAGAAGGGAGATGTGTCTCTCTCCATCACCTCATTGACAGCTGAGAGAGTAAAAGAGGGGAGATGTGTCTCTCTCCATCACCTCATTGACAGCTGAGAGTGTAAAAGAAGGGAGATGTGTCTCTCTCCATCACCTCATTGACAGCTGAGAGAGAGAAAGAGGGGATAAGATGTGTCTCTCTCCATCACCTCATTGACAGCTGAAAGAGAGAAAGAGAAAGAGGGGAGAAGATGTGTCTCTCTCCATCACCTCATTGACAGCTGAGAGAGTAAAAGAGGGGAGATGTGTCTCTCTCCATCACCTCATTGACAGCTGAGGGAGAGAAAGAGGGGAGATGTGTCTCTCTCCATCACCTCATTGACAGCTGAGAGAGTAAAAGAGGGGAGATGTGTCTCTCTCCATCACCTCATTGACAGCTGAGAGAGTAAAAGAGGGGAGATGTGTCTCTCTCCATCACCTCATTGACAGCTCAGAGAGAGAAAGAAAGAAGGGAGATGTGTCTCTCTCCATCACCTCATTGACAGCTCAGAGAGAGAGAGAAAGAGGGGAGATGTGTCTCTCTCCATCACCTCATTGACAGCTGAAAGAGTAAAAGAGGGGAGATGTGTCTCTCTCCATCACTTCATTGACAGCTGAGAGAGAGAAAGAGGGGATAAGATGTGTCTCTCTCCATCACCTCATTGACAGCTGAGAGAGAGAAAGAAAGAAGGGAGATGTGTCTCTCTCCATCACCTCATTGACAGCTGAGAGAGAGAAAGAGGGGATAAGATGTGTCTCTCTCCATCACCTCATTGACAGCTGAAGGAGAGACAGAGAGAGATGTGTCTCTCTCCATCATCTCATTGACAGATGAGAGAGAGAAAGAGAGAGTGGAGAAGATGTGTCTCTCCATCACCTCATTGACAGCTGAGAGAGTGAAAGAGGGGAGATGTCTCTCTCCATCACCTCATTGACAGCTCAGAGAGAGAGAGAAAGAGGGGAGATGTGTCTCTCTCCATCACCTCATTGACAGCTGAAAGAGAGAAAGAGAAAGAGGGGAGAAGATGTGTCTCTCTACATAACCTCATTGACAGCTCAGAGAGAGAAAGAAAGAAGGGAGATTGTCTCTCTCCATCACCTCATTGACAGCTGAGAGAGTAAAAGAGGGGAGATGTGTCTCTCTCCATCACCTCATTGACAGCTGAGAGAGAGAAAGAGGGGATAAGATGTGTCTCTCTCCATCACCTCATTGACAGCTGAAGGAGAGAGAGAGAGAGAAAAAGAGGGGAGAAGATGTGTCTCTCTCCATCATCTCATTGACAGCTGAGAGAGAGAGTGGAGAAGATGTGTCTCTCCATCACCTCATTGACAGCTGAGAGAGTGAAAGAGGGGAGATGTCTCTCTCCATCACCTCATTGACAGCTCAGAGAGAGAGAGAGAGAGAAAGAGGGGAGATGTGTCTCTCTCCATCACCTCATTGACAGCTGAGAGAGAGAAAGAAAGAAGGGAGATGTGTCTCTCTCCATCACCTCATTGACAGCTGAGAGAGTAAAAGAGGGGAGATGTGTCTCTCTCCATCACCTCATTGACAGCTGAGAGAGAGAAAGAGGGGATAAGATGTGTCTCTCTCCATCACCTCATTGACAGCTGAGGGAGAGAAAGAGGGGAGATGTGTCTCTCTCCATCACCTCATTGACAGCTGAGGGAGAGAAAGAGGGGAGATGCGTCTCTCTCCATCACCTCATTGACAGCTGAGAGAGAAAGAAAGAAGGGAGATTGTCTCTCTCCATCACCTCATTGACAGCTGAGAGAGTAAAAGAGGGGAGATGTGTCTCTCTCCATCACCTCATTGACAGCTGAGAGAGAGAAAGAGGGGATAAGATGTGTCTCTCTCCATCACCTCATTGACAGCTGAGAGAGAGAAAGAAAGAAGGGAGATGTGTCTCTCTCCATCACCTCATTGACAGCTGAGAGAGAGAAAGAGGGGATAAGATGTGTCTCTCTCCATCACCTCATTGACAGCTGAAGGAGAGAGAGAGAGAGAAAGAGGGGAGAAGATGTGTCTCTCTCCATCGTCTCATTGACAGCTGAGAGAGAGAGAGTGGAGATGTGTCTCTCCATCACCTCATTGACAGCTGAGAGAGTGAAAGAGGGGAGATGTCTCTCTCCATCACCTCATTGACAGCTCAGAGAGAGAGAGAGAAAGAGGGGAGATGTGTCTCTCTCCATCACCTCATTGACAGCTGAAAGAGAGAAAGAGGGGAGATGTGTCTCTCTCCATCACCTCATTGACAGCTGAGAGAGAAAGAAAGAAGGGAGATGTGTCTCTCTCCATCACCTCATTGACAGCTGAGAGAGCAAAAGAGGGGAGATGTGTCTCTCTCCATCATCTCATTGACAGCTGAGAGAGAGAAAGAGGGGATAAGATGTGTCTCTCTCCATCACCTCATTGACAGCTGAGGGAGAGAGAGAGGGGAGAAGATGTGTCTCTCTCCATCATCTCATTGACAGCTGAAAGAGAGAAAGTGAAAGAGGGGAGAAGATGTGTCTCTCTCCATCACCTCATTGACAGCTGAGAGAGAGAAAGAAAGAAGGGAGAGATGTGTCTCTCTCCATCACCTCATTGACAGCTGAGAGAGAGAAAGAGGGGAGATGTGTCTCTCTCCATCAGCTCATTGACAGCTGAGGGAGAGAAAGAGGGGATATGTGTCTCTCTCCATCACCTCATTGACAGCTGAGAGAGAGAAAGAGGGGATAAGATGTGTCTCTCTCCATCACCTCATTGACAGCTGAGAGAGAGAGAGTGGAGAAGATGTGTCTCTCCATCACCTCATTGACAGCTCAGAGAGAGAAAGAAAGAAGGGAGATGTGTCTCTCTCCATCACCTCATTGACAGCTCAGAGAGAGAGAGAAAGAGGGGAGATGTGTCTCTCTCCATCACCTCATTGACAGCTGAAAGAGAGAAAGAGGGGATAAGATGTGTCTCTCTCCATCACCTCATTGACAGCTGAGAGAGAGAAAGAAAGAAGGGAGATGTGTCTCTCTCCATCACCTCATTGACAGCTGAGAGAGAGAAAGAGGGGATAAGATGTGTCTCTCTCCATCACCTCATTGACAGCTGAGGAGAGAGAAAGAAAGAAGGGAGATGTGTCTCTCTCCATCACCTCATTGACAGCTGAGAGAGAGAAAGAGGGGATAAGATGTGTCTCTCTCCATCACCTCATTGACAGCTGAAGGAGAGAGAGAGAGAGAAAAAGAGGGGAGAAGATGTGTCTCTCTCCATCATCTCATTGACAGCTGAGAGAGAGAGTGGAGAAGATGTGTCTCTCCATCACCTCATTGACAGCTGAGAGAGTGAAAGAGGGGAGATGTCTCTCTCCATCACCTCATTGACAGCTCAGAGAGAGAGAGAGAGAGAAAGAGGGGAGATGTGTCTCTCTCCATCACCTCATTGACAGCTGAGAGAGAGAAAGAAAGAAGGGAGATGTGTCTCTCTCCATCACCTCATTGACAGCTGAGAGAGTAAAAGAGGGGAGATGTGTCTCTCTCCATCACCTCATTGACAGCTGAGAGAGAGAAAGAGGGGATAAGATGTGTCTCTCTCCATCACCTCATTGACAGCTGAGGGAGAGAAAGAGGGGAGATGTGTCTCTCTCCATCACCTCATTGACAGCTGAGGGAGAGAAAGAGGGGAGATGCGTCTCTCTCCATCACCTCATTGACAGCTGAGAGAGAGAAAGAAAGAAGGGAGATGTGTCTCTCTCCATCACCTCATTGACAGCTGAAGGAGAGAGAGAGAGAGAGAGAGAAAGAGAGAGGAGATGTGTCTCTCTCCATCATCTCATTGACAGCTGAGAGAGAGAGAGTGGAGAAGATGTGTCTCTCCATCACCTCATTGACAGCTCAGAGAGAAAGAAAGAAGGGAGATGTGTCTCTCTCCATCACCTCATTGACAGCTGAGAGAGTAAAAGAGGGGAGATGTGTCTCTCTCCATCACCTCATTGACAGCTGAGAGAGTAAAAGAGGGGAGATGTGTCTCTCTCCATCACCTCATTGACAGCTCAGAGAGTAAAAGAGGGGAGATGTGTCTCTCTCCATCACCTCATTGACAGCTGAGAGAGTAAAAGAGGGGAGATGTGTCTCTCTCCATCACCTCATTGACAGCTGTGAGAGTAAAAGAGGGGATAAGATGTGTCTCTCTCCATCACCTCATTGACAGCTCAGAGAGAGAAAGAAAGAAGGGAGATGTGTCTCTCTCCATCACCTCATTGACAGCTGAGAGAGAGAAAGAGGGGATAAGATGTGTCTCTCTCCGTCATCTCATTGACAGCTGAGAGAGAGAGAGTGGAGAAGATGTCTCTCTCCATCACCTCATTGACAGCTCAGAGAGAGAGAGAGAAAGAGGGGGGATGTGTCTCTCTCCATCACCTCATTGACAGCTGAGGGAGAGAAAGAGGGGAGATGTGTCTCTCTCCATCACCTCATTGACAGCTGAAAGAGAGAAAGAGAAAGAGGGGAGAAGATGTGTCTCTCTCCATCACCTCATTGACAGCTGAGAGAGTAAAAGAGGGGAGATGTGTCTCTCTCCATCACCTCATTCACAGCTGAGGGAGAGAAACAGGGGAGATGTGTCTCTCTCCATCACCTCATTGACAGCTGAGAGTGTAAAAGAAGGGAGATGTGTCTCTCTCCATCACCTCATTGACAGCTGAGAGAGAGAAAGAGGGGATAAGATGTGTCTCTCTCCATCACCTCATTGACAGCTGAAAGAGAGAAAGAGAAAGAGGGGAGAAGATGTGTCTCTCTCCATCACCTCATTGACAGCTGAGAGAGTAAAAGAGGGGAGATGTGTCTCTCTCCATCACCTCATTGACAGCTGAGGGAGAGAAAGAGGGGAGATGTGTCTCTCTCCATCACCTCATTGACAGCTGAGAGAGTAAAAGAGGGGAGATGTGTCTCTCTCCATCACCTCATTGACAGCTGAGAGAGTAAAAGAGGGGAGATGTGTCTCTCCATCACCTCATTGACAGCTCAGAGAGAGAAAGAAAGAAGGGAGATGTGTCTCTCTCCATCACCTCATTGACAGCTCAGAGAGAGAGAGAAAGAGGGGAGATGTGTCTCTCTCCATCACCTCATTGACAGCTGAAAGAGTAAAAGAGGGGAGATGTGTCTCTCTCCATCACTTCATTGACAGCTGAGAGAGAGAAAGAGGGGATAAGATGTGTCTCTCTCCATCACCTCATTGACAGCTGAGAGAGAGAAAGAAAGAAGGGAGATGTGTCTCTCTCCATCACCTCATTGACAGCTGAGAGAGAGAAAGAGGGGATAAGATGTGTCTCTCTCCATCACCTCATTGACAGCTGAAGGAGAGACAGAGAGAGATGTGTCTCTCTCCATCATCTCATTGACAGATGAGAGAGAGAAAGAGAGAGTGGAGAAGATGTGTCTCTCCATCACCTCATTGACAGCTGAGAGAGTGAAAGAGGGGAGATGTCTCTCTCCATCACCTCATTGACAGCTCAGAGAGAGAGAGAAAGAGGGGAGATGTGTCTCTCTCCATCACCTCATTGACAGCTGAAAGAGAGAAAGAGAAAGAGGGGAGAAGATGTGTCTCTCTACATCACCTCATTGACAGCTCAGAGAGAGAAAGAAAGAAGGGAGATTGTCTCTCTCCATCACCTCATTGACAGCTGAGAGAGTAAAAGAGGGGAGATGTGTCTCTCTCCATCACCTCATTGACAGCTGAGAGAGAGAAAGAGGGGATAAGATGTGTCTCTCTCCATCACCTCATTGACAGCTGAGAGAGAAAAAGAAAGAAGGGAGATGTGTCTCTCTCCATCACCTCATTGACAGCTGAGAGAGAGAAAGAGGGGATAAGATGTGTCTCTCTCCATCACCTCATTGACAGCTGAAGGAGAGAGAGAGAGAGAAAGAGGGGAGAAGATGTGTCTCTCTCCATCGTCTCATTGACAGCTGAGAGAGAGAGAGTGGAGATGTGTCTCTCCATCACCTCATTGACAGCTGAGAGAGTGAAAGAGGGGAGATGTCTCTCTCCATCACCTCATTGACAGCTCAGAGAGAGAAAGAGAAAGAGGGGAGATGTGTCTCTCTCCATCACCTCATTGACAGCTGAAAGAGAGAAAGAGGGGAGATGTGTCTCTCTCCATCACCTCATTGACAGCTGAGAGAGAAAGAAAGAAGGGAGATGTGTCTCTCTCCATCACCTCATTGACAGCTGAGAGAGCAAAAGAGGGGAGATGTGTCTCTCTCCATCATCTCATTGACAGCTGAGAGAGAGAAAGAGGGGATAAGATGTGTCTCTCTCCATCACCTCATTGACAGCTGAGGGAGAGAGAGAGGGGAGAAGATGTGTCTCTCTCCATCATCTCATTGACAGCTGAAAGAGAGAAAGTGAAAGAGGGGAGAAGATGTGTCTCTCTCCATCACCTCATTGACAGCTGAGAGAGAGAAAGAAAGAAGGGAGATGTGTCTCTCTCCATCACCTCATTGACAGCTGAGAGAGAGAAAGAGGGGAGATGTGTCTCTCTCCATCAGCTCATTGACAGCTGAGGGAGAGAAAGAGGGGAGATGTGTCTCTCTCCATCACCTCATTGACAGCTGAGAGAGAGAAAGAGGGGATAAGATGTGTCTCTCTCCATCACCTCATTGACAGCTGAGAGAGAGAGAGTGGAGAAGATGTGTCTCTCCATCACCTCATTGACAGCTCAGAGAGAGAAAGAAAGAAGGGAGATGTGTCTCTCTCCATCACCTCATTGACAGCTCAGAGAGAGAGAGAAAGAGGGGAGATGTGTCTCTCTCCATCACCTCATTGACAGCTGAAAGAGAGAAAGAGGGGATAAGATGTGTCTCTCTCCATCACCTCATTGACAGCTGAGAGAGAGAAAGAAAGAAGGGAGATGTGTCTCTCTCCATCACCTCATTGACAGCTGAGAGAGAGAAAGAGGGGATAAGATGTGTCTCTCTCCATCACCTCATTGACAGCTGAGAGAGAGAAAGAAAGAAGGGAGATGTGTCTCTCTCCATCACCTCATTGACAGCTGAGAGAGAGAAAGAGGGGATAAGATGTGTCTCTCTCCATCACCTCATTGACAGCTGAAGGAGAGAGAGAGAGAGAAAAAGAGGGGAGAAGATGTGTCTCTCTCCATCATCTCATTGACAGCTGAGAGAGAGAGTGGAGAAGATGTGTCTCTCCATCACCTCATTGACAGCTGAGAGAGTGAAAGAGGGGAGATGTCTCTCTCCATCACCTCATTGACAGCTCAGAGAGAGAGAGAGAGAGAAAGAGGGGAGATGTGTCTCTCTCCATCACCTCATTGACAGCTGAGAGAGAGAAAGAAAGAAGGGAGATGTGTCTCTCTCCATCACCTCATTGACAGCTGAGAGAGTAAAAGAGGGGAGATGTGTCTCTCTCCATCACCTCATTGACAGCTGAGAGAGAGAAAGAGGGGATAAGATGTGTCTCTCTCCATCACCTCATTGACAGCTGAGGGAGAGAAAGAGGGGAGATGTGTCTCTCTCCATCACCTCATTGACAGCTGAGGGAGAGAAAGAGGGGAGATGCGTCTCTCTCCATCACCTCATTGACAGCTGAGAGAGAGAAAGAAAGAAGGGAGATGTGTCTCTCTCCATCACCTCATTGACAGCTGAAGGAGAGAGAGAGAGAGAGAGAGAAAGAGAGAGGAGATGTGTCTCTCTCCATCATCTCATTGACAGCTGAGAGAGAGAGAGTGGAGAAGATGTGTCTCTCCATCACCTCATTGACAGCTCAGAGAGAAAGAAAGAAGGGAGATGTGTCTCTCTCCATCACCTCATTGACAGCTGAGAGAGTAAAAGAGGGGAGATGTGTCTCTCTCCATCACCTCATTGACAGCTGAGAGAGTAAAAGAGGGGAGATGTGTCTCTCTCCATCACCTCATTGACAGCTCAGAGAGTAAAAGAGGGGAGATGTGTCTCTCTCCATCACCTCATTGACAGCTGAGAGAGTAAAAGAGGGGAGATGTGTCTCTCTCCATCACCTCATTGACAGCTGTGAGAGTAAAAGAGGGGATAAGATGTGTCTCTCTCCATCACCTCATTGACAGCTCAGAGAGAGAAAGAAAGAAGGGAGATGTGTCTCTCTCCATCACCTCATTGACAGCTGAGAGAGAGAAAGAGGGGATAAGATGTGTCTCTCTCCGTCATCTCATTGACAGCTGAGAGAGAGAGAGTGGAGAAGATGTCTCTCTCCATCACCTCATTGACAGCTCAGAGAGAGAGAGAGAAAGAGGGGGGATGTGTCTCTCTCCATCACCTCATTGACAGCTGAGGGAGAGAAAGAGGGGAGATGTGTCTCTCTCCATCACCTCATTGACAGCTGAAAGAGAGAAAGAGAAAGAGGGGAGAAGATGTGTCTCTCTCCATCACCTCATTGACAGCTGAGAGAGTAAAAGAGGGGAGATGTGTCTCTCTCCATCACCTCATTCACAGCTGAGGGAGAAAAACAGGGGAGATGTGTCTCTCTCCATCACCTCATTGACAGCTGAGGGAGAGAAAGAGGGGAGATGCGTCTCTCTCCATCACCTCATTGACAGCTGAGAGAGAAAGAGGGGAGAAGATGTGTCTCTCTCCATCACCTCATTGACAGCTGAGGGAGAGAAAGAGGGGAGATGTGTCTCTCTCCATCACCTCATTGACAGCTGAAAGAGAGAAAGAGAAAGAGGGGAGAAGATGAGTCTCTCTCCATCACCTCATTGACAGCTGAGAGAGTAAAAGAGGGGAGATGTGTCTCTCTCCATCACCTCATTGACAGCTGAGAGAGAGAAAGAGGGGATAAGATGTGTCTCTCTCCATCACCTCATTGACAGCTGAGGGAGAGAAAGAGGGGAGATGTGTCTCTCTCCATCACCTCATTGACAGCTGAGGGAGAGAAAGAGGGGAGATGCGTCTCTCTCCATCACCTCATTGACAGCTGAGAGAGAAAGAGGGGAGAAGATGTGTCTCTCTCCATCATCTCATTGACAGCTCAGAGAGAGAGAGAGAGGGGAGAAGATGTGTCTCTCCATCATCTCATTGACAGCTCAGAGAGAGAAAGAAAGAAGGGAGATGTGTCTCTCTCCATCACCTCATTGACAGCTGAGAGAGAGAAAGAGGGGATAAGATGTGTCTCTCTCCATCACCTCATTGACAGCTGAAGGAGAGAGAGAGAGAGAGAGGGGGGAGATGTGTCTCTCTCCATCATCTCATTGACAGCTGAGAGAGCGAGAGTGGAGAAGATGTGTCTCTCCATCACCTCATTGACAGCTCAGAGAGAGAAAGAAAGAAGGGAGATGTGTCTCTCTCCATCACCTCATTGACAGCTGAGAGAGTAAAAGAGGGGAGATGTGTCTCTCTCCATCACCTCATTGACAGCTGAGAGTGTAAAAGAAGGGAGATGTGTCTCTCTCCATCACCTCATTGACAGCTGAGAGAGAGAAAGAGGGGATAAGATGTGTCTCTCTCCATCACCTCATTGACAGCTGAAAGAGAGAAAGAGAAAGAGGGGAGAAGATGTGTCTCTCTCCATCACCTCATTGACAGCTGAGAGAGTAAAAGAGGGGAGATGTGTCTCTCTCCATCACCTCATTGACAGCTGAGGGAGAGAAAGAGGGGAGATGTGTCTCTCTCCATCACCTCATTGACAGCTGAGAGAGTAAAAGAGGGGAGATGTGTCTCTCTCCATCACCTCCATTGATAGCTGAGAGAGTGAAAGAGGGGAGAAGATGTGTCTCTCTCCATCACTGACAGCTGAGAGAGAGAGAGAAAGAAAGAAGGGAGATGTGTCTCTCCATCACCTCATTGACAGCTGAGAGTGTGAGAGAGGGGGGAGATGTGTCTCTCTCCATCATCTCATTGACAGCTGAGAGAGAGAGAGAGTGGAGAAGATGTGTCTCTCCATCACCTCATTGACAGCTCAGAGAGAGAAAGAAAGAAGGGAGATGTGTCTCTCTCCATCACCTCATTGACAGCTGAGAGAGAGAGGGGAGAAAATGTGTCTCTCTCCAAAATCTCATTGACAGCTCAGAGAGAGAAAGAGGGGAGAAGATGTGTCTCTCTCCATCATCTCATTGACAGCTCAGAGAGAGAAAGAAAGAAAGAAGGGAGATGTGTCTCTCTCCATCACCTCATTGACAGCTGAGAGTGTGAAAGAGGGGAGATGTCTCTCTCCATCACCTCATTGACAGCTCAGAGAGAGAGAGAGAAAAAGAGGGGAGATGTGTCTCTCTCCATCACCTCATTGACAGCTGAAAGAGAGAAAGAGAAAGAGGGGATAAGATGTGTCTCTCTCCATCACCTCATTGACAGCTGAGGGAGAGAAAGAGGGGAGATGTGTCTCTCTCCATCACCTCATTGACAGCTGAAAGAGAGAAAGAAAGAGGGGAGAAGATGTGTCTCTCTCCATCACCTCATTGACAGCTGAGAGAGAGAGAGTGGAGAAGATGTCTCTCTCCATCACCTCATTGACAGCTGAGAGAGAGAAAGAGGGGAGATGTGTCTCTCTCCATCACCTCATTGACAGCTGAAAGAGAGAAAGAAAGAGGGGAGAAGATGTGTCTCTCTCCATCACCTCATTGACAGCTGAGAGAGAGAAAGAAAGAAGGGAGATGTGTCTCTCTCCATCACCTCATTGACAGCTGAGAGAGAGAAAGAGGGAGATGTGTCTCTCTCCATCAGCTCATTGACAGCTGAGGGAGAGAAAGAGGGGAGATGTGTCTCTCTCCATCACCTCATTGACAGCTGAGAGAGAGAAAGAGGGGATAAGATGTGTCTCTCTCCATCAACTCATTGACAGCTGAGAGAGAGAGAGTGGAGAAGATGTGTCTCTCTATTCACCTCATTGACAGCTCAGAGAGAGAAAGAAAGAAGGGAGATGTGTCTCTCTCCATCACCTCATTGACAGCTCAGAGAGAGAGAGAAAGAGGGGAGATGCGTCTCTCTCCATCACCTCATTGACAGCTGAGAGAGAGAAAGAAAGAAGGGAGATGTGTCTCTCTCCATCACCTCATTGACAGCTGAAGGAGAGAGAGAGAGAGAGAGAGAAAGAGAGAGGAGATTGTGTCTCTCTCCATCATCTCATAGACAGCTGAGAAGAGAGAGAGTGGAGAAGATGTGTCTCTCCATCACCTCATTGACAGCTCAGAGAGAAAGAAAGAAGGGAGATGTGTCTCTCTCCATCACCTCATTGACAGCTGAGAGAGTAAAAGAGGGGAGATGTGTCTCTCTCCATCACCTCATTGACAGCTGAGAGAGTAAAAGAGGGAGATGTGTCTCTCTCCATCACCTCATTGACAGCTCAGAGAGGTAAAAGAGGGGAGATTGTGTCTCTCTCCATCACCTCATTGACAGCTGAGAGAGTAAAAGAGGGGAGATGTGTCCTCTCTCCATCACCTCATTGACAGCTGTGAGAGTAAAAGAGGGGATAAGATGTGTCTCTCTCCATCACCTCATTGACAGCTCAGAGAGAGAAAGAAAGAAGGGAGATGTGTCTCTCTCCATCACCTCATTGACAGCTGAGAGAGAGAAAGAGGGGATTAAGATGTGTCTCTCTCCGTCATCTCATTGACAGCTGAGAGAGAGAGCGTGGAGAAGATTGTCTTCTTCACATCACTATGACCGCTCAGCAGAGAGAGAGAGAAGAAAGAGGGGGGATGTGTCTCTCTCCAACTCGTCATGACAGCTGAGGGAGAGAAAGAGGGGAGAGCTGTGTCTCTCTCCATCAACTCAATGACAGCTGAAAGAGAGAAAGAGAAAGAGGGTGAGAAGATGTGTCTCTATCCCTCACATCTTTGACAGCTGAGAGAAAAAGAGGGAGATGTGTTCTCTCCATCACCTCATTCACAGCTGAGGGAGCAGAAACAGGGAGATGAGTCTCTCTCATCAACCTCATTGACAGCTGAGGGAGAGAAAGAGGGGAGATGCGTCTTCTCATCACTCATTGACAGCTGAGAGAGAGAGAAAGAGGGGAAGATGTGTCTCTCTCCATCACCTCATTGACAGCTGAGAGAGAAGAGAGAAAGAGGGGAGATGTGTCTCTCTCCATCACCTCATTGACAGCTGAGAGAAAGAGAAAGAGGGGGAGATGTGTCTCTCTCCATCACCTCATTGACAGCTGAGAGAGAAAGAGGGGAGATGTGTCTCTCTCCATCACCTCATTGACAGCTGAGAGAGAGAAAGAGGGGATAAGATGTGTCTCTCTCCATCACCTCATTGACAGCTGAGAGAGAGAAAGAGGGGAGATGTGTCTCTCTCCATCACCTCATTGACAGCTGAGGAGAGAAAGAGGGGAGATGTGTCTCTCTCCATCACCTCATTGACAGCTGAGAGAGAGAAAGAGGGAGAAGATGTGTCTCTCTCCATCATCTCATTGACAGCTCAGAGAGAGAGAGAGAGGGGAGAAGATGTGTCTCTCCATCACCTCATTGACAGCTCAGAGAGAGAGAAAAGAGGGGAGATGTGTCTCTCTCCATCACCTCATTGACAGCTGAGAGAGAGAAAGAGGGGATAAGATGTGTCTCTCTCCATCACTCATTGACAGCTGAAGAGAGAGAGAGAGAGAGAGGGGGGAGATGTGTCTCTCTCCATCACCTCATTGACAGCTGAGAGAGAGAAAGAGGGATAAGATGTCTCTCTCCATCACCTCATTGACAGCTGAGAGAGAGAAAGAAAGAGGGGAGATGTGTCTCTCTCCATCACCTCATTGACAGCTGAGAGAGAGAAAGAGGGGAGATGTGTCTCTCTCCATCACTCATTGACAGCTGAGAGAGTGAAAGAAGGGAGATGTGTCTCTCTCCATCACCTCATTGACAGCTGAGAGAGAGAAAGAGAGGGATAGATGTGTCTCTCTCCATCACCTCATTGACAGCTGAAGAGAGAAGAGAAAGAGGGGGAGATGTGTCTCTCTCCATCACCTCATTGACAGCTGAGAGAGAAAAGAGGGGAGATGTGTCTCCTCTCCATCACCTCATTGACAGCTGAGGGAGAGAAAGAGGGGAGATGTGTCTCTCTCCATCACCTCATTGACAGCTGAGAGAGAAAAGAGGGGAGATGTGTCTCTCTCCATCACCTCATTGACAGCTGAGAGAGTGAAAGAGGGGAGAAGATGTGTCTCTCTCCATCACCTGACAGCTGACAGAGAGAGAGAAAGAAAGAAGGGAGATGTGTCTCTCCATCACCTCATTGACAGCTGAGAGAGAGAGAGAGGGGGGAGATGTGTCTCTCTCCATCACCTCATTGACAGCTGAGAGAGAGAGAGAGGGGAGAAGATGTGTCTCTCTCCATCACCTCATTGACAGCTGAGAGAGAAAGAGAAAGAGGGGAGATGTGTCTCTCTCCATCACCTCATTGACAGCTGAGAGAGAGAAAGAGGGGAGAAGATGTGTCTCTCTCCATCACCTCATTGACAGCTGAGAGAGAGAAAGAGGGAGATGTGTCTCTCTCCATCACCTCATTGACAGCTGAGAGAGAGAGAGAAAGAGGGAGATGTGTCTCTCTCCATCACCTCATTGACAGCTGAGAGAGAGAAAGAGGGAGATGTGTCTCTCTCCATCACCTCATTGACAGCTGAGAGAGAGAAGAGAAAGAGGGGAGAGATGTGTCTCTCTCCATCACCTCATTGACAGCTGAGAGAGAAAAAAGAGGGGAGATGTGTCTCTCTCCATCACCTCATTGACAGCTGAGAGAGAAGAAAGAGGGGAGATGTGTCTCTCTCCATCACCTCATTGACAGCTGAGAGAGAGAAAGAGGGGATAAGATGTGTCTCTCTCCATCACCTCATTGACAGCTGAGAGAGAAAGAGGGAGAGATGTGTCTCTCTCCATCACCTCATTGACAGCTGAGAGAGAGAAAGAGGGGATAAGATGTGTCTCTCTCCATCACCTCATTGACAGCTGAAAGAGAGAAAGAGAAAGAGGGGAGAGATGTGTCTCTCTCCATCACCTCATTGACAGCTGAGAGAGTGAAAGAGGGGAGATGTGTCTCTCTCCATCACCTCATTGACAGCTGAGAGAGAGAAAGAGGGGAGATGTGTCTCTCTCCATCACCTCATTGACAGCTGAGAGAGAGAGAGAAAGAGGGGAGATGTGTCTCTCTCCATCACCTCATTGACAGCTGAGAGAGAGAAAGAGGGGAGATGTGTCTCTCTCCATCACCTCATTGACAGACAGCTGAGAGAGAGAGGGGATAAGATGTGTCTCTCCATCACCTCATTGACAGCTGAGAGAGAGAGAGGGAGAAGGGAGATGTGTCTCTCTCCATCACCTCATTGACAGCTGAGAGAGAGAAAGAAGAGGGGAGATGTGTCTCTCTCCATCACCTCATTGACAGCTGAGAGAGAGAAAGAGGGGAGATGTCTCTCTCCATCACCTCATTGACAGCTGAGAGAGAGAGAGAAAGAGGGGAGATGTGTCTCTCTCCATCACCTCATTGACAGCTGAAGAGAGAGAGAAAGAGGGGAGAAGATGTGTCTCTCTCCATCACCTCATTGACAGCTGAGAGAGAGAAAGAAGGGAGATGTGTCTCTCTCCATCACCTCATTGACAGCTGAAAGAGAGAAGAAAGAGGGGGAGATGTGTCTCTCTCCATCACCTCATTGACAGCTGAGAGAGAGAGTGGAGAAGATGTCTCTCTCCATCACCTCATTGACAGCTGAGAGAGAGAGAGAGGGAGATGTGTCTCTCTCCATCACCTCATTGACAGCTGAGAGAGTAAAAGAGGGGAGATGTGTCTCTCTCCATCACCTCATTGACAGCTGAGAGAGAAAAAGAGGGGAGATGTGTCTCTCTCCATCACCTCATTGACAGCTGAGAGAGTAGAAAGAGGGAGATGTGTCTCTCTCCATCACCTCATTGACAGCTGAGAGAGAGAAAGAGGGGAGATGTGTCTCTCTCCATCACCTCATTGACAGCTGAGAGAGAAAGAGGGGATAAGATGTGTCTCTCTCCATCACCTCATTGACAGCTGAAAGAGAGAGAGAGGAGGGAGATGTGTCTCTCCATCACCTCATTGACAGCTGAGAGAGAGAAAGAAAGAGGGAGATGTGTCTCTCTCCATCACCTCATTGACAGCTGAGAGAGAGAAAGAGGGGAGATGTCTCTCTCCATCACCTCATTGACAGCTCAGAGAGAGAGAGAAAGAGGGGAGATGTGTCTCTCTCCATCACCTCATTGACAGCTGAGAGAGAAAGAAAGAGGGGGAGATGTGTCTCTCTCCATCACCTCATTGACAGCTGAGAGAGAGAAAGAAAGAGGGAGATGTGTCTCTCTCCATCACCTCATTGACAGCTGAGAGAGTAAAAGAGGGGAGATGTGTCTCTCTCCATCACCTCATTGACAGCTGAGAGAGAGAAAGAGGGGAGATGTGTCTCTCTCCATCACCTCATTGACAGCTGAGAGAGAGAAAGAGGGAGAAGATGTGTCTCTCTCCATCACCTCATTGACAGCTGAGAGAGAGAAAGAAAGGAGAAGATGTGTCTCTCTCCATCACCTCATTGACAGCTGAGAGAGAGAGAAAGAGGGGAGATGTGTCTCTCTCCATCACCTCATTGACAGCTGAGAGAGAAAGAAAAGAGGGGAGAAGATGTGTCTCTCTCCATCACCTCATTGACAGCTGAGAGAGAAAAGAGGGGAGATGTGTCTCTCTCCATCACCTCATTGACAGCTGAGAGAGAAAAGAGGGGAGATGTGTCTCTCTCCATCACTCATTGACAGCTGAGAGAGAGAAAGAGGGGAGAAGATGTGTCTCTCTCCATCACCTCATTGACAGCTCAGAGAGAGAAAGAAAGAAGGGAGATGTGTCTCTCTCCATCACCTCATTGACAGCTGAGAGAGAGAAAGAGGGGATAAGATGTGTCTCTCTCCATCACCTCATTGACAGCTGAGAGAGAGAGAGAGAGGGAGATGTGTCTCTCTCCATCATCTCATTGACAGCTGAGAGAGAGAAAGAGAGAGTGGAGAAGATGTGTCTCTCTCATCACCTCATTGACAGCTGAGAGAGTAGAAAGAGGGGAGATGTGCTCTCTCCATCACCTCATTGACAGCTCAGAGAGAGAGAGAAAGAGGGGGAGATGTGTCTCTCTCCATCACCTCATTGACAGCTGAGAGAGTAAAAGAAGGGGAGAAGATGTGTCTCTCCATCACCTCATTGACAGCTCAGAGAGAGAAAGAAAGAAGGGAGATGTGTCTCTCTCCATCACCTCATTGACAGCTGAGAGAGTAAAAGAGGGGAGATGTGTCTCTCTCCATCACCTCATTGACAGCTGAGAGAGAGAAAGAGGGGAGATGTGTCTCTCTCCATCACCTCATTGACAGCTGAGAGAGAGAAAGAGGGGAGATGTGTCTCTCTCCATCACCTCATTGACAGCTGAGAGAGAAAGAGGGGAGATGTGTCTCTCTCCATCACCTCATTGACAGCTGAGAGAGTGAAGAGAGAGGGGGAGATGTGTCTCTCTCCATCGACCTCATTGACAGCTGAGAGAGAGAGAGTGGAGATGTGTCTCTCCATCACCTCATTGACAGCTGAGAGAGTGAAAGAGGGGAGATGTCTCTCTCCATCACCTCATTGACAGCTGAGAGTGTGAAAGAGGGGAGATGTCTCTCTCCATCACCTCATTGACAGCTCAGAGAGAGAGAGAGAAAAAGAGGGGAGATGTGTCTCTCTCCATCACCTCATTGACAGCTGAAGAGAGAGAGAGAGAGAGAGGGAAAGATGTGTCTCTCTCCATCACCTCATTGACAGCTCAGAGAGAGAAAGAGGGGGAGATGTGTCTCTCTCCATCACCTCATTGACAGCTCAGAGAGAGAAAGAAAGAAAGAAGAGAAGATGTGTCTCTCTCCATCACCTCATTGACAGCTGAGAGAGAGAGGGGAGGAGATGTCTCTCTCCATCACCTCATTGACAGCTGAGAGAGAGAAAGAGAGGGGAGATGTGTCTCTCTCCATCACCTCATTGACAGCTAAGAGAGAGAAAGAGGGGGGGAGAAGACTGTGTCCTCGCTCCATCACTCTCATTGGACAGCTCAAGAGAGAAAGAAAGAAAGAAGGGTAGATGTGTCTCTCTCCCATCACCTCATTGATCAGCGTGAGAGTGTGTTAAGAGGGGAGATGGGGCGCAGCTCCATCAGCCGCATTGACAGCTCAGAGAGATAGAGAGAAAAAGAGGGGAGTTGTTACGCTCTCCATCACCGCATTGACAGCTGCAGAGAGAAGATATGAGGGTTAAGATTGCCGCTCTCACTATCCATCACCTCATTGACAGCTGAGGTGAGATAGAGTGGAGTAGATGTGTCCTCTCCATCACCTCATTGACAGCTGAGAGAGGAAAGAAAGAAGGGAGATGTGTCTCTCTCTCCATCACCTCATTGACAGCTGAGAGAGAGAATGAGGGGAGATGTCTCTCTCTCTAGTCACCCTCAGTGACAGCTGAGAGAGAGATAAGAGGGGGAGATGTGTCGCGCTCGCATCACCTCATTGACAGCGGAAAGAGAGATAAGAAAGAGGGGATAAGATGTGTCTCTCTCCATCACCTCATTGACAGCTGAGAGAGAGAGAGTGGGGAGATGTGTCTCTCTATCACCTCATTGACAGCTCAGAGAGAGAAAGAAAGAAGGGAGATGTGTCTCTCTCCATCACCTCATTGACAGCTGAGAGAGAGAAAGAGGGGGAGATGTGTCTCTCTCCATCACCTCATTGACAGCTGAGAGAGAGAAAGAGGGAGAAGATGTGTCTCTCTCCATCACCTCATTGACAGCTCAGAGAGAGAAAGAAAGAAGGGAGATGTGTCTCTCTCCATCACCTCATTGACAGCTGAGAGAGTAAAAGAGGGGAGATGTGTCTCTCTCCATCACTTCATTGACAGCTGAGAGAGAGAAAGAGGGGATAAGATGTGTCTCTCTCCATCACCTCATTGACAGCTGCGAGAGAGAAAGAAAGAGGGAGATGTGTCTCTCTCCATCACCTCATTGACAGCTGAGAGAGAGAAAGAGGGGATAAGATGTGTCCTCTCTCCATTCACCTCATTGACAGCTGAGAGAGAGAAGAAAGAAGGGAGATGTGTCTCTCTCCATCACCTCATTGACAGCTGAGAGAGAGAAAGAGGGGATAAGATGTGTCTCTCTCCATCACCTCATTGACAGCTGAAGGAGAGAGAGAGAGAGAAAAAGAGGGAGAAGATTGTGTCTCTCTCCATCATCTCAATGACAGCTAGAGAGAGAGTGGAGAAGATGTGTCTCTTCCATCACCTCATTGACAGCTGAGAGAGTGAAAGAGGGGAGATGTCTCTCTCCATCACCTCATTGACAGCTCAGAGAGAGAGAGAGAGAGAAAGAGGGGAGATGTGTCTCTCTCCATCACCTCATTGACAGCTGAGAGAGAGAAAGAAAGAAGGGAGATGTGTCTCTCTCCATCACCTCATTGACAGCTGAGAGAGTAAAAGAGGGAGATGTGTCTCTCTCCATCACCTCATTGACAGCTGAGAGAGAGAAAGAGGGGATAAGATGTGTCTCTCTCCATCACCTCATTGACAGCTGAGGGAGAGAAAGAGGGGAGATGTGTCTCTCTCCATCACCTCATTGACAGCTGAGGGAGAGAAAGAGGGGAGATGCGTCTCTCTCCATCACCTCATTGACAGCTGAGAGAGAGAAAGAAAGAAGGGAGATGTGTCTCTCTCCATCACCTCATTGACAGCTGAAGGAGAGAGAGAGAGAGAGAGAGAAAGAGAGAGGAGATGTGTCTCTCTCCATCATCTCATTGACAGCTGAGAGAGAGAGAGTGGAGAAGATGTGTCTCTCCATCACCTCATTGACAGCTCAGAGAGAAAGAAAGAAGGGAGATGTGTCTCTCTCCATCACCTCATTGACAGCTGAGAGAGTAAAAGAGGGGAGATGTGTCTCTCTCCATCACCTCATTGACAGCTGAGAGAGTAAAAGAGGGGAGATGTGTCTCTCTCCATCACCTCATTGACAGCTCAGAGAGTAAAAGAGGGGAGATGTGTCTCTCTCCATCACCTCATTGACAGCTGTGAGAGTAAAAGAGGGGATAAGATGTGTCTCTCTCCATCACCTCATTGACAGCTCAGAGAGAGAAAGAAAGAAGGGAGATGTGTCTCTCTCCATCACCTCATTGACAGCTGAGAGAGAGAAAGAGGGGATAAGATGTGTCTCTCTCCGTCATCTCATTGACAGCTGAGAGAGAGAGAGTGGAGAAGATGTCTCTCTCCATCACCTCATTGACAGCTCAGAGAGAGAGAGAGAAAGAGGGGGGATGTGTCTCTCTCCATCACCTCATTGACAGCTGAGGGAGAGAAAGAGGGGAGATGTGTCTCTCTCCATCACCTCATTGACAGCTGAAAGAGAGAAAGAGAAAGAGGGGAGAAGATGTGTCTCTCTCCATCACCTCATTGACAGCTGAGAGAGTAAAAGAGGGGAGATGTGTCTCTCTCCATCACCTCATTCACAGCTGAGGGAGAAAAACAGGGGAGATGTGTCTCTCTCCATCACCTCATTCACAGCTGAGGGAGAAAAACAGGGGAGATGTGTCTCTCTCCATCACCTCATTGACAGCTGAGGGAGAGAAAGAGGGGAGATGCGTCTCTCTCCATCACCTCATTGACAGCTGAGAGAGAAAGAGGGGAGAAGATGTGTCTCTCTCCATCACCTCATTGACAGCTGAGGGAGAGAAAGAGGGGAGATGTGTCTCTCTCCATCACCTCATTGACAGCTGAAAGAGAGAAAGAGAAAGAGGGGAGAAGATGAGTCTCTCTCCATCACCTCATTGACAGCTGAGAGAGCAAAAGAGGGGAGATGTGTCTCTCTCCATCACCTCATTGACAGCTGAGAGAGAGAAAGAGGGGATAAGATGTGTCTCTCTCCATCACCTCATTGACAGCTGAGGGAGAGAAAGAGGGGAGATGTGTCTCTCTCCATCACCTCATTGACAGCTGAGGGAGAGAAAGAGGGGAGATGTGTCTCTCTCCATCACCTCATTGACAGCTGAGAGAGAGAGGGGAGAAAATGTGTCTCTCTCCAAAATCTCATTGACAGCTCAGAGAGAGAAAGAGGGGAGAAGATGTGTCTCTCTCCATCATCTCATTGACAGCTCAGAGAGAGAAAGAAAGAAAGAAGGGAGATGTGTCTCTCTCCATCACCTCATTGACAGCTGAGAGTGTGAAAGAGGGAGATGTCTCTCTCCATCACCTCATTGACAGCTCAGAGAGAGAGAGAGAAAAAGAGGGGAGATGTGTCTCTCTCCATCACCTCATTGACAGCTGAAAGAGAGAAAGAGAAAGAGGGGATAAGATGTGTCTCTCTCCATCACCTCATTGACAGCTGAGGGAGAGAAAGAGGGGAGATGTGTCTCTCTCCATCACCTCATTGACAGCTGAAAGAGAGAAAGAGGGGAGAAGATGTGTCTCTCTCCATCACCTCATTGACAGCTGAGAGAGAGAGTGGAGAAGATGTCTCTCTCCATCACCTCATTGACAGCTGAGAGAGAGAAAGAGGGGAGATGTGTCTCTCTCCATCACCTCATTGACAGCTGAAAGAGAGAAAGAAAGAGGGGAGAAGATGTGTCTCTCTCCATCACCTCATTGACAGCTGAGAGAGAGAAAGAAAGAAGGGAGATGTGTCTCTCTCCATCACCTCATTGACAGCTGAGAGAGAGAAAGAGGGGAGATGTGTCTCTCTCCATCAGCTCATTGACAGCTGAGGGAGAGAAAGAGGGGAGATGTGTCTCTCTCCATCACCTCATTGACAGCTGAGAGAGAGAAAGAGGGGATAAGATGTGTCTCTCTCCATCAACTCATTGACAGCTGAGAGAGAGAGAGTGGAGAAGATGTGTCTCTCTATCACCTCATTGACAGCTCAGAGAGAGAAAGAAAGAAGGGAGATGTGTCTCTCTCCATCACCTCATTGACAGCTCAGAGAGAGAGAGAAAGAGGGGAGATGTGTCTCTCTCCATCACCTCATTGACAGCTGAAAGAGAGAAAGAGAAACAGGGGAGAAGATGTGTCTCTCTCCATCACCTCATTGACAGCTCAGAGAGAGAAAGAAAGAAGGGAGATGTGTCTCTCTCCATCACCTCATTGACAGCTGAGAGAGTAAAAGAGGGGAGATGTGTCTCTCTCCATCACCTCATTGACAGCTGAAAGAGAGAAAGAGAAAGAGGGGAGAAGATGTGTCTCTCTCCATCACCTCATTGACAGCTGAGAGAGTAAAAGAGGGGAGATGTGTCTCTCTCCATCACCTCATTCACAGCTGAGGGAGAAAAACAGGGGAGATGTGTCTCTCTCCATCACCTCATTGACAGCTGAGGGAGAGAAAGAGGGGAGATGCGTCTCTCTCCATCACCTCATTGACAGCTGAGAGAGAAAGAGGGGAGAAGATGTGTCTCTCTCCATCACCTCATTGACAGCTGAGGGAGAGAAAGAGGGGAGATGTGTCTCTCTCCATCACCTCATTGACAGCTGAAAGAGAGAAAGAGAAAGAGGGGAGAAGATGAGTCTCTCTCCATCACCTCATTGACAGCTGAGAGAGTAAAAGAGGGGAGATGTGTCTCTCTCCATCACCTCATTGACAGCTGAGAGAGAGAAAGAGGGGATAAGATGTGTCTCTCTCCATCACCTCATTGACAGCTGAGGGAGAGAAAGAGGATAGATGTGTCTCTCTCCATCACCTCATTGACAGCTGAGGGAGAGAAAGAGGGGAGATGCGTCTCTCTCCATCACCTCATTGACAGCTGAGAGAGAAAGAGGGGAGAAGATGTGTCTCTCTCCATCATCTCATTGACAGCTCAGAGAGAGAGAGAGAGGGGAGAAGATGTGTCTCTCCATCATCTCATTGACAGCTCAGAGAGAGAAAGAAAGAAGGGAGATGTGTCTCTCTCCATCACCTCATTGACAGCTGAGAGAGAGAAACAGGGGATAAGATGTGTCTCTCTCCATCACCTCATTGACAGCTGAAGGAGAGAGAGAGAGAGGGGGGAGATGTGTCTCTCTCCATCATCTCATTGACAGCTGAGAGAGCGAGAGTGGAGAAGATGTGTCTCTCCATCACCTCATTGACAGCTCAGAGAGAGAAAGAAAGAAGGGAGATGTGTCTCTCTCCATCACCTCATTGACAGCTGAGAGTGTAAAAGAAGGGAGATGTGTCTCTCTCCATCACCTCATTGACAGCTGAGAGAGAGAAAGAGGGGATAAGATGTGTCTCTCTCCATCACCTCATTGACAGCTGAAAGAGAGAAAGAGAAAGAGGGGAGAAGATGTGTCTCTCTCCATCACCTCATTGACAGCTGAGAGAGTAAAAGAGGGGAGATGTGTCTCTCTCCATCACCTCATTGACAGCTGAGGGAGAGAAAGAGGGGAGATGTGTCTCTCTCCATCACCTCATTGACAGCTGAGAGAGTAAAAGAGGGGAGATGTGTCTCTCTCCATCACCTCCATTGATAGCTGAGAGAGTGAAAGAGGGGAGAAGATGTGTCTCTCTCCATCACTGACAGCTGAGAGAGAGAGAGAAAGAAAGAAGGGAGATGTGTCTCTCCATCACCTCATTGACAGCTGAGAGAGAGAGAGAGGGGGGAGATGTGTCTCTCTCCATCATCTCATTGACAGCTGAGAGAGAGAGAGAGTGGAGAAGATGTGTCTCTCCATCACCTCATTGACAGCTCAGAGAGAGAAAGAAAGAAGGGAGATGTGTCTCTCTCCATCACCTCATTGACAGCTGAGAGAGAGAGGGGAGAAAATGTGTCTCTCTCCAAAATCTCATTGACAGCTCAGAGAGAGAAAGAGGGGAGAAGATGTGTCTCTCTCCATCATCTCATTGACAGCTCAGAGAGAGAAAGAAAGAAAGAAGGGAGATGTGTCTCTCTCCATCACCTCATTGACAGCTGAGAGTGTGAAAGAGGGGAGATGTCTCTCTCCATCACCTCATTGACAGCTCAGAGAGAGAGAGAGAAAAAGAGGGGAGATGTGTCTCTCTCCATCACCTCATTGACAGCTGAAAGAGAGAAAGAGAAAGAGGGGATAAGATGTGTCTCTCTCCATCACCTCATTGACAGCTGAGGGAGAGAAAGAGGGGAGATGTGTCTCTCTCCATCACCTCATTGACAGCTGAAAGAGAGAAAGAAAGAGGGGAGAAGATGTGTCTCTCTCCATCACCTCATTGACAGCTGAGAGAGAGAGAGTGGAGAAGATGTCTCTCTCCATCACCTCATTGACAGCTGAGAGAGAGAAAGAGGGGAGATGTGTCTCTCTCCATCACCTCATTGACAGCTGAAAGAGAGAAAGAAAGAGGGGAGAAGATGTGTCTCTCTCCATCACCTCATTGACAGCTGAGAGAGAGAAAGAAAGAAGGGAGATGTGTCTCTCTCCATCACCTCATTGACAGCTGAGAGAGAGAAAGAGGGGAGATGTGTCTCTCTCCATCAGCTCATTGACAGCTGAGGGAGAGAAAGAGGGGAGATGTGTCTCTCTCCATCACCTCATTGACAGCTGAGAGAGAGAAAGAGGGGATAAGATGTGTCTCTCTCCATCAACTCATTGACAGCTGAGAGAGAGAGAGTGGAGAAGATGTGTCTCTCTATCACCTCATTGACAGCTCAGAGAGAGAAAGAAAGAAGGGAGATGTGTCTCTCTCCATCACCTCATTGACAGCTCAGAGAGAGAGAGAAAGAGGGGAGATGTGTCTCTCTCCATCACCTCATTGACAGCTGAAAGAGAGAAAGAGAAAGAGGGGAGAAGATGTGTCTCTCTCCATCACCTCATTGACAGCTCAGAGAGAGAAAGAAAGAAGGGAGATGTGTCTCTCTCCATCACCTCATTGACAGCTGAGAGAGTAAAAGAGGGGAGATGTGTCTCTCTCCATCACTTCATTGACAGCTGAGAGAGAGAAAGAGGGGATAAGATGTGTCTCTCTCCATCACCTCATTGACAGCTGAGAGAGAGAAAGAAAGAAGGGAGATGTGTCTCTCTCCATCACCTCATTGACAGCTGAGAGAGAGAAAGAGGGGATAAGATGTGTCTCTCTCCATCACCTCATTGACAGCTGAGAGAGAGAAAGAAAGAAGGGAGATGTGTCTCTCTCCATCACCTCATTGACAGCTGAGAGAGAGAAAGAGGGGATAAGATGTGTCTCTCTCCATCACCTCATTGACAGCTGAAGGAGAGAGAGAGAGAGAAAAAGAGGGGAGAAGATGTGTCTCTCTCCATCATCTCATTGACAGCTGAGAGAGAGAGTGGAGAAGATGTGTCTCTCCATCACCTCATTGACAGCTGAGAGAGTGAAAGAGGGGAGATGTCTCTCTCCATCACCTCATTGACAGCTCAGAGAGAGAGAGAGAGAGAGAAAGAGGGGAGATGTGTCTCTCTCCATCACCTCATTGACAGCTGAGAGAGAGAAAGAAAGAAGGGAGATGTGTCTCTCTCCATCACCTCATTGACAGCTGAGAGAGTAAAAGAGGGGAGATGTGTCTCTCTCCATCACCTCATTGACAGCTGAGAGAGAGAAAGAGGGGATAAGATGTGTCTCTCTCCATCACCTCATTGACAGCTGAGGGAGAGAAAGAGGGGAGATGTGTCTCTCTCCATCACCTCATTGACAGCTGAGGGAGAGAAAGAGGGGAGATGCGTCTCTCTCCATCACCTCATTGACAGCTGAGAGAGAGACAGAAAGAAGGGAGATGTGTCTCTCTCCATCACCTCATTGACAGCTGAAGGAGAGAGAGAGAGAGAGAGAGAAAGAGAGAGGAGATGTGTCTCTCTCCATCATCTCATTGACAGCTGAGAGAGAGAGAGTGGAGAAGATGTGTCTCTCCATCACCTCATTGACAGCTCAGAGAGAAAGAAAGAAGGGAGATGTGTCTCTCTCCATCACCTCATTGACAGCTGAGAGAGTAAAAGAGGGGAGATGTGTCTCTCTCCATCACCTCATTGACAGCTGAGAGAGTAAAAGAGGGGAGATGTGTCTCTCTCCATCACCTCATTGACAGCTCAGAGAGTAAAAGAGGGGAGATGTGTCTCTCTCCATCACCTCATTGACAGCTGAGAGAGTAAAAGAGGGGAGATGTGTCTCTCTCCATCACCTCATTGACAGCTGTGAGAGTAAAAGAGGGGATAAGATGTGTCTCTCTCCATCACCTCATTGACAGCTCAGAGAGAGAAAGAAAGAAGGGAGATGTGTCTCTCTCCATCACCTCATTGACAGCTGAGAGAGAGAAAGAGGGGATAAGATGTGTCTCTCTCCGTCATCTCATTGACAGCTGAGAGAGAGAGAGTGGAGAAGATGTCTCTCTCCATCACCTCATTGACAGCTCAGAGAGAGAGAGAGAAAGAGGGGGGATGTGTCTCTCTCCATCACCTCATTGACAGCTGAGGGAGAGAAAGAGGGGAGATGTGTCTCTCTCCATCACCTCATTGACAGCTGAAAGAGAGAAAGAGAAAGAGGGGAGAAGATGTGTCTCTCTCCATCACCTCATTGACAGCTGAGAGAGTAAAAGAGGGGAGATGTGTCTCTCTCCATCACCTCATTCACAGCTGAGGGAGAAAAACAGGGGAGATGTGTCTCTCTCCATCACCTCATTGACAGCTGAGGGAGAGAAAGAGGGGAGATGCGTCTCTCTCCATCACCTCATTGACAGCTGAGAGAGAAAGAGGGGAGAAGATGTGTCTCTCTCCATCACCTCATTGACAGCTGAGGGAGAGAAAGAGGGGAGATGTGTCTCTCTCCATCACCTCATTGACAGCTGAAAGAGAGAAAGAGAAAGAGGGGAGAAGATGAGTCTCTCTCCATCACCTCATTGACAGCTGAGAGAGCAAAAGAGGGGAGATGTGTCTCTCTCCATCACCTCATTGACAGCTGAGAGAGAGAAAGAGGGGATAAGATGTGTCTCTCTCCATCACCTCATTGACAGCTGAGGGAGAGAAAGAGGGGAGATGTGTCTCTCTCCATCACCTCATTGACAGCTGAGGGAGAGAAAGAGGGGAGATGTGTCTCTCTCCATCACCTCATTGACAGCTGAGAGAGAGAGGGGAGAAAATGTGTCTCTCTCCAAAATCTCATTGACAGCTCAGAGAGAGAAAGAGGGGAGAAGATGTGTCTCTCTCCATCATCTCATTGACAGCTCAGAGAGAGAAAGAAAGAAAGAAGGGAGATGTGTCTCTCTCCATCACCTCATTGACAGCTGAGAGTGTGAAAGAGGGGAGATGTCTCTCTCCATCACCTCATTGACAGCTCAGAGAGAGAGAGAGAAAAAGAGGGGAGATGTGTCTCTCTCCATCACCTCATTGACAGCTGAAAGAGAGAAAGAGAAAGAGGGGATAAGATGTGTCTCTCTCCATCACCTCATTGACAGCTGAGGGAGAGAAAGAGGGGAGATGTGTCTCTCTCCATCACCTCATTGACAGCTGAAAGAGAGAAAGAAAGAGGGGAGAAGATGTGTCTCTCTCCATCACCTCATTGACAGCTGAGAGAGAGAGTGGAGAAGATGTCTCTCTCCATCACCTCATTGACAGCTGAGAGAGAGAAAGAGGGGAGATGTGTCTCTCTCCATCACCTCATTGACAGCTGAAAGAGAGAAAGAAAGAGGGGAGAAGATGTGTCTCTCTCCATCACCTCATTGACAGCTGAGAGAGAGAAAGAAAGAAGGGAGATGTGTCTCTCTCCATCACCTCATTGACAGCTGAGAGAGAGAAAGAGGGGAGATGTGTCTCTCTCCATCAGCTCATTGACAGCTGAGGGAGAGAAAGAGGGGAGATGTGTCTCTCTCCATCACCTCATTGACAGCTGAGAGAGAGAAAGAGGGGATAAGATGTGTCTCTCTCCATCAACTCATTGACAGCTGAGAGAGAGAGAGTGGAGAAGATGTGTCTCTCTATCACCTCATTGACAGCTCAGAGAGAGAAAGAAAGAAGGGAGATGTGTCTCTCTCCATCACCTCATTGACAGCTCAGAGAGAGAGAGAAAGAGGGGAGATGTGTCTCTCTCCATCACCTCATTGACAGCTGAAAGAGAGAAAGAGAAAGAGGGGAGAAGATGTGTCTCTCTCCATCACCTCATTGACAGCTCAGAGAGAGAAAGAAAGAAGGGAGATGTGTCTCTCTCCATCACCTCATTGACAGCGGAGAGAGTAAAAGAGGGGAGATGTGTCTCTCTCCATCACTTCATTGACAGCTGAGAGAGAGAAAGAGGGGATAAGATGTGTCTCTCTCCATCACCTCATTGACAGCTGAGAGAGAGAAAGAAAGAAGGGAGATGTGTCTCTCTCCATCACCTCATTGACAGCTGAGAGAGAGAAAGAGGGGATAAGATGTGTCTCTCTCCATCACCTCATTGACAGCTGAGAGAGAGAAAGAAAGAAGGGAGATGTGTCTCTCTCCATCACCTCATTGACAGCTGAGAGAGAGAAAGAGGGGATAAGATGTGTCTCTCTCCATCACCTCATTGACAGCTGAAGGAGAGAGAGAGAGAGAAAAAGAGGGGAGAAGATGTGTCTCTCTCCATCATCTCATTGACAGCTGAGAGAGAGAGTGGAGAAGATGTGTCTCTCCATCACCTCATTGACAGCTGAGAGAGTGAAAGAGGGGAGATGTCTCTCTCCATCACCTCATTGACAGCTCAGAGAGAGAGAGAGAGAGAAAGAGGGGAGATGTGTCTCTCTCCATCACCTCATTGACAGCTGAGAGAGAGAAAGAAAGAAGGGAGATGTGTCTCTCTCCATCACCTCATTGACAGCTGAGAGAGTAAAAGAGGGGAGATGTGTCTCTCTCCATCACCTCATTGACAGCTGAGAGAGAGAAAGAGGGGATAAGATGTGTCTCTCTCCATCACCTCATTGACAGCTGAGGGAGAGAAAGAGGGGAGATGTGTCTCTCTCCATCACCTCATTGACAGCTGAGGGAGAGAAAGAGGGGAGATGCGTCTCTCTCCATCACCTCATTGACAGCTGAGAGAGAGAAAGAAAGAAGGGAGATGTGTCTCTCTCCATCACCTCATTGACAGCTGAAGGAGAGAGAGAGAGAGAGAGAGAAAGAGAGAGGAGATGTGTCTCTCTCCATCATCTCATTGACAGCTGAGAGAGAGAGAGTGGAGAAGATGTGTCTCTCCATCACCTCATTGACAGCTCAGAGAGAAAGAAAGAAGGGAGATGTGTCTCTCTCCATCACCTCATTGACAGCTGAGAGAGTAAAAGAGGGGAGATGTGTCTCTCTCCATCACCTCATTGACAGCTGAGAGAGTAAAAGAGGGGAGATGTGTCTCTCTCCATCACCTCATTGACAGCTCAGAGAGTAAAAGAGGGGAGATGTGTCTCTCTCCATCACCTCATTGACAGCTGAGAGAGTAAAAGAGGGGAGATGTGTCTCTCTCCATCACCTCATTGACAGCTGTGAGAGTAAAAGAGGGGATAAGATGTGTCTCTCTCCATCACCTCATTGACAGCTCAGAGAGAGAAAGAAAGAAGGGAGATGTGTCTCTCTCCATCACCTCATTGACAGCTGAGAGAGAGAAAGAGGGGATAAGATGTGTCTCTCTCCGTCATCTCATTGACAGCTGAGAGAGAGAGAGTGGAGAAGATGTCTCTCTCCATCACCTCATTGACAGCTCAGAGAGAGAGAGAGAAAGAGGGGGGATGTGTCTCTCTCCATCACCTCATTGACAGCTGAGAGAGAGAAAGAAAGAAGGGAGATGTGTCTCTCTCCATCACCTCATTGACAGCTGAGAGAGAGAAAGAGGGGATAAGATGTGTCTCTCTCCATCACCTCATTGACAGCTGAAGGAGAGAGAGAGAGAGAAAAAGAGGGGAGAAGATGTGTCTCTCTCCATCATCTCATTGACAGCTGAGAGAGAGAGTGGAGAAGATGTGTCTCTCCATCACCTCATTGACAGCTGAGAGAGTGAAAGAGGGGAGATGTCTCTCTCCATCACCTCATTGACAGCTCAGAGAGAGAGAGAGAGAGAAAGAGGGGAGATGTGTCTCTCTCCATCACCTCATTGACAGCTGAGAGAGAGAAAGAAAGAAGGGAGATGTGTCTCTCTCCATCACCTCATTGACAGCTGAGAGAGTAAAAGACGGGGAGATGTGTCTCTCTCCATCACCTCATTGACAGCTGAGAGAGAGAAAGAGGGGATAAGATGTGTCTCTCCTCCATCACCTCATTGACAGCTGAGAGAGAGAAAGAGGGATGATGTGTCTCTCTCCATCACCTCATTGACAGCTGAGGGAGAGAAAGAGGGGAGATGCGTCTCTCTCCATCACCTCATTGACAGCTGAGAGAGAGAAAGAAAGAAGGGAGATGTGTCTCTCTCCATCACCTCATTGACAGCTGAGAGTGTGAAAGAGGGGAGATGTTCTCTCTCCATCACCTCATTGACAGCTCAGAGAGAGAGAGAGAAAAAGAGGGGAGATGTGTCTCTCTCCATCACCTCATTGACAGCTGAAAGAGAGAAAGAGAAAGAGGGGATAAGATGTGTCTCTCTCCATCACCTCATTGACAGCTGAGGGAGAGAAAGAGGGGAGATGTGTCTCTCTCCATCACCTCATTGACAGCTGAAAGAGAGAAAGAAAGAGGGGAGAAGATGTGTCTCTCTCCAACACCTCATTGACAGCTGAGAGAGAGAGTGGAGAAGATGTCTCTCTCCATCACCTCATTGACAGCTGAGAGAGAGAAAGAGGGGAGATGTGTCTCTCTCCATCACCTCATTGACAGCTGAAAGAGAGAAAGAAAGAGGGGAGAAGATGTGTCTCTCTCCATCACCTCATTGACAGCTGAGAGAGAGAAAGAAAGAAGGGAGATGTGTCTCTCTCCATCACCTCATTGACCCTGACGAGGAGACAGAGGGGAGATGTGTCTCTCTCCATCAGCTCATTGGACAGCTGTGGGAGAGAAAGAGGGGAGATGTGTCTCCTCTCCCATCACCTCATTGACAGCTGAGAGAGAGGAAAGAGGGGATAAGATGTGTCTCTCTCCATCACCTCATTGGACAGCTGAGAGAGAGAGAGTGGAGAAGATGTGTCTCTCCATCACCTCATTGACAGCTCAGAGAGAGAAAGAAAGAAGGGAGATGTGTCTCTCTCCATCACCTCATTGACAGCTCAGAGAGAGAGAGAAAGAGGGGAGATGTGTCTCTCTCCATCACCTCATTGACAGCTGAGAGAGAGAAAGAGGGGGGGATGTGTCTCTCTCCATCACCTCATTGACAGCTGAAAGAGAGAAAGAGAAAGAGGGGAGAAGATGTGTCTCTCTCCATCACCTCATTGACAGCTGAGAGAGTAAAAGAGGGGAGATGTGTCTCTCTCCATCACCTCCATTGACAGCTGAGAGAGAGAGAGAGTGGAGAAGATGTGTCTCTCTCCATCACTGACAGCTGAGAGAGAGAGAGAAAGAAGGGAGATGTGTCTCTCCATCACCTCATTGACAGCTGAGAGAGAGAGAGAGTGGAGAAGATGTGTCTCTCCATCACCTCATTGACAGCTGAGAGAGAGAGAGAGTGGAGAAGATGTGTCTCTCCATCACCTCATTGACAGCTCAGAGAGAGAAAGAAAGAGGGAGATGTGTCTCTCTCCATCACCTCATTGACAGCTGAGAGAGAGAAAGAGGGGAGATTGTGTCTCTCTCCATCACCTCATTGACAGCTGAGAGAGAGAGAGAGTGGAGAAGATGTGTCTCTCCATCACCTCATTGACAGCTCAGAGAGAGAAAGAAAGAGGGGAGATGTGTCTCTCTCCATCACCTCATTGACAGCTGAGAGAGAGAAAGAGGGGAGATGTGTCTCTCTCCATCACCTCATTGACAGCTGAGAGAGAAAGAGGGGGAGAAGATGTGTCTCTCTCCATCACCTCATTGACAGCTGAGAGAGAAGAGGGGAGAAGATGTGTCTCTCTCCATCATCTCATTGACAGCTGAGGGAGAGAAAGAGAAAGAGGGAGATGTGTCTCTCTCCATCACCTCATTGACAGCTGAGGGAGAGAAAGAGAAAGAGGGGAGATGTGTCTCTCTCCATCACCTCATTGACAGCTGAGAGAGAGAAGAGAAAGAGGGAGAAGATGTGTCTCTCTCCATCATCTCATTGACAGCTGAGGGAGAGAAAGAGAAAGAGGGGAGATGTGTCTCTCTCCATCACCTCATTGACAGCTGAGAGAGAGAGAAAGAGGGGAGATGTGTCTCTCTCCATCACCTCATTGACAGCTGAGAGAGAGAAAGAGGGGAGAGATGTGTCTCTCTCCATCACCTCATTGACAGCTGAGAGAGAGAAAGAGGGGAGAAGATGTGTCTCTCTCCATCACCTCATTGACAGCTGAGAGAGAGAAAGAGGGGAGAAGATGTGTCTCTCTCCATCACCTCATTGACAGCTGAGAGAGAGAAAGAGGGGAGAAGATGTGTCTCTCTCCATCACCTCATTGACAGCTGAGAGAGAGAAAGAGGGGAGATGTGTCTCTCTCCATCACCTCATTGACAGCTGAGAGAGAGAAAGAGGGGAGATGTGTCTCTCTCCATCACCTCATTGACAGCTGAGAGAGAGAAAGAGGGGAGAAGATGTGTCTCTCTCCATCACCTCATTGACAGCTGAGAGAGAGAAAGAGGGGAGAAGATGTGTCTCTCTCCATCACCTCATTGACAGCTGAGAGAGAGAAAGAGGGGAGATGTGTCGCTTCTCCATCACCTCATTGACAGCTGAGAGAGAGAAAGAGGGGAGATGTGTCTCTCTCCATCACCTCATTGACAGCTGAGAGAGAGAAAGAGGGGAGATGTGTCTCTCTCCATCACCTCCATTGACAGCTGAGAGAGAGAGAAGAAGTGGAGAAGATGTGTCTCTCTCCATCACCTCATTGACAGCTGAGAGAGAGAAAGAGGGGAGATGTGTCTCTCTCCATCACCTCCATTGATAGCTGAGAGAGAGAAAGAGGGGAGAAGATGTGTCTCTCTCCATCACCTCATTGACAGCTGAGAGAGAGAAAGAGGGGAGAAGATGTGTCTCTCTCCATCACCTCATTGACAGCTGAGAGAGAGAGAGTGGAGAAGATGTGTCTCTCTATCACCTCATTGACAGCTCAGAGAGAGAAAGAAAGAAGGGGAGATGTGTCTCTCTCCATCACCTCATTGACAGCTCAGAGAGAGAAAAAGAGGGGAGATGTGTCTCTCTCCATCACCTCATTGACAGCTGAGAGAGAGAAAGAGTGGTCTCTTCCAACATGGCTGAGGAGAAGAGGGGAGATGTGTCTCTCTCCATCACCTCATTGACAGCTGAAAGAGAGAAAAGAAAGAAGGGGAGATGTGTCTCTCTCCATCACCTCATTGACGCTGAGCGAAAAGAGGGGAGATGGTCTCTCAATCACTATGAGTGAGAGAGAGAGTGTGTCTCTCTCCATCACTCATTGACAGCTGAGAGAGAGAAAGAGGGGAAGATGTGTCTCTCTCCAACCTCATTGACAGTGAGAGAGAGAGAGAGAGAGGAAGAGAAGGTGTGTCTCTCTCCATCACCTCATTGACAGCTGAGAGAGAGAAAGAGGGGAGAAGATGTGTCTCTCTTCCATCACCTCATGACAGCTGAGAGAGAGAAAGAAAGAAGGAGATGTGTCCCTCCTTCATCACCTCATTGACAGCTGAGAGAGAGAAAGAGGGGATAAGATGTGTCTCTCTCCATCACCTCATTGACAGCTGAAGGAGAGAGAGAGAGAGAAAAGAGGGGAGAAGATGTGTCTCTCTCCATCATCTCATTGACAGCTGAGAGAGAGAGTGGAGAAGATGTGTCTCTCTCCATCACCTCATTGACAGCTGAGAGAGAGAAAGAGGGGAGATGTCTCTCTCCATCACCTCATTGACAGCTCAGAGAGAGAGAGAGAGAAGAGGGGAGATGTGTCTCTCTCCATCACCTCATTGACAGCTGAGAGAGAGAAAGAAAGAAGGGAGATGTGTCTCTCTCCATCACCTCATTGACAGCTGAGAGAGTAAAAGAGGGGAGATGTGTCTCTCTCCATCACCTCATTGACAGCTGAGAGAGAGAAAGAGGGGATAAGATGTGTCTCTCTCCATCACCTCATTGACAGCTGAGGGAGAGAAAGAGGGGAGATGTGTCTCTCTCCATCACCTCATTGACAGCTGAGTGAGAGAAAGAGGGGAGATGTGTCTCTCTCCATCACCTCATTGACAGCTGAGAGAGAGAAAGAGGGGAGATGCTGTCTCTCTCCATCACCTCATTGACAGCTGAGAGAGAGAAAGAAAGAGGGAGATGTGTCTCTCTCCATCACTCATTGACAGCTGAAGGAGAGAGAGAGAGAGAAGAGAAAGAGAGAGGAGATGTGTCTCTCTCCATCATCTCATTGACAGCTGAGAGAGAGAGAGTGGAGAAGATGTGTCTCTCCATCACCTCATTGACAGCTCAGAGAGAAAGAAAGAAGGGAGATGTGTCTCTCTCCATCACCTCATTGACAGCTGAGAGAGTAAAAGAGGGGAGATGTGTCTCTCTCCATCACCTCATTGACAGCTGAAGAGAGTAAAAGAGGGGAGATGTGTCTCTCTCCATCACCTCATTGACAGCTCAGAGAGTAAAGAGGGGAGATGTGTCTCTCTCCATCACCTCATTGACAGCTGAGAGAGTAAAAGAGGGGAGATGTGTCTCTCTCCATCACCTCATTGACAGCTGTGAGAGTAAAAGAGGGGATAAGATGTGTCTCTCTCCATCACCTCATTGACAGCTCAGAGAGAGAAAGAAAGAAGGGAGATGTGTCTCTCTCCATCACCTCATTGACAGCTGAGAGAGAGAAAGAGGGGATAAGATGTGTCTCTCTCCGTCATCTCATTGACAGCTGAGAGAGAGAGAGTGGAGAAGATGTCTCTCTCCATCACCTCATTGACAGCTCAGAGAGAGAGAGAGAAAGAGGGGGGATGTGTCTCTCTCCATCACCTCATTGACAGCTGAGAGAGAGAAAGAAAGAAGGGAGATGTGTCTCTCTCCATCACCTCATTGACAGCTGAGAGAGAGAGAGGGGATAAGATGTGTCTCTCTCCATCACCTCATTGACAGCTGAAGGAGAGAGAGAGAGAGAAAAAGAGGGGAGAAGATGTGTCTCTCTCCATCATCTCATTGACAGCTGAGAGAGAGAGTGGAGAAGATGTGTCTCTCCATCACCTCATTGACAGCTGAGAGAGTGAAAGAGGGGAGATGTCTCTCTCCATCACCTCATTGACAGCTCAGAGAGAGAGAGAGAGAGAAAGAGGGGAGATGTGTCTCTCTCCATCACCTCATTGACAGCTGAGAGAGAGAAAGAAAGAAGGGAGATGTGTCTCTCTCCATCACCTCATTGACAGCTGAGAGAGTAAAAGACGGGAGATGTGTCTCTCTCCATCACCTCATTGACAGCTGAGAGAGAGAAAGAGGGGATAAGATGTGTCTCTCTCCATCACCTCATTGACAGCTGAGGGAGAGAAAGAGGGGAGATGTGTCTCTCTCCATCACCTCATTGACAGCTGAGGGAGAGAAAGAGGGGAGATGCGTCTCTCTCCATCACCTCATTGACAGCTGAGAGAGAGAAAGAAAGAAGGGAGATGTGTCTCTCTCCATCACCTCATTGACAGCTGAGAGTGTGAAAGAGGGGAGATGTCTCTCTCCATCACCTCATTGACAGCTCAGAGAGAGAGAGAGAAAAAGAGGGGAGATGTGTCTCTCTCCATCACCTCATTGACAGCTGAAAGAGAGAAAGAGAAAGAGGGGATAAGATGTGTCTCTCTCCATCACCTCATTGACAGCTGAGGGAGAGAAAGAGGGGAGATGTGTCTCTCTCCATCACCTCATTGACAGCTGAAAGAGAGAAAGAAAGAGGGGAGAAGATGTGTCTCTCTCCAACACCTCATTGACAGCTGAGAGAGAGAGTGGAGAAGATGTCTCTCTCCATCACCTCATTGACAGCTGAGAGAGAGAAAGAGGGGAGATGTGTCTCTCTCCATCACCTCATTGACAGCTGAAAGAGAGAAAGAAAGAGGGGAGAAGATGTGTCTCTCTCCATCACCTCATTGACAGCTGAGAGAGAGAAAGAAAGAAGGGAGATGTGTCTCTCTCCATCACCTCATTGACAGCTGAGAGAGAGAAAGAGGGGAGATGTGTCTCTCTCCATCAGCTCATTGACAGCTGAGGGAGAGAAAGAGGGGAGATGTGTCTCTCTCCATCACCTCATTGACAGCTGAGAGAGAGAAAGAGGGGATAAGATGTGTCTCTCTCCATCACCTCATTGACAGCTGAGAGAGAGAGAGTGGAGAAGATGTGTCTCTCCATCACCTCATTGACAGCTCAGAGAGAGAAAGAAAGAAGGGAGATGTGTCTCTCTCCATCACCTCATTGACAGCTCAGAGAGAGAGAGAAAGAGGGGAGATGTGTCTCTCTCCATCACCTCATTGACAGCTGAGAGAGAGAAAGAGGGGGGGATGTGTCTCTCTCCATCACCTCATTGACAGCTGAAAGAGAGAAAGAGAAAGAGGGGAGAAGATGTGTCTCTCTCCATCACCTCATTGACAGCTGAGAGAGTAAAAGAGGGGAGATGTGTCTCTCTCCATCACCTCCATTGACAGCTGAGAGAGAGAGAGAGTGGAGAAGATGTGTCTCTCTCCATCACTGACAGCTGAGAGAGAGAGAGAAAGAAGGGAGATGTGTCTCTCCATCACCTCATTGACAGCTGAGAGAGAGAGAGAGTGGAGAAGATGTGTCTCTCCATCACCTCATTGACAGCTGAGAGAGAGAGAGAGTGGAGAAGATGTGTCTCTCCATCACCTCATTGACAGCTCAGAGAGAGAAAGAAAGAGGGGAGATGTGTCTCTCTCCATCACCTCATTGACAGCTGAGAGAGAGAAAGAGGGGAGATGTGTCTCTCTCCATCACCTCATTGACAGCTGAGAGAGAGAGAGAGTGGAGAAGATGTGTCTCTCCATCACCTCATTGACAGCTCAGAGAGAGAAAGAAAGAGGGGAGATGTGTCTCTCTCCATCACCTCATTGACAGCTGAGAGAGAGAAAGAGGGGAGATGTGTCTCTCTCCATCACCTCATTGACAGCTGAGAGAGAAAGAGGGGAGAAGATGTGTCTCTCTCCATCACCTCATTGACAGCTGAGAGAGAAAGAGGGGAGAAGATGTGTCTCTCTCCATCATCTCATTGACAGCTGAGGGAGAGAAAGAGAAAGAGGGGAGATGTGTCTCTCTCCATCACCTCATTGACAGCTGAGGGAGAGAAAGAGAAAGAGGGGAGATGTGTCTCTCTCCATCACCTCATTGACAGCTGAGAGAGAGAAAGAGAAAGAGGGGAGAAGATGTGTCTCTCTCCATCATCTCATTGACAGCTGAGGGAGAGAAAGAGAAAGAGGGGAGATGTGTCTCTCTCCATCACCTCATTGACAGCTGAGGGAGAGAAAGAGAAAGAGGGGAGATGTGTCTCTCTCCATCACCTCATTGACAGCTGAGAGAGAGAAAGAGGGGAGAAGATGTGTCTCTCTCCATCACCTCATTGACAGCTGAGAGAGAGAAAGAGGGGAGAAGATGTGTCTCTGTCCATCACCTCATTGACAGCTGAGAGAGAGAAAGAGGGGAGAAGATGTGTCTCTCTCCATCACCTCATTGACAGCTGAGAGAGAGAAAGAGGGGAGAAGATGTGTCTCTCTCCATCACCTCATTGACAGCTGAGAGAGAGAAAGAGGGGAGATGTGTCTCTCTCCATCACCTCATTGACAGCTGAGAGAGAGAAAGAGGGGAGATGTGTCTCTCTCCATCACCTCATTGACAGCTGAGGGAGAGAAAGAGGGGAGAAGATGTGTCTCTCTCCATCACCTCATTGACAGCTGAGAGAGAGAAAGAGGGGAGATGTGTCTCTCTCCATCACCTCATTGACAGCTGAGAGAGAGAAAGAGGGGAGATGTGTCTCTCTCCATCACCTCCATTGACAGCTGAGAGAGAGAAAGAGGGGAGAAGATGTGTCTCTCTCCATCACCTCATTGACAGCTGAGGGAGAGAAAGAGGGGAGAAGATGTGTCTCTCTCCATCACCTCATTGACAGCTGAGGGAGAGAAAGAGGGGAGAAGATGTGTCTCTCTCCATCACCTCATTGACAGCTGAGAGAGAGAAAGAGGGGAGAAGATGTGTCTCTCTCCATCACCTCATTGACAGCTGAGGGAGAGAAAGAGGGGAGATGTGTCTCTCTCCATCACCTCATTGACAGCTGAGAGAGAGAAAGAGGGGAGAAGATGTGTCTCTCTCCATCACCTCATTGACAGCTGAGGGAGAGAAAGAGGGGAGATGTGTCTCTCTCCATCACCTCATTGACAGCTCACGCAAATGCTCTGTTATATCAGTTCTAAATCGAAAACTTACATTTTCGACAGGTAAATTGACCTGCCCACCGACACGCGCGGATCATTTTGCACCTGAGAGACGGACAATGAAACTCATTCCCCCTCCCCCTCCCCTCCCATAAACAAACGCTCAATGAAAACCGGGCGACCGTTAATGCGCGCGGGCGCGGTTACCATGGCGACGGGAAACACGCTCGAGCCGCTCCTGCCAACGGAACATTTGGGGAGCAATCGGCCTGTTTCAGGGAGCGAGAGCTGGGCGCCCCCGCCGCTCGGACTCAATCAGAACAGCTTTCCCCCCGCCCCCCGGGAGAGAGAGAAAATCCGATGGAAAAATGCGCAGATCTTAACAAGAGGCGGGGAACTTTACTGAGCTGCGGAAGCAGTGTTCGCGGGAATTCGGCAGCGCCGCATAAAAAGGTATACGAATCGAGCTGCAGGAGATAGACAGGAGGCCTTCGGCTCACACGCAGCTGGAACCGCTCTCCTCCTGTAAAGTTCCCTCTGGCAGTGAGAGCGAGCAACTTATCTGTTCGCCAGCACTTGTAAAGTCTTGTCCGTCGAGGCAAATAAAAAAAAATTGAAAGACTTGCATCTATATAGCGCCTCCCGCCTCCGCGGTGGCGGCAATGGCCAGGGCTACACACCCGCTGCAGGTACAGCTGCCTTTATCCGTCCGGCGTGCGTTCAGCCGATGGTTCCCAACCCCGGTGGCAAATCCATGTACCCACTCCTTCTGCTTTTCTCTGGTTATCGAGGAAAGACGTGAAATCTCCGCTCCTCCTGACGCCCAGGGCCCTCCATCACCTTTCGGATGGGGCGAACTATGAAATACTGGCGATGTCGCCTGCTTCCGCCTGGAAGAACCTGCTTGTGCAGAAACTGAGGGGCGGGTGTTGACCCTGACGGCCACAGAGGCGGCCGGTCCATTTTGAACAAGTTGCGTGACCACCTTGGTGGTGGGTGAATCATAAGCGCCTCGGGCATTGCTCCTGGCTGAAGCAGAGGTATGAGAAGTGCTCCCTGAAGTCCTTTGATGGCTAGGCCCTTCGTGGAGAACCCTCCTCCTCTGCTCTTTCTCTCTCTCTCTCTCTCTCTCTCTGCAGCTTCACAGCTCCATCCATCTTCTTGTCAGGTTGCAGACCGAGAAGAACAGCAACTCCCTTCCCATAGCTGCAGCAGCCTCTCTGCGAGGAATCACAAAATTCCCCTGACCTGTCAGGGTGCAGCAATACAATAATCAAAAACCAGCAAGGCATCAAAACTCCCCCAATTGCCCAGCACAGTAACTTCCACAAACTTGGCAAGTGGAAAAGTAAGACAAAAGCACCTTATCTGCAGTTCCCGTGGCTAACCCTTTAAATAAGAGATAAAAACAAAAAAACTGCGGATGCTGGAAATCCAAAACAAAAACAGAATTACCTGGAAAAACTCAGCAGGTCTGGCAGCATCGGCGGAGAAGAAAAGAGTTGACGTTTCGAGTCCTCATGACCCTTCGACAGAACTGCCAGTTCTGTCGAAGGGTCATGAGGACTCGAAACGTCAACTCTTTTCTTCTCCGCCGATGCTGCCAGACCTGCTGAGTTTTTCCAGGTAATTCTGTTTTTGTTTTTTAACCCTTTAAATAATGCTGGTTGGGGGTGGGGGGTTGGGGGGGCCCTAATGAGGCTGAATGCAGATTCAGCTGTGAGTGATTTGGGGAGGGCATTAACTGGACTTATGAGGTCCAAGTTTGCAGAACATGCATTAAATCAGCCGGAGAGGCTGTATGATGCCATGAACTGCTTACTCTGCATGCCTCCAGTACATGCAGAGCATGCCCGTGTTAGCGCCCTTCCAAACATGGGACACAGCATGGGTGGTACAAGAAGTGCTACTCATGCCACTTAGAGGGCCTCCAGCTTCCATATTGCCAGCTAAAGTGGACACAGAGCTGAATTTTATAGCCATAAACCATCCAGTGCTGCCTCATGTTAATTTCTGTTTGCAGAATCAAATTATATCAACAACTTAAGTATTTTAGGATTTAATGGACTTTGGGAAGACTGTTCATATAATAGTTTGAATTAAATTTTAGTTTTTATTTCAAAGGCATGTTGAACATAAAATGACAAATCTTTTCCTAGGCCCAAGTGATATATGTGGTGAATAGAATGTGTTAAAAATACAGCAATTACTGAGAACAATCTTTATCCCTACTATAAAGCATAGATTCAGTAGATGGATTCATTCACATGCATTGTTTTGAAGGCATAAAAACATTACATTGTGTTCAATAATAGTATGTCAAATAAACTATTATCTATGCATAAATATTATGTAGTTAAACATACATGTTTAAGCTCTAAAATGCATTTGATCCAGATAAAAAAAAATTCCGTATTTGCTTTTGATTCTTAAACTTTAGGTTTTTTTGTAAGATTCTCATTCTTTCTATTTGCAGGACAGCACAAGTAAACTTTCAATAAAGTTTCTTGTACTTTACATTTCTTCAGGACAAATATTGTTTTCAGCAGTTCATAGAATGATAAGGCACTGAAGGAGGCCATTCGGCCCATGGCACTTGTGCTTGCTATTTGAAAGAACCAAAAACAGTGCCATTCTCCTGCCTTTTCTCCATAGCCCTGCACATATTTCCCCTTCAAGAATTTATCCAATTTCCTTTTTAAAGGAATTTATTAAATTTGCTTCCACCATCATTTCAAGCAATGCATTCCAGCTCACAACAACTTACTGTGCAAAAACATTACTTCTCATGTCACCAGTGGCTCTTTTGCAGTGTTCTCTGGTTATCAACCCTTCTGCCACTGGCCACAGCTTCTGTTCATTTACTCATCAAAAACTTTCATGATTTTGAATACCTCTGTTAAACCATCCCTTAACCTTCTCTGCTCTAAGAACAACTCCACACTCTCCGGTATCTCCATGTAACAAGTCCCACATGCGGTACCATTTTAGTAACTCTCCTCTGCATCCTGTCTTAAGTCCTTGAAATCCTTCCTAAAGTGTGGTACCCAGAATTGGACACAGTACTCCTGCTGGTGCCTTAGCAGTGATTTATAAAGGTTTAGAGTTCCTTATGTACTCTACAGGTAGAATTTTATGTAAACAGATCTGCATAGAGCAGGGAGGCTGGTAATGGATTGGGTACTTGGTTGTTCTGACCATGGCAATAGCATCCCACTTCCAGGTTTCTCAACAAATCATTGAGGGTGGGTGGGATTTTTCTTATTTTCGTTCTTGGGATGTGAGTAGCGCTGGCAAGGCCAGGCTTTATTGCTCATAACTAATTCCTCTTGAGAAGCTAGTGGCAAGCCATCTTTTTGGTGTAGTTATACCTACAGTAGTGTTGGGCAGGGAGTTCCAGAAGGTTGATCCAGCAACAATGAAGGAATAATGATATAGTTCCAAATCAGGATGGTAAGTGACTTGAAGGGGAATTTTCAGGAGATGGTGTTGTTATGTGTCCACTACTCTTGTCTTTCTAGATGGCAGAGGTTGCAGGTTTGGAAGGTGCTGTTGAAGTTGGCTTGACCAGTTGTTGCAGTGCATTTTGTAGATGGTACACACTGTTGCCACTGGTAGAGGGAATGAATGATGGGGCCAGGTCAAGTGGGCTGCTTTATCTTGGATAGTGTTGAGCTTCTTGAGCATTGTTGGAGCTGTACTCATCCAGGCAAGTGGAGTGTATTCCATTACACTCCTGACTTGTGCCTTGTATACCGTTGACAAGCTTTGAGGAGTCAGGAGTTGAGTTACTTACCACACAGTTCAGAGCCTCTGACCTGTTATTGTGGCCAGAGTATTTTCCATCACTAAATCCCCCACTATCAACATCCTGAGGGTTACCATTGACCGGAAACTGAACTGGACTAGCAATATAAATACTGTGGCTACAAGAGCAGGTCAGAGACTAGGAATCCTGCAATGAGAACCTCCTGACTCCCCAAAGCCTGTACACCATCTACAGTGCACAAGTCAGGAGTGTGATGGAATATTCTACACTTGCCTAGATGCATGCAGCTCCCACAACACTCAAGAAGATTGACACCATCCAGGACAAAGTAGCCCGCTTGATTGGCACCACATCCACAAACATTCACTCCTTCCACCACCGACACACAGTAGCATCAGTGTGTACCATCTACAAGATGCATTGCAGAAATTCACCAAGGCTCCTTAGACAGCACCTTCCAAATCCATGATCACTACCATCTAGAAGGACAAGGGCTGCAGATAGATGGGAACACCACCACCTGGAAGTTCCCCTCCAAGTCACACCATCCTGACTTGCAAATATATTGTCGTTCCTTCACTATCGCTGGGTCAAAATCCTGGAACTCCCTTCCTAACAGCATTGTGGGTGTACCTACACCACATGGACTGGAGGGGTTCAAGAGGTCAGCTCACCACCATCTTTTCAAGGGCAATTAGGGATGGGCAATAAACGTTGGCTCAGCCAGCAGCAAAGCCCACATCCCGTGAATGAATTTTTAAAAATATATGACTGGTCCAGTTTCTAGTCAATGGTAAGCCCCAGGGTGTTGGCAGTGAGGGATTCAGTGATGGTAATGAATATCAAGGGAATTGGTTAGATTTTCTCTTGTTGGAGTTGGTCAGTCACTTGTGGTGTGAAGTTACTTGCCACTTATTAGCACAGGCTTGAATGTTGTCCAGATCTTGCTGCATGCAGGCAGTGATTGCTTCAGTATCTGAGATGTTGTGAATGGTACTGAACACTGTGCAATTATCAGCAAGTATCTCCACTTCTGACTTTATGGCAGTGAGAAGATAATTGATAAGACAGCTGTAGATGGTTGGACTGAGGACACTACCCTGATGACCTCCCGCACTAATGTCTTGGAGTTGAGATGATTGGCCTCCAATAACCTCAACTATCTTCCTAAAGCTTCCCCCACTGATTCCCATTGACATCAATTTTGCTTGGCCTTCTTGATGTCACACTTGATCAAGTGCTACCTTGATGTCAAGGTCAGTCACTCTCACGTCACCTCTGGAATTCAGCTCTTCAGTCCATGTTCGGACCAAGACTATAATGAGGTATGGAGCTGACTCACCCTGGCAGAACCCAAACCGAGCATCAGTGAGCAGGTTGTTGCTGAGTCAGTATTGCTTGATAGTGCCATCGACAACTGCTGAGTTTAGAGAGTAGACTGATCGGGTGTTAATTGGGTGGGTTGGTTGCTCTACTTTTTGTGGAAATAACTTACTTGGCTAATATTCCACATTGCCGAATAGATGCCAGCTTATTGCTGTATTAGAACATTTTTAAACAATGGCCTCTAGCGCTTATTATGGCAGGCAGATGGTAAATGCCAAGCTGCCCAAATCACAAAGGGAAACTTGAAGCAGCTACCACAATTATTTGCCATTTGTACATATTTCGAGATGCAGGCTTTGAATTCAGTAAAAAGGCCACCAAGGAGTAAAATAATGCACAATGACGTTGGGTGAGCATCCCGATGTCATCGCGCAATATTTCACTCGGCGCCTGCCATTAATTAAGTGGCCACTTAAGGTCCTTAACAGTCCAATTCACTGTGATTTTTTGCTTGTCGCATGGGTTTTCATAAACCTCATCTAAGGTCAAGATAAAAATGATCAGCATCATTGCCAGTGTGAGTAGTCAGGAGTTTTGGAGAGAGTTTACAGCTGAGGAGGAAGAGAGGAGCAGAAAGGAGAGGAGGCAAGGTGTACCAATGCAGCTTCCACGAAGGTAGGAGGAGAGGCGCAGGCACAAGGGGCGAAGAGCTAGCAGGTAACCCAATGTGGAAGGGGCTGCAGAAGACGGTATTATCCTGCTGCCAGGGTTTACAGGTGGTGATGCAGCTACCTCAGTATGTCCAAGGTGCAATGCCAAAGGAGGTTCCGCTGCTCAAGGGAGAGTGTGACCTCCATTTTCCAAATGATTGGGCCTGAGATCAGTTCCAACTGTGTGGGTGGACACCCCATGCCAGTGGCTCTGAAAGTCACAGTGACCCTCAACTTCTGTGCCTCTGGCTTTTTCCAGGGTTCAGTGGGGGATCTGTGTGGAGTTTCCCAATCAGCTGTCCACATAAAGCTGGTGGCAGAGCTCTGTTCAGGCAGGTACTGACCTTTATTCTGTATGGTACCGACGAGGCCAGCCAGGCTGAGCAAGCCAGAGGCTTTGCAGCAATTGCTGTGTTCCCCCGCGTCCAGGGTGCCATCGACTGCACACATGTAGCCGTCAAGGCGCCAGCAGGTCAGCCAGGTGCCTTCGTCAACTGGAAGGGATTTACTCCATGGACATGCAGATAGTGACCACAGGATGCAAATCCTGCAAGTCTGTGCAAGGCACCCTGGCAATTCCCATGATGCTTACATCCTAAGACACTCCTAGGTACCGAGGCTCTATAGTGCTCCAGCCCAACTAGATGGATGGCTGCTGGGTGACAGGGGCTATCCATTGAAGAGGTGACTCATGACGCCTCTCCGCCACCCAAGAACAGAGGCAGAGAAGCGTTACAATACAAGTCATGCCTCCATAAGGGCGGTGGTAGAGAGGACCATAGGCCTTCATCCCAGATGTCTGAAAGGACCGTTTCATTTGAACACAGAGTCCACTCAGTACCTGTGCAATAAGGTTCAGGGCCGCCTACATCCAGTATTACATACTGGCATTCCCCGCACCAATGAAATAAAAAGATGAAGCATACTCAGGCCATTAGGACAAAGATACAATTTATGTCATTCAGACAATTCAAAAATGTTAACAGAAACATTTCTGGTATTCATAACATCGGACCAGCATATATAAAGTTAACAAAAATGAACACAAAATCACCCATGACCTGTCCCTCTTGTGCTCATGATGCCTTTAACTTATGTTTGCGAATGCTTCGTCTAGATGCTCCCTCCTCACTGGCACTGGCATTGGAGACAGCCTGCTGACTCTGCTGTTTTGTTGGCCTTGACCTTGGCAGTCGTCCCCTGGCCAGTGGAGCCTATGCTGGCCCCGCCTGGGAGGGAGCAGCCAGTGCCACGACTGGCATCTCCCCAATCGCCACAGCCTCATCAGATGCCACAGTCACTGGTGGAGGAGCGCTCTGAGAGGAGCCCGCCAAGATGACAGGCAGCTCGTGGGCCAACATGAGGTTGCTCTGGACCTTCCTGCTTACCATTGATGAATGGGTACCTAGCTGGGATACTGGGTGCCTGATCCATGTCCCACACTGACACCTGACCACCTGAGGTCAGTGCCTGTGTGAGGGCTGTCAAGTCAAAGCGCAACCCCAGGAACATGAGAGTCGCCACTCTCTCAAAGGAGGAGGCATTGCACTCGGCCATGACAGTCAACGCAGTGCTCACACTCCACATGGACTCTTCCATCAGGGAGACCATGGCACGCAAACCCTCATGGAACTCTGCCAGATCCTCCCGCACATCTCACTGGACATCCAGTATCTGTTGCCTAATGGACGACTCCAGAAGCTCATCATCAGTATTCGACTGAGCATCATCCTGGGCCCCAGCAATCCTCCAACTGCTGTCACCCTGGGCACTTTGCCTTCACCTGCACCTCAAGTGATTGTGAAGTGCCCTCGCCAATGTGCACCGATATACTAGCCACTGCTCTAATGCCCACTGAGGTGCTGGTATCTGTGCTGGTACCTGCTTCAGAGAGTGGGTGTGATGCAAGTGCAAATGACACCCGGTGTCCTCTGGTGTCAGGGATGGCCCTTCGGGGTCCGGAGATTGAATGCCTGCCTACGAACCTAAAAGGAAGAAGGACATGTCATTAGTTAAAGTCATCACACTGTCACTGTGCATGCCAGGCACCCTGGTGAGACAACAGAGTTCTGCATCATGGTGCCCTTGTCTTTCAATGATCAATGGGGACTCCAGGTTCGAGGCTAATATCAATGAAGAGACTACACTAGATTAGTTGCACAAGCCGAAATTTCTCACCTCTGTGCACTGCACTCTTAACTTCGTCTGGCACCCCTGCTTCTCCATGCCTGGTTGCACATGGGGTGTGCTGGGTCTCAAGCTCCAGGGCATCTTGCTCATACCTTGAAAGGATTAGGAGGCTAGCGGGGCCTCTGCCGGACTACGACCTTCCTATATTGTTGTGAACAGTTTTCTCCTGAAACAACAGAGGAGCATTGATTAGCCCACTCCATACATGTAGCACCATTGCAGCCTGGCCAACCCCAGCTGAGGAGCACTTGGCAGGGCACTTCTGAGTTGTGGCCCTCGCGCTGCAAGGCAATCAGTCCAAGCAGCCAGGGCTCACCCCCTTGGCCAGCTCCAACGTGATTGACAGTTGGCACTCAGCCTCTAACACCCCTGAGGTTCACGGGGGGGCCAGACCTTAACACATCTACACATATCGACACAGACTCCACTCTACTCTACATTACTCTACAATAAATTCCAATAACATTATGAAAATTATTATATCTTCCTGACATACTAGATTCTCCCACAAGAGGAAATTTCCTCTCCACATCAAGGATTGTTTTATTGAGTGTGGCTGGGCTCCAACATCATTGAGGATGGGGATATTTTTGGAGCCGCCTCCTCTGGTTAGCTGTTTAACTGTGTAATTAGGAAAGCTAATAGAATGTTATCATTTATTGTGAGGGGAATTGAATACAAAAGCTGGAACATTATGCTTCAGTTATGTAGGGCATTGAGGAGACCATATCTGGAGTGCTGTGTACAGCATTAGTCTCCTTATTTAAGTAAGAATGTAAATGTGTTGGAAGCAATTCAGAAAAGGTTTACTAAATTAATACCTGGATTGGACAGGTTGTCTTATGAGGAAAGGGTGGACAGGCTAGGCTTGTGTACTCTGGAATTTAGAAGAGTAAGCGGTGACTTGATTGAAACATACAAGATCCTGAGGGGTCTTGACAGGGTTGATGTGGAGAGGACGTTTCCTCATGTGGGAGAATCTAGTACTAGGGGCCATTGTTTAAAAATAAGTGGTCACCTATTTAGGACAGAGATGAATGTTTTTTTTTCTCAGAGGGTCATAAGTGTTTGGAACTCTCTTCCTCAAATGGTGGTGGAAGTAGAGTCTTTGAATATTTTTAAAACAGAGGTAGATAGATTCATGATAAGGAAGGGGGTGAAAGGCTATCAGGGATAGGCAGGAATGCGGAATTGAGGTTACAATCAGATGTCATGATCTGAGTTCTCATGATCTCATTGAATGGCGGAACAAGCTGGACGGGCCAAGTGACCTACTCCTGCTCCTAATTCATATGTTCGCATCATCATTCTGGACTGCATGTGACAAGGTTGCAGAGCTTTGATCTGTTCTGTTTGTTATAGGGTCATTTAGCTCTGTCTAGAGCATGCTGCTTCTGCTGTATGGCATACATGAAGTCCTGTGTTGTAGCTTCACCAGGTTGACAACTTATTTTTAGGTATGCCTAGTGGTGCTCCTGACATGCCAGACATCTGCTTCAATTCATGAATCTGTCTATTCCCTCCTGAAGTGTTATCTTTAATCTGTAACACACTTCAGCCGAGTTTGTTTCATTGTATGTGTCCTAACTATTTAAAAATTCAGTTCACCAAGAATGTTTTCTGAATAAGACTAAAAATGGTTGTGGGTTTTTTGCAATAAAATCACAAACTTCCATTATTTAGAGAATAGATTGAGGGTCCTGGAGAGGGTTTTATTCATAAATAATGTTTTCCATCCCATCCTCACCATGTGTATAAGAACAAGGTTAAAAAAATCCTTCCTTGATGGTACAAGCGTATTTCAATATTCATTGTGACATATTGAAGACGCTTTGTTTTGGTTTGTAAATAGCACTGGATTACAATGGAAAGATGTCAGTTGAAGGTTGTCAAGAACAGAACTTCAGAACACTTGAGCAGGTATAATTTGCATTAACGAGACTTGATAAATAATTCTCATTCTTTTTATAGAGCCAGTTAGATTCTTCTGTAAATTGTGTACAAACCTTAGAACTGATCAAGCCAACAGTCTTTAAAGTTTCCATCAAGGACAAGTATGAAATTAGAACAACAGACATATGCCCATCTCTCAAACAACCTCCTGATTCTTCTCAACTAAATCTAGGTAAAGTAACAGCATGGTAAGTAATTAATGCAATCATTTTTATTTTGTAAAAATGAATGTAGGAGAAGCTCTTGAGTGTACACACAGAGTAACTTTATGGCTGTAAACATGGTAAATAGGTCTTTTTCATATTGTATTTTGCATACTTAAACTTGGCAGGCCAAGCCACAGCTACTGCAGGGCAATGTACATGGTTGATCTGTTTATCTGGTTTATTCATGAAACCTTCAGGCATGTACCTATCATCAGGTGATGGGGTTCTTCTTTTAACTCCAGATAACCCTGCAAGTCAATCCTGTAACATGTAGATTGGCTCTAACTGGACAAGCAACCAGAAACAGCAGACAAGTTATACAGTATTAGCTGATCAAATTAAAGAGCTGCTGTGTATGCCCTTAAGCCTGGGCTTTAATTCCAACCTCCACCATTGCTCTCTGTTCTTGTGTTCATGGGATATGTTCATATAGGGGGAAAATGGGAATCCCTAAGCAATCTAGGATATAACCAAGTGAATGTAATGCATGACTGGTTTCTGACCCACTGGGCGGAATTGTCTGTGTTCGCTGGCATCGGGTGTGCTCGGCAATATGAGCAGACAATATGGTGAGTAGGCCAAAAATCGGTTTCACAACGTCGTGAAACCAGTTTGCGATCATCAGTCTCTCAATGGCGGGTTGCGTTTCCCACCATCGGACATTGGAACCTCATTGTAATATATCTGCTCATCATTATAATGCTAGCCCACCAGACTCATCATCCCCACGCTGGATCATCTGATCACGTCAGCTTGATTGCACGCTGATGTGTTTCACAACTGCACAAGAGGGACATGCACCTAGCAAGCTGCACTTCTCTCAGGACTTCGCCTGTCTTGCTTCGGGCAGCACTTGCAGTCATCAGCACCAGGCTTCGCAGACAGCACCACAGCGTTTTTAGGGGGGGTCACTGGCAGGTCTCTACCTACCAGATCAGCCATAAACGGGGGTGGCTTTGTATGGCTGCAGGGCCAGGGCTTGCTGGGGAAGGGGGAGAAGTGGCTTCAGGCAATGAAAGAGGCTGCGGGACAAGGGCTGTTCTAAGGAAGGGAGGTATCCCAAGGTTTTTGTGAGGACACAGCTTGATCTGTGCAAGTGGCCTCAAGTTGGTGAGGATTGAGGAGGCAGTCTCCAGTGCAGATGAGACCAGATAGAGATGTGAGAGTGTGTGTGAAAGAGTGAGTGGTGATGTCCCTTGAGCTAGTAGTGAGTGAGATGCCAGTGAATATGTGATGGGCTTGAGTGTGTGAGTCTAGAGTGATGAGATGGTTGCCTTACCCTGGTAGCACGGATGACATAATTCATCCCCTATCTGCATTGGATGCCAACCTCTTTTGTGCAGCATTGGCACTGATCACCACTGCCATTGCCTACCAAGCCTGAGTGGTAATGTTGCTGCTCCTCTTGCGGCCAGAGCGGGGGGTAGAGGATATCATGGTGGGCTTCCACAGCATCCAAAAGACAATCGAGGGATGCATCACCAAACTTGGGGGCTGCAGTGTTCTTGCCTTTCGGGGCCATGTCTTATTTGCAGCAGTCCTGGGCTGGAAGCAATGGCAGGTGTGCGCACAGCTGTACTTTAAATGTGGCACCCGGCGGTGGTGGCGTGGCAGGCGAATGGGAGCCTGCTCACCATGGAAATGGCGTGTTTCCTGGGAATGCATAATTAATGCAGTGGGTTTGAGATGATATAGTGTGAGAAGCTGCCATTGCACTTAGCACAAATCTGGGATGATTCCATCCAATGTGTTGGTGATGTGAGGAGAGCTAACTCACATCATCCTGGAAATGGAAGTAATAACATTGCTTGGTTAGCACTAATTATATGATCAAATTTGTTATCATCTCAGGTAAACTGATTGTATAAACTAACACTTGGGTATATACAACGTTAAAAAGAGAATTTCAGGGCAATGAGGAAAAGGCTTAAACAGATTGACTTGGAGTTAACAATGAAGAAAACTTCAGTTAAAGATATCTCTTAGGACCGAACTACTAAATGCAGGAAAAGTACATATCAATGATTAGTAAGCACAGATTAAAGATATATGACCCTGAACTGGATTCTGCAAAAACTCCCATCCAAGTAGGCATAATTCTTTGTTGAACTTTGGGGCTGGATGGGCATGGTAGGAAGGGAGACTCCTACTGACCTGTTTGACTTTCACATTGTTGGTCTGCTTTTCTTGGGTGACAGTCCAGCTGTTCAGGGAAGAGGGTGAGAGCTTATATTGTGTAGGCTTTCCATAAAGAACCCACATTGTTTTCTATTTTCTGATCTGCAATTGGTATACGTCCCTTATGTATTTTATTTATGTTTGTCATGGGAGGGTTGCGCTTTACGACAGTGGTGGTTACAGCTTCTTGGAACCAATACTGAGAACTGCCAGAATGGCAGTATGTTGTATTTTTTGTTAAGTATTTGTTAATATTCGTAATGAATGATGGTACTTGTCAAGTTTCCTTCTACTTTAAATTAAGTGAGTAAGACATGGAAAAATGTGCAGTCAAATTTTAATCAAGAAATGTAAAAAAATCAATCAGACACTATCAAAGAATTGTGGCCTCCATGCTTCTTTGTGCATGAAATCAAGAACGGAGATTATACTTATTGTCACTGGGAGAAATGAAACTCAGAAGAAGTGAAATTATTGAGTTACTGTTAGGTAGCTTTTGTACCTAGTAAACAGTGGCATTGGTGGCAGCATGGGAGCAAGCTACTCTGTACTTTTAACTGCAGAGAGAGAAAAAAATGTGCTCCTATTGGAAGGTAATAAATGATTTTAAAAAGCTGATAAATAACTTATATCTATTTATTTTAATTATAAGGAGTAATACAAATTCCGTCCCTACCTCACTAAAGAGGCAAACTACTCAAAGTTGGCACACAAGAACAGAACCTCAAAGATGTCCTCCCAGATCAACAAATCCAAAAGACAAAACACCACTTGAGAACAAAATGTCTTTTATTGCAGGTAATGATATTAATGTAACATTCATTTAACATTTATATACCAAAAGAACACTTGGTTACCAAGTGGAAAAGGAATCCTGCCTTGAATTAGAACTTTTATTAAGCTATACATTAAACTAAGTACTAAATTTCCTACACAGTGGTTCTTATAGTAAAATTTCTGTTCAGAAAGACTCAAGCCCAATCCAGACTCGAGTCCCTTGAACGGACATGATGGGTTGGTGAAGTTGCCTGCCATAACTTATTTCCGGAGTTCAATGTATGAAAATCAATCTCCAGAATGTCTCTCATACAGTTATAATACAAAATATAAATTATTTTTTCATGCACATGGGCTAGGGGTAGGGTAGGGGGGGCCGGGGGTGGCGATGGGCCATGAAGAACAAATACTTGGTACCCTAATAGTTATCAGTTGTATTCCTTCAGTCAATATTTAAACTATGGGGCAGTCTATATGCTTTAATCTGATGATAAACATTTAATACAAATTTTCTTTTCTTGGTTTTGTTCTCCTCCTCCCCCAATTTCCAAATCCAGCATTCGGGACAAAATGTGGCCTTCTGGAGCGAACAAGCAGCAGGGCATCTTCATGCCGTAGCCTTACATTCTCAAAGAATGAATCAAAAATCCAGGAACTCAAATTTCAAAGTTTAGACGATGAACTAGAAAATCTTATTCAACAGATTATTGACGAACAGCATATTACAAGTATGTATAATCATTCAAAATTTTGTTGAAATCAATTAATTTATCTAAATTTAGAAGGTGAGTGAAAATAAAATATATTTCTTTCAGTGGTCTTGAACATGTGTACTGATCACAGGATTTCCCTACACTGTATTATTTCTCAGTTGCATTTGCAGTATTCTGACCCAAGTGTAGCACTGTTAGTGATAGATTTGTAGTGAGTGGACCAAGATCTTTGGTGCAAGAATCAGTCAGACTATTATCATCCAGCCTGGTGATCAGAGATGGAGAAATAACACAAATTAGGATAAATTTCCAGATAAAAGCAAAAAACTGCGGATGCTGGAAATCCAAAACAAAAACAAAAATACCTGGAAAAACTCAGCAGATCTGGCAGCATCTGCAGAGAGGAACACAGTTAATGTTTCGAGTCCGAATGACCCTTCAAAGGACTAAGTAAAAATAGAAGCACCTCATCTTCTGACTAGGCACTTTACAGCCTTCCGGACTGAATATTGAGTTCAACAATTTTAGATCATGAACTCTCTCCTCCATCCCCACCCCCTTTCCGATCCCCCTTTTTTTCCCAATAATTTATATAGATTTTTCTTTTCCCACCTATTTCCATTATTTTTAAATGTATTTCCGTCCATTGTTTTATCTCTACCTTTTAGCCTTTTTCGATTCCTTCACCCCACCCCACCCCCACTAGGGCTATCTGTACCTTGCTCATCCTGCTTTCTACCCTTAATTAGCACATTGCTTTAGATAATATCACCACCTTCAACACCTCTTTGTCCTTTTGTCTGTGACATCTTTTGGTTATCTCCACCTATCACTGGCCCTCTATCCAGCTCTACTTGTCCCACCTCCCCCCCCCTTAAACTAGCTTATATTTCACCCCTTTTCTATTTTTACTTAGTTCTGTTAAAGAGTCATGTGGACTCGAAACGTTAACTGTGCTCCCTTCCAAAGATGCTGCCAGACCTGCTGAGTTTTTCCAGGTATTTATGTTTTTGTTTTGTGACCTAATAATTGCTGACACACACAGTCAATGCTCACATTTGAATAATGGCATGTGGGTGTAACACTATCTGCAGAATTATACCAAGCGGGGAGTGAACTAATTGAGCAAAGGGAGAGGAAACAATTAGCAGAGGAGGAAGAAATATATCAGGCACTCTAAAAAGATATGTTTTTAAAAAATAGTATTTTCCATTATCTGTTAATTGGATGACAAAGAAGATTTTTACTCATGTAACAAAAAAAACATTTTAGTTTTTATGATATTACACTAAAATATCCCATTTTATTTTTTTTAAGTAAAAGAGAGTATTTTAAGTAAAATCAGGAAACATTAAAAATGCTCAACAGGTTTGGCAGTTTCTATGGTGAGAACAACCAACATTTAGGGTCTATGACCTTTCATCAGAACTTTATTTCAGATTTCCAACATCCGCAGTATTTTACTTTTGTAGGAATATTTTAAAATGTCTAATGGATAAATAAGTTATGGAGGATCATTTATTCCTATCATATGCAAGTAATCCCATTACAGTCAGATCAGAATGATATTTTTCCTGTGTTTTTGGCTAATATCTTAAATAATACTAGTACAACACTAGTACAACAAAGTACATTAATTGTACCAGAGACATTATTATATCACTATTTCAACGTATACAAAGGGTAATTACAAGATTTTCTATATGGTGACATGGTTAAAACTTTACAAATCCTCAGACATCTACTTGAAAAACATGTTCATTGATCAAACGTTCTAAAATTTACCAAAAAATAAAGCCATTAAATACCAAAAATTCCTTATCCAGTTTTTATGATTTTTTAAATCAAATTACATTTGTGCATCAGTTCTATCTACTTCCTTCAACCACATTTAAAAGTTGTTTTGATCAGATGAAACTGAGTAATAACTTACCCAACTTCAGGATGTAGGTTACTTTTTATTCACTATATGTTACCAAGATAGCATGAGATGCAGGCATTAGTTCATGTTTATGAAGTACAGATTTTATTCCAGGCATGTGGAATAACAATTCAATTGGGAGCTTGCTAGAAATGTTCATCCTCTCCATCAGTGAGTGTCAGTGCTAACCCCCAACTCAAAATTAGTTTGGAGTCCGAGCATCATACAACTGACTCAAAAAATAACGTAGGAGCCACAATAAATTAGTACAAAAACAATCTAGGCAAGATCAGTGGGAAAGGAAATTAGGCACCGTTTTGATTTCCTTTTTGCTATTCATTCATTCATTGCCTATACCTAATTGCCCTCAGGAAACTGGTGGAATTCTGCCTTCTTGAACTGCTGCAGTCTGTGGTGAAGGTGTTCGCATAATGTTGTTAGAGAGTTCCAACATTTTGACCCGGCAATGATGAAGGAACAGCATATGTTTGTAAGTGATTTGAAAGGTAATTTGATAGTGTTGCCCTTGTCCTTCTAGGTGGCAGCAGTTGTAGGTTTGGAAGGTGCTGTTGAAGAAGTCTGGTCAAGTTACTGCAGTGCTCCTTGTAAATGGTCCACCCTCCAGCTACAATGTGCCTGTAAGAGGAGAGAGTGAATGTCTTAAGGTGATGGATAGGGTGCCAATCAAATGGGCTGCTGTGTTTTGGATGGTGTTGAGTTTGTTGAAAGGTTGTTAGACATACACTCATCCAGGCAGGTGAAATTTATTCCAGCACACTCCTAACTTGTGCCTTGTACATGCTGGAAAGCCTTTGGGAAATTAGGTGAACCACTATCGACAGAATAACCAACTTCTGATCTGCACTTGTGGCCACAGTATTTATGTGGCTGGTCCAGATAAGTTTCTGGTCAATAGTGACCCCAGAATGTTAGTAATGGGAGATTCAAAATTTGGTAATGCCACTGAATGTAAAGAGGAGGTGATTAATCTCTTGTTAGGGCTAGTGATTGCCTGGCACTTGTGTGGCGTGAATGTTACTTGTCACTTACCAGTCTAAACCTGAATGTTGTCCAGGTCTTGCTGCATGCAGGCATGGATGACTTCATTATCTAAAGCATTGCGAATAGAACTGAACACTACCATCATCAATAAGCATCTACACTTCTGACCTTATAAAAGGAGGCTAGATCATTGACGAAGAAGTTGAAGATGGTTGGAACTAAGATGAGGAACTCTTGCAGCAATGTCCTAGGGCAGAGATGATTGGTCTCCAACAGCCATAACATTCTTCCTTTGTGAGCCAGTTGTAAATTTTCCCTCTGATTTCTGTTGACTTCAATTTCACTAGAGTTCCTTGATGTTACACTCAGTCAAATGTTGCCTTGATCTCAAGGGCAGTCACATTTGCCTTCCCTCTTTAATTAAGCTCTTCTGTCCACGCTCAAACCAAATTTGTAATGAGGTCTGGAGCCAAGTGGTCCTGGTGAAACCCAAACTGAGCATTGGTGGGCAGATTTTTGGTGAGTAAGCACTTTTCAATCTCATTGTTAATGACCCCTTTGATCTCTTTGCTGATGATTGAGAATAGACTGATGGGGCAGTAACTGGCTGAATTGGATTTGTTCTGCTTTCATGGACAGGACATACCTGGACAATTTCATTTTATCAGGGAGTTGCCAGTGTTGTAGATGTACTAGAATGGTTTGGCTAGAGTCTTGATCAATTCTGGAGCACTGGGTTTTTAGAGCCCACAGCCTTTTCTGTATCCAATATGCTCAGCTCAAGAAATCTTGACATCACGTTGAGTGAATGAAATTGGCTGAAGACTTTTCTGTGATGTTGGCAAGTGTAGGAAGAGGCTGGGATTGATCATCCATTTGGCATTTCTGGCTGAAGATGATTGCAAATCCTTCAGCCTTGTCTATGCAGTTATCCCAGCTGGGAAGTAGACATGTGAATATTGGATGAAGACTGAATCAGGCTTAGCTGTGAAACTTCTCATGATTTTAATTTCCTGCTGACATACATTATCTAATCTTACAAATGAAGACTGGGCACTTATGTTCTTATGTTCATGTGTACTTGAGCAAGATACCAGAAGGCTGAAGGTACCTGCAACACCAGCACATCAAGATCTGCCTTCAGGGAAGGACAAAATTGGAAATAAACTATCAAGTTGGAAAAAATGGTACATCAGGAGAATTGTGTTCACTTCTGAACACTACATCTTAGGGAGGTTATGCCTTGGAGGGACTACTGTACATGCTTACTAGAATGTTACCAAGGCTTAAAGGGTTAAATTAGGAGATCTGGTTGCAACTACTTGGCTGTATTCCCTTGAGTTTAGAAAATGGAAGGAATCAGTAATTATGTGTTTAAAATTATAAAAGAATTGGATAGAGTAGATTCAGGGAAGCTATTTCCTCCGGTAAAGAATTTCAGAATAAGAGGGCACAATCTCCAAATTACCTTTTAAATTAGGAGTGAAACCAAGACTCAATTTTACACACAAAAGATAGTGAACATGTGAAATTCTGTCCTCCAAAAGTCTGTGGATGTTTGGTCAACTGAAATTTTCAAAACTGAGATCGACAGATTTTACTGTGTAAATATATTGGGAATATGGATCAAAGCCAGTAAATAGAGATGCAGTGCAAATCAGTCATGGTCTGTTCAAATGGCGGAACAGGCGCAAGGGGTTGAATACTCCCGTTCCCGTGATAACAATTTGGAAATTGGCAAATCCTTTTCAGTAATTGAAGGAAAACACTCTAGGTTGACTACCCTCACCTCTTGAAATCTGAATGGGATAGTCCTGAAACTGCTAAAATAGAAATCAGTCTTTCACTTAGTATGACTAAATAAGTAGAACTAATGAATTAGCTACCTCCTTTTTGATAACCAGTGATTTACATCACAACTCCTGCTTCGACCTCTAATATAATCCTTCATCCTCATACTTTCATACATGAAGGAAGAATCTATGGTTCTGAGAGTCTATACCAAAATTGATATTTTGGTTCAATTTTAATAGGTGAAGACAATACAAGTCCTAACCATGATGCTGAAGACCATATTTCAAAGAAAGAAATGGTGATGGAAACACCTTGTGAAACAGTTGCTTCATCTGTGACTCTTGATTCAGAATTTCAGCAGACTGAAGTAAATGTCCATGAAACACTTCACCTCTACCTGCCTATCCATGACATTCAAGAGGAGGAGGAGTTCACAACCACAGGGTAAATCTTATTATGCTGCAAGCCTTCCCCTTTAAGCTTTTCCCATGTTATATGGGGTAGTCACAATGCTGGTTGATCACCCTTCATATCAGCCACCTTTTTTTGTTCGATTTGGCGAGTGATTTTACAGCTGGATGCCCTTTCTGCCATGCATCCTCTCCATTAACAAGGTTTTTTTGCAAATAATGGAAAAACTTGCATTTATATGCCTTCCATGTTCCCAGAACGTCTCAAAGTGCTTCACAACCAATTAAACACGTGTGAAATACATTTACTGTTGTAAAGTACAGTAACAACCAGCCAATTTGCTCACTAATAGGTCCCCAAATTAATAAAATAAATGACCAGATAATCTGTTTCAGTTAACTTGGTTTATGGCTAAATGTTGGACTGGAGACTGGGATTATTCCCCTGCTCTTCTTCAGATAGTGCCATGGAATCTTTTATGTACAGTTAACAGACAGAGAGCCTTGGAATAACCTCTCATCCAAAAATTGACACCTCCAAAGGTGCAGCACGTCCTTAGCAATGCACTTAAGTGATCCATCATGAGTCATAACTATGTACAATATTATACCCATCGTGACAGTGTTCTTTAACCTTGCTCATCAGGGTAGCTTCTTAAACTCACTGATGAGTGTATTGCATGTTTATAAAAATGTTTTATTTCCTATATGATATTCTATTAGTGGAAATATATCTTCTGTTACATTTTATGCATCTTGATGCAACAACACATTGCTGTAAATGCACAACTGTGCTCGCCATACAGGAAAAAATATCTTTACAGATTGTATAAACAAAAAATATTTTATTTTGAAAGTGCAGCTTAAAAACCTAGATTAAAACGAAACTTCCTCATTGAGGTAGTGCCCCTACTGTGTGGTTATTTGCATACTGATTATTAATGCTTTGAACTATCTCAAACAAAATTGAAGGAGAGACAGAGTTTAAACAAATCTCATTAGTTTACATATTGTGAATTCAAATTGTATGTTACATTTTGAACTACCACATAATATAGATTATCGCCAGGGATAATGCAAATATACCTTCCAGCATATTTCCTACATTTGCAGCAAATACCTATTAAGCCCAGGAACTCTGTGTTCAGTTGTCGTGGATATATGGGGGTCCCACATCTGAAGTGTCCCTAAAGTTTACTACAGCAGCACCAATGTGGCATGCATAGGTTGACTGACTTAATTTGACAAAATGCAGTCAGAGGTTATTAATCAGACCAGTTTTCTTAGAATCCAAATTACTGGATAAACAAAATTTTGATACATTGAGCCCAATATAGTGATCAAAAGCAAGGTGCAAAATGGAGTAAAAGAAACTATCCTGTAATATGTAGGCAGTAATGTATGTGTTGAAAACTGATGTTCCATTGATTGCATGTATGTAATTAGCTTTATCATTAAAGACAAGCATATTTCCCTACTGGTTATCTAAATTAACATTTTGGAAGACTTTGTCAAACATGCAACATGGTTATGTATGTTAAATTTGTTCATACCCATTTGCAGATAATTTTTGTTCACTGTTTACTTTTATCCAATTAATCAGGTGTGACTAAATGAATTAATCTGTTGGATACATGGCCCCCAATTTTAAGTGGGGACAGGAATGGAGCTTGTGATGATGTAAGTTCAGGAGCTTTGGAGGTCTGGTCAATTTTAATGGAGAAGTTTTATTTCTGCAAGGCTTCCAGGTTCCCTGGATAGTTAATACATCTGTCGGAGTCCAACCCACATTATGCAGTTCCAGTGGGTATCCCGACCTCAATTTAAAGCACGAGTGCGCCACCTTCAAGGGCTGCTGCATTAATCCTGGAGTCAAATCTGTGGAATTGTAAATCACTCGTGGAAAGTTTCCAGTTATCTGATAAGAAATGTGTGATGGTCCACGGATTCTCTGTTACCTCACTTGAGATGATACAAGCTGCAGTGAGAGCCAGAAGAAATGTGTTATTCCTATCAAGTGGGAAAACTAAATCTGGAGCCGCCACTAAGAAGGTGTAGATCGAAGTGGTGGAAAAAGTCAGCAGCAGAAATCTGACACCAAGGACCTGGATCCAGTGTTGAAAACAATTTAGTGACCTCAGGAAATGTCAGTGTAAATTCTTCTGTACCTATCTCTTATTATGCACCTGCTTTCACTTTGTCTTCCTCCTATACCATTCATACTAATCTTCACCCCTAAACCTTCACCCCATCAATTACAAAGGCACACTGTATCACCTATCAACCTCACACCTAAAAAATGCCCAGCTCTCGATTCCTCCTTTCACAGCTGCCATTAATGCCATCCTCATCCATCTCCTCTAATTTTTTCAGCCTGCCCATACACTTGGCAACCCAGCTCAATTTACACTATAACAATTTATTGCAAATGCTTGACATCTCCAATCCCATAACACATTCTTGATTTCCCATTCACCCTATGCATTGCATCCAGAAGAAGCATACATCCTGACTAGCCACTCGTAATGGTGTTCTAGCTTTTTTATGGGAGAAGAAAGCATAAAATAGAAGGGAGAGCCAGCACTGATGAAAGACCACACAAGTATGTGGCAGTGACCCCAGTGGAGGTGGAAGCAGCGAAGTTAAATAGCCTATGTAATGCAGGTGACTGAGGTTAGCAGCTCAACCAAACAGGGTGACTGATTTAACCTTAAACCCCTTCATTTGCAAAGGCCAACAGCACCTCAAACCAACTTCAACATCTTCCCTCAAGTAGTACAGTCAAGTGTTTCAAGTGTTAAATTATACTTTTTTAAATTACCATTCCTAACTCTACACTCTTTCTTTCCTTCAGAACCTTCGCATAAAGAACATAAACCATTGTCTACAGAGGATGAAGACTCCTCAGAGGAACTAATCTTTCCTGAGGATGCATTGTCAAACATAGCATCCTTTGCAGGCACTAGTGCAGATACTGGCACATCAAGTGGTCATCTTAGTGAGGTAGCTGGTCCAGAACCCTGCGAGTCTAATGGCACATGAATCAAAACAGATCATGGTGATTGGGACAATAGAGGAGAATCACGCCAGAGGGTGCCATCCTCTGCAAACTATGTTCAGCAGCAGAGAGGTATAGACCTCTTGGATACAACCTTGAAATGGAAGATATTGGAGACTCAACAAATGAGAGAGTTTTGGCAATCTTGCTAGGCACTTTCTCCACTCTGGCAGGGAGGATGGCACCATGTGTCGGGTGCACTCCCTGGGTTTTTCCTCTCGACAGTCTACCATGAAGCATGTGGTCACTTCCAGGGACACTGCAGCAGGAGCACTCAATAGGAACCATCAAACTTTTCAAACTTGATAGAGGCTTAACGTCTGTCCGCCTTGGAGAAGTTGGAGGACAGAGTAGGTCAGGGCTTCCAAAATATTACATATCTTTCCCAGTCTGCCACTCTGCCAACTGTTAGGGCTGATGAGCCACAGCCTCACGGAAGGGAAGTTGGTGGTTTAAGATGCTGAGTGGTCTTGACAGGGTGGATGTGAAGAGGATGTTTCCTCTTGTGGGGGAATCTAGAACCAGCGGCAGAATCTTCTGTTCAGCGAGTAGGGGCAGGGGCTCGCTCGCCGACACAGAGTGATGTCAGGCACGCATCCTAACATCACCTCGCATCATTTAGATTTAGATTTTCAGGTCAGCAGCCGCGTCACTGACTTGGCTGCGCGCCCACCGACCTGTCAACAGCCTATTAAGGCCATTAGAAAACTAATTGAAACCATTAATGGACCTGCCTGTCCAACCTTAGGGTTGGCGGGCTGGCTGGGAGCCCTGGCAGGCTTCTGAAAAAGCATGAAACCCCATGCACGGGTGGGATGAGGTTTCATGAGTGATTAAAAAATCTCAGAACATTTCAAAATAAAAGTTATGGACATGCCTCAACTCACATGAGGGGACATGGCAGCGAAATTTTTCTCATCTGTATTTGAAATCTGAACCTATCTTGAGGCAGCACTTTGCCTCAGGGAGATCTGTGGGCTCTTTCGTGTGCATGCATGAAAGAGCGCGCTCCCAGCTCAGGGAATCCCCCCCCCCCCACCCCCACCCTCACCTGCACAGGAAGCACTTCCTAGTGAACTCATGCTGGACGGGCCTTAATTGGCCCACCCAAGTAAAATGGAAACACGCCCCCAAGCGGGGGTGCCAGTTGGGAACCCGCACATCCCCCCTAATGGGAGGAAAATGTTGGCCTAGGGGGTCACTTGAAAAATAAGGGGTTGTCCATTTAAGACAGAGATGAGGGGAATGTTTTTTCTCTCAGAGGGTCTTGACTCTGCTTCAAAACGCAGTGGAAGCAGAATCTTTGAATATTTTTAAGGTGGAGGTAGATAAATTATTGATAAGCAAGGGGGTGAAGGATTATCAAGGGTAGATGGGAACGTGGAGTTGAGGTTACAATCAGATCAGCTATGATCTTGTTGAATAGTGGAGCAGGCTCGAGGGGCCAAGCAGCCTACTCCTGCTTCTTATTTCATATGTTCGTATAACACTTCATCCTCTCTCAGAATGTCATCACGTCTCCTTAGAAAAGCACCTTTCAATGAACAGAAAACATTTGATGTGTTACGCCACATCTTGTAGTGCGATCTCCAGTATTTTTTAATGAAGACCAAACATTGGTTCGCTACAGAGACATTCTCCCATTGAGAAATAATAATGACATGAAGCTAGTTTAATCTAAAAATAGAAGAGAACAACTAAAAACCAAAGGTGCTGGATCATAAAAAAGGCTATGTTCAATGAGATAAGGAGCGATCTGGGCCAAATAAAAACATGAAAAATAAACTGAAATTTAAAAAGAGAGTCTATGACAAAACTAGAGCTAATAATGCTCAAGAATATTATGAATAAATATAAAAAGTGTAGTAGCAAGGTGTCAAGGGAGATTAGAAGGGCTAAAAGGGAACAGGAAAAAGACTAGTGGACAATATCAGTGTAAATAATAAGGGTTTTAATAAGATTTTAAAAAGTTGCAGTCAGATATAGGGTAGCCTGTACATGGACAATAGGGGAAATCTCATTGTGGAGGATAAAAGTATGACAGAGATATATTAAGTAAATATTTTGTCAGTTTTTATAAATGAAGATACAAGTGAGAACTGCAAGGGCGTGAAATTCATTTGTATACACTGCAACAAAGGTCTACCTGATGTTTTCTTCTGTATGAACTGCCACTGGCTGCTTCCTGCACAGTGTTAGTGCACTGAATTCACATGTGCAAGTGCATCCCCTGTGTGTACCCAAAGAAATTGAAAGAGTGAGACCATTACACTTTTGACATAAACAAGATGATGCAATGCCAAGATACCAAAATTGGTCAATGAATGTGCAATCAACACCTTCCTTAATCCTCCTGAAACAACAAGCAATATGAAGTAAATTGGCCCTGTTCTGGAGCTTTTTAAAGGGCCACTCAGCAAGATGCAGCTGAGGTGCTTATGATTTACTTTTGTTCAGGCAAAGTTTGTGGAACTTGGAGGTTTTTGTTGACCACAGGAAGGCATAAAATGACATTTCTTTGCATAGATATGAGGGCAGTAGATGCAGTGCCAAGCTCTGCAACATGAGTAGAATATGCAGAGAAGGATGCAGTGAGGGGAAGCTCTGTGAAGAAGGAGGGCTTTCTATAGAGACATGCACTAAGGGTCTGCCAGGTGCATCATTCCTACATAGCAATGAGCCAGGAACAGTGCCTGAGGAGGCTACACAACAAAAAGACAGTAGTGACAAGATGTGCACCTCCTTCATGATGACCTGGAGCCACAAACCAGGGTGAGGACTGCTCACCCAATGGCTGTGAAGATCACCATCACCCTCACATTTTATGCCATGAGATCCTTCCAGGTGCGAGCTGGCAACATCAGCAATGTGTCACACATAGAAGCATCAGGAAGATCACAGAAGCACGTACAGAGGAGTGAAGATCAGGCTGAAGAGCATGTGGATTCACCAGGATGGCTTCAAGATGGTGTAGGCTGTTTGGGCCCCTCTAAGTCAACCAAAGAGATACCACAACTGTAAGAGCCATCACTCTCTCATTGGGCTGTTGGTGTCTGACCAAAACAGGAACTTAATCTCATTAAATGCCTGCTATCCTAGCAGTACCCATAATGCTTTTATCCAGTGACAGTCAGTGATACCAATCATCTTCAGGGCTCCAAGACACATGACACAATACAGCTCATGATTCTCTTTCATCTTCCTACCATGCGACGTCAGAGGGCCTTCAAAAATAGCTATGGAGTCACCTACAACATCATGGAATAAGCCATCGGCCTACTAAACCAAAGGTTTTGCTGCTTAAATCACTCAGGGGGATCTCTACAGTACTTGCCGGCGAAAGTGTCCATGATTATGGTGGTGCTTTACCCTCCACAACCTTCAATTATGAGGGTTCATCATTACCTCCTGGAATCAGGAAACCATGTAGGGAAGAGGAGAAGACCCATCCACCACATGCAATTGGACACAGTGAGGTTTTGCTTCAGTTGAAATGAACTTCTCCCCCTCCAACATGGATCCACCATTCCCTAACAGTATTTCCATTTCAGATTCCCCATCACAAAATCTCCTTGCCAACATCATTCAATAAAGGCCAACAGCAAAAATCTTCACTCAGCAACTTTTTCCAGAAACACATCAATAATACAAAAAAACTTATCACCCCTTAGTGCCTGTCTTGCAGTTACCCTTACCTGACCTATGTAGTGCTACCCCAATGGCTGCAGCATGGCTGGTGGAAGGCTGCTGAATTTCACTGGGGGATACTGCAGATGGCCTCCGATCAGCCTTGGGTTTCGAGGACCCCACTTTGGATAACACTACATTGGCATGAACAACAGCAATTTGGGCTGGCTGGCTGAGAAGCAACAGTAAGGACACCATGGTGGGAGCACAAATACTACCATCCCGAGAGAGGATTGAAGGTACATGCTCCACAGTGCCACTGCCATTTCTACAGGCACCACCTCATTAATCCTCAATCTAGAGCGCAGATTGCTGAAATGCTGTCAGAGCCTGCATGCCTTGTACAGCAGTGAGAACTGCATTCACAATGACAGCTGTGTGTATCTGCATGCCAGAATCTTGAGCTTGCATACCAGCAGTAAGGAATCTCATGACCTCCATCTGATCTTCTACTGCAGCACTGAAACATTGAGAGGCCTCGACCTGTGCTGTACTGGAAGCTGACATGGCAGCCTGCAGACACTCTATCAAGGATCAGTTGCTGCCATGGCAGTGCCCACCTCTTCCAACGATAGAAAAGGAATTGCTTCTGAAAAAAATGGTAGAACTCAAGATGGATAAGTCAATAGATCCTGAGGTATCTTAGCCTGTTGTAAGAAGTTAGAGAATAGATACCAGAGGCTTTGTCTGGAGAATGCATTGAACATTTTGAAAAGCATGAATAATCAAGGATGGCCTATATGCATTCATTTTTTTAAAAATTGAGTCTCTTGAAGAAATGGCCAATTGGAGGGAGAGAGTGAATGCAGAAAATATAATGTATATAGATCTTCAAAAAATATTTTATAGGATGATTCTTGGGAGGCTTACCAGAAAAATTCAGGCATAAGGTATAAGAAAAAATGTAGCAACATAGAAAAAAAGTTTGTTGATGGAAGTATAACAAATGGTTGAGGTTGCTCAGATTGGAGAAAGTTTTGGAAGTTAAATATTGCAGGGGTCAGTGCTGGGTCTACTTTTTTGTTCTTAGTAGATATATGCTGATTTAGACTTGAGCTAAGGAAGCACAAAATGCAAACAGCAAACAACACAAAAGTAAAGGTTTGGCAAACAATGAAGCGGACTGCAAAAGGCATCTATTTGTGGAAAAGACAGTTGGTTGGTAAATGCAATTTAATGTTGAGAAGTTTAATGTTGATACGTTTTCTGAGGCAAAAGCAAGGAATGGGTGCACACACTGAAGCAAAAAGCATTGAACTGCATGGAACAGAGCTGGGGGTTCACATGAATATCTTCAAAGTACAACTACGGATAAGTCAGGCCATAAAAGGATAGCCTTTTGGGTTTTACAAACAGGTGCAAAATAATGATCAACTCTGTACAAGGTGATAGGCCTTAGTGATGTGCACAATTTTGGCAACATTTTATAGAAATGACACTAAAGTCATGGAGATTGTAGATTCCAGGAAAATGCCGGGAATTAAAAACAATAAACATGAGAAGAGGTTTGAAGTACTGGGATTATTTCCACCAATGCAAAGAAGATTAAGAGGAGATTTGTAAAATTATAGGCTGTTTAGAGAGTCAATAATGAAGAGTTATAAATTTAAAATTGTCACTAAGAAAGTAAAGATGTGGGTTAAGAGCAATTTCCTTTACAGGAAGTTGTAAAGGTGAAAGCAATTGAATCTTTTAAGGGCTAAATGCTAATATTAAAGCAGAAGAAGTTACAAGACTATGGTGAGAGAGCAAGGCAGTGAGGTTAGTTTTGGAATGTTTTATCAAAGTGCCAGCACAGTACAATGAGACAAATGGTTTTCTTCTGTATTGTAGACTATTATTCATTCTATGGCAATAATTTTATGCAATGGGGTAGTTCTAGATTTTCTCTATCTCCAAACCAAAGCAGAGGTTCAACTGGTGAAGATGTCAGTGAGCATGCAAAAACACACTTTCAACACATCTTCCAAATAGCCAGGGATTCTTACACAAAAATCTAGTGCAGACACATAACACACTAACAGTCCAATATTGACATTGCTAAAGCAGGAAGATCCAGCACATCAATATTTCAATTAGTTTCAGTACTGTTCAGTCAAACAGTATCGACACTAACAGAAGTAGATATCATCAAGGAAAAATAACAATTTCTGGGAATATAAGGTTTATATAATCTAGACTCAATGCTTGGATGGAATCCCATATCCCATTTAAAAGTAATCCAAATCATGTTTAAATTGAAGGTAGTTAGTTTTGACCATATGAGAATTAGCTATGTAAAAGAATTAATGGTAAATTGCTTCAATTGGCACTTTTCTAACTATGTCTTATTAATTCTTTGCAAAATTTGACAATTAGTGAATATAAATACAACGTAAAACTGCTCCAGTGCTTGCTTTTTTGAATGTTTTGAAAGCATTCTACTTTCAAAAAATCCTTATTCAAGCTTCTACATTTCTAAATAAATTCACATTTTAATATTATGCTACTAAATTAGGGGTCAAATTCAATCTTAAATCCCCTCAAGAAAAAGGGAAATATAAAATATAATTTGAGGAGTTAAGCTGATTATATATTTTGCAAACTGCAGACAAAACAGGACCTACTGGCTGTTGTAATACTGTTGTAACTTTTTTGTACTGAATTAAATCTGTTTGGCAACATGCGAATGAGATAACACATTTTTTGTTGTTAAATCCTGAACCCCTGAGATGAAAGCCATGATTTAACACAAATTTCTATCTTGCAGACTAGAAAGCATTGTATACTTAGACCAGTTTTGATCAAAGATGACTGGGAAAATGCTGTTCTGCCTCAAGTTATTTACAAATAACTGCTTATGCAGTTTCTAATGCCAATCTTTCCACAAAACTCTCTTGAAGCTCTCCAGAATTGTCTGTGCATATAAAACAAATTGGAGCAATTCCCCACATTTTCATCATCTTTAGTTTTCCTGAAGTGACGCTGAACTACCAAAGTTGTAGCATTTTACTGCATTTTTGCTCCAAGATAATTTAGTATCTTCAAACAAGTGGGAGGTGAAAGGATCCTAAACGCTGATTTGGAATATGCAGATGTGACTGTGGGGGAAGGAGAGTAGAAGGAGAATGACATCTAGATGTTATCTGCCTGTAAATCATTCTTAGTCCCTTCCTTTGCATTTTTGCTGAAAAGAGCCTAGAATACGGTCCAATGATATTTTTGTATTGTTGTGGAATGTATAATAGTAATTGTCCCATAATGCAGAAATTCAACCTGCAAAACTCAACAGGTTGATAATATTTTGAGAATCTAAGGGCAACAGGTTGCTTGTACAAGGTCAGTTACACCAAAAACCTACAACCCCAAACTTTTACCTTCAATTCAAAAATATCTGTTTGGACATGAGACACTTAAAGAAAAATTACTGTGCCACAAGTTGGGAATGTAATTTTATCTTCAAAGTGTTAATGCCTCAGAACTGCACTAACAATAGATAATTTATGACCTCCATTCAAATCGGTTATTGGTGCTTTCACAGATGCAATAATGTAAGTGCACTGTACAATTCTGTGGTTTTCCTGTACACCTTCTCTGATATTCAATTCCTGGTCTACAATGCATTTTTAAAGGTAAAAACCACTTCAAAGTGAATATTCCCCATTTACTGCTTTGAACAGATCAGCAACAACTTTTTGATTGTTGATTAAATTGTATTATAATCTGTATGACAGAAGAAAAATATCAATAATTTCTCTGTGCTTTATTTAAAAGCTATTCACAAGTGCAGGATAGCCATTGTCAATCTTTTAAAAAGAGATCCCAAGAAAATAAGAGGCCTATTTAATTTTAACCACCAATTTCATCATCAGCATCATGTCACAAAAGCTTACTAATGAATTTGTCAAAACAGAATGACAAATTTTCATTTTGAAATGGTAGGAACGAATTGGTACTCAGAACTAGACATTATAGCAATCTTCCAATTACAGAGAAGTCAATAGGAATCTGATTTGTTCCTTTAGCTGTTCAGACCGAATTTAGATTTTTAGCATTTCTTTAAATGCAATACAATTTAAATAATGTAAGTGTGTCAAATCAGCAACTAATAACAGGAAGGCAATGCCAAATAAAAATGCATATCCAAGATCAGGCAGCAAAAGTATAAATTTAACTGGACAATAAATGACAAAATTGTTAAGAATCAACATAATTAAACTTGACTTTTGTAATAGTTTATTTACAAAATATTTTTATTTTACCTCGCAAGACAATAATTACATACAGGTATAAAGACAATATTGTGATTACATGTATAAATGTGTTAAAAAAACATAAAAACTAAAAGCAATAGTGGCATAAAATAATAATGCTTCCCCAATAGGAATGCAATCAATGAAACCCAAAAGTACAGACAATTTTTTTTTTAAATGGGGAATTGTGATAAGTACTGTATAAAATGGCCAATGTTAAACAATTAAAACATATTAACTAAGTCATTCTTTCCAATCTAATAACCTAACATTTCATGACAAACTTTTTGGCTCTTGCTTATTTTCTCCAAACTGAAATTTGGATCAATTGTATTTACTTTCAACAATCCAAATTTGCAAAAAATTCTGAAACACATAACAATCCCAATCCCATTTTACCTATTCTAATTCAAAATACTATTTTCTGTGGTTATTATAAAGCGCAACTGGTTTAATTTAAGGTTATAAAACAAAAACAGAATTACCTGGAAAAACTCAGCAGGTCTGGCAGCATCGGCGGAGAAGAAAAGAGTTGACGTTTTGAGTCCTCATGACCCTTCGACAGAACTTGAGTTCGAGTCCAAGAAAGAGTTGGAATATAAGCTGGTTTAAGGTGTGTGTGTGGGGGGCGGAGAGATAGAGAGACAGAGAGGTGGAGGGGGGCGGTGTGGTTGTAGGGATAGAAGCAGATCATCAAAAGATGTCAACGACAATAGTACAATAGAACACATAGGTGTTAAAGTTAAAGTTGGTGATATTATCTAAACGAATGTGCTAATTAACAATGGATGGTAGGGCACTCAAGGTATAGCTCTAGTGGGTTTTTTTTTATAATGGAAATAGGTGGGAAAAGGAAAATCTTTATAATTTATTGGAAAAAAAAGGAAGGGGGAAACAGAAAGGGGGTGGGGATGGGGGAGGGAGCTCACGACCTAAAGTTGTTGAATTCAATATTCAGTCCGGAAGGCTGTAAAGTCCCTAGTCGGAAGATGAGGTGTTGTTCCTCCAGTTTGCGTTGGGCTTCACTGGAACAATGCAGCAAGCCAAGGACAGACATGTGGGCAAGAGAGCAGGGTGGAGTGTTAAAATGGCAAGCGACAGGGAGGTTTGGGTCATTCCTTTTCCGCAAGAATGACCCAAACCTCTCTGTCGCTTGCCATTTTAACACTCCACCCTGCTCTCTTGCCCACATGTCTGTCCTTGGCTTGCTGCATTGTTCCAGTGAAGCCCAACGCAAACTGGAGGAACAACACCTCATCTTCCGACTAGGGACTTTACAGCCTTCCAGACTGAATATTGAATTCAACAACTTTAGGTCGTGAGCTCCCTCCCCCATCCCCACCCCCTTTCTGTTTCCCCCTTCCTTTTTTTTCCAATAAATTATAAAGATTTTCCTTTTCCCACCTATTTCCATTATATTAAAAAAACCCCACTAAAGCTATATCTTGAGTGCCCTACCATCCATTCTTAGTTAGCACATTCGTTTAGATAATATCACCAACTTTAACTTTAACACCTATGTGTTCTATTGTACTACTGTCATTGACATCTTTTGATGATCTGCTTCTATCACTGCTTGTTTGTCCCTACAACCACACCACCCCCCCTCCACCTCTATGTCTCTCTATCTCTCCGCCCCCTACACACACACCTTAAACCAGCTTATATTTCAACTCTTTCTTGGACTCGAACTCAAGTTCTGTCGAAGGGTCATGAGGACTCGAAACGTCAACTCTTTTCTTCTCCGCCGACGCTGCCAGACCTGCTGAGTTTTTCCAGGTAATTCTGTTTTTGTTTTGGATTTCCAGCATCCGCAGTTTTTTTGTTTTTAATTTAAGGTTATGCCTATTAATTAACATGGTGACTTATACTATAGATTTTTGGAATGTTCAGTTTGATGAAACATTGCGGAGATTATGCGGGAGTGCAGGCGGGTGCGCAGCCAATCGGCACCCCCGATTGGCTGGATGCCACCATTTTACGTGGGCGGGCCAATTAAGGCCCGCCCAGCATGATGCACACCCGGATGCGCTGAGCACACCCTATGCAAGCTGGGGGAGTAGGCTGAGTCGGGGCCTGTGCTCTTTCACACGCATGTGCGCGAAAGAGCACAGAAATCTCCCCGAGGCACAGTGGTGAATAAAGGGAGAAAAAAAATTTAAAGACATGTCCCCTCAGTGAGACTGTCACATGAGCTGGGACATGCCAATTAATGTTAAAAAATTTTCCAACACTTTAAAAACGTCATGAACCTTATCCTGCCCATGGATGAGGTTTCATGATAAATGCGAATGCCGCCTGGGCTCTTCGCCTGCCCGTCAACCTTAAGGTTGGACGGGCAGATCAGGTCAATGATTTCATTGATTGTTAAATGGCCTTAATAGGCCTTTGACAATTTGTCAGGCGCACAGCACATCATTTTATGCCTCGGCGAGCAGGCCCTGCTCCTACTCACCGAGCCAAAGGCTCTACCCATTATCAAATATAGTCATGGGCCAGAATCTTCGGGTTGGCGAACGGGAGCAGGCCCTGCTCACCAACATGTAAAATGACGTCGGGCATGCGTCCTGATGTCACCACACGTCATTCCAATTTTCAGTTCGGCAGACACGCACCGGAGTCAGCTGCGCATCCACCAAACTGTCAAAGGCCTATTAAGGCCATTTAAATTCCAAATAAAATAATTAACTGAGCTGCCCATACAATTTTAAGCTTGGCGGGCAGGCGAAGAGCCCAGACAGCCTTTGCATTTATCATGAAACCTCCTCCACGGGCACGATGAGGTTTCATGAAGGTTTTTAAAGTTTAATAAAAATTTTTAATAAAATTCATTGACATGTCCCAGCTCATGTGTCACTGTCACATGAGGGGACTGTATTAAAAAAAAAATTTTCTTCTTTATTAAAATTTTAAAAAACCAACCTAATCTCCCTGAGGCAGCTCCGTACCTCAGGGAGATTTCTGCGCTCTTTTGCACGCATGCGCGCAAAAGAGCGCAGGCCCCGACTCAGCCTACTCCCCCTGCCCGTGCAGGGAACACTCAGCGCTTCCAGATGCACGTCTCGCTGGATGGGCCTTAATTGGCCCGCCCACATAAAATGGCAGCATACAGCCGGTTGCTGCCCGCACCCGCTCCTGCCCACCCACACTCAATGGGGAGAAAATTCTCCCCATGGAGTTACACCGAGTGTACAACACAGAAGCAGACCATGCTACCCATCTAGTCTATGTAGGCTTTTATGCTTCACCGCCTCCTTCTACTCAATTTTATCTAACTGAACCAGAATATCCTTTTCTTCTTTACTCCATCATGCACTTATTTAGCTTCCCCTTAAACACATCAATTTAGTCATGGGCCAGAATCTTCAGGTTGGCGAACAAGGGCGGGCCCCGCTCACCAACGTGTAAAATGACGCGCAGTGACGTCGGGCACGCGTCTTGACATCACCACGCGTCATTCCAATTTTCAATTCAGCAGGCACGCACCGGAATCGGCTGCACATCCACCGAACTGTCAAAGGCCAATTACTCCAGTCTTTGGGTAAAAAGTTTCTCCTTAAATCTTTATTGGATTTATTAGTGACTATCTTGTCTTTATGACTTCTAGTTTTGGACTTTGCCAAAAACGGAAACCCTGTCAAAGCCTTTCATTATCTTGAAGACCTGTATCAGGTCACTCCTCATTTTCCCTTTTCTGGAGAAAAGCCTTTCCTGATGAGTCTTGGTGTCAGGCTTGGGAAAGGTGGTGGCATAGTGGTATTGGGACTGGACTAGTAATCCCAGAGACCCAAGGTAATGCTCTGGGGATCCAACTTCAAATCCCACCATGGCAGATGGTTTCAATTCAGTCAATAAAAAAGTTTGGAATTAAGGAGTCTAACGATGGCCATGAAACCGTTCTCGATTGTCGTAAAAACCCATCTGACCTTTAGGGAAGGAAATCTGCTGTCCCCTTACCTGGTCTGGCCTACATGTGACTCCGTATCCACAGCAATGTGTTAACTCTTAAATGCCCTCTGAAATAGCCTAGCAAGCCACTCAGATGTATCAAAATCACTAGAAAATCCATAAGGAAAGAAATTGGGCGGACCACCCGACATCAACCTCGGCACCAGAAACGACAACAGCAAGCTCAGCCCTATCAACCCTGCAAACTCCTGGCAACTTGCAGCAAAATTGGGAGAGCTGTCCCACAGACTAGTTAAGCAACAGCCTAACATAGCCATACTCATGGAATCAAAGCTTAAGATAGGGGCAGATTTTCCCCTCGGCGGATGGGCCTGGGAGAGGCCACGCAATGGTCCGCCGCCCACGTTAGGGCCCCAACCACGATCTCACACTGGCCGGCCAGCATGAAACACGCGCTGATAACCTCAGCATTGCCTGGGTGGGAGCAGGAGGAGCGCGAGTGCTGAAGTGTGCGCATGCACAGGGGTGCGCTCAGCAAAAGCTCCCTGAAGGCATGGAGCTGCCTCAGGGAGCTGAAGATTTTTAACTTGAGAAATTAAGATTTTAGCAATAAGGAAAACATGTCCCCACCTATGACTCTGTCACATGAACAGGGACATGTGAAATATGAGTTTTAAAAATTTTTACTGTTTTTTTAGTCACTGTTCAAAACCTCACCACCCCCGTGGATGAGGTTTTGCAAAAAATGCAAAGGTCGCCTGGCCTATTCACCCGGGGGCAGCGAAAAATTCAATTTAATTAATTGACTAAGGGGCTTAATAGCCCTATTAATTGTCAGCAGACATGCTGCTGACTGTCGCACGAAATATCGCGGGAGTGCACCATGATGTTGGGACGCTCACCCGACATCATTTGCGGGCTATTTCACACTCGTGCATTTCAGACGTGCACCCACATGCCAAGCTGAAAATCCCGCCCATAATGTCCCATATAACACCATCACCATCCTATCCTGTACCACTGGCATGACAGACCCAGCAGAGGTGACGGCACAATGATATATAGTTGGGAGGGAGTTGCCCCGAGAGACCTCAACATCAACTCTAGACCCCATAAAGTCTCATGGCACCAGGTCAAACATGGGCAAGGAAACCTCCTGCTGATTAGCACGCACTCCCACCCCCTCAGTTATTGAATCAGTGCTGTTCCATATTGAGTACCACTTGCAGGAAGCACTGAGGGTGGCAAGGTCATAGAACATACTCTCGGTGAGGGATTTCAATGTCCATCACCAAGAATGGTTCTGTAGCACCACTACTGACCGAATTGGCCAAGTCCTAAAGGACATAGCAACTAGACTGGGTCTGCGGCAGATGGTGAGGAAACCAACAAGAGAGAAAAACATACTTGACCTCATCCTCACCAGTTTGCCTGTCACAGATGCATCTGTCCATGACAGTATTGGTAGGAGCGACCACTGCACAGTCTTTGTGGAGACGACGTCCCAGCTTCACATTGAGGATACGCTCTATCATGTGTGGCACTACCACAGTGCTAAATGGGATAGATTTCGAACAGGTCTAGCAACTCAAGACTGGGCATCCATGAGGCATTGTGGGCCATCAGCAGCAGCAGAATTGTATATAACCACAATCTGTAACCTCATGGCCCAGCATATCTCCCCTCTACCATTACCATCAAGCCAGGGGATCAACCCTGGTTCACCGAAGAGTGCAGGAGGGCATTCCAGGAGCAGCACCAGGTGTGCCTAAACAGGAGGTGTCCAGCTGGTGAAACTACAAATCAGGACTACTTGTGTGCCAAACAAGATAAGTAGCATGCAACAGACAAAGCTAAGGTGATTCCACAAACAACGGATCAGATCTCAGCTCTGCAATCGTGCCACATCCAGTCATAAATGGAGGTGGGCAATTAAAACAGTTCACTGAAGGAGGAAGCTCCACACACACATCCCCATCCTCAATGATGGGCGAACCCAGTACATTGGTGCAAAAGAAAAGGCTGAAGTATTTGCAACAATCTTCAGCTAGAATGCTGAGTGGATGATCCATTTCAGCCTCTTCTGGAGGTCCCCAGCATCATAGATGCGAGTCTTCAGCCAATTCAATCTACTGCATATGATGATAAAAAACGTCTGAGGGTACTGGATACTGCAAAGTCTATGAGACCTGATAATATTCTGGCAATAGTACTGAAGACTTGTGTTCCAGAACTTGCCAGGCCCCTAGCTAAGCTGTTCCAGTACAGCCACAAAACTGTCTACCTGGCAATGTGCAAAATTGCCCAGGTATGTCCTGTACACAAAAATCCGGCCAATTACTGCCCAATCAGTCTACTCTCCATCATCAGTAAAGTGATGGAAAGGGTCATCAACAGTGCAATCAAGCAGCACTTGCTTAGCAATAACTTGCTAACTGACGCTCAGCCTGGGTGCTACCAGGCTCACTCAGCTCCTGACCTCATTACAGCCTTGGCTCAAATATGGACAAAAGAGCCCTGTGGTGAAGTGAGAGTGACTGCCCTTGACATCAAAGCAACATTTGACTGAGTGTGGCATCAAGGAGCCCTAGCCAAACTGGATTCAATGGGAATCAGAGGGAATACCCTCCGCTGATTGGAGTCATACCCAGCACAAAGAAAGATGGTAGTGGTTGTTGGAGGTCAATCATCTCAGTTCCAGGACATCACTGCAAAAGTTCCTCAGGGTAGAGTCCTAGGTCTAACCATCTTCAGCTACTTCATCAATGACCTTTCTTCCATCATAAGGTCAGAAGTGGGGATGTTCGCTGATGATTGCACAGTGTTCAGCACCATTTTGTGACTCCTCGGATCCTGAAGCAGTCCATGTCCAAATGCAGCAAGACCTGGACAATATCCAGGCTTGGGCTGAAAAGGGGCAACTAACATTCACACCACACAAGTGCAAAGCAATGACCATCTCCAACAAGAGAATCTATCCATTGCCCCTTGTTATGACATAGCAGTTGATTAAAGGCTGAGTTGTTTAAATCCCAGAAAGAAACTTGAACAACTGTCATAACCTATATTTTCAATTGGTGTGTTTGAGATGCAGCTCTGAATTCAGGAATAAAACCACCAAGCCTCAAGAGTTTTTTTATATAAATGAATAAATGTTTAATTTAGTTTTATCAACTAATTAAACACATACACATGTCTACAAGTTACTCCCATAATAACTTATAAACAAATCCCCAAATTAATCACTCCCAGGTAAATCTTCACCAAGGCAACAATAACCCATAGACTTTAAACAGATACCAGGCAAAGCACATTTGACCTTACAAATTCAAAATGAGGTTCCTTTCATTTTGCAAAAACAGAATTACCTGGAAAAACTCAGCAGGTCTGGCAGCATCGGCGGAGAAGAAAAGAGTTGACGTTTCGAGTCCTCATGACCCTTCGACAGAACTTGAGTTCGAGTCCAAGAAAGAGTTGAAATATAAGCTTATATTTCAACTCTTTCTTGGACTCGAACTCAAGTTCTGTCGAAGGGTCATGAGGACTCGAAACGTCATCTCTTTTCTTCTCCGCCGATGCTGCCAGACCTGCTGAGTTTTTCCAGGTAATTCTGTTTTTGTTTTGGATTTCCAGCGTCCGCAGTTTTTTTGTTTTTATTCCTTTCACTTTGGTTCCTTTGCACAGTTGTACGCTTACAGGCTGGTTAGATCTTACATGCCTCTGACTCATACACACAAACTCCTTTCTGTTTATACCTAGCTTCCTCTTTGAATGTAAATTTTCCATTGTATTACTAGTTTTTTTTTAATTTTACCTCTCCTAACAATAATCCTTTCATTCCACCAATGCTATTAGTAATAGCAACACATTCTTTGTGTCTCCCAGCTAAGTGCAAGATTTTACCCATTCTTTTGAATGGTTTATTCAACAAATGCAAATTGTACTTTACCTTTTACTCCTTACATTTATCTAATTAACATATCAAACTACTATACATCAAAGCATGCAGACTAGCTGGCTTTAATCCAATCAAGACATACACAGACACACACATAGACACAGACCCTACTACAAGTCCAATTTAAAAATAATTTCCAAAAACATTATAATTAATATCTCTTCATGACACCCTTGACATTCAATGACATTACTATTGCTGAACCCCCCACTATCAACACCCTGAGGGTTACTAATGACCAGAAACTGAACTGGACTAGCTATATAAATATTGTGGCTACAAGAACAGAACAGAGGCTAGGAATCCTGTAGCGAGTAATTTACCTCCTGACTCCCCAAAGCCAACTACAAGGCACAAGTCAGGAGTGTATTGGAATACTTTCCACTTGCCTAGTTAAGTGCAGCTCCAACAACACTCAAGAAGCTTGACACCATCCAGGACAAAGCAGCCCACTTGATTGGCACACCATCCACAAATTTTCACTCCACTGACACACAGAGGCAGCAATCTGTACCATCTACAAGATGCAATGCAGGAACTCACCAAAGGCTTCTCAGACCACATCTTCAAAACGTACAATCTGTACCACTTAGAAGGACAAAGGCAGCAGATGCATGGGAACACCACCAACTGGAAGTTCCCCTCCAAGCCACACACCAAGCTTTTTTGAAACTATATCACTGTTCCTTCACTGTCACTGGATGAAAACTCTGAAATTCCCTCCCTAACAGTACTGTGGGTGTACCTACACCAAATGGACTGCAGCAGTTCAAGGTGGCAACTCACCACCACATTTTCAAGGGAAATTAGGGAGGGCAATAAATGCTGGCTTAGTCAGTGACGCCACATCACTTGAATTAATATTTTTAAAAATCATCATTTTTGCTCCTTCTCCAATGCCTACAATATCCTTTTTACAATATGGAGACAGGAACAGTACACAGTATTCCCAAGTGTGGTCAAGCCAACATACTATACATGTTTAACTTAGCATCTTTGCTTTTCAGTTCTGTCTTTCTAAAAGTGAACCCCAGTGCTTGGTTTACTTTTTTTTTATTGACTTATTCATCTGCATTATTTAGTGATTTTTGTATCTTATTTCTCGATCCCTTTCTCCCTACCCCATTCAGGCTCTTGTTATCCAAGCTGTATGTAGCCTCCTTATTTATCCCTTCAAAATGCGCTATGGTGAAATTCATTTGCCAAGAACTTGCTTATTCTGCCAATTTATTAATATCTTCCTGTATTTTATCACACTCTTGCTACACCTCCCAGTTTAGTGTTGCTACAAATTTTGAAAATTAACTTCTGATTCCTAAGTCCAAATCATTCATATAAATTGTGAACAACTGGTCCCAGCACTGAACCCTGTTGAACACCACTTCTCACCTTTTACCAATTTGAGTAGCTACCTTTAACAACTGCACTGTTTTCTATTTTGTAGCCAGCTTGCTATCTATTCTGCTACCTCTCCCCTGACTCCACATGTTCTGACCTTAGTTATGAGTCTATTATGTGGTACCTTATCAATGATATTTTGAAAATGCAAATACATTACATCCACTGTGTTATCCTATAGAAGCAGTTACCAAAAGGAAACCTGGATAAAAACACAGCATTTTGGTTACACCTCATCTCCTGAAGAGGGAGAAAGATGCATGCTGGGGAATCAATTTCAGGGGTGCTGTCAGTGCCATAGTACCTTACCAAAGACAGTATGTTTCACGTGCACCAGGACAGTGTTGACAGGGTATTTGACTGCTATAGACTATTATGGCCAAGTCTGTTGTCATTCAAAATTCACATAATCAGATTTGTAATGGAGAGGGTGAAGGCATTGAATAGCAATCAGAAGCATAAGTGCTGGCTCCTCATTCTGCCCCCTCCCATGCTCACAGCTATGTGCCCAATTATCATGTCCACATTCCTCCCATCTTCATTCTGAAAGCGGGGATCCATTTAACTTAGCACACCAGAAATTGAACCTGAAGCTTTTGTAATATGTAAGTATCACACTATTGACATGTTAAGCTATTATATCTTCAGAAATTTCAGCAGAACATTACATTTTAAAATGTAGTGTCTCTGTTTAGGAGCACATGTTTATAAAGTTAGTAGTGTAAATGAAAATTGCTGGAAACAGAATGAATGGTAAAAACACTGGAATTCGTCATTTGAGAAATCTTTGTTTTAACTTATCTCACAGGGAACCATGTGAAGATGTTTCACAGAATCTTGAGGTATCCAGTGGAGATTTAAAGAGAAAACAGAATTACAAAAATACTAAAACAAAGCAAGAAGAGAAGAATGGCAACTGGATCAAAGATTCTGCCTGGGCATCTCCGCCTGGCAGTAGATTCAAAGATCACATGCAGAGAAGATTAACACATGCAAGGAAGAGTGTCCCAGCTCCTGCAGTTAATGTAAATTCAATAGAACAAAAAAAGTACTCTGAAATATTGGAGGATCCCTGGAGCAGACTAAACCAAACACAACCATTAAAGCACAATTACATCGACCGTCCAATGTTTGATTTAACCATATATGACTTGGAAGCTGAACTGGACAATACCAACAGACTCCAGGAGGGTATATATATCAACAATTCATAGTCTAATACCAATGAAAATACTACTCTTCTTCCCGGCATGGAGAATGACAAAGCGAAAACAAATACCTTTGGATCCAGTACCTGGAAACCTGAACACTATGCTGTCAGTGACGAAATTAACTTCTTGGGTAGATCTCAGAATATTCATCAAAAACAATATATTTTAAGGGAACATATGGCCCAAAATAAGTCGCCACATACCAAACAGTAGTGTTGCCATTTAAAAAGCTGATCATTGGATTATATAGGAAGTTAAGGGGTGGCTAAAGGAAAACTTGATAAAAGTGTTCAACTTTATGTTAAGTTTTAATAGTAAAGGAGAAACTGTTTCCATTGGCAGGAGGGTCAGAAACTAGAAAACACAGTTTAAGATAATTGACAAAGGAACCAGATTGGCGTGAAAGAGCAATTCTTTTATGGAGTGCATTGTGATAATCTGGAGTATGCTACTAGAAACGGTGGTGAAAGTGGACTGAATAGTAAATATCAAAAGGCATTGGAAAAAGAAACAATTACAGGATTATGGGGAAAGAACAGTGAAATGGGACTAATTTGACAGCTGTTTCTAAGAACTGTCATAGGCATAATGGATCAATGGCCTAATGTGATCTATGACTCTACGTTAACATTATTTTGCAGTAAGGAATTTTTAAAGTTAAGATTATTGGAAGCAAATATGGAATAGGCTTGGCAGCTTATCAAGTGAGAAATAACTTACGTATTGTAGATGTCGGCAATCTTTGACGTCACTACAGGAATAATTAGTATTACTGCATTAGTGTTACGACCAGGTGAGAAGGAGTGAACTGGCTCCCTTCTATTCAACTTCTTCAGTTGGTCATGGCATGAAGTTTCTTTTTACGAGGATATGCCTTTTGCAGGTCAGAATGTATTTTACTATCTAAGCTGTGAGCAATAAGAATCCAAACAAATAAGGTTTTCTTGAGTCAAAGAAGCAAATTTATTAACCCCAAGCCCGAAAAAAATAATAAAATCATAACATGCATTTGGCCCTTATCCGGTCATTAGGGCACACACACACAGCTATCAGAAATAAGGGGAGTTAGAGCCCAATAAAAAAGGTAAAAGAATATATGGTTAAGTGTCCTTTGGTTGCCCTTGAGGTGTACATTTTAAATGTGCGGCAGATTTAGGTTAGCTGGATTCTTGGATGCGGTCAGATGTAAAGAATGTTGCAATTATTACAAGATTTTAGTTTGCTGGTAGGTTTCTGGTAGAGTTGGCTTCTCGAGCCAGGCAACTCTCTTATTTCAAAAGAAAGAGAAGGAGAGAGAATGCCCTCAGCTTGTTTCTTCTGCTGAAGACTCTCTGGACACCACATGTGTTACTTGCAATCTCTTTCCAGTGGCTGGTTTGAACTGTCTCAGTTCAAACTGCAAAAGTTCCAGTAAGTTGAAAGTTGAAAAATCATATTTTCAAAAATAAAGGTGCATAACCATATAACACCTCCCCATCACAAAGAAATGAAATGAGATTCACTCTCATTTCATTACAAAGTATGAAAACACAAAACAAAGAAAAAACACATTCACTTCCATTCACTTACAGCCTTGGTCTGGATTATTCTTTCAATTCTAACTGGATCTCTTTAAGTTCTGGACAGGGTGTCCACAATCACATTCAATTTACCTGCAATGAGGATGATTTTTAGGTGATATGGCTGGAGAAACAAACTCCAGTGGAATAACTTTACATTCTGAGTTTTGAATTTCTCCACAAAGGTCAAAGGGTTGTGGTCGGTTTGGATGCAATCTGTCTATATCCATTTTGGATATATATCTCTAAGTGTTTGAGAGCCAATAGTAAACCTAGGGTTTCTTTTCCTACCCTAGAATACCGTTTCTGAGGTTTGTTCAGTTTTTTAGGAGAAATACCCAATTAGGCTCTCTATTCCAGATTCATTCTCCTGGAGGACAGCCCCTACCCTGAAGTCATCAGCATCCAAGGCTACTTTAAAGGCTTGGTTAAAGTCTTGGTTAGCACTTGTTCTTTTATTAAAATGGTTTTCAGCTTCTCAAAGTTGACTGGCATTTCTCAGTCCATACTACTTTTGCTTTTTTCTGTACTAGGTCTGTCAGTGGGGCAGCTTTGGTGTAGAAGTTTGGGAGGAATTTGTGGTAGAACCCACACATCCCTAAAAATCTCATGATTTCCCATCTTGATGTGGGAATGGGAAACCCTACTACTACTTTGCAGCTCTGGGCAGTACTTGTCCTTGACTCACCACATTTCTTAAATAGGTCACCTGAGCCTTAATGAACTCGCTGTTTGTAGGATTGACCACTAGGTCAGCTGACTGTAATTTCTGGAAGAGGGCTTCCAGTTGTTCCAAGTAAGTCTCCCAGGTGTCACTGTACACTAGGAGGCCATCTAGGTATACTACGCAATTGGATAAGCCCACCACTGCCTGGTTCATCAACCTTTGAAAGATAGCTGGGGCATTTCTGAGTCTAAATGGCATGACTCAACACTGGTATAACCCATCCAGAGCTACGAAGGCAGAGATTTCCTTCACACAGGCTGTCAAGGGAACCTGCCAGTATCCCTTGAGTAAATTCATCTTTGTAATGCAGACTGCGTTACCTACTCTTTTGTTGCAGTCTTCCAGATGGGGGTTCATGTAGGAGTCAGCTCTGGTCACTGCATTAACTGTTCAGTAGTCAATGTGCTCGAGCACAGCTGAGGAACTCCAGCCACATCTGCTAGGTTTTATTAGTTGGTGCTCCACCATGTAGTTAATCTCCTCCCGAACCTGGGTCAGCTTTTCTGGACCTGGGTGTTACCTTTTGGGGAGGGGGCCTTTCTAACATCCATATCATGTAGAGCTAAAGTGGGTCAGCCTGGCTTTTCTGTACAGATGCTTTTAAATGCAGTGAGCAGCCTTGTCAGGTCTCCTCATTGTTCTGCATTTAGGTGGATGAATATGCTGTCTAATTTAACTAGAATTTCTGTGTTTGCTAGCTTGACTGTAGGGAGTTCAATGTGAGCCTCACCCATGTCTTCCTCCAATTCTTCCTCACTGTTCTTCTCATCCTCCAGGTCTCTTGTCATTGCACAGACTATTACCTGCTTGTCCCCTTCTGGGCTCTGATATGGTTTTATCATGTTTACATGACACAACCTTTGCTTTTTCCTGCAGTCTTGGGTGTCAATTTATTCATTCATGGGACATGGGCATTGCTGCCCAGGCCAAAATTTATTGCCCATCCCTAATTGGCCTTGTTCAGAGAACATTTAAGGGTCAGCCACATTACTGTGGGTCTGGAGTCATGTGTAGGTCAGACCAGGTACGGAAGTCATTAGTGACATTCAGCAATGGTTTCATGGATTTCATCAGGCTTTTAATTCCAGATTTTTATTGAATTCAAATTTCACCAGCTGCCATGGTGAGATTTCAACCTGGGTCCCCAGCGCATTACCCTGGGTCTCTGGAATACTATTCAGTGGGAAGTCCATACAGGTAAAAAATTATGGTAATTCTCCCACCACTATTTTGGCAGATATGGTTCTTAGGAGAACAGCCTCTGAGAAACAAATAGCCACATCCTTGATGGTAAGGATATACTTACCTTTTGTTTTGGGCAGGGCCCCCACACAGTCCACTAGCACCTTATCTGATGGTTCCCCAAAAGCTGGAACAGGAATCATAGGTGTAGGTTTTATTGCAGGTTGTGGTTTTTCCCATAACCTGGCAGATATAGCAGGTTCTGCAAAACCTTACTACATCCTTCTGAAGGTATGGCCAGTAAAAATGCAGGCTGATGCTGTCTTGGGATTCTCGTTTACCAACACGCCCAGCCATTGGGATTTCATGTGCTAGCCTTAATGTTTCCCCATGGTACCTCGACTGCAACATTATGTGGTGAATCAATGTCCACCCATCGTTTGCAGGTTTGTGAGGGGGCCTCCGCTTCCTCATCAGCAGATCATTTTTAATGTGGTAGCATTCAGGGACTGCCTCTGCCTCAGCTTCAGTTTGGGCAGTCTGAGCTAACTTTTTTAACAAAAGGTTGACTTTCTAAGCCACAACGAAGGAAGACCTACTTATTACCTCCTCAGGCCCTCTAGACTCCTGAAAAGGTCTCAAATAATCAAACAGGGTCATCTGTCTGCAGTGCCACTTCAGCCTCCTCTGACAGAGTTTGTCTGACCAAAGACCAGGTTGACGCACAGTCAGGGAAAATGCTAGATACTTTTCCCTGCAGCTGTTCTGTCTCCCTTACCTTGTTTAGCTTCTCTGAGACTACTGGGGATGCTATCGCTTTTGATCCCACCAGGTTGACCCCATCCACAGAGAAACCGGGGACAATTACCATGGGCACCCAGTCCTGAGACAAGGTTGCACTCCAGATGCACCTGGTATAAGGTGTTGGGCATATACCCTCCTTCAATATCGTTCACTAACACCTTGGCACTTACTGTACTATCTGGTGGAAAGGTCATACCTTTTCCCAGCAGTAGTTTGGCTGGCCCCTGTATCCCTCAGTATCACAATAGGCCTACTCGCCTTGCTCGAAGCAAAATGTATCCACTCTTCCTTCTGATATAAAATCCTTATAACTCAAGGATTTTTTTAAACTCACCCATTCTCACAGTAGTGCATCCAGAGGGATTTGCTGCCACAGTCTGAGTCATAGCTATTCTCTCTGTCTGACTCACATTTTCTGCGCAAGGTTTGTGTGCCCCAATAAATCCCATAGGTTTTTTCTGTAACCTCCAGCAATCAGCACGGAGGTGTCCTGCCTTGTGGCATTTAAAACACACAGGCTTCTTGGTCTCTCTCCTCTTCTCAGCACCATAGTTTCTGGCTGAGGAGGGCCTCCTCTGTATCCAGCTATCCCTACTCTCCCATGGGTGCTCAGTTTCCTATCACTCTCCCACCTTCTATATTTCTCAGTTGGGGGTGACTAGGGAAGGGTTTCCTTTCGGATGAGTGTTTGTGGACAAGCTCATAATTATCAGCTAGGGTTGCTTCCTGTCCGGCCCCTGCTACTCTCTGTTCCTTTATGTGAGTTCTTAGTGGGAAGGGTGTGGAGTTTTTGAACTTGAGGAGAATTATTTCATGAAGGTTTTTGTAGGTGGCCTCAATTTTAAGCACCCATATCCACTGGTCAAAAGCGAGCTACTTAATCCATTTAAATTCCAGCTATGTCTAGTCAGGCCGTTTCCTGGGGGTACATAATTTCTGATGGTACGCCTTGAGCACTACCTGATACGCATTCATAGTAGCCCTTTTTGCTGCCCCAGAGCTTGTTGCACTTTCCTCAGGCAAAAAAGAGTAAACCTTGTGAGCTTTTCCTGTCAGCTTACTCTGCAATAGCAGGGAACATTATTGGGCTGGCCACTTTAACTGCTGTGCTACCCTTTTGAAAGAGACAAAGAATGTATCCACCTCTTCATCAAATTTTGGGATTAAATGCGAAAACTTGAATATCTCAGCCTATAAGTCTGAACTAGGGATATCTTCAATGGACACAATAGGAACCTCCCTTCTCAGCTCGAGCTGTTTTAATTTAAACTCTTACTTTTCTCTTTCCCTTTCCTGGAATTCTCTCTCCTCTTTCTGTTCCTGCCTCTCTTTCTCCTTTTCCTCAAATTCCAGTTCCAATTTTCACTGTTCTAATCTTAATTTGTCTGCCGCTAACTTATCTGTTTCAGTGTCCTTAATTTTCTCCTCTCGATATTTCACCATCCGTTTTAAAATTTTTGTTTTTTCAGCTTTCGGGCAGAACTCAGCGTAGCCATGCCTTTTAATTCTTCCAAGGACAGTGCCCTTTATTCTCGACAGCTACCTCCTCCTGTTCTATGAAAGCATTGACATCAAATATGGACATTTTAGCACTTTAGTATTATAGACCCAAGAAAACTTTTTGCAGTTTTTAAATTGCTTTTCAAGGAACAATTTACTTTCCCCACTCCAATTCTTTTGTCAGTCTGCAGGAACAATTCTGCACACAAGACCCCAATTTTGTTACAATCAGGTGAGAAGGAGTGAACTGACTTCCCTCTATTCAACCTCCTCGGTTGCTCACAATAAAGGTTTAAGTTTCTTCTTATTGAGGATATGTCTTTAGCAAATCAGAATGTATTTTACTGTTTAAGCTGTGAGCAATAAGGAGCCAATCAAACAAGGTTTTCTTGAGTCAAAGAAAGAGCAAATTTATTAACCCCTAAACCCAAGAAAAATAATAAAAACACAATGTCAAGCATTTGGTCCTTATGCAGTCATTAGGACACACACATATCAGAAATAAGGGGAGTTAGAGTCCAATAAAAAAGGTAAGAATATACGGTTAAGTGTCCTTTGATTGTCCTGGATACATAGATTTTAAACATTGCGGCCGATTTAGTTTGGCTGGTTTCTTGGATACGGTCAGATGTAGATGCTGTTACAATTAAATTATGAGATCTCGATTCGTTGATAGGTTTCTGGTAGAGTTAGCTTCTCAAACCAGGCAACACTCATTTCATAAGAGAGAGGGAGCTTATTTCCTCTGCTGAAGACTTTCTGGACAGCACCTGTGTCATTTGCAAGCTCTCTTTCATGGTTGGCAGCCTTGCCTTGAAATACTTCACCCATTGTGCATTTCCAAGAGGTGAGTCTGTCTGTGGTTACCATTATTTCAATACCCAACTCTTTGCATTTTTAATGTCTCTTCCTTGGACAGTTATGAGTTTTGATCATAGGAAATGTCTGTCTCTTCACACTCCCCAGGATGATTTGTTGGTCTCTCACCTTCACCTTGGAACGTGGCCTTTCATTTTTAAGCATTTTGGTCTGTCTTAGCTCAAATTGAAAAAGCTGCCATCAGTTGAAAGTTGAAAAATTATATTTTCAAAAATATAGGAGCATAGCCTCAGAACAACCAGTTTCAAAGCATCCAAACATTTACAAATATACAGTAATGTTTATAAATGATTAAAAGTGAATTGAAATGAAAACCCAAAAATGATCTATGACAAACACTCCAGATTTGATCTTGGGCACTATATGAACATCATAAGCCGGAGATAGTTGGTGCTTATAATCATACTTAGGCACACAGATGAAATTGCAGGTTATCCAAAAACTTGTTCAGAATTGAACTGGTGCCAACAGTCTTTTCTAGATTCATTTTTATTGACATTTTAAATGCAATATGAATGGTTTGGTGAACTTTAACTTACCTTCATGAATAATCTGGTGGTTGCAACAGGTAAAAATCCCCAATTTCTTTGATCTTGTGGAAGTTTTTTTGTCAAGTATTCACCTCCTCTGCTATTTTCTGCTTGCTATTTGGGGCTTCCTGGCCAATATACCATTGTGTTGCAGGTGGAAAACCTGCCTTTGAGACTCTGCCAATGTCACCCAAATCAGCCATGGTGTGAAAAATGAGCTCAAGTTCTTGCTCCCTTTAGTCAAGAATTGATCTTGATACTTGGCTCTAATGCAGCTGGTGTGAAGATTACAAGCTTATGTCTTATATCCTATATTTTCTTTGGACTCTAGAATTATACAACCAAGTTATTGCCAGTTTCAAAAATTATTTCATGTAATTTATTCTGAATATTTCTTTCTAGTTTAATTTGAAGAAACTGAATGAAAATTAATACAGAAATTCTAATGTAAATATCTAGGCACTGTAAATTCCATTAAACCCTGAAAATATGTGATCATATTGTATTGTTAATTAATCCTATTAATGCAATAACCAATGTCTTTAACTACAATGCAACTGTTAACTTGGGGCAATTGAAAAAGAATTATGATAATACAAGATGACTAAACCCAGAGTCCAGAAGACATCCACAAAGTGACCTAAGCTGCAATTAAAGTTCAGTCCATGTGAGCTCGAAAACAAAATTATTCCTATTTCAGTTGTTCACAACCGTGTTATTCAGCACATAGGATCCACTATTTTCTTTGAGGACAGTGAACTATGCACCACAACAAGCTAGTATTCAACAGACAACTATATACCAAACCTACATACTACGCTCTGCAATTACTATGGATAAACGGATTCAGATTAGACCACACAATTGTCTTCAGACCAAGCACATAATATATATAATACAGTATTTTATTCTCAGTACTGTACTGAATGGAATTTCAAAATAGAATATGGCCAATGAAGAGACATCATATTTTATTATTTGGTTATTTACCCCCAATGTAATTTTTCGGTGTAAAGTAGCAAAGTCTGATACTTGTGACTATTGCTCGTTATATTGCATTGTGCATGTTTATCTGGTTTACTCCATGGTCAGGATTTTACAGGATCCCTCCTGCTCGGCAGGATATTACAGAATGGAGATTTAAATGACTCGCCGTATCCACGCAGGGGGGTGGGGGGAAGCGCAGGGCTGGTCGGGAGGAGACACACCATGGTGGGGCCCTAAAATCCTGGCCTGTTATTTTGGGGCAGGAAGTATTAATTGATGGTTAATCATGTCCCAGTTAAGATAATCTATAAAGTTAGGCAAGCATTTCAATATGCAATATTCAAGACCATGGTCTCATAGAGGTCCGAAACAGTCCTTCTGCAAAGTTTTAACCTATGTACACACTGACCTCATCATCAGCAATTTGTGGGAGTTATTCTTCTACGTCTAACCATAACTTGAAATAAAGTGGTAATAAGGGGCTGAAATACAGCCCATTATTCATATAGCATGCTCCAAACATGTGAGTAACCTTCTACAACTAAGCATTTATTCAGGCGCAGACCAACAGGGAATAAATAACTGAACGAATGTGCTCGAAAGAAACAAGTGTGATTCCCATAGGAAGGAAATTGTTTCTTAAGCTTCCCAGCCTATTTTAGCTAGTTATTCACCAGACAGACAGTCATGTCTCATTTATACAATGTCTGCACAAAAGGATACAAGAATTAAAGAAGGATATTAACATTTTGCCAACCTCAGCTCTGTGCTTTTTATCTGAAAATCTCATTACTGAATATTTCTGCATGCAACGATAATGTACAACAATTAGCTCAGAAAGGAGATTCCAAATGGTCTGAATTGTGACTATTTGTCAACACTGTGTCTCAGAATCATTTTTGTTTTAAATGCATTTATGCAATATGCAGTTACTGTCTTGAGAAAGCCATTTCTCAGAAAAGTCAATTTAAGTAATCAGTAGATGAGAATTTTTTGTAAATTACTGGGGATAAATTGGAGATCTTTGTTTGCTTTCTGTGCTTTGCATTTCATTTTCACCCTTCAGCACTTTAGTATCTTTAACCTTGTGTAATGAGAGAGATTTGGTCCTGTGTTCTATGGCCAACATGTCCTATTTGAGATGTACACTGAAGCTCTGTATAAAAGCATGCTATTCCAGAAGACACATTAAACTGGCTCATTAAAATGCTATATTCATTTTCATTAATAATGAAGTAAGTAAAACTTCCAAACATATAGTGCAAATCTGGGACAATTCTGCCCTAAGTGTGGTGGCAGGTGAGTAAAACAACGTTTATCACGCCATATCATCCCAAACCCGCTGCATTACTTATGCACTCCTGGGAAACATACTGTTTCCATGGTGGGTGGGCTCTCATTCACCCGCCATACCATCACCTTTCCACTTCATCATGCTAGGCACCGCATTTAAACTACAGCCACGTTCAGTGCTTCCAGCCCAGGACTGCAACAAAGAAAACATGACCCCGAAAGGCAAGAAAACTGCAGCCCTCAATTGCCTTTTGGGTGCCGTGGACGGCCCGCTGTGATGTCCTCTACCCCCACTCTGGCCCAGGAGGAGCATTTACATTACCTCTCTGGCTTGGTAGGCAATGGCAGCATTGGTCAGTGCCAATGCTGCAGAGAAAAATTTGGCCATCCAATGCAGATAGAGGATGAAGATCTCATCCGTGCAACCAGGGTATGGCACCATCTCACCACTCTAAACTCATGCACTCAAGTCCATCATACATTCCCTGGTGTCTCACTCACTGCCAGCTCAAGGAGCATCAACACCTACTCTAACACACATTACCTCACATGTCCATATGGCCTCATCTCCTCTGGAGACTGTCCTCAGCCCTCACCATTTTGAGGCCACTTGCACAGATCAACATGTGCCCCACCCCTCCCCCACCCCTCCAACACCCTCCTTCCCCAGTACAGCTCTTGTCCTGCAGCCTCTTCCCTGCCTGAAGCCATTTCTTCCCCTTCCCCAAGCAAGACCTTGCTTTGCAGCCATTGAAAAGCTACCCACACATGGCTAATCTGGCAGGTACCCATGAACACCCCCCCCCACAAGTGATGTGGTGCTGTCTGTGAAGCCTGGCGCTGATGACTGAGAATGCTGACCGAAGCAAGGTAGGCAAACAAACCTTGAAATCCCCAGTGAACTGTAGCCTGCCAAAGCACATCGCTTATGAGCTGTTGTGAAACACATTTGGCGTGTTTTCCCACCGACAGGGGTGGGGAGTGGAAAATGAGTCCGGCAGGCTGGCCTTATATGCTGATGTATAACAATGAGGTCCTGACACCCGATGACAGGAAATGCAGGAACAGATGATCGCAAACTGGTTTCATGCTGTCATGAAACCAATCGCATATATTGTCCGCCTGTGCCACTGAAATGCTCGAAGCCAGCAGACATGGAAAATCCCATCCATAGTTCCAGGATGACAGTTTCAGAGCAGTTTAAAGTATATAATTTTCCTCTCAATCTTAGATTAAAAAGTTATCATAAAATGTTACAGTACCCTAAAACAGACCACTTTGCCCACCAAATCTGCACAAGTGTTTTCCTCCACATTAGCCATTTAGTGTAATCCGCTCCTTCTCACTCAACATGCTTTTAATATCTCTTGGCCACAAAATTTGGCTTCATAGCATCAGTAGTTTCAGATGCTGTTTTAGTACCAAAATGGCATTGTACTGCTTCCATTCATTTCTGGCAGCCCAGCACTGAATGCCATCTGGGTGAGGGTATTATGAGTGTGCACCAGAAGTATGCAGCTTTTAACACTACACAAAGGAACCCCCAACATTACCAGTGCTATTTAAAGGGATCAACAACAACTTGCTGGTTAGTTGCTGATTATTTTCACTGGCTCTGTTTGAGTTTGTAGAAGTACCAAGTGTTTTGAGGAGTTTGTTGCAGTTGGTAAGTCTGCACATAAAGACAATGTTGCTTGTAACTGCAAGGGCTCTAGGCAAACCACTTGCTTCCAGTCATAGATGCCAATAGTGACAGTCCCCCTTTGGGCTGCCATGCAAGGAGGAGATGGTGTAGGGGCATCAAGTAAAGAGACAACCTGCTGTCAGAGGGAGGAGGGGGAGAAGGGCTCTAAGCAAGAGATTCTATTCACCAAGAATCTTCTGAGCATTTTTCTTATCTCACTAAGCCGGAAGTAGTGTGTCACCTGTTATTCAGAGGTGGTATTCACAGAAGTCTTGCCATCTCTTGCAACCATACCTGCAGCTTCACATCAGAGTGAGTATGGTGCTGCCAATGACTGTGAAGGTGACCGTGGCTCCGAATTTCTTTGCCTCAGGACCCCTTCAGGCTGGAATAGGCAATTTATCTAACATCTCCCAGTTTACCATCCATTGCTGCATTAGAGAGTTGACAGGCGCTCTGTATGTCTGAAGTGGGGACTCCATTGGATTCTCTCTCAGAAGCAGACAGAGCACACACATGATTATTGCCAGGATAACAGACTTCCCGATGATGCAGTGTTCCCTCGACTGCACACATAGATGTCACATCTCAATGAAGTGATGTACTACAACTGCAAAGATTACAACTCACTTAATGTGGAGTTGGTGTGTGACCACATTCAGAACATCATGCTGGCAAATGCCCGCTAGCCTGGCAGCAGACATGATGTTTTCACTCTGCACCAGCCCACTGATTGATCAATCTTTCAGTCCCTACAGAACTGGAAAGTGGAGGCTGGGCAACAAAGGCTCTTCATTCAACAACTGGTTCCCTTCACAATTCAACCACACAGTTAGCATGCGTGCAATGACAGACGTGCTGCCATGAGAAACATCATCGAGCAGATAGCTGGGGTTGCAAAGCATGGTTCAGGTGCCTCAACCACTCTAGAGCAGCCCTGCAGTGCTCACCAGGGTGGGTATGCAGATTTATGGCGCTCTGCTGCATCATGGGAGCGCTGCCCTTACCACCCAAGCGGTCATCTCAGGACAAGGAGGAGGAAGGGAGGAGGTAGTCAGCATGAGCATCTACTTTGACTTCTGTTCCTGTGATTACAACCCTGGATCCTTATTGTACTACAATTCCAAGCCTGTTAATTCTTCCGATACATCCTATCAGAGCAACCTCTTGGCCACAAAGCTAAAATCAAAGCCACCACAAAACAACCATTCCATACCAGCTTCATCTAACTAAACATGCAACATTCCAAACAAAATTCAACTAATCACACCCTGTGAATTCCCTTAGTTCCTGACATGTGGAGCCTTGGCCTATCCTAATGCCCCAGTGATTGAAGCATGGCTGATGGCAGCTGAATTAACAGTGAGGGAGACTTCCATTTTAAAAGAGGTTGGGTTGTGGTCAGAGTGGCTATTCGCCTGCAAGCAGTGGGTACACATTCACCATTGAGTCCTTAGGATTTGAGGCATCTTGAACTGCGTCCAATACCGACGAGTCAACTATATGTTCCCAATAAAAATTCAACGGCACTTACTAGATTGATACCCGAAATGAGTGGATTGTCTAATGAGGATAGGTTGGACAGGCTGGGCTTGTTTCCACTGGAGTTTAGAAGAGGGAGGGGTGACTTGACTGAAGCATATAAGATCCTGAACAGCCTTGACAAGGTGGACACGGGAATGATGTTTTCTCTTGTGGGTGAGTCCAAAACTAGGGGGAATAAAAGCAAAATGCTGTGGACGCTGGAAATCTGAAACAAAAACAGAAAGTGCTGGAAAAACTCAGCAGGTCTAACAGCATGTGTGGAGAGAGAAAAAAAGAAACAGTTATTGTTTTGAGTCCATATGACTCTTCTTCAGAGCGAGGGGGCACTGTTTTAAAATTAGGCGGCGCCCTTTTAGGACAGAGGGGAGGAGAAATTTTCTGAGGGTTGTGCGACTTTGGAACTCTGCCTCAGAAGGCGGTGGAGGCGGGGGTCATTCAATATCTCTAAGGCGGAGGTAGATGCATTCTTGTTAGACAAGGAAATCAAAGGTTATCGGGGCAGATGGGAATGTAGAATTAGAAATACACAGATCAGCCATGACCTCACTGAATGGCGGAGCAGGTTCAAGGAGAAAATTGGCCTAATTCAGCTCCTATTTCATATGTATGTGTATATGTATGTACATATAATGAGGGATTGTAAACATAAGGTTTATTGACATCTTTCCTATGGCACGTCTAATTATTACCTATATAAGATGCATCCATGTGACCCGCTTGGTGACTATTGTGGAGTTTTCTTAAATCCTTTCCTTGTGCTCCCAATTGCTTGCTGCTGCACAGGAGAGGCTGCTGATCTGCTACTCCCTTTCCCCTAGATGACTTTGATGAGTGTTCTTTGCGGCTGAGGCCCCAACATGTTAGAAGACTCCTGCTGGGTCACAGGCGCAGCTTCTGTCACTGCGGCAATCAATGAGGATTGTGTCAATGGTGGGTGGGTAGAGGAGAGGCTGCTCCCATTAGAGGTACCCCAAGAGGTGCCTCCAGATGGTGGCAGAAGCTGCTCATCCTCCACCACAATGACTAAATGGTCTTCACTGCTTTCATGTGAGGTCCCAGGAGCTGGATCAGTGAACCTGTCGCCCTGGCTCTTGGGCCCTGAGCTCAGAGTCAGGGCGATGGTTTGTAGTTCGGAGTGCATAGCCATAATTGCATGTGCAATAGGGTCGGTTTGCCCTTCCAGAACAGTCACCAAGCTGTCCATGGACGGAGCATGATGCTCCAAAGAATCGTTGATCAAAGTGCCCACAACCTGGATGGACACCTCCACATCCAGGAAAAAGCAAGCAACGCCTCTGGTATTTCCTCCAAATCCCCACGCACCTTGTGCTGGATTTCCAACATCTGCTGCCTCATGAATGACTCTGGAGGCTCATCACCAGAGTCTGAATCAGTCTCTGGATCGCCTCGAACACTCCTCCCGCTGCCCGAGGCCTGCTCTACCACACTCTCCAGCAGCTGCACGTGCTATTGTGAAATGCCTTCACTGGACTGTGCCTGCCCCTGTCCCGACATGCCAATCCTTGCTGAGGTGCCAGTATCTGTGATCAATAGAATCATTAATTCTTATTATAAAATTATCACATCAATGGGACAGAATGGCACATAATTTGTCTTTTCTTCTTCCCCCACCCACCCCACAGTCCCACCACTGGCGGACACTGCTAATTGTAGGCAAGGCTTGTTTCCTGCCTTGGAGGAAAAGGAAATTGAAGGGAGAAGCAGTTCAGCCTGCCATTTCAGATCTCCTAGCAACCAGATTAGAATATTAATAAAAGAGACCATTACACTTAGGCTTTTTTTTTAACCCTGGGCAGTTTTTTTGCATTAATGTAATTGACTTTTTATCCCAAAAAGTATCTGAAAAAGGAAAGATCCTATCCTTAGAAAAAAAAAATGAATTTCTACTTCACTGTTTTGGAATCGCCAATCCATAGCTAAGCCATTCCATCATGCAATTTATATCATAAACCAGCATTTTATTTAGAAACTGCAGATATATAAACTTGCTTTAAGAATGGTTCCTGCATCTGAAAAATTGGTGAGGGGAAGAACTACAGTGCTTTCTTTAATTAAAAATGCCCTAGACCACTTTTTAGCCACATAACTCCTTCTAAAGTATAAAATTAGCAGATTCAATAGAACATGTGTGTGTTTTTTAACTGTTGTTTAATAAACCAAATCTGACAGATCAGTATGCATTTGGTTTTTAATGAGGAACTTATAACTACATCATTCATTTAGATTGAATTCCAGCCATTCCATTCACTCTGTGGAAGATTATTCAAAATTTATTCCTGCTTTTGTAGGTCATTTCATCCCATATGATGTGATTATTACCTCTAGTTAAAAGCGAAATACAGATCCAGTGAAGTGAGATAGCCGGAATGGATCATTAAATTAATTAAGTCTGTATTTCCACACGTGAGTTTTTTGAAGTTTTAGCAGTCAGTATTTTCATTTCTGCACAAATGAATTTCTAAGAAGATATTCACTCTTACTAAAGTGGATTATTCTAATGCCGTGCATTATCCTTGATGAGAGCAGGTTAAAAATCAGCCTCTGCATTCTAGGACAGCCCAATATGAAGCAGAGTGGATTGGATCAGGATTATTTCTGTTGATTATGTATGCTTACCCTTCAGAGAGTATCATGTAGGGGAATCATTAGCTGGCCTAGCCAGCTATGCCCACACCCTGTGAAAGAATAAATTTAAAAGGAACAATTCTGCGCTACCATTTCATTCGAGAATTCTACTTCATAGCTCAAAAAAGAGAAGAAAAACAAAGAAAACGGGAAAACCACTGAATCAAGTGATGCAGCACAAGAGAGGAGGGAGCAAATAAAAGAATGTGTCCATCTCATTAACAAATCGTATTGATTTAAAAACTGAGGGATAACAGGTCTGGAATTATGGGCTGATTTTAATGACCACAGTGGTGGCCTCATCCACTTACTGGAAAGCTGGTTAGCGACTTCACCACGGACATTTCCGGAGCCCCGACGGAATTTAAGGTCAACCGACAGGTAACTGCCTATCAGTTGGGTTCCCGTGTCCTTAAAGGTGAAGAGCCCCACCTCCACGTGCTGCTGGCCAATCAGCAGCTCTTCAATACCAGCTGCACCACCGGTTGTGGTGACCATTGCTGGGCCTGCGGGAGACTTGGAACAACAGCAATAACTGAGGCCCTGTTAGGCAGGCCCCAGTGAGTGGGGTAGTCCATGTGGAAGTTGTGCCTTTCAGCGGGGGCATCCCTTTCTGCCAGCAGGCCTTCCTTGGGACACGATGCCCAATCAGGAGGGCCCCACTCTGCCCCAAGCCCACAGGGAGACCAAGTGGGTATACCAGCAGTTGTAGGATATGGCCCTTAAGTGGCCCTTAATTAATGTTAACATTTCAGGTCGATGACCTTACATCAGAACAGGAAAAGTTAGAGAAGGAAAGTTAGAAAAGTTCTCCAGTTCTGAGAGGTCATTGATCTGAAAAATTAACTCTGTTCCTCTATCCCCAGAAGCTGCCTGACTTGGTCTGTTTCCAGCATTTTCGGTTTTTATTTCAGATTTTCAGCATCCGCAATATTTAAACAGACAAAATCTTGTGTTTTCACCAGCCAAACACAGATTGAAACCATTAAAATCCATTTAGCTCAGGGGGAGAAATGTAATAACCCAATAAACGTAATAGCAATGTTGTCAGTCACTTGTGTAGAACTTTGCCACAGAGCAAGGGAAATCTCAAAGAATTCCCAAAGATACAGCTGGCAATTGCAAACAGAAACAGAGACCAGGATTTACCATGCCCACCGGCGTCAGGCATGTTCGGCTGTGTGAGCAGACAATATGGCATTTCATGATGGTGTGAAACCAGTTTGCCACTGTCCGCTCAGCTTGCTGATAGCGGGCCGCATTTCCCACCATCAGACGTGGGGAATCTCATTGTAAAACATCTGCATATCCTTCAGGTCAGCCTGCTGGGATTGTCCCCCACCCCGTCCCCTTGCCCCACCCCCCCTCCCACCACCCCCCTCACCCACCCTCCCACCCCACCCCCTCGCCCACCCCCACCCCTCCACCCCACCCCCACCCCCCCACCCCACCCCCTTGCCCACCGCATGAAAACCCGCTATTGCAACCAGCAGCTAAAACGTTGTTTTACCCGCATGCTACCACACTTGGTGCGAATCCGGGACAATTCTGCCCAGAATTCCTGCATTCATCATAATCCCATATTAATGAGGCTTCCAAATTAGCAATAAATTTGAATTTAATTTTATGTTGTGGATGGTTTTAACCACATTGAAATTGCATAATATTATTTCATTAGCAAGGTTGGAATTTTACTGAGCTTATGCCAATCATCTGCCATCAATTCTGGCAGGAGAATGGTGAAAGCTGAGGGGTGTGCCAGTGTTTACTGATACAAGACAGAAGGATGCAAACTTGTCATTGATGAATTAGAGAAATAAAGATGGCAAATGGGCCTAGCATTTGGTTTGAAAAACCAGGCATGCTATCATGTTAAAGAGCACTCTCTAGCTCTTACCATCTTAAACAGAATGAAATATTCTAAATCAATGAGGAAGAGCTCGTACAGAGATTAGGAACATCTCAAAAATCACACACCTTGCAAAAAAAAAAATCAGGGACTTTGGAATTCTGGAATTCCTCAGCTTCTGTATCATCAATAGAATTTCCTAGTTTGCTACTGAAATTGCCAGGTGGCATGGATTAGTAATCGAAAATGTTAAATAACTGTTTGCTGCTGGTTCACTGTGCATCCTGATGAGCTTCAGTCATTCTCAGGCTTCACAGCCATTATTAAATTACTTTTCTGTTGCATTTTTCAGTGATTTGTTGTGGATCCAGTGTTGACTACTAGCTTCAAGTGAATTATGACAGATTTCATTTTTGGTCTGCATGTTATGTTAACCAGCTGTCACTGCTCCCAGCTCAGGCATGTACATTTGTGGAACTAATCCCACTTGGAGCCTGTTTAGACTCCACAACCAAGCTTAAGTATCAATGCACATTCCAAGATGTACTTGTAAGGGAAGAACTGTTGCTCATCAACAAGGTGTGAAAGTGTATCTTTGCTATGTAATGGAATAATGGGAGAGAAAAAAGCTTTTTTATTCTTTAATAGGATATGGGCGTCACTGGCAGGGCCAGCATTTGTTGCCCATCTCTAACTGACTGCCCTCAAGAAGGAGGTGGTGAGCCACCTTCTTGAACTGCTGCAGTCCATGTGGTGTAAGTACACTCAGTGCTGTTAGGAAGGGAGTTCCAGGATTTTGATCCAGCGACAGTTCCAAGTCAAAATGGTGTATGGCTTAGAGGGGAACTTGCAGGTGGTGGTGTTCCCATGCATCTGCTGCCCTTTCCTGTTAGGTGGTAGAGGTCACGGGTTTGGAAGGTGCTGTTGAAGGAACCTCGGTGAGTTGCTGCAGTGCATCTTGTATATAGTACACACTGCCACCACTGTCAGTGGTGGAGAGGGTGAATGTTTAGGTTGGTGGATAGGGTGTTTATTTACAGGTGCTTTGCGCTAGATGGTACCAAACTTCTCGAGTGTTGTTGGAACCGTACTCCAGGCAAGTGGAGAGTATTCCATCACAGTCTTGACTTGTGCCTTGTAGTATTCCATGCAAGCCTATGAAACATTTCATGAATAAAAATTAATTAATTTTGGTAAATCTGGAAGACAATATAAGTTTTCATTTGTGTAGGAGTGCAAAAAGAAAGTTATTGCTACCAGATATCCAAACACCATTCCTGGTATTGTTTCAAATAGAGTTCTTTACATGAGTATTGAAGCCAGAGTAAACAAAATTTATCAAGTAAGAGGCCCCACCAGAGCATTCTGTCTTCTTTATGTAGGGTACCAGTGGACATTATAACTCAGAAATACTTCATTCAATGTTATATAGGTCTGTAAAGGTATATAATACATATACCATAAACGAATGTTGAACAGCTGATTTCTGCATGCGCAGAGGAAAATAATTGAACTTTAGCCAAAACTGAGTAATACTTGCAATATCTCCAGTATTAATAAACTGCAAAATGGTTTGAAAGACGCACACAATTGTGCAAATGTTGTGCAGGCCAATGTTGCCTCTTATGATAAAACACAGTGTGAAATTATTCAGCAATATATTGTCTATCGAGTTCAGAAGGGATTTGAGAATCCTAAGCCCACCCTAAAAGTATAAGAAACAAACAATTTATTTTAGTTAAAATTTGAAAACAGTCTTAAAAGATATTTGCCTTCTTTCATGCTCACTTGAGCAAGCAAAAAAGCTAACAAAAATGACAATTATGGCAGCTCCAACTTGCTAAGTGAAACTTGAGAACCATGCACATGATCAATCAATTATATACACATTTTACACATCAGCCTCAGTGCATTTAAATCTCTTTACTCATTACAATTAATTCACCACAAAGGGGGAAGTGGCCATATCCCCACCCAAGCCAGGAACAGACAGCTTTAAATACCATCTATCCAATTCTGAACCATTGTTCTATCATATGAGGATTCAAAAAAAAGCTAAGTAAGAGTGCTGAGAATCTTTGTATCAAAGAATCTTAACAGCACAGGAGGCCATTCAGCCCATCATGTCTGCACCAGCTCACCAAATGAGCATTATGATCCAGTGCCATTGCCCTGCCTTTTCCCCATAACCTTGCACAAATAATCACCTTAAGTCCTCTTGAATTCCTCGATTGAGCCTGCCTCTACCATACTTCCAGGCAGTGCATCCAGACCCGAACCATTCATTGTATGAAAAAGTTTTTCTCACGTCACACTTGCTTCTTTTGCAAATCACTTTAAATCTGTGCCCTCTTGTTCTTGATTCTTTTAAGAGTGGGAACAGCTTCTCCCTATCTACTCTGTCCAGCCTCCTCATTATTTTGAGCATCTCTACCAAATCTCCTCTTCTCTCCAAGGAGAACAGTCCCAACCTTTCCAATCTATCCTCAGATGAATTTCTCATCCCTGGAACCATTCTTGTAAACCTCTTCTGCACTCTCTCCAGTGTGTTCACGTCCTTCCTATAATATGGTGCCCAGAACTGTACACAATATTCCAGCTGAGGTCTAATGAGTGACTTATAAAAATTCAGCATAACCTCCTTCCTCTTGTATTCTATGCCCCTATTAATAAAGCCCAGGATACTATATGCTTTATTAACTGCTCTCTCCACCTGTCCTGCCACTTTCAATGATCTATGCACATATACACCCAAGTCTTTCTGCACCCCCTTCAAAATTTCACCCCTTATTTTATGTTGTCGGTCCATGATTTTCCGACCAAAATGTATCACTTCACACTTCTCCACATTGAACTTCATCCCCACCTATCTGCCCACTCCACCAACTTGTTTATGTCCTCTTAAAGTTCCACACCATCCTCTTTACAGTTCTCAACACTCCCAAGCTTCTTATCATCATATGATAGAACAATGGTTCAGAATTTGACAGATGGTATTTAAAGCTGTCTGTTCCTGGCTTGGGTGGGGATATGGCCACTTCTCCCTTTGTGGTGAATTAATTGTAAAGAGATTGAAATTGTCCCCTGCACACCAAGATCTAGATCATTTATATATATCAGGAAAAGCAAGGGTCCCAGTATCGAACCCTGGGGAACTCCACTACAAGACTTCCTCCAGCCTGAAAAATATTCATTGACCATTACTCTCTGCTTCCTATTTTTCAGCCAATTTTATATCCACATTGCTACAATCCCTTTTATTCCATGAACAATAACTTTTCTCACAAGTCGATTGTGTGGTACTGTGTCAAATGCCTTTCAATGTCCATGTACACCACATCAACAGCATTACCCTCATCGACCTTTTTTGTTACCTCTTCAAAAAACTCCAGCAATTTAGTTAAACATGATTTCCCCTTTAGAAATCCATGCTGGCTCTTCCTTATCAACCCATATTTTTCCACGTGATTACTGATTCTATCCCAAATAATTGTTTCTAGAATCTTGCCCAACAAGTTAAAGTGACTGGTCTGTAATTGCTGGGCTTATCCTTACAACCTTTTGTGAACAAGGGTGTAATGTTTGCAATTGTCTTGTCCTCTGGCACCACCCCTGAGTCTAGGTAAGACTGAAAGATTATGGCCAGTGCCTCTGCAATTTCTACTCTCACTTCCTTCAATATCCTTGGATGCATCTCATCCGGTCCTGGTGCCTTGTCAACTTTAAGTACCGACAGTCTATTCAACACTTCCTCCTTATCAATTTTGAACCCTTCTAGGGACAGAGTTTCCTCATCTGTCACAATGGCCTGGGTAGCATCTACCTCCTTGGTAAAGATGGATGCAAGGTATTCATTTAATACCTCAACCATGGCTTCTTCATCCATATATAAATTCCCTTTTAGGTCCCTAATTGGCCCTACTCCTCCTTTTACCATCCTTTTACTATTTATATGCCTATAGAAGACTTTGGGATTCCCCTTTACGTTGGCTGCCAGTCTTTTATCTCTCTTTGCTTCTCCGATATGCTTTTTCACCTCCCCTCTGGGCCTTCTGTATTCCTCTTGGTTCTCAATTGTATTTTCTATCTGACACCTGTCTTAAGTGCACTTTTTCTTCTTTATTTTAATTTCAATCTCCTTTTTCATCCAGGAAGCTCATGATTTGTTTGTCCTACCTTTCCCTTTTTTATTGGAATATACCTTGACTGTGCCTGAACCAATTATTTTTTGAAGGTAGCCCATTTTTCAGCTAGTTTTTCCTACCAATCTTTTGTTCCACTCTATCTGGCCCAACTCTGTTCTTGCCCCATCAAAGTCAGCTCTTGTCCAGTTAATTATTTTTACTCTGGATTGCCTATCATCCTTTTCTATCATCATCCTAAAACGTATAATCCAATGATTGCTGTCTTCTAAATGCTCCCTCACTGGCACTTGATCTACTTGGCCCACCTCATTTCCAAGAACTAGGTCCAACAATGTGTCTTTTCTTGTTGGATTGGACACATACGCTGTAGAAAAGTCTCTTGAACACAATCTAGGAACTTTCACCCCTCTCCACCCTTTACACTACCACTGTCCCAGTCTACATTCGGGTAATTAAAGTCTCTCATTATAATTACTCTAATGCCTGAATCTCATTATAACTACTCTAATGCCTGCATCTCGAATTTCCCTACAGATTTGTTCTTCTACATTCTTCTCATTATTTGGCAGTCTATAGACGACACCAAGCAATGTAATTGCACCCTTTTTATTCCTTAGCTCTAGCCAAATTGATTCTGTCTGTGAACCCTCTGGGACATCCTCTTTCTCCAGCAATGCAATGCTCTCCTTAACCGATACCACTACCCCTCCTCCTTTCCTATCTCTTCTGAACACCTTGTACCCAGGAATATTTAACACCAAGTTCTGTTCTTCCTTGAGCCAGGTCTCTTGTGGCCACATCATATTTCCACTTGGCAATCTGCGCCTGTAACTCCCCAATCTTATTAATACACTCCGTGCATTCACATACATGCATAATAAAAACAGAATTACCTGGAAAAACTCAGCAGGTCTGGCAGCATCGGCGGAGAAGAAAAGAGTTGACGTTTCGAGTCCTTTTCTTCTCCGCCAATGCTGCCGGACCTGCTGAGTTTTTCCAGGTAATTCTGTTTTTGTTTTGGATTCCCCGCATCCGCAGTTTTTTGTTTTTATATATACATGCATAATAACCCTGATTTAGATTTTGTTACTTTCTCCCTTACCCAGACTTTACCTATTAAGTTACTATTCTCTACACCAGTGCTATCTATCCCTCCCAGTATTTTGTGCACCTTGGTATTCCTCTGTAATATTTTTTCTTGGTTCCCACACCCCTGCTGAGTTAGTTTAAAGCCCTCCCAACGGCACTAGCAAAACACCTGCAAGGAACTCAGTCCCAGCTCTGTTCAGGTGCAACCTGTCCAACTTGTACTAGTGCCATCTCCTTCAGAGTCAGTCCCAGTGTCCCAGAAATCTAAAGCCCTCCCTCCTGCACCATCTTTCCAGCCACACATTCATCTGCCTGACCCCTCCTATTTCTGTACTCACTGGCACGTGGAGCAATCTGGAGATTACTACATTTGAGGTCCTGCTTGTTAATTTTCTACTTAGCTTCCTAGGACCACATCCCCCTTCCCACCTAAGTCATTGGTAGGAATGTGGACCACGATCTCTGGCTGATCACCCTACCCCAGAAGAATGTCCTGCAGCCACTCTGTGACATCCTTGACCCTGGCACCAGGGAGACAACATTACATCCTGGAGTCATGTCTATAGCCTCAGAAATGCCTGTCTGTTCCTCTAACCAATGAATCCCCAAACCAATGAATCCCCTATCACCAAAGCTCTTCCTTTCTTCTTCCTCCCCTCCAGCACAGCCGAGCCACAAACTTGGCTCTGACTGCACTCCTCTGAGGAGCCAGCCTCCAAAACAGAGAACCAATTTGTGAGTGGGACCCCAGGGGACTCCGGCACTACCTGCCTACTTCTCTTGGACTACCTGGTGGTCACCCATTCCCTCTCTGTCCTCAGGCCCTTAAGCTGCAGCGTGATCACTTCTCTGAATGTGCTATCCACATAGCTCTCAGCCATGCATATGCACCATAGTGACTCCAGCCGCCGCTCAAGCTCTGAAACCCAGAGCTCAAGTTTCTGCAGCTGACAGCACTTCCTGCACATGTGGTCAGCTAGAACACCGGTAGCATCCATAACTTTGTATATATTACAGGACATGCATTCCACACGATTGAACTACCCTGCCATGTCTTAGCTCTACTTCCCTTACATTAACTTTATTCTGCTTTGGATTTTTTTATATCACTTTATTATATTGGCCCTTAAATTTCCCTTATTCCTGGTGCTTCATAGTTAAATCCAAGTATAGGAACTTTAAAAATATTACACTTTTCTAATTTACTCAGCAGTTCCTACTTACCAAGGCCACCGCTCTTCTCTCTGAGAAAAGGTAAAAAATGAAAGGAGCACCTCCTCCCTCAGACACCAAACTCCAACTGACGCACTCTACTGCAGCCAAACACAGCACTCCAGTGCAGATAAAGTCAGCATTATGATAGCCTACTTTTATACTCTCTGAACCCAGTCTCTGAAAACCTGATTAAGCCTGTTATCTAATTAACTAGTTGCAGCTTCAAGCCGAGCCTGTATGAGCCCTGCTTTAAGGCTGGACTAAAATTCACCTTCTTCCAACCCTAACAGCAACTTTTAGTTAATTGCTAAATTAAAGAAAGACTAGACTTTAGATAGAATTTAACCCTTAAACTCCCTCAGTCACCAAACTCCAACTGAAGCTCTCTACTGCAGCCAAACACAGCACTCCAGTGAGATTTGTGATCTGAACATTTCCCAAATATATATATAATTAGAATTAACAGAATTATAGAGCATAGAAGATCATTCAGCCCAGTGTGTCTGTTTCTTTGAAAGTGTTAGGAAATAGAAATAGTTTAAGTTATATTGGTATTTGTGGGGGTTAGGAATGAGTTTTAGCTTTAATGTTTCAGTTTGATTTGTGGTTCTGTGTGCTAAGGAAAGGTCAAGTTCAGTTTTAGTTTCACTTTAGAAGGTGCCTGCATTTTTAATGAGAGTTTGTAACTGTAAAAGAAGTTAAGCAAACACAACATTAGAAAAACTGAAACAAAAACAGAATTACCTGGAAAAACTCAGCAGGTCTGGCAGCATCGGCGGAGAAGAAAAGAGTTGACGTTTCGAGTCCTCATGACCCTTCGACAGAACTTGCGTTCGAGTCCAAGAAAGAGTTGAAATATAAGCTGGTTTAAGGTGTGTGTGTGGGGGGCGGAGAGATAGAGAGACAAAGAGGTGGGGGGGGTGTGGCTGTAGGGACAAACAAGCAGTGATAGAAGCAGATCATCAAAAGATGTCAACGACAATAGTACAATAGAACACATAGGTGTTAAAATTAAAGTTGGTGATATTATCTAAACGAATGTGCTAATTAAGAATGGATGGTAGGGCACTCAAGGTATAGCTCTAGTGGGTTTTTTTTTTATATAATGGAAATAGGTGGGAAAAGGAAAATCTTTATAACTTATTGGAAAAAAAAGGGGAGGGGGAAACAGAAAGGGGGTGGGGATGGGGGAGGGAGCTTACGACCTAAAGTTGTTGAATTCAATATTCAGTCCGGAAGGCTGTAAAGTCCCTAGTCGGAAGATGAGGTGTTGTTCCTCCAGTTTGCGTTGGGCTTCACTGGAACAATGCAGCAAGCCAAGGACTGGACTGTTGCTAGGGGTCCAGAGAGGCAGGTTCCTCCCACAGACTCACATAGAAGAAACTAGAAATAGCAATCTATGAGTTCAGTTTTTAAGACAGCTGCCAGACAGAAACAGCCTAAAAGAGGACAGATAGCCAGTCCCAAGCTAAAGAAGAAAGTCCCCAAGAATCCAGGGGAGTGGAATAGGAGAAAGTCCCAAGCAGACCTTCTAGTCAAAGGAAGGACAGGAATCTGGAGAAAGTCCTGTTCAGTGAAGTTAAGAGTGAGGGGCAGACAAAGGCTCCAAGCTTCAAGCTTAAAGCTCCAAGCTACATGAAGTAGAGTCAAAGCGACATAAAGGCTTTTGAGAAGTCATAAGGTCCAAAGAGATGGCTGAAGGTCTGTAACTCTTTGCTATGGGCATGTTAAGCAGTGGTGTACTGTTGACAGCTGAGTCAGTGAGTGTGCGTGAAAGACAGCATGAATGCATGTGGTGACCCAGGGGAGGGGAACATCGGAAGGAGAGTTCAAAACCCTGGAAGTGAACCCTTATGGAAGGCATCTGAGAGAAAGCGTCAATTTGGGAGAAGATTCCAAGGCGAGTTCTTGGGAAATGGAGATTGAAAACCCTCATGAGAAAGACAGAGTTCAGTGAGACTGGTTGGCTCACGGCATAACAAGTGTCTGGGGGAGCTGAGAGACTCATAGCATCTGTCTGGGGTGGTGTCTGTCACTTGGTTTCAGACTGTGGTGTGTCTGACCACAGGTTGCCAGTTGGCTTACATGGGCTGTGCTTGTAATTTGTGTTATCCTTACAAATCTGTATATATCTGTAAAGGTATAGTTGCGGATGAAAGGGTATTGTAATATAGTTCATCTCTGTTTAATAAATGTTTTATGCTTTTGTTAAAAGTTCATTAGCTGACTCCGGTGACTCTGTTCAGTAACCACTCTTCACGTATCTCAACAAACAAATAAAAGTTAGGAACTATCAAGCCGGGTTCCGCCCTGGGATCAGGCTTGTCCAGTGGTACGCTCAGCTGGGGATCATAACAAAAGCACGGTCCAACTATTCCATTCCACGGCTCTTTCCCCATAACCTTACAATTCCTTTAATAAAAACAGAAAGTGCTGGTAAAACCCAGCAGGTCTGGCAGCATCTGTGGACAGAGAAACAGAGTTAACATTTCGAGTCCAATATGACCTCTTTGGAATCAAAGAGTTTATGCTGCTGAAAAAGAGGGGGGGTGTCAGGTGGAACAGAAAGAAAGGTCAGGGATAGGTTAGAGGGTGGGGGAAATAAATGACAAAGATATCATGGCACAAAAGGCAAAGGGAGTGGTAATGGAAAGTCAAATGGGAGTAAATAAACAAAGCATTGGCCCAGAGTAGATGTTAAAGGCAGAATAAAGGTCAGCTCTGTCTAAAAGCAAAAACATAAAAACAAGGTACAGACTGGCACTTGCGGGAAAATAATTCAAAATAGAGGGCAGAGTTCATGGTCTGAAGTTGTTGAACTAAATGTTGAGTCTAGAAGGTTGTAAAGTGCCTAATCAGAGGATGAGGTGCTGTTCCTCCAATTGTTTCCTGCCATCTCTTATCCTTTTCAAGAATTTATCCAGTTCCGTTTTGAAACTTATTATTGAATATGCTTCCACACCCTTTTAGTCAGTGCATTCCAAATCCTAACAACTGGCTGCATAAGCAGTCTCCTCTTCCATCCACTGGATCTTTTGCCATAATAAAATATAATGATTGTATATTAATGGACTGATATACAAAAGTTTAACGTAACTGTTTTTATTTGACAGCAATGAATGTACCTGGGAGGATCCACTGCAAGTGGTCATGTTACTTCACAATGCTTGAACAGCGTGGTGTTTAAATAGTCGTTTGGCAGTACAGAACTTCAATATTGCTGATAAAAGAGAGATGTCAAAGCTTTTCGTCTTGCACTCTTCAGGACACTATACAAGAATACTAATGTAAGGAGAAAACAACAATTTATACTGTATGATTAGTCGGCAAGTGGACCCTGATTGGTGGAGGTACTGCCATGGAGAATACATGGGTAATGGTGGCCAACGGTTAACTGCCAAGCATTGTTCCAAATTTCATTGGTCAAGGCATTGCCCTGAGGAATAAGTCAGCGAATGGCTGTCACTTATTTTGTTTAGATACCCTATAGGTTCAGCTCTCGCAAGCATCTTTGTTGGGTTCCATGAGAAACATGTCTTTGATGGAATTACACCTAACCTCCTACTCATTGCATATTTCTGATATGTGGATGAAACATTCACTATATTTAAATCCGCAGCTGCATGTAATAATTTCCTCACAGATCTTAATGGGCTCCATCCTGCGCTCAAATTCACTTTTGAAATGGAGCAGTCAACTGAACTCCCCTTCCTTGACGTACTAGTTGAGAAATCTGCCAGGGGATTCTCTACCACGGTCTACCACAAACCTACCTTCACTGGTCAATGTACGCACTGGGATTCTTACAGTTCCACATGCTATAAGATTGGTCTCGTCGGCAACCTTGTAAATAGGGCCCGAGCCATTTGCTCACTATGCAAGCTTGATGCTGAAATAGGGCTCATCAAAGGCATCCTGAGGGATAATGCTACCCTGATCAGATCATTTCACACTGTATATCATGCAAACTCATGAACAGCCTAAAGCTGTCACTTTCAGCCCTAAAAAGTGCCCAGTCTACTTAGATTACCCTGGAAGGGCAAGGGATCTCAAAAATTTGAGCAATCCCCCCAGGTGAAGCTAGCTGTTTCACGCTCCTACTATGCAGCAGCAACAACGAGTGGTATTCGCCACTCACAGGATACTGCCAAGGAGTCAAAAAGATATTTTGCCTGTGACACAAATGAGTGATGTGGTGTATGAATTTCAGTGCCCGTGTGATGCTAGGTATGTAGGCCGTACGTCTCAAAGACTGGCAGATCGTATCAAACAGCATGTCCCAGCTGCTGTTCACAACGGGCAGGGTACAGACTGTACCCAACCAGCCCGTGCTTACAAAACTCAAAACACAGGGTGGAATTGTCTGGCCCCATTGGTGGTGAGCATCATGGTGGGCATGATTGGACAATATGGCGAGAAAGCCAAAAATCAGTTTCCCACCGCCACACATCAGGAACCTCATTTTGATACTTTAGCATCTCACTATAAGCCCTGCTCACCAAGAATCATTCCCCCCCGCCCCCCCCATTTCAAATTTACCACTCAGGTTGGTGTGACCTCAGAATGGTGTGCTTCATAACTGCCTTTAAAAGGTGTGCACCTTGGGATTTGAACTTCAAAGGGAACTCACAGGTGAGAGCACACAACCTTGCGCTGCGCCCGTGACCCTCGCCTGTAGGACACAAAGGAAGAGGCACCTTGCATTGGGAGTGGGTGCACAGGCAAGATACTTTTACCTGGCTGGCTTTCAGTGTGATGCTGGGGCAAGGGCTCTGGTGCAGCTGAGGCTGGGGTGGAGGGGCCCATCACTCGTAGGCACTTTGCCAGACCCAGGGTTTATAGACGGCGCTTGTCATTCCTGCAGATGACTGAAAACCGGTGTCGCCGAGGACTGCGCACATCTAGGGAACTATTCGATCACATATGCCACCTGCAGGATTTGGTACCACAGGGATATCGAGGGTATCCACTGCCAGTGGCTGTGAAAGTGACTGCGGTGCTCAATTTTTATGCTAGTGGCTCCTTCCAGGGCTCCACAGGTGAGCTGTGCTGGGATCTCGCAAACCTCCACCCACAAGTGTATCCGGGAGGTGATGGACACCATCTCCATGAAGGCACTGAACTTTATGCATTTCAACTGGGATCAGGAAAACCAGGAAGCAAGAGCACTGAGATTTGCAAAGACCTCTGGTTTTCCACAGGTGCAGGGTGCCACTGACTCATGTGGTGCTTAGATCTCCATGGCAATAAGCAGTCAACTACATCAACCGCAAATGCTTCCATTCACTCAATGTTCAGCTGGTGTGCGACCACCACAAACGCATCTTCCCATAACGTGTCCAGGTCTCCTACATCCTTAGCAGGTCTCAGATCCCTGACATCTTCCATGGTCCAGAGAGGCTGCAGGGTTTACTCTTCAAGGACAAGGGCTACCCAAGGAGGATTTAGCCGATGACATCTGTGCGGTAGCCTCAGACTGCAGCAAAGCGACGGTATAACGAGGCTCATGCCGCGACCCAGACTTTGGTGGAGCAAACAATTGGCATATGGAAAATGAGGTTCCGATGCCTCAACGGGTCTGGCGGAGCACCGCAATACAATCCACCGAGGGCACCGCGCACCTTCATAGCTTGTTGCGCACTACACAGCCTGGGGCCGCAACAGGGGGAGGATCTGGCTGAGGAGGAGATGAAGGAGCTGTACGTCTCCTCTGATGAAGACGTCAAAGGGGATGATGGTGATGAGGTCCTTGAAGGTGAGGATGCCGGCGATGGGGCCATCGAACTGGCCAGACGAGACAGGCACGCTCGTGAGGCTCTCTTGGCTGCAAGATTCGTGGAGGATGATGACAAGATGCAGTGAGGACAGTCCTGACATCCTCACCTGCACCTGTGAACGTTTGGCTCCTGTGTGGCTGATAGCAGCGCACATACCCTCAGAGCTCAGGCTCATGTCATGGAGATGTAGCGGAGGCCCTAATAGTTGCTAGATTCCAGAAGGATGATGATGACATGCAGTGAGGACACTCCATAGACCTTCACATAGCCTCTGTGAATGTCTGACTCCTGTCTGGATGAGGGCAGCTTGCTTGTGCTCTGTGATCAGGGTCATTTCATGGAGACACAGCCATGAAACCGATCCTTTGTCAGCCTTTAGCACCTGACCCCTTCAGGAGCACAGCGTCACCGGTCACAGATGCTGAAGAGATGGGGGACCAGCCCCACTTCAAAGGTGCTGAGAACACACAGAGAGAATGATGGAACTCTGTGACACCTGCCCACAACATTCTGGCAGCAATGACCAGCACCATCGAGGTGCAGGCATCAGTAATGTGTCCAGTGAGTGTGAAGTCAGACCATCACTTTGGTCTGAAGGTTACATAATGCATAGGAAAGAGGCCCTGGGACTGAGACACCTGCCTTTATCTTGTGCAGGAACCAAGGTTTCACATCTGTTTGACGCAAACACTGCCCAACACAACAAAAAGCCAAAGACAAGGAGACATTTTTGGGAGTGTATTTACAATGGTCAACATTGAGTACAAGTGATTAACACCTGGGCCCATGTTGTGCAGCAAAATCTCTTGACCTTTCTAACCCTGCCGCTATGTCTTGGTTCTCCATCGACATCCAGAGCGGAGGTGGAGGTGGCCTGCCTCCTGCTACGCCCTGTTGTCTGTGATGATGTTGGCTGGTGTCCTCTGGAGGGCCGAGACCTGGAGGGCCCTGGCCTGTTTTAGGGGTCCTGCTGTGCGGCAGTGGCACCCTCCTCGGCCTGTGGAGTTGGAGTTGCTGAGGTCACAGGAAGAAGGGATTCAGATGTCACTCCCGGAGTCACCTGGTGGGATGGCCCCGGAATGTGCACCTGCTGATCCTCCAACATCTGGGTGGCAGAGGGCTCCTGGCTGACTCCTTGAGAGGAAGGGACAGCTGGAGTGAGCTCCCGGTACACCACCCCTCTCTTGCGTTGACACTGATGGATGCCTGCAAGTGCCTCAGCGATGGAGTGCAGCTCCTGCAACAGTGCAGGACCAACGTCCTGGATTAGGGTCCCCATGGTGGCCGCCATCCTACCACAGATGACTTTGGTGCATTTGCATGCCGGTGCTATCACCTCAGACTGAAGGCGGATGGACTCCTTCATTGTGCCTTGCAATCTGAGGAGTGCAGCGGACATCCCTTCCTGATATTCCCGAGCTTGCCTTTGAAGCTCCAGCGACTGAGATCTGACCGAGTCCAGAGGCTCCTCACCTACCTCAGACTCAGTAGTTTTATGGCTTCCAGCAGCTCCTCCGAGTGCCAGAAACCTGGGAAGTCCCTGCCTCCACCTGCTGTGGATCAGACAGTGCGATGTGCTCACCAGATTGTGACCCCGAGGCTACTCTAGAACTAGGTCCCATTGAGGTGTGTGTCTCTGCACTAGTGGAGGCTGTGGGTGAGCAACTGCGATGGGTCTTCATTTAGGCTCTCATCAGATTATTCTTCCAAGGTGTCTTCGGGGCTTGAGTCGAGGACGTGGCTCACGGATCCCCTCGCTGCTTTCCAGGTGTGCCTGCGAAAGCAAGGAGAGATAATTAGTGCATGGCAGGGGACTGCAGAACAGGGAACTCACTCACAGCATGGTTGTCTAATGGATGTTGCACTGCTGGATCCTCACTTGGTTGAGCACTGCCAATCTCACCGTCAGCACAGGAACGGTCCAGATCATCACCAGTCAGCTAGATGACTCTATTTTCCAAGTCTATTAAGACCTTGATGTCAAGCATTCATCCACCAGTCTGTGACCTCTCCCTCTTGTTGTGTTCCAGCTTGTCCTGCATGAAGACAGATGGAGGGAGTATAAGCAGGACACCCGCCAGGCTAGATGAGAAGGTTGCCTGACATGTGTGGGTGGTGAGTGGTACCACTGACGGGACGAGGACATGATCTGAAGGGCAGTTGAAGGTGTATGTGAGAGAGTGAGTGAGTGGTGAAGTTCCTTGAACTGACAATGAGTGATATCCTTCTTGGGTGTGTGAGTTGAGAGTTATGAGCAGAGTGACTTACCTTGGTGGAACAGTGGAGATCATTCATCCTCTTTTGGCATTGAGTGGCTGTCCTCTTTTGCATGGCATTGGCACTGATCACCACTGCCACCATCTCCCATGCTGAATTTGTCACCTTGCTTGCTAGTTTTCACCCAGAGCAGGGGTAGTGAACTTCACAGTGGACCTCCATGTGTCCAGTAGGTGCTTAAGGGAGGCCTTGCTAAATTTGGGTGTAGCATGTTTCCTCCCTTTGGCAGCCATGACTTTCCAGCAGCTTCCAATCCCTTAGAGAGTGCCAGCTCAGTGCAGGGGTGTCCTTTAAATACGGTGCCAAGATTACTGAAGGCCTGAGGTGACGGTGGGGTGGGCAAATCAGAGGCCATCCCACCAGCAATCTGACATGTTTCCTATGCATGCATTATTAATGAGGCTGGACATGCTGGGGAGGGGACAACATGGCACAAAAACCCAGTGGGTAAAACAACTTTTCACATGCCCACTATCGCACTTCATGCAACTCTGGGACGATTCTGCCACAGTGTCCAACATTAGATGCGATTCTGCGATTGGACAACATTTCCTAAATAATCCTCAGAGTGCTATGAATTACGATGACAACCAACTTAAGATTGTCAGTCAGACTCACAATGTGATGCAGGTGCGTGTACTGGAAGCTACATATATGAATACACAGGGCCCTGTTCTTGGCAGACAGACAGAACATGTACACACAGTGCGCCTGTTTGAGCTAAACAAAACAAGTGTCAGCCATTCGCTGACTCATTCCTCAGGGCAATCAGGGTCAAGCTGCCTGCTTTAAATTTCAAACAATGCTTGGCAGTTAACTGTTAGTGACCATCACTGGTGCATTCTCCTTGGGAATGCCTCAACCAGAGTCCACTTGCAAGTTAATCAGCATTCCTTTCTCGTACAGTATATATTGTTCTTTTCCCCTTATATTGGATTCTTGCATAGTGTCGTGGTGAATGCAAGATGAAAACATTTCTCTTTTTCAGTGTGGCATTTATTAATATAAATAAATTTAAATTCAACATGTCTCAGGATTTGGACTGGCAAAAATTCAAAGCAATTATTGGATGCAGTAATTATGCCTGTAATGTCATAACAAAGAAAAAATGTATGACGTTACATACTGCCTGAAATGGACCACGACCTGTTATAATTGCTTGCTTTAAAGAAATATTGGTTTAGCAATGGAAGGTTACATAGAACAGCACACTTCACTACAAGTACATTGGACCTGCAGCAACAGAGAAATGTATCATTTGCTAATACAGTGCTGTGGTGACAATTGTGCCTTAATTGTCCACACAAGGATTGGCTCAGTTTATACCGAAATGTTTACCATTTCCCTGTTGTTCATGTTAAAAACTTCAGGAATCAATATTCTTCAAGACACTGTTTGGGATGTGATTCAAATTCTTTATACTGCTGACAATGGGTTCTAATATTACTCTGCAAGAGGCCAACTGATCTCTTTTGAATTTATTACATACATGGTCATGAATTAAAATTCCTCTTCCCTCCATTCTTCTCTTCTTCTTAGGCAATCCCTCGGGATTGAGGATGACTTGCTTCCACTCTGATTTTATGGGTTTTGAGACTGCAGACAATCAAATTCTATTTTGTCATATTTTTGAATCGAAAGGGAAGGATTCTCAGAAAGGAACATCTTACTAATATTTTTATTCTGTCACCCCCACCCCTAGCACCACCACCGCCCTCCCCTAACCCATCCCCACCCCGATCATGCCTGATTTCCACACCTGAGCCTTCACCAGTGGTAGCTTTCCTTAGTTTTGTTTAAATGGAGAAGGATAGCTGGTTGCTTTCAAATAGATCTTCTAGCAGGAACAAATAAACATGTCTATAGTCTAGCATATCCCAACCTTCGGACACTTAAAGTGACAGTTTCTAAGAGATGGAACAAAGGATCAACAGCAGAGAAATTACAGGCTACATTAAATATCATGTTTTTTTTATATAACGTTACTTTCCTCATTACAAAATTGGTGGGATAATTTGTAATATTAAGTCATACTTTAAGAAAGTTATTAAAATGTTTGCCAAATCACAATGGGACTAATTTTGACATGCCATTAATCATTCAGCACTGATTTACACAGATGGGTCAGAGGTTTGAATGATCCTTTTGACTTGTTCCAGATCTTGGTGCTTACAGAACTTATGTTTAGTACAGTAACATTTCTAAAGCTTAAGAAAATAAAGGTGATTATGTTACCAGTAGGCGTTCTACACATCAATGTACAGTTCCATAGGAATCCTGTTGATGTTAAGCTCCAGCATGTGTGCATTCAATAAGCCTTTCAAAAAGGATTTTAAGAATGCAGTACAAGATTAGCAGCTACAACAACAATTTGTCTTATGATTTATGAAACTCTCCAAAAGTCATAACTGTATAATTAGGCTTTTTCTTAAATCACAGGGAAATCAAACACTTCTGTCCTGGCACAAATTGCAAAATTTACAGATATTTCATGACTGCATTATACATTATAGAAAATGAAGTGTATTATAACATATTACCTCCAAAGCTTAGAAATACACATTTATGCTTAACTCCATATAATAGGTTGCCTTGTTTGTTGAACAATACTGCATCCACCAGTAGTTACAACTGACATCTTCTGTATCTAGAGTGTGAATATTTGACTATACATTGAGATTGCATATTCTGTAGCCACAGAATTGACTGAAATTGTAACGGTATTGCTCTACCATTTGTGGAGAGAAGGAAATTGATCAGAAACAAGGTCACTTTTAACAGCACCTGGTGTTCTTCAGGTTGTTTTAACTACTATCTAAACCGATGTAATGTAATATTTTCAACCAAACTGATGTCACATGTACTGTATCTCATACAAAGTATAAACACACTCACTTAACAAGCCATTGATTAGAGTTAATTATCACATGATGACATAAAAAGAAAGTAAAGTGCTCTTACATCACAGTGACCACAGAGCAGTTTTAGAACAAACTATTACTAGCTCATATTTAATTTTGAATAACACATTAAAGATTAATTTCAAGGAAAATCCAGTATTTCAGGATTTTTCAGAAATCTCAATTTGCATACAGCCCTATGCATAATACTATAGGCAGAACTTTCCCCCCACCGGGGGGTGAAGTTGATGGGTGGATGCGCTTCTGATCAGCACCCCTGATCGGAGGCGCAGCACCATTTTACAGGGGCGGGCCAATTAAGGCCCAAAAGAGCACACTCATCTCCCTGAGGCTAAGTGCAGCCTCAGGGAGATCACCTCTACTTTTAAAAATATTAAAAATAGAAAAAAAAAAATCCCTTACATGTCCCCTCGTGTGACAATGTCACATGAGTTGGGACGTGTTCATAATTTGCAAAAAAAAAACTTTATTAAAATTTTTAAAACCCTACATGAAACCTCATCCTGCCTGCGGATGAAGTTTCATGTTTTTTCTACTTCCCACTGGCGCTCCTGGCCTGCCTGCCAACCTTAAGGTTGGACGGGCAGGACCACTAATTACTTTAATTGATCTGTCGATGGCTTCAATTGGCCATTGATAGGTCGGCGGCTGCGCAGCTGATTCTGCTGCACCCCCGCCTTCCTGAAAATTTAAATGGGGCGTGGTGATGTCGGGAGTTCTGCCGCTCATCCAGGCAGGATGATTATACATCCTGTCTTGTCGTTTGACACTTTGAAATTCATCCTGTCTAGTTTGGATGAGAACTATCATAATATAATGGAGGGTTGATGGGATCCCTTGCACATTCATCTAACACACATTGAGTATTGATGTTTCTTTTGTCCATGGTGAAACAGGAAGATGAGTTATCCAGCACGCTGTAGTTCTATTGTTGATGGTTCATCCTTAAACAAAGAGATGTGTGAATTTCCTGGCTGGCCGTGCACATCCACACTTAACTTTGCTTGAGACTCAGTGTGTCTGGAGCCCAAAGTGCCAACGGCCACATAATTAGCAGTGATCATTTTAATAGACTGGTTCCAAAATGTTGAGGTATTGTTTGATAGTTCATAATATACTGGATCATGAGAGTAACTTGCTACAGCCTCACAGCATTCCAAAACATTTCATAGTCAACACAGTCAATGGATTGTATTGTAGTCATCATTGGCCAGGTAATCACTTTTTAGTGTTACCTGTTGAGGATGTTGGCCAGGAAAATTTCTGACTCTTCTTCATATGGTATCATGGGGTCTTTCACATCCCTCTGAGCAGGCAATGTTACTCTTGCACTTGTCCATAGACTTGGTAAATGGTTTTGCACTGGAACTTGCTGTAAGTTAAAGAGTCAGAAAAATAGCATTGTCTAGACAGCATCTGGGATCCATGTGAAGGCAACTGTGTATCTCCTTCCCAATCAGATTAAAGAATCATTAATGAACAACCTAATGAAACATCTGAATCAGAAACTGATAGTCAGAATATTTAATTCTATGTCAAATCAGGTACATAAGGTAAAGTAAAGAGAGAGAGAGAGAAAGAATGCTGGGATTAAGATAGAGAGAGACAAAAGAAATTGAAAGCAAACATAAAATAAAATGTTTTTCTTTTTTTTAAAATCTCCAACAATATCTAAAATTTGAAAGAATGTAAATGTTAATTCTCAGTGCCAGAGAGGTTGTTTGGCAACAATTAAGACTTAACCATTCTATTAAAAGGTACCGGAATGGACAAGCCTAAACTTATTTTGGCCCATTTAGTTCACATTTCTGAGGTAAGGAACTGCATGCCATTCAATGTCTTCGAATGGTGAGTTTGGTGGCAAGACACCATTTTTGGGAAGCTTTTGAAGAAACAATGCATCTCGGGCTCATATTCTTCTTTTCTGTATTCAACTAACTGAGCATGTACTGTCGCTAGATGTTGCTGTCCAATTTCCACATTAATAACAGTAAACATTTATAGCCGCACCATTATTTCTACAGCAAAATCTGACCCAATATACATTCCAAAAAAATAGGAGATACTTCTGAATTTAAAACACAGAGCTTTGCCTCACTCTCAAGAGTTGATATGGAAATTACCAGTGTATATTAATCTATGCGGTAGTTCCTATGTAATAAATGTTGTATTTAAAGTAATGCCATGCAATACTTACCATTGGCTCATAAGTACAAGTTCATTGGATACAGCTCCTATATCAACTAACAACCTTCCTTCATTTGAAGACCTTTAGTACTTAATAATAAAGCTCAGCCTTATGAAAGAGTCACTTTGTGAGCAATTTCATTAGAAAATAGTGTTTTTTCCTGATCCTTTTACTGGCTCCAGGTTCATCCAAATCAGCACTTAAAAATGCTGGGTTTTTTTGTTTTAAAGAATATTTCCCTCCTTTTGTCCTGTGCTGTTTTTTCTACTATTAATCTGGGTTCAAAGACAGGCAGTAACATCAACAATATGACATAATTTGGCATATGCAGTTTTCAGAGACTGAATAAGGAAACACTTATCATTTTGCTGAAGTCTGCAGACTACAAGATCAAACTAATCCTCTCGAGTCCAGGGCCAGACCACCTACCTACACTATCATACATTGAAAAGGCTATTTTATTACAGAGCCAAAAGTCAAACTCTGCTGGGTCTTAATCATCTGCATGAGAAATACATGTTTAAAGTTTTGAAAGTGAATGACAAGGGTCAAACAACGCAGTAAAGATGGCTTTTGCACCCAACTTGAGACAATTACATTGAAAAGTGTTTTTTTTTTAGAAATCCTGCATGATCTTCGGATATGTGTGAAGTCTATAACAAATCATTCCTACCCAACTGGCGTGCAGTGAAAACAAAAAACTGAGTTTCAACATACTTCAGAAAACGTAATGGGCCATCAGGAGATTTCTTGGCCATAAATATGGATAATTTATAAGCCATCAGTGTGAATACAGGCTGAGGGAACCATAAAGGACAGTAGCAGAAAGATTGAGTAGGGACTTAGCAGAACCCTAAGTCAAAGAGCTTCAGACAATAACAACAACAACAGTTTGTATTTATATAGCATGGTTGTTGGAGCAAAATGTCCCAAGGCACTTCATAGGAGTGTTGTCAAACAAAATTTGATACTATGCCATGTAAGGAGTTATTAGGTAAGATGGCCAAAAGTTTGGTCAAAGAGGTAGGTTTTAAGAAGTGCCTTAAAGGAGGAAAAGACAAGTAAGAATGGAACCAGGTAAGTGCAGTCCACCCAGCTGGACAAAAGTGGAGAGGCGTTGGAGGAGAACGGTGTGGTCAACCATGTCAAAGGCTGTGGACAGGTTGAAAAGGATGAGATGGGGTAATTTACCTTTGTCACATTCGTAAGCAAGAAAGAAGTAAACAAGATGAACATTTTTGCTAACTGTATGAATGTGGATGTCAATAATTATAGCACAACTTATTCCCAAGTACACTTGTGTCATTGTTATACCTCATCTGAAACATTCAATGGCTGCAAGAAGTGGGAAACTGTGAAATATATCTGTTTCTTAAGAAAAAAAAAGAACGTTTTTGCAAGTATTTAAGTTTAGATTTTAAAACAATTGCAATCAGAATTTGTTATTTATCAAAATGTTGAGGAAACATTTTTGCGTGCCATTCTGTAATGATGCCAGCCCTACTAATAATAGTCCTATAAACAGCACAATGTTCTTATAAAGTAAGAATCTGAAACTATTCCCATTACACACAGTAGATACAGCTGTATTGGTAACCAAATGTTACAAATGAGTTTATTTTGCTTGTTGGGAATTTCTCTTGTTGCACTCATCTGCTATACATGACTCATTTCCTGCTAGTCAGGGCTTACTTTTTTTAAGATTCAGTTAATGACTAGCAGATTATCCAGAGAAGCTCCTTTGGCTATTTAATGGTAATTAAATGGTTCATTGAGAGGAAATATTTTACCATCCTTAGACCAAGGTAACAGAAAAATAGCCGACTTGCATGTATAGAGTACATTTCATGGCCTTCAGACGTACTGAAGCACTTTACAGCCAATGAAGTCTTTTGGAGCATAGCCACTGTGCTTTGTAATCTTTCATGGGATGTGAGCATTGCTGGCATGGCCAGCACTTATTGTTCATCCCTAATTGTCCTTGAGAAGGTGGGAGTCGGCTGCCATCCATCAGGGGTAGGCACGCCTACAGTGCTGTTAGGCGGGAAGTTCCAGAATTTTGGCCCAGCAACGCTGAAGGAACTGCGATATAGTTCCAAGTCAGGATGGTGTGTGGCTCGGAGAGGAACTAGCAGGTAGTGGCTTTCCCATGCATCTGCTGCCCTGGTCCTTCCACATTGGAACCATTCCTGGGTCGTGGCCACACATGTTCCAGTCGAACATGCCAGCTTTATTTTATGAGAGGCAGCCAATTAGCAGGCAGCCTCTCTGTTCACCATCGACAATAAGGATGCAAGGCAGGAGGGTCAATCAGGGGCCAGGTTGAGAGAGAGGACAGCAGCCTACTGGCTGCAGTGAGATTGCAGCTACAGTGACTGGGACACAATGGGAGCAATGCAAATAAAGGAAGGCGAGGAGGAAGGGCCTGCAATGATTTTCTTAAACCCTAGAACCCTTAGTGGCAGCAGGTGTCAAGACACTTGCACTGGCAGGCCTCTGCCTACTCTTGATTATTTACCAATCTCAAGGAAAGTTGGAGCCACTGGGTCCTCCCACTGTGCACTGGTCTCGGTGTGAGCTGACAAGCCATGCACACGGCAGGAATGGCATGGAAAGATGAAACATAATTACCCAAGGTGACCAACTCTTGGGGAGAAGATTAAGGGACACTCTGGCATGGAGGTGTGTTGCAGAGGGATGGCTGCCAGAGCTGTAAGAGCGGAGAGGGGGTTGGATTGAGGGGATGCTGCCAGAACTGTGAGTGCGCACGATATAGAATGGGGGGGTGAGTACCATGCATGCTCGAGATGTAAAGGGCCAACTTACAGGAAAACCAACATCCCGGCAACATTCGACCCAGGGCAAAGGAGAGTGGCCTCAAATACAGGACAATACCATAAATAATTGGTCAGCCTGTAATTAGCTCACATCACCCTTAATTTGCTTTCCGCCTCTACTGGGCTGGTAGCAGTCAGTGATGTCTCCACCCTGGTGATAATGCACGGAGGCGCGAACATATTGAGGAAATGGCCCAAAATGTTTCTCTTCCGGCATCACCCACATCACCACCCTCCCCCCCACAACCAGCCCCACTTCCGAACCCAACTCCTAATGCTGCGAAAATTATACTTTTTTTACATTTATTACATTTAAACTTACTTATGTAGTATAAACCCTTGAGTTAGTATCAGTATCACATAATCTAATGTAAATTATATTTATCATCTCATAGAATAACCACAACAGCACAATGCTAGTGTCCCAGGCACTCAGCCGGAAGTCCATGTTAACTAAACACCTCATAGTCGTGGATTACCACATTGTATTTTCACATCTGGGGCCAGAATTCAAACCCAATTCATACTGATAGCATTAAAGTATTTGCTTTCTGCCAACATACCATAAGATTAAGAGGGTATCAAATTCCTCCCCCACGAGCAATTATTGTATCTAGAGGCATTATGCACCAAGGCAACAGTGTAATATTGACCAATGACTGCATTACTGTACCTAAAACAGTAAATCCCTATTATTGTATGAGAAAATAAGTAATGTAGCAACAGAAAAGGATTGTGCTGGAGAAATTCTGAACTACACAATGAAACAAAGAAAGCACATGGACCATTTCCCTGATCCCAACTTTTCGACAGTTTTCTTTTTTTGGCTGATTGTTCTTTTAAGATGTTTTATCTAGTTTTTATTACAATGACATTTAGTTATTCCTTAGGGCTTCACCAAAAGCTCAGCGGCCAAATCACAACACTTGGTTTTATTCATTCATAAGAATGAGTGTGTCACTGGCAAGGCCAGCGTTTGTTGCTCATCCTAATTGCCCTTCAAAAGGAGCCACCTTCTCGAGCAGCTGCAGTCCATGTGAACAACTGAGTGGCTGGCTCAGCTATTTCAGCGGGTAGTTACGGGTCAACTACATGGCTGATGTCTGAGATCACACATAGGCCAGACTGGGTAAAGATGGCAGATTTCCTTCCCTGGAAGGGCATTGGATTTATTTATTAATTGAATTTAACATTCGCAACTGCTGGGATTTGAACTAGTGTCTCTGGTGCATTATTCTGTGCTACTGGATTACTAGTCCAACAGTATTGCCACTACGTTACTGTACCCAATCCTCCACACCACCACCATATGGTATGATACTGAACAACACAAAGCAAGTAAGGACCAAATTTAATCTCTAACCTGGGTTTAATTAACTGGCATCAGCCAGCAAGGCACTGGATGTGGTATAGATGTGGTAACGTTTCTTAGTTAGCAAGAGGAATAAAGACCAGCCATGGTTTATACTCATCCTCCTATGATTAATGTGGCAAGTGGGCGGAAACAGGATGGTACCATCCACTAACTTAGAAAACTCACAGAAATTGATGAACAGTTTCAAAAAGAGAACACAAGAACATAAAAAGGAGCAGGAGTAGGCCACTTGGCCCCTTGGACTTGTTCTGCTATTCAGTAAGATGATGGCTGATCTCAGATTATGGGTGGAACTGTCCAAGATTTGCACTAATGTGGTAGTGGGCAGGAAAAACCGTAATGTCAGCTTCTCACGCCGTATCGTCCCAATCCCACCGCATTATTTATGCATTCCTGGGAACCACGCCATTTTGATGTCGGGTGGGCTCTCATTCACCCGCCATGCCATCACCTCGCCACTTCCTCATGCTGGGCGCCAGATTTAAAGTGCATCCACATGCACACCTCTCGGTGCTTCCAGCCCGGACTGCTGCACAGAAGACGCAGCCCCAAAAGGCAAGAAGATTGCAGCCCTCCAGTTTAATGACATGTCCCTCAAGCACCTTTTGAACGCAGTGGAGACCCACCATGAAGTCCTCTACCCCTGCTCTGTCCACAGGAGGGGCAGCAGCACCACAAATCCAGCATGGGAGGCGGTGGCAGTGGTGGTCAGTGCCAATGCCCTGCAAAAGAGGACAACCACCCAGTGCCACAACAGGATGAATGGTCTCATCCATTCTGCCAGGGTAAGTCACTCTTCTCATCACTCACACTCATAAACCCATCATCATCCACAGGGATCTCACACCTCAAGGGACAACACCACCAACTCTCACACACACCCTCACATCCCCATCAGGCTCATATCCTCTGGAGCTCACGTCCTCATCCTGTCCATGTCTCCGCTCACCACACAAACACTCCACACAGTGCCGGGTGTCCTGCTCACACTCCCTCCATCTGTTTTCATGCAGGAGAAGCTGGCTCACAACAGCAGGGAGAGGTCCCAGACCAGAGGCCCCGACTAGTGAGGATGTGGACCCTGCCTGCGGCGATGGTGAGGTCAGCAGCGAACACCCTCGTGAGAATTGTGTACCACATCATCCGTCCTTCAACGCAAATGTGAGTGCTTCTGCTGCTTTTTTACTGTGCTGCTATGCACTAATTATCTCTACTTTGGTTCACAGGGAGCTCTGCCAAAGCAATCGACACCCTCAGCCAGCCAGTCCCTCAGCTCCATCGACATCCTTACCTCGAGCCAAGAGGTCATCCCCTCCATTGAAGAGCTGGAAACAAGCAGCCTGGAAGACCTGTCACAGCGCAGAGACACACACCTCGGTGGGACCTAGATCTAGAACAGGCTCAGGTTCGCAATCCGGTGGTCACTGCACGGACACGTGTTTCCCAGCAGGAGGAGGCAGGTTCAGCCGAGTTCCCCGGCACTCGGAGGACTGTTGGGGAAGAGGCATCTGTGAAGTCCAAGTCAGATGATGAGCCTCTGGATTCAGCCTTCCAAATCCTGGAGAGTCAGCAGAAAGCAGGGGAACATCACGCAGAGCTGCTGGAAGCCCTCAACAGAGTGGCATGTGAGTCGAGGGAGTGTGTCCACTTGCTCTCTGAAGTGGTGCAACATGTTCGAGGTCTTCATGGGGAGGATAGCACACACCATGGAGACCCTGGTCCAGCAGAATGCAGAGATGCACGCAGACCTGCACTCCATCTCGGTGGCCATGTGTGAGTTCCTGCAGTGGTGCTGTGAAAAGGAAACGGTGTCCCACCAGGTGCTCTTTCCCCTCAAGGAGTCAGGCTGGGGACCTCGGGCACCCAAAGAAAGGTGGAGCAGCAGCTGGACACCCCTGGGTCATCCACTGAGGAATCTCAGAGGCTGTCTGCTCCCTCTGAGTCCCCTTTGCCTGTGAGACCCTCAACCTCGTCCTCTGTCACTGCAGAGGGAGCAGCTGGCCCACAGGAGGACAACCTAAGCAAACCGGGGCCCTCAAAGCTTCAGCTTTCCAGAGAGCACACACTGAAGGCATCAGAGACAACAGGGCCAATCATTGCACAGGCTGTCTCCATCCCTGCTGCGGATGTCAGGGCAGCACCTAGAAGTCTAAGACATTCAAAAGTTAAGAAATTCTGATCACAGTTGATTGCATGGGTGAACACATTTTGTCACTTTACAATCTGCAAGTATATTCACTTTCACTGAATAATGCGTAATGGTGTCTTTCAGCTTCATTGACAGGCTTTGCAAGCCCTCCCACTGCAGCCCAACCCCACTAGCAGTTCAGCTGCACACAACCAGCCCATGAGTGATTCTGGAGGAAGAAGTGTATATGTGGCAGGGCTTTTCAGAGCCTCATGCAAGCACTCTCCCAAGCATGTTGATCCTTCCTGTATACCACACTCATCTCAATGTCCTGAGCATTTTTACTGCTGCCTGCTGGGGTTCGCTTTCTGTTGTCCATCTGAGCCAACCTGTATCTCCGCCCACCCACTGATCACACTCTCATGCCGCACTTGATCTTGCCTACCACGATTCTTGTTTAACTTTTGATTTAGGCATGAATGGTAACATTACAGTTTTTCTTTCGCTCCCCCATCCTTTCCCTTGCCCCAGTCACCATTCCCTTTCCCCCATCACTGTCAACCTCCCCTGGCATCACCTTCCATCTCCCCTCTGTGATCTACCATCCACAACCCTTTTCTCCCTGGGATGTCCAGGTCAATGCACATTCCGTCCCTTCCTGAAAATCCCACCCCCATCCACATTAACCTCCCCGATCTCCTTCTTCCCACCCCCAGGGTCCGTGTCTGCCTCCGAGTCCCCACCAACCACCCTTGCCATACCTTCTACCAGTACCGTCGAACCCTCACCCTCCCACCCTACTACCTCACTCTGCCCTTGGTCATTCTCACCATTCCCTCATACCACGCCCATCCTCAGTTCTCTCCCCAGGAGGCAGCCATGGACTCATCAGAGCCCTCCCATGCACATTCACCTGGACATGCCCCTCTGAACTCCTTCCTTCCTTGGAACACCTCCCCCCATTAGTCTTACACCCCAGACTCCGTTTCCCCAAGACTCTCCCCCACCGCCTTAGTCCTTCCCCCTTCCTGACTCCTTCAGACATCCTTACTTCTTCCAATACCCTGACTCCTTCCCCTCCATTTTCTTTTATTTGTATACAAGAATCCCCAAATCCCTCTGAAATCCAACATTGACTAGTCTCTAACCTTTGAAAAATTACTTTCCTTTTCCATTCTTCCCACTAAAGTGGATAATTTCACACTTCCTCACATGATACTTCACCTGCTACCTTCTTGCCCAATCATTTAACAAATCTACAATCCTATGCTTCCTCTTTGTGTCTTCCTCACAGCTTACTTTCCCACCTAGCTTTGAATCATCAGCAAATTTGGATATTTTACAGTTGATCCTTTCAGCTCATTCATTGATATAGATGGTAAATAGGTGAGACCCAAACACTGATCTGTGTGACACACCACTAGTAACATTCTATCATCATGAAAATGGTGCCTTTATTGTTACTTTCTGTTTTCGGTCAGTTTACCAACCCTCAATCCATGTTAATTTATTACTCCCAATCTCATAAACCCTAATCTCGTGAAACAATCACCTGTGTGGCAACTTATCAGATACTTTCTGAAAATTAAAATATGCTGAAACAAATGCATTCTTCCGCTGGTTCCAACAGAAAATGTTGATTTTGGCAGTTTTTTGATACATTTTCCACCATTTTGAATTTGCAATGATTCATCTTTTGAAGGCAAAAGTAGTTTGATTTGAAATGCTTGCAGATACTTTAAATATTAAAATGACAAGTCACAACTGATTTTTTACTTCACTGCCAGGAATTATTTCTACTGAAGTCAATTAAAATAAATGTGGAAGAGTTTTGAAACAGCCTGCTGACTCACTATCTTACCCTCTTGCACAATGTCAAGACCTACCCCAGTAAATGTAGCGCAAGAGGCTTACATTTCACCGGGTTGCCAACTTTAGTTTGAGGTATTCCTAGAAGTCTGATCCTGTGACATCCAGTCACCTGATATCCAACCATCTAACATCCGCCTGCCATTCGCAAACGTTATTGTATTATAATTTAAACAGAACTGGAAAATGTTGGAGCTATAACTGGTTTTAAGCCAGGTAAAAGACACAAACAGAAATCCCGTCAGAGAGAAGAACAGCACTTCTTCAAGATGGGCATTCTTGCCAAAGGGAGATGGCCCACAAGTTGATGATACATATAAATTTGCAAAATTTGGATTTTTAGACTCAGGTGTTGATTACATGAGTGTAAATACTTGGCGTCTAGCACCTGAGACAAAATTATATTTCAAAAACAGATGAACAGGCTGTTAAACAGGCCGTCCAATTTCAATGCTTTGCTTAAACTCTTTCTTGATATTCAATGCAAGATTAACACTCGTGGCCACTACTTTCATAATTAAGTGGCCAGCAAACCAGTTGAGTACAAAATGAATGCTGTTGCAAATGGGTCCTGCTTGGCCTAATTTCTGACACAAAGGGGCCTTTCTACAGGTGCATAACATATTCTCAAAAATGGGTAGGACATATTCCAATACCCAAAGCATTCTACTTAGGAACACCTGTCAATGAGCCCTAACATCATGGAACTGATCCTATAAAGATAGAGTCAGAAAGAATCCTGTTTAGATTTTCAAATTGACGAATTGAACACATGACTACTGTGCGCTGCCTTATAGTAGTTCAAGCTTATCCCTGATCCACGAGAAGTGAAAGCACACAGCCACAAAACACAAATACGCAGTACTTTTCTCTCAGGTTACCATCAACAATGCCCAGGAAATGAAACCTGAACAATCTGGGAGGGTTGGCAACCCTAATTTACCATCAGAAGGTAATATATGCCAAGCACAATCTGTTTTCGGTCAGTTCACCAATCCTCAATCCATGTTAATTTATTACTCCCAATTTCATAAGCCCTAATCTTGTGAAGCAATCACCTGTGTGGCAACTTACCAGATACTTTCTGAAAATTGAAACATGCTGAAACAAATGCATTCGTCTGCTGGTTCCAACAGAAAATGTTGATTTTGGCAGTTTTGGACACATTTTCCACCATTTTGAATTTGCAATGATTCATCTTTTGAAGGCAAAAGTAGTTTGATTTGAAATGCTTGCAGATACTTTAAATATTAAAATGACAAGTCACAACTGACATTTTACATCACTGCCAGGAATTATTTCTACTGAAGTCGATTAAAATAAATATGGAAGAGTTTTGAAACAGCCTGCTGACTCATTATCTTACCCATCAAGCTTGCATGCACCATCAGGAATGAATACATGGTGAGCAGAATACAGGATCCCTTTGCATGTACACAAAAGAAAATCCTGGGCCAACTTTTATCAAGAACTGCCAGAAGCAGTAAAGCACTGGTTTCTCTCAGCTGGCAGCACTGTAAAACACTGGCTGACAACATGAAATGCTGACGTTTGGCAGGTACATTTAACAGAGGAAGGAGATGAACTTATGTTCCATTGGCAAATGGCAATAGTAGCAGCAACCAGATGTGCAGGAAAGAAACAAACTATTGCTAATGCATTTAATTAAAATGTTATAACATGGCAGCAGCCAGTCAAAGCCATGCTACTGTCTAATCTGTGATCCAATATGACATTATTACCTGCATCCTTAAGGCCACATTCATAGACAGGCAATAAAAGCAGCTGGCTCAGCAGGAGAGTTTTTCATTATCATAACAATAAAAATACATTTAAAAAGAGGATTCTCCTTTCACATAAGGGATTGCTCAGTGCTGACTACATTAAATCTAACTCACTCCCTCTCTCCTGACATTGGTATTTAATGTATTCTTATAGGAAAGGTTATTCAAATTGGTCCCTAACTTGTGTTTATCCACTCAAAGTTTAATTTGTAACTTATAAAAGTCTACATGTCAAATCCTTGTAATATATCAGTAATTTGTCTTAGGTCAAATCTTGGGTCAAGATCTATAGCAGTAAATAAATACACTTTTGTGGGATTCTGCTGAAGTATTGTGTAGACACCTTGTAGACCAATATTATAAAATTGAGAGAAAGCTTCCTGAAACCAGAGAATTTTACCTCCACCTGCTCCCAGGGTCAATTCACAGGTAAAGAAGCATTGACTCTTTCTGTGGATGGGACTGCCCTTGGCTAAAGATCGTTCCTCAGCTTCAAACAGGGTTGCCCTTCACAGGATCTCCTCTAGTACTTTCTCCAAAGCTTCATTATTAAATGGCACTATTATGTCTCCTAGATCACATACCTTAGAAAAGAATCATGCTCAAGACTCAAAATGCTGGAACTTCATTAAATGTATTTTTCTAGTTCTCCATATGGCTGGTAGACTGATACATTGTTACTCGGCACATGACTGCAGTACAGCAGTGAATTTGGCACCCCAGGATATATATTCACATAACAATTAGTTCCTAGCTCTTTGAGAATCATATAACACTATAGTAGGCATTATTTTTCCAATGTGTGCTCTTCATTAGGACAGTTTTAGTCATGAGCAGCACCTTAAGAGCGGCTAATACCTGATATTAATGTCTGAGATCGTGTACTACATGGCCAAAGATCTACAATTTCATGCAGAAATTTAATGCAGATGATCAAACATCACATTAGCATGAGGCCATTCTATACCTCAGGCGTGTGCCATCTCTGGAGTTTATTAGCTTTTTACAAATTGAAGAGTGCTGACAAACACATATAAATATGCTATTTTTTGCACATTCACACAACAAGAATCTGTTGCAGAATGCAGTTAATGCAAAACTCTTTGAATTTATCATTAATATGTAATGCCTTAAGTTTCTCAAGTTAAGGCCAAAAAAAAAGTCAGGGCTCTTTCCATGGTTTCTCTTTAAAAAATCCGAGAGGTGACAACATATTCAAGGACTTTGGAGAGGAATAGGGGGTTAGAGATGGGGCCATAGTTTTCAAGGACCGGGGAGTCAAGGGTAGGTTTATTTTTGAGGAATGGAGCAATGCTGGCAGATTTGAAGAGAGAGGTACAATACTTGAGGAAGGGAAATTGTTAACAATAACAGATAACATGGAGGCCAGGAAGGGAAGTTGTCTGGTTAGCAGTTTGGTGGGAACAGGATTGAGGGAGCAGGAGGTGAGTCTCATGGAGAAAATTAGCTTGGGAGGGTGTGTTCAGAGAAAGGAGAGAAACTAAAATAACAGCAGTTGTCTGGACCATTAAATAGATTTTGGACATGGATCACGAATACTGTGCTGAATGTCCTAAGAATGCATAGACTAGTGATATTCCAGATCTTTTTATATTTAACCTTTGCTATATGGAAGTAGAGCTCAATACATGCCAGAGTGATCATTGCATGAAGTTATATTTTTCCAAAGCTGAGGGGTAAAGATTTGCTGTTTGTGTACAGTTAACATCCAAAGTACCTCACCAACACCATATCAGATGATCTTCATTCCTCTATATTCCCTCAGTTCCAACTTTCACTGGTGTTATTTATTTGGTCATTGATTGATAAGGTTGCTAGGTTGCATAAAAGGAGAATCATCATAAAATTAGAAAGGTCCTATAAACTTGCAATCAGCCACTGTTGGCCTGCTGAATCTCCTTTCCAACTAAATACACTAGCAAATTTCCAGATCCATTCCGATTTCCATTGTTAACTTTACCCATTTAAACGCTGACTCAGGGAGTGGCTCATTCCTTCAAAATCTTTTGCTTCTATCACTCTTGTGTAATTTTATATAGTCCCTTATTGACTTTAATACTCATGGTTTATCTTTATTACTTGTACTGTATTGGAATTACTCAAGTCCAGATGTGAATCTGTAGTTACAAAATTGATTTACAGTAGGAAATATGCAGGTTGGACAACTGTGAGATCATTAGGAACTAACAGTAAAGATACTCATTTCCGTGCAGATGCTGTGCTGTTACCAAGCAACCATAACAAGACACAATAAAGTACTCTGAGGGATTAAGATTAAGCTTTGAGACTGTGTAAAAAGAAATAATCAATTTCAAGGAAACTATTAGTAGTCAGCTGGTGTTTGCAAGGGTAAAAGTATGAAATAAAAAACAAAAATGAAATTTAAAACATCATTTTTCAGCAAATGGAATGAAGTGCTGTAATAAGAGATTTTCATGAAACACAACAGGTTTGTGAAGTGAATTTAACCCTGCAGGACACTCTCTACAAAATCTAAGCAATCACAACCTTGTCCTTCAGAGACACATGGTCAGCACTCTCCAGCTCAGCCCTTCCCAACCTCTGACCTTATCCATCACAAAGATTGGACCATGCTGTCCTCTGCTTCAGTACAAAGTGGTGCAACATTGATTGAAAGCCCAAAAAAGGGTTATTTGCCCATGGTTAGTACCTCTGTAGGCTTGTCCACCATTCAATAAAAGCCGTCTGTTACTTGTTAAGATAATGAATGAGGAACTGATGTAGCATTCCACAGCTGTGCAGTCAAATCAAAAAATAAATACTTTATTCCAGAGCAGATCAGATATTGCCCACTTGGTGACACAAGTGGGTGTGGAGTCTTCCACATTAATCTCTAAAATAAATGCAGTACAGGTCAGGAAGGAAAGAGAAGTTAAGGAGCGAGACTTCCCAGTGCTTTTCTCTTTTAAGCAGTGTCAAAATTAATTGCAGACCCACCCTAAACTGTACATTATCTGTTACCACACATGGAAGGGGATTCCACAAGCAAAGACCACATGTGAACAGGGATATAATTCGTAGGCTAGCTGAGTATTTACTGTAGATGATGTTGAAGGGCAGGAAAAAGCAGACAACAGTGAATTTTTAAGGGCAAAACAGCCAAAGAAATGAAGATATGTCCTGCTTTCATAAAAAAATAACTAAAGGAATTACAATTGATCCAGCATAGGCGTGTTATTTTATATTTAGATACAGACATGACCTCCTCAGAAAAAGAAAGGAAGAAAAAGATTTGCATTTATATGTTTTTGTGACATCCCAAAGCTTTCTGCAGCTAATGAAATATTCTTGAAGAGTAGTCACTGCTGTAAAGAAGGAATCATGTCAGCCAATTTGTGCACAGCAAGCTCCCACAAATAGCAGTGTGATAATGACCAGATAATCTGTTTTAGTGATGTTATTTGAGGAATAAATATTAGCTAAGACACCATTTTAAGTGGTGTGCTTAATGATACCTTTGATACTTTTATTGATATACATCAAACGGCTTCACATGACTGTATTCATTTGGAGGTGTAACGGTGAGGAGTTAGCATTAGTACATTATCAGGGCCACTGGGCAGCTTTATTTCCAGATTGAAGGCCATAACTTTTCACCCAACTACCTTTTGGCATCAGCTGATGAAGCGCCTGTGTAACTGATACGTAAACAGAAGAAAATCTTATAGCTAGAATTTTCCCAGTGTTGACAGTAATGTCGTTCAGGCAGAGAATGATGCATTGTGTGTGTGTGTGTGTGGAGTTGGAGGAAGAGAGATATCCAAGTAGAGGAGAAAAAAGGAGAATGGTAAAGCTTATCTCCAGCAATTATTTTTTACACACAGAGAGGTCAAGGTGAAGGGCCGAGGTCTACGTCCAGGATGACACTGAGGTTGAAAAGTACAAGAAAGACGATGCATTAATGAAGATAAATCAAACTGCAGTGACCAACTGATTTGTATTGTAAAACATCTAGACCCCAGAGGCTTTTAAGCATACACAATTCCAGGAGAATGAACCTTGCTACAACCAAGCACAGGCTGAACTTTTCTCACTACTATGAAGTTCTACAGTATGAATATTCAGCTCCTGTTTATTAATTTAACAAACACAGTGAGAAAATAATATGGATCAAGAAACAAGTAAACAGAAATCGGTGAAAGTGGGAAGAATTCAGGCTGAGAATCTCCCACTTCCTAGGGCAGTTATTTGTGTCTTATTTAAAACACATGTCTTTACTTTCTAGGCTCTTCACACTGCAGTAATGTAGACAGTTGGTGAAATTCTCACACCAGCTACAAAGCTGAATAAGCATCTCTAATACAAACAAAAGTGAGAAGTATTATGTACAGAAATGGAACTCCAACTTGTAAACCATCAGGACATCAAACATGACTAACACATACTGACTGGATTGAACACAATCCAAGATACTTCAATAGAAATTGTGCATTCACTGTTCCCTTTTGAAATAAATTAAGCAATATAAGAAAAGCTTTGTACAACACTGAAAAATGTCCGTACATTTTAGCAAGATCAAAAGTGGAATGGGAACATGGTTACTCTATCTGACAATATACTTGGTGCCAAATAATTCCCAACTCTTTTAATACTTCTTTCATTGGATGCCAACTATGTTAAAACATTCTTACAAAGATAAGCCTCCACATTCTACAGTGAAAGTCACCATTAAAATTGTAAGAAGAAATACTTTGTTCTGTGAACGTTGTATAGTTTAGGAGGAGGTGCCATTGTTTACCGGTTAGTCAAAGAGCCTCCACTGTAATTCCCTCAATAAAAGAAATCAGAAGAAGTCTTGCAAAATTATAAATAAAAACCGCAAACAGAAAAAAAAAATCTAGGTTAAAAGGTCAAAATTAAGTCTAATCTCGGAGCATTAAACGGACCAAGGTCTCACCGGGTGAGGAGAGATCGGGTGTGGGGGCTCAGGGGGGACATGGATTGGTGCCGCTGGCGGTCCGTGAAATGAATAAAATTTTACTGACATCATTCAGAACTCAAAATTTGTGACAGACTCTTGGATGACATCAGTTGACCCAAGTGATACTCAGGGCAACATTTGAGCTGGCTTAAGACATGGTCGCAACATTTTGATGATAACATCTTTGGGAGCAAAACTCTGCGCTCGGGCTTGTTGGTAAAGTTACTGGCGAAGGCCATTGGGTAAATCTCAACCAAGGAGTGTTTGGGCAGTGGGAATGTCAGGCTACAGAAGGTAGGGGGGGGTCACCCTAAAACCAGAACCGCCCGGAGATGCACATTTCACCCTCTGGATAGCGGTCGCACCTGCAAAACACGCTCTGTTTTCTATCACGACCAGTTTTCTCTTCTAACCTGCACTCTTTTTAAACGCTTCCAATAATTTATATTCTTTGAACTGTGGTCTTCAGTCGAACAGTGAATTTTGTGCGCTGTGTACCGCGGAGGAGTCATAAGATCGAGCCAAGTCCACATGCACCACAGCTGATGAAGACACCAAGCTTGTTTGACAATCTAAGAACAGAAGGTGGTGAACACTGTATAAACGTGACGTGCTTTACCACTTGAAACAAGCAGTCAACATGAACACTAAACGCATCAAGTCTTGCTGATGCAGTGTGCAGTGTCAATGCTGTGCAAATATAGAAACCTTCCTCCTGATGGTAACAGAAGGGGCAATGCACTGGAAGGATTTACTGTTGGCATTTATCACAGTGCGGCTTTTCACTGAACATTTCTCTCGCTGGCACGGAGCCTCCTTGGTCCCTTTGTTACTGCCCGATCTTCTGAAGCCTTCGGTCTTTGTCTGTATAAACACATCGGTCAGAATTGATGCCTTTGTCCTGCCGTCGGCCATCGCCATGAGGGAGGCGGCATCTCTGCGGCAGCAATACGGCTGAATGATAAGTAGGTGACAGAACACTGGCCCCATTCACCGTCTCACAAGGGATGCATGAGACAGATCTCTCCCCCAGCAGTCTGCTCTACAAGCCTGACCTGACTAACAACACACTCCATTGAGCACAATAACCAGGGCCACTGCCCCTAGCCAACCCTGTGGCCTTTCACCAGCAACATCAGCAATGACATTTATCCCCTAGCCCCCTCCAGCAACAGTGATAAAGATAAAGGCTGTTCTGTGGATAGATGGATTTCCCCTCTTGATCAGAGGGGAGGCACCTCTCCAATATTTAAAATGGAAAATATGCACCAGACACAGATGTTATGGGGACTAATGTCTTTCATACAGACAGCAATGCTGAGTGTGCTGCTGCTTTTTTTTTGAGTGGCATAGTTATATGTGTAAGTTGTAGGCAGTGGGAGGGAAACACAGGACAATCAAAGAGCAACTATTTCAAGTACAAGACAGAGTGATTGATTCATCTTACATCATTGGGCCTCTGATTCAGGCATGTCTGTTTTCAAACACTCTAAATGAACCTGGCTGTCTTCAGGCATCGTACAATTGTTCTCTAATATTATGGAGAGTGCTCACTGGATGGATTCTCCATCAAAACAATGTAAAGGTTAATGCAGCTCTCTCTTCTCAGAGCCATTAGATTTAAATTTATTTTCATTCCCTTTTTAAGGTCCTCAACCGAGATCAGGTGGTCATATTGATACAAAACTGCATCTTGTCGTCCATGTATTAATACACGGTGGTACTGCCACTGCCTCTCACAGCTGTCTTGGCAATAGACCAGTCTTTTGTAACCATGTACCATTTTAGTTGTACGAATTTCAGAATGTTGTGCAAGCATTATGAATGAATGAATGGGTTTTAAGTCATTTTTCCTGAACATCAACCTTTCATTGCAGCACCCCTCGGTTTAGCTGGTACTCACTCAAATACAACAGAATCAAGATAGAATGGGTTCAAAATGTCATGCAAGGGTCTTTGATGTAAGAGAGACCTGTAATGAGCAGGGGTGTTCTACAGCTATTGTGACCTCGGCTCACATCGGGTACTGGAAGGTGAAGTAAAATGAAGAATATTGCTGTTAACACTGGTGTGAGTGTGAAAACACTGTGGGACTATTTATCTGTAAGAATTTTGAGATCATTCAGAGCACCGTGTTATAGAGCAGGTCATCAGGATGTCCATTATGCTGACCAATGATCACAGTGGATTGGGATAAAGGGTAAAAGCTTCAATGTGCCATTTCGTGGCTAAGTGCCAAGATCTCATTGCAAAATGATACACCTTCACCAATTAACTTTAAAAGAGGGAAAATCACATGGCAAGAGCAAGTTGTTACAACCCCTATGGAAACCTTTTAAAAAGAAATGCGAACTTCCTGTTAATAGCTGAAAGAATAACACAACAAGATTTCACATGTTAAGACATTTACTCTAACAAGAAACTAAATGCTCTATGGACTAAATATTATCTTTGTAGGCAATTTACACTTTAAGTTTAGAAGAAACAGCCACCAAGCTAAAATCATATATGGGTGAAGACATTCAAGTAAAAGGCACAAGTAGAGTAACTGTCCATTATAGAAGCCAAGCAGCAAAGCTACCAGTGTTAGTACTGAGAGGCAGAGCACCAAGCCTTCTAGGACAAACTTGGCTAAGGGAAATCAACCTTGATTGGCCACTGGGATTCCAAACGGTAGCTGGAAGTGTCCCTGTTTTGAAAAAGGAGTGTGGAAAGACTCAACTACCTGAAGAAATGCAGGCTGTCTTAAGCCAAAACCTGGAAGAAGAGCAGAAGGAACTCGAGGAGACCCTGCTTGATGACGGAGTTAGAGACAAGGTGAGCAACCTTTGAAGGGAAAAAGAAAACCTGTTGAAAGACAAGATTCCTTCAGGTTAAAGTTTAAACTCCGGGAAAAGTACGAAGAGAAACAGAAAGAACTCAGCACTTCTCTGAACAAACGGAAGAATGAGTTGGCAGAGTAGACACAACAATGCTCAATTTTCCAGGAGGCAGCAAACAAATACAAAAAAAAGAAAGGGAAGATCTGAAGAGTCAGCTAAATGAAGCCAAAGAGGCTTTGGAATCAAGAGTCACGAAACCTCCCAAGAAGCAGACAGATAATTAAATTTTGGGAGACTCAGCCACTGAGCTCAGACAAGTTGAGCTTGCATCTGAAAGAAGTCTGGCCAACAGTGAAGTCACAAAGAAGGCCAAGATTAAAGTCTGCACTAAAAAGGAGAAAAGTTCACATTCCAAGCAAGGGATGTAATCTATTTGGGTCACCAGGTAGATTCACAAGGCCTCCACCTGGTGGAGGAGAAAGTAAGAGCCATAAGAGAGGCACCCACGCCAAAGAATGCCTCAGAGCTCAAATCATTCCTAGGAATGATCAACTATTATGGACAGTTCTTACCCAATTTGTCCACAGTGCTGCCCCCCTGCATTCTCTACTCAGAAAGAACTAACGTTGGTCTTGGGAGGCGCCCCTGAGAGAAGCTTTCATAAAGGTGAAACAATTGTTGCACTCGTCTAATCTATTAGTGTATGATGACCAGATGAAAGAATTGGTGCTGACATGTATCGCATCTCCCTACAGGGTGGGAGCAGTGCCCTCTCATCGAATGGACGATGGCACGGAACAGCCAATAGGTTACATATCAAGAACGCTCACCACAGCAGGAATGGGATACTCGCAGATAGATAAGAAAGCCTGTCAACCATCTTGGTGTCAAGAAATTTCATCAGTGCGTACATGTCTGCCATTTTACAATCGTCTTAGAGCATAAACAATTGCTAGGATTGTTTAGTGAGGACAAGGCTATACCACCCATAGCCTCAGCAGGAATACAATGATGGGCTTTAATTCTGGCAGCATACGAATACACTTTCGTACATTGGCCTGGCAATCAAATCACAAATGCCGACGCCCTTAGTCATTTGCCTTTATCAAGAAAATGATCAGCACGTCCCAGTTCCACAGGAATTTGTTCTACTGTTAAATTTCTTAGATTCCTCACCGGTATGTGCTCGATAGATCAGAGACTGAACAAGTCGGGACCCAGTCCTGTCTGAGGTATGAGAACAAGGGCTACATGGTTGGTCACAGGAGCCCGTACCTGACAAAATGAAACTGGACTTCAACAGGAGACATGAAATAAGCAGCCAGGGTGGCATCTTATTGTGGGGAACATGAGTGATAGTTCTTCCAAAGAGAAGGGAGCCACCTTTGATTGAACAACAAGTGCCCATTCAGGAATTTCCCGAATGAAGACAATAGCACGCAGCTATCTATGGTGGCCTAGGATGGATGGTGAAATAGAGAGTTTAGTAAAGCACTGTGTGCAATGTCAGCAACTGCAAAAGTTGCCAGTGAAAGTTCCATTACACCCATGGGAGTGGCCAGGTAGACCCAGGGTGCAGTTACACGTTGACTATGTTGGACCTTTCCTGGGAACAATGTTTCTGCTCATTGTCGATGCCCTTTGAAAATGGTTGCACGTAAATGAGGTGAAGTCACCAACATCGACCACTACAATTGCCATTCACAGACTACCAGAAGTAGTCATTTCCCATATTTACAAGTGCTGAGTTTCAACGGTTTATCAGCCTCAACGGTATCACTCATGTGAAAACTGCACCGTACCACCCTTCCTCAGAAGACTAGCCGTCAAACATTCAAGACAGACATGAAAAAGCTAACTGGCAATTCCTTGGCAACCAAACTAGCAGGTTTTCTTTATCATTACAGGACCACTCCTCACACAACATCGGGTGTCATGCCTGCGGAGGTATTGATGAAACACTATCTCAGGACGAGATTGAGCTTAATAATGCCGAATTTAGAGGGGAAGGTGGAAAGGAGTCTGGGAAGCCAGAAAACTAAAGATAACTGGCATAGTTGTGAGAGGAAATTTACCATGGGAAAGCTGGTAAATGTGAAAAACTTCGGGGAAGAACCAAAGTGGTTACCTGGTGAAACAAGTGCAGTGATTGGACCTCTGTCTTACCACGTAGAGGTGGAAGGCTGAATCATCTGTAAACTTGTGGACCATTTTTTAGGAAGAGAGACACAAATCACCAAGATTTGGTTCTACCAGTGACCTTGACCGGGTCTGCGTTTCTTGTTGAAGATATTCAACCCAGGGCTGACATGTCTGATGTTCCTGTAAGAGTTGAGGACACAGAACAGCGAGTGCCCACTGAAGCACCTGATGTTCAGGCAGCACCAGAAAAGGAGGTTCCTGGCAAAGAATCTGAAGTTGTGGAGCTGCAATGTTCCACATATCAGGAAAGCACCTGAAAGACTGAACGTGTAAATTCCTTACCCAGAGTAAATATAAAGTTGTCTTGAAAAATATTTATAGCCAAGTCAAAGGGGGAGGAATGTAGTAATTATGGCTTTATTTAGTGTGTAACGTACCTTTAAGAATAATACTTCTTAGGCAAGATCTGTAGTAACCACTAGGAGAGTAGTGCAGGCTACCTCAGCTGTCAGTGTAGAGATAGAGTTGGAGTTGAAAGCACACATGTAGTTGCTGCTGAGTACATTTTAAATATTTTGGATTTTTAAATCATTTTGGATTGAGATGCGGAAAAATTACTTCACCCAAAGGGTTGAAAGCCTTTGGAATTCCAGAGGGTTGTGGATGCTCCATTGTTTAAGGCTCGGACAGATATTTGGCCTTTCAGAGAATTAAGGGGTTTGGGGAGTGGGCGGGAAAATGGAGTTGAAGCCCAAGATCAGCCATGATCGTACTGAATGGCGGAGCAGGCTCGATGGGCTGTGTGGTCTACCCCTGGTCGTATTTCTTGTATCCTTATGTTGTCAGGCAGACTTCAGTACAGGTCACATGATCCCCTTCATTTTATTATAAATTAAAGATACAGCCCCAAAACATCATAACTTTTAAGTCTCACAATTGTAACAAAGTCAGTTTTCCATCTGTGTTCTGAGCAGATGCAAAGATTTTACCCATAGCTGTTTTGTTTCTGGGGCTTGGGTTCCAATGCAATCCAGATAGAAAGGAGGAATTCCTTCTCTGCTGTAAGGGGCCAATATAAAACATGTGAGCTGCCTTAATCTTTTACGAGTAGGTGAGAAACCACAGCAGCAAAGTACCCATAACTTGGCAATAGTTCCCAAAAATCATGGGATGGCTGGAACAGTACATGGAAAACATCATGCTGCTGTAGCAGGAGTAACATAGAGGTTACAGTTAAGACAGCGCTACAATTGTGTAGAGAGAGCTTTACTGGATTTCTGCATCTGATCAAGTACTAGACTGAGTGGTGAAGCAGGGAGAACCATCTCCCCATTTAAGAGAATCGACCTAGATAGATAGAATGGTCCTTCCCATCCTTTGAAAAGTAGTCATTTTTTTGGTGGCATTTCTCTTCTACACATTGAAGAGTCTAACTGACAAAGCCAGATCTCTCTTCAGGAAAAGATATAAACTTTAAACTTTCCCCTACAGCTCAGATTAATGACATTCAGCTGTACATTTTCAGATATTTTTTATTTCTTTAATAATTCTGAATGTTAGAATCATACAGTACAGAAGAAAGGCATTCAGTCCACCAATCCTGTGCTAGTTCTCTGGAAGACCTTTTCAATTAGCCCCTCTCCCCTGCTCTTTCCCCATAGCCCTGCAAATGTATCCTTTTCAAGAATGTATCCAAGTCCCTTTGAAAATTACCATTGAAGCTGCTTCCACCACACTTACAGGCAGTGCATTCCAGATCATAGCAGCTCACTGTGTTAAAAAAAAATTCTTCTCATCTTCCCTCCGGTTCTTGTGAATCCTAATTTCATGAATGTGAAAGAGTGGATTTTTAGTTTAACCAAGACCCGGTGAATGTCCTGTGGGTAGTAAGAAATAATTTCCTCTGCACTTCAAATACCAGCATTAATTGTGGGCCCAATATAAAGGGAATTTGATTCAACTAATCTTACAGAATGTTCCTCATACCTCTCCCAGATCTATATTCTGAACCTTAAAAACAAAAGACGTTTCAAAACAAAAACAGAATTACCTGGAAAAACTCAGCAGGTCTGGCAGCATCGGCGGAGAAGAAAAGAGTTGAGGAACTGAACTTCTTCAAGGAGGTAGGCATTTCTCTTTGGTGCAGGAAGGAATGAGGGACAATCTGTAGAAGCCAAGAATACAGGAAAGTGGCCCTTTCCCAGTTCCTTTTGTCTCTGCTGCAAGGAGTTGAGCCTCACATATATTTTCAACCTATGAGAGAAGCTCCTAATTATAGATTCTACCATTGTCAACATTTAAGATAGAAATTTGCACTGTAGGAAATTGCAGATAAGAGGCCCAGCACAACACATGGAAGATTCGACATAAGGTGCCACTGCAAAAAGTTTACAGTAAATACAAACCTCAGTTTTCATGCTGTTTAACATGGAGTTCTGCTGCTCTCTAGTGGTTATAATGTATTGTTGCATTTTCACGGAGCAATTTACACAATGCACAAATAATAGTAATAATAGCAGTAAAACAGCAGTCTAAAATCTGGTTGAAGCTTCAGAGATGGTTTTAACTTCAACTTTTAAAACAGGCCCACTTATTATGTACACTAGTAGATTATTATTTCTGAAGATGCCCCATGGCTCCTTCTGCAATGAGTTGCCAAAAAGTTTTGAGAAGACTGTTTCCCTTCACAACCCAACTTAAATTGAACAACATGGGTGCACTCAAAACCTGAGATCACAATCTTCTCGTATCACAACTCAAAAAACAATGTTATATTCACACTTAAATAATGCAAAACGAAGGTGTTACTATGCCAGGAAATATAATTTGATTTGGTGATTTGTAATGTCAACAGTTTTGGCTGAACACCAAGATAAAAACAAAAAAACTGTGGATGCTGGAAATCCAAAACAAAAACAGAATTACCTGGAAAAACTCAGCAGGTTTGGCAGCATATGCTGCCAGACCTGCTGAGTTTTTCCAGGTAATTCTGTTTTTGTTTTGGCTGAACACCAATACTTTCTTAAACTGGGGGACCTGGTTGCATAGTATCACATGAAAAGCACTGAAATGGGCCATTCAGCCCAAAAGATCCATGCTGATGTGTATGCTCCACGTGAACCTCCTCCCACCCTCCATGCCTTTCTCCCTCATCTAACTTCCCCCTTAAATATATCTATGCTATTCACCTCAACTAATGCCTTTAGTGGTGAGTTCTGTATAGTCTGTACGAGGACCTAGGCACAAAATTAAGAAGCAGAACCTCAAAGGTCATAATATCTGGATTATTACCTGAGCCACATGCAAATTGACATAGGACAAATCAGGTTAGGGAGATGAACGTGTGGCTCAAAGACTGGTGTGGGAGAAGTGGGTTCTGGTTCATGGAACACTGGCACCAGGTACTGGGGAAAGTTGGGGCTGTACCATTGGAACAGTCTACACCTGAACCGTGCTGGGACCGGTGTTCTTGCCAAAACGCATAACCGCATAAGTAGAAAGGGCTTTAAACTAAATAGTGGGGGCAAGGAATCAAATTTGGGAAGATGTGGTAAATCAAAGAGCAGAGACAAGACAAAAGAAAAAGGTATTAATAAAGGAAATGAAAAACAGGCCATGACAGGAAGGGATAGAGAGTACAAATCGAACAGTAAATCAACAGATGGAACAAGAGGTTATAAAAAGAATAAAAGTATAAAATTAAAAACTCTGTATCTGAATGCATGTAGCATTCAAAACAAAATAGGTGAACTGAAGGCGCACATAGAAATAAATAATTATGATTTGATAGCCCTTATGGAGATTTGGCTGCAGGAGGACATGGATTGGGACCTGAATATTGAAGAGTACAGGATATTTAAGAAGGGCAGGAAGCAAGGATAAGGTGGTGGTGGGGATCTGTTAGTTAATGATGGTAAAAGCAAAAAACTGCGGATGCTGGAAATCCAAAACAAAAATAAAAATACCTGGATTTGAAACATTAACTGTGTTCCACTCCGCAGATGCTGAGTCTTTCCAGGTATTTTTATTTTTGTTTTGTAGTTAATGATGGTATTAGCACAATAGAGAGGGATGACCTAAGTTCAGGAAACCAGGATGTGGAAACGGTTTGGGTAGTGATGAGGAATGCTAAAGGCAAGAAGTCACTCGTGGTAGTCGTGTACAGGCTCCCTGACAGTAACCACATGTTAGGTTTGAGCATAAAGGAAGAAATAATGGGTGCTTGTCAGAAGGCATGGCAATAATCATGGGAGATTTTAATTTATATATAGACTGGAGAAGTCAGATAGGCAAAGATAGCCTAGATGAGGAATACATTGAATGTTTTTGGGATAGTTTATTAGAACAGCATGTCATGGAGCTAACCAGAGAGCTGGCTATACTAGACCTGGTATTGTGCAATGAGATGGGAGTAATTAATGATCTCATAATGAATAGGTAGCAGCATTCAATATGATTGAACTTTACATTCAGTTTGATGGAGAGAGGAGTGGGTCTGAGACTAAGTTTGTAAACTTAAATAAGGGCACTTATGAGGGCATGAAAACTGAGCTGGCTAAAGTGAATTGGCAAATTAGGTTAAGCGATAGGTCAATAGAGATGCAGTGGCTAATATTTAGGTGGATATATCAAGATGCACAGAACAGAGACATTCCAACGAGTAAGAAAAAATCCAAGGGACAGACACACCATCTGTAGTTAACTAGAAAGGTTAAAGATAGTATCAAACTTAAAGAAAAAGCACATGATTGTGCAAAGATAGGTGGAAGGTCAGAAGATTGGACAGAATATAAGGAACAGTAAAGAATAACTAAAAGACTAATAAAGAGGGTAAAATTAGAGTATGAGAGAAAGCTAGCCAGAAATATAAAAACAAGTTGTAAGAGCTTTTATAAAAAATTAAAAAGAAGAGTTAACAAAGTTGGTCCTATAGAAAGTGAGTCTGGAGAATTGATAATGGAAAACAGGGAGATGGCAGATGAATTGAACAGGTATTTTGCATCAGTTTTCTGTATAGAGGATACAAGTAACATCCCAGAAACAGCTATAAACCAGGAAATGGAAGTGGGGAAGGAAGTCAGGAAAACTACAGTCACCAGAGAAGTGGTACTGAGTAAATTATTGGAGCTGTGGGCTGACAAGAGCCTGGATCCTGATGGACTTCATCCTAGGGTCTTAACGGGAGTGTCTAGTGAAGTAGTTGATGCACTGGCTTTAATTTTCCAAAACTCCTTAGATTTGGGGAAGGTCCCATTAGATTGGAAGATAAATGTAACTCCATTATTCAAAAAGGGAGGGAGACAGAAAGTGGAAAACTACAGGCCAGTTAGCTTAACATCTGTCATACAGAAATTGTTAAAAGCTATTATTAAAGACATTATAACAGAGCACTTGGATAAGCTCAAGGTCATCAGGCAGAGTCAACATGGTTTTGTATAAGGGAAATCATGTTTAACCAACTTATTGGAGTTCTTTGAGGAAGTAACATGTGCTGTGGATAAAGGGGAACCAGTGGATGTACTGTACTTAGATTTCCAGAAGGCACTTGATAAGGTGCCACATCAAAGGTTATTGCGGAAAATAAAAGCTCATGGTGTAGGGGGTAACATATTGGCATGGATAGAGCTTTGGCTAGCTCACTGGAAGCAGGGAGTAGGCATAAGAGGGTAGGAGTGTCACAGGGATCAGTGCTGGGACCTCAACTGTTATAATTTATATAAATGACTTGGATGAAGGGATTAAAGGGACGGTTGCCAAATTTGGTGATGATACAAAGATAGGTAGCTGTGAAGAGGACATAAGGAGGTTACAAACAGATATAGATAGGTTAAGGTCTGGGCAAAAATCTGGGAGATGGAGTATTTTTTTTATTTGTCCATAGGATGTGGGTATTGCTGGCCAGGCCAGCATTTACTACCCATCCCTAGTTGCCCTTGCTCAGAGGGCATTTAAGACTTAACCACATTGCTGTGGGTCTAGAGTCACCTGTAGGCCAGACCAGGTAAATGTCCTTCCCTAAAGGACATTCATGTACCATTGTCTGTCTTGCTTTCTACTCTTAATTAGCACATTCCTTTAGATAATATCACCACCTTAAACACCTCTTTGTCCATGACATATTTTGGTTATCTCCACCTATTACTGGCTGCTTGTCCCAACAACACCCCCCAACCAGCTTATATTTCACCCCATTCCTATTTTTACTTAGTTCTGTTGAAGGGTCATGAGAACATGAAACATCAACTGTGCTCTTCTCCACCGATGCTGCCAGTCCTGCTGAGTTTTTCCAGGTATTTCTGTTTTGGATTTCCAGCATCCGCAGTTTTTTGCTTTTATTACATTAGTGAACCAGCTGGGTTTTTATAACAACCAGCAAGGGTCTCATCATCATCAGACTCTCAATTCCAGATTTTTATTGAATTTAAATTCCACCATGGCAGGATTCGAACCCAGGTCCTACACCGTTACCCTCGGTCTCTGGGTTACTAGTCCAACGACAATACCACTACACCACCGCCTCCCCTTTCCCAGTATAATGAGAGAAAATATGAAATTATCCATCTTGGTAGGAAGAATGAAAGAGAAGCATATTATCTAAATGTTGAGAGATTGCAGAGCTGATATTCGGAGGGATCTGGGTGTCCTAGTGCATGAATCATAAAAGGTTAGTGTGCAGGCACAGCAGGTAATTAGGAAAGCTAATAGAATGTTATCATTTATTGCGAGGGGAGTTGAATACAAAAGTAGGGAGGTTATGCTTCAGTTGTACAGGGCACTAATGAGACCACATTTGGAGTACTGCGTACAGTATTGGTCACATTATTTAAGGAAGGATGTAAATGCATTGGAAGAAGTTCAGTGAAGATTTACCACACTAATAGCTGAAATGGGAGGAAAGGTTGGGCAGACTAGGCTTATCCACTGGAGTTTAGAAGAGTAAAAGGCCCCTTGATTGAAACATATAAGATCCTGATGGGACTTGACAAGGTTGAAGTGGAGAGGATGATTTTTTCTTGTGGAAGGATCTAGAACTAGGGGTCACTGTTTAAAAATAAGGGGTCACCCATTTAAAACAGAGATGAGGCAAAACTTTTACATTCAGAGGGTAATGCGTCTTTGGAACTCTCCTCCTGAAAAGGAGGTGGAAGCAGAGTTTTTGAATATTTTTAAGGCAGTCATGGATAGATTCTTGGTAAACAAGGGGTTGAGAGGTTATCAGCGGTAGGTGGGATGCAGATTTCAGGTTACTATCAGATCAGCCACGATCTTATTGAATCCTGGTGCAAGCTCGAGGAGCTGATTGGCCCACTCCTGCTCCTTGTTCGTATGTTCCTATGTTCGTATGTTCACATTCTAATCACTCTCTGGGAAAAGAGGTTTCTCTTGAATTCCTTGTTGGGTTTATTAGTGACCATTGTTTATAGCCCTTAGCTCTGGTTTCCTGACAAATGGAAACACCTTCTCTACATCTACCCTATGATAATCATCAAGAGTTCCAGCAGATAAAAGCAAAATACTGTAGGTGCCGGAAATCTGAAATAAAAAGGGAAAAAGTTGGAGAAACTTGGCAGCATCTGTGGAGAGTGAAACAGAGTTAACGTTTCGAGTCCATATGACTCTTCCTCAGAGCTGTACAGCTTCATCAAATTACCCCTCAATCTTCTCTTTTCTAGAGAAAAGAGAGCCACCCAGCTCAACCTTTCCTGATAGGTGCAATCTTCCAGTTTGGTTAAAGGGTCAAACTAACAAGGGTGCCAACAAGACTAAAAAAGTGATGAGGAAAAATCAACAAATAATGAGGTCTCACAAGTCAAAGCTTTTTACAAAGCAAAATAAATGAAAATAAGGAAACCCACAGTTTTGGAAAAACCACCATTTGTTCATAAAAACAAAAAAACTGTGGATGCTGGAAATCCAAAACAAAAACAGAATTACCTGGAAAAACTCAGCAGGTCTGGCAGCATTGGCGGAGAAGAAAAGAGTTGACGTTTCGAGTCCTCATGAGCCTTCAACAGAACTCCTGTTGAAGGGTCATGAGGACTCGAAACGTCAACTCTTTTCTTCTCCGCCAATGCTGCCAGACCTGCTGAGTTTTTCCAGGTAATTCTGTTTTTGTTCACCATTTGTTTATGTTTTTTGATATGTTTTATGTCAAATAAAAGTTTGCACACAATTGCATGCTAAGTAAATTATATAAAGGCACAAAGTGATCACATACACAAACTACTAACAGTCCACTGTCCAGGCAAACACATGAGGATATAAAAAGGAATTATACCCCATGCATAGCCCATAGTGCAAGTCCCAGCAAAGGGGGGAACTACAAGGAGAAAAATCAGGAAATAAGTTGGAAAAAAGATTGAACAGTATCAGTGTAAGAGAGTGGGAGGTATTAATTTCTAAACCTAGACAGTCTTTTTTCACTGAAGGCAGGAACGCAGGCTTATTTAAATAGGGACCACTCCTTGTAAATGATCTAACTGATATCTTAGACAAAAGACATAAGAAAATCAATACAAAAGCAAAATACCACAGATGCTAGAAATCTACAATAAATAAAACAGAAAATGGTGGAATTGCTCAGCTGGTCTGGCAGCATCAGTGGTGAGAGAAACAGGGTTAACGTTTCAGGTCAATGACTGTTCATCAGGGCTGGAAAAAGTTAGAGATGTAACAGGTTCAGAGCAAGTACAGAAGCAGGGACTGGAAGAAAGAACAAAAGGGATTGTATGTGATAAGGTGGAATTGATAAAAGGGATCTTGGTGCAAAGCAAAAGGATAAGAAATAAAAGATGAGCCTAGGGAAGGTGTAAATGGCAATAGAAGAATCATAACGAACAACTGCTAACTAGAAAAGTGGGAGTAGTGGTTATAATCTGAAATAGTGTCATTCCAAAAATGTGATTTTTGAGATAGTGGATAAATTTGACATTCTACAAATCTAAAGTTACTTTTTTCAGGACTGGTGAGGCTGTTCATCAAAAATTATGAATGCAACACACCTTAGAAACCCATTTATGCCTCATTCAACAAGGTACAAGGTGAGATAATGACCAGATAAACTAGAGATAAACTAGAGATGAAGGATATATTATAAAGCCATGCCCTATATTGAAAATTAATTTACCTATTGGTCTGAAAGCACTGGTTGAGTTTTAAAAAGACTGAACAGCAGCATATTTTTTAAAATGGCTTAAACTGCAGCTTCTGGGATAGTCAAATATTTGTATAACTTCAGCCTACAAATTCCAAAGCCATTAGAATGGAGTCAGACTGTCCAGATTGGAGACAATCACCTTATAGGAGTATGAATGCATCATCTCCTGAATCACTCACAAAGTGTCCAGGCACCATCTGTGTTTTCAGCTGGGTGTGGAACAAGCCGTTAGGTGTAATCACTTGGGGAAAAGACTGAAAAGAGAACTCCTCCAGCCATAAGCTCATCATGACTAAACCATGGTCCTGGAATGGACTTGCTATGACCATGTTTGGGTAACTGGTCAGTTGGTGAGAGGGCATCATGTGATGAGCAAACTAACCATCTTTTGTGTTTTATGTAGCTGATGTTCTCCAGGCCAGGCAGAACAGAAGAAGATGAGACGCAGAAGAAGAAATACTCTAAGTGGGCACTCTCTCTCTCATCATCCATCCTGCAGGTTTACCTGTTTTTGACCAGCCATCTGTCATGGGAACATCTTTAAAAATCCAAGCCAACAGCTGCTGATTCTAGAAGACCAAATAGCAGTCATCCGTCAACATCTTTAAACTATCCTGACACAGAATTTGGAAAGTCCATTGAAACCAGTCTGAAAACATTCGAGGTATCAATCTACCAGACCCATACACAACTGACTTTTTATTTTGGCTCTTAAAAGTATTTAACCTATCCTCCTACTTTGCAACTTACTTGTGCATGCATGTGAACTCTTGAATGCATGTATGTGTGAGATTTATTGTTTTTATTTGGATTGCATGTTAACTACAATAAATACTATTATCTTCCCTCTTAAAAACTTACCAGGAAACCTGTCTGTGAGTGTCTTTTACACTCACAGGACTTAAAACAGTTAAACATTCACTGAATTGGTTGGGAAGTGATTTTTTTTTAAAACCTGTTGCAGTCAAATGAGGCATGGAAAGAGAAGGGAGCCATTCTATCACTTCTCACTGACTGTAACAGATACATATTAGCCAGGGCAGTGAGTGTATAAAGAAACACACACCCTATAAAGGTATATGATTTTCTTTATATGGAACTATGTTTAAAAATTCATGTATTAAAACCACATATAGTCGCTTGGTAGTACAGAACTTGAGTATTACTGAAAAAAGAGACATGTCTAAGCTTTTCATCTTGCACTCATCAGGACACTCGAAAGAGTACCATTATAAGGGAAAAGAACAATTTATACTGTATGTGAAAAGACTGCTGATTGGTTGGCAAGTGGTGTTGCCATGGAGAATGCACCACTGTGATGGTAACTGACAGTTACTGCCAAGCATTGTTTGAAAGTTAAACCAGGCAGCTTAACCCTGATTGGTCAAGGCACTGCCCAGAGGAATGAATCAGCGAATGGCTGTCACTTTTTTGTTTAGTTGAAGATAAGATTGGTCTTATCAACAACCTTGTAAATAGGGCCCGATCCATTTTCTCACTATGCAAGCTTGATGCTGAAGTAGGGGCATCAAAGGTACCCTGCAGGATAATGGCTACTTTGATCAGATCATTTCATGCTGTGTATCACACAAACTCATGAACAAGCCTAAGGCCATCACTCTCGGCCCTGAAAAGTGCCCAGTCTCCCTCAAATTACCCTGGAACAGCAGAGTATCTCAAAATTTCAGCAACAGGTGAAGCTAGCTGTTTCACGCTGCTACAATGCAGTAGCAACACGAATGGTATTTGCCGCTAACAGGAGGCTCGGTGGTCTTAGTCCTGAATTCAGAGCTGCATCTCAAACATACCAATTGAAAATATAGGTTATGACAGTTGTTCAAGTTTCCCTCTGAGATTTTAACAACTCAGCCTTTACCATCTGCTGCATCATAACAGTATAATTTGCAAGGGCATGCAGGCCTAGGGTAGGATAGATGCTGCTGCTACTATAAGACAGCTATACATTGACAGGTGTTACAGATACACGCAAATTATTTACCATTCTTTAGTCCAATCCAATGCTGTCAAAAAGTATTTGAACCTGTTCTGGAAAGGACACGTTTCTATGAATTATTCCCATTAAAAACAATTTTCTTTAGGCGTGGACAGTTGGACCAGCGACACAGCATCTTCCTTGGCTTCACTTTGAGCAGTATCAGTGAGCTCAAGTGGGACAACTGTCTGAAGCTCTTTATTGACACTATTATCTAATCCAGGATTCTGGATACATTCCTGCTCCTCCACTAATCACTTTATCATCAGCAGTTTGTGGGTAGATTGGCTGCAGCATAAAACACACACACCCAAATTCTCAGCACTACTGGGATCCGCCCTGCAACTGTAAAGCTTCTCAGCGTGGTTTATATGTTAATGAATCAATAAAAATGTGAATTAATATTGTACTGCACATCTCCTGCTACTGCCTCACACTCAACTCTTCCAAACACTCAATACTTTTGAATCCTGTTTTCACACAGACTTGTGATTTATATACGTTAATGTTGACATATGTTACAAGAGCTTTATGGTTTATTTTGGGCCTGTATTTTTGCCAGATATGATAGGACTACTCAGCTGTTCATGAAATCATTCGCCTTCTGCCATTTGCAATGTCTTACACATCTGAAAACCCCAAAGCTCACTCAGAGCCCAACAACGTTTAGCTTGCAGTTTAAACCACCAATAGGATTTGACCACAAATGCGTTAATTTTGAAGACCTGCAAATTTGTCTCACCTGCACAGTGGGCACCCAGGCAAAGGGAGGGGTACATTATATAACCCACATTTCTCTAACGCATGGCTGCACTTGGTGCAGCTGAGACCATACTGTTCTGTAAACCATCTTCCCTTCTCTGCCCTCCGATTTTCTCAGATTCTCCTTCTAACTAGAACAATAAAATGGGTTGAGTCATGACCTTCTCTATGTCAGTGATAAAGGGCACAATACTGATCTTGGTGCCAGAGTAAACATATCTTTGTGCTAGGGGTTTGGATCCATTGTATCTAGCTAATGCAAGCATGATTAAATGTACTTGAGGCTTCTTACAGCCAACATTGAAAGGAGACACTCATTCCATAATTCTGGGCTAGGTTGAGATGGAAATCCAGAGGATTTATTAACTCACTGCACTATGAAGAAATGAACATACATACAAACATACAAATTGGGAGTAGGATGAGGCCACTCAGCCCCTTGAGCCTGCTCCACCATTCAATAAGGCCATGGCTGATCTGATTCTAACCTCAATTCCACATTCCTGCCGCTTCCCCTTCCCCCATGCCCCCCCCTCCCCACCCAATAATCTTTCACCCCTTGTTTATCAAGAATCTATCTACCTCTGCCTTAAAAATATTCAAGAAATCTGTCTCAGCCACCTCTGGAGGAAGAGAATTCCAAAGTCTCACAACCCTCTGAGAGAAAAAAAAATTTTTCCTCATCTCTATTCTAAATGGACTTCTGTGGGGAGTCCCTTATTCAAAGTCACTCAGTGCCTAATAAGGGACCTCTCATTGGGAAGGTGGGCGCCTGCTGATAGCCACTCCCTGCCCTTGCTGCTGACACCCACCGTCCCCATGATCTCCACCCTGTGATTTCCCCCTCTTGCCATGTGACCTGGGTCCCTCAGCAATCCTTGACCTCAGGTGGTTGCATTATCGGCAGCAGCCACCAACTCCCTGAGGGCACCACTGTGCAATGAAGAGCAATCGGCCTCTGATTGGCAAAGGATAGCAAACGAGGGAGAAAAATAGTCTGGAAAAACTCAGCAGGTCTGGCAGCATTGGCGGAGAAGAAAAGAGTTGACTAGCAAGTTCTGTCAAAGGGTCATGAGGACTCGAAACGTCAACTCTTTTCTTCTCCGCCGATGCTGCCAGACCTGATGAGTTTTTCCAGGTAATTCTGTTTTCGTTTTGGATTTCCAGCATCCGCAGTTTTTTTGTTTTTATCTCTAGAGAAAAATATTCTGACCATCTTCTAAAAAGTATGGACTGGGCTGGTGCGAATTGACAGAAACAAGTACTTGGGGCCTTCTGGCAATGACAAAACACAAGGTAGTCATCCACACAAACTACAAAGACCATTTGTTTCCAGGACAATGTAGCAACAGTCTTTCTTCGCTAGGACAATCCCACAGTGGAACAAACTGCCAGAGAAAACAATCACAGCCCCATCACTTGAAATCTTAAAGACCCATCTTTAGATCATTTCCACTTTTCATTATCAGGATTACCATGTCAGCAGGTCATGCCTGGTTTAGCTAGCAAACCCATATAAATATTGGTGGAATATGGATATTAGTCTATGTTGCTGACATAGCCAAAGCAGAAACAGAAGATGCAAACAGATGGGAAACTTGGTGCTACCTAATGGCAAGAGCTTCCAGCCAAATTTGAAAAAAAGGTGCCTGTATGCAGCACTTGCCATGAGCTCCCAAAGCACTTTGCAGGACATTAAGTATTTTGAAACTTGTCATTGTTAAAATAAAGGAGCAGAGCAGCCTATTTGTGCACAGCAAGATCCCACAAACCGTGACAAGGTAAATGGCAGGATAATCTCTTTTAGTGATGTTGGTTGAGGAATAGATATTATCCTAGGAGAATTTTTCCCTGCCCTTCATCCAATTGTGTCACGGGATCATCTACGTCCAGTCGAGAGGGCAGGCGGTTTAACTTCTCATCTTACAATGGTGCTGCACTCCATCAGCAGTGAGGTGATGTAACAGCCTAGAATATGGGCTCGAGTATCTGGAATGGGACTGGAATCCACAACCTCCTGACTCAAAGTTGAGATATTGAAAAACAGAATTGCATTTTGCAATCTGATATGAAAATATCACCAAATGCCACAACAACATGAGCTAAGATTATAATTAGGGAAGCTGACATGCACAAGAGTTTTTTTCAAGATGTATATGCGAGAGATGCAAAAAATTAACTTCCCTAATTTTCCTGGCCTTTGTGCTCCTTCAGGCAGCAATAAGAAACCCCAAATTCCTCCTGTAAGGATTTAGAATATAAAAATTTGCTTTGTTTTGATATTATGTCCTCCAAAGAAAGCATGAGTTTTACATTTATAGTTGTATCACTTTACACGAAATATATTTTAATTTTAATGTCAACGTATGTCGTTGAATCTTTAACTTTAAAGTCATTTGCTTAAGTAACTAATGCTATATTATTTCAGACTTAAACAGATTTCCTTCTGAGTCCTCTTGATGTGAGATGGGTGTTGCATCATCTACGCTGATAAAAAAATTCAACGTGCTGTTGTCATTCTCAGTACATGATCAGAGGTTCCTGCAGTCAGAAGAGTATTGGAAGGAGAAAATTGACAACTAAAGATGAAATCCAACTCGCACTATGGAAAGAAAAAAAATGATAATTAACCTTCAAAGAGGAAAGTTCACTGGTCAGATCAGAGTGTTAACATGTTTAGAAACAGATCTGTTCTGTTCACTTCTCCTGATTTAAGGTTCACTTAATTTGGTGACAGTGGGGAAGGAGAATGAGAATAATCAATACTGGTGATTCCCTCATAACAACCTCAAATCAGGATACAGATTATGTTTGAAATGTTTTCCCAAAAATGTATTTGTAATCAGGTTAAACTGACCTTTGAATATCTAGGTAGGGGAACTGCTCATATCAAATAGATACAACAAATATTTCAGGATGTATTACCTTAAGGATCTTATTACATTTTCCATCTTCACAATCCCACACACGAACCTAGGAGAATGGATGAGAATGAGTCACCTCGCAGACTATGGAAGACAAGGATTCCAATTTCAATGAATCCCTTCACATTCACCGTTTCATCTCCTGCTGCTGTCACCAGTAGAATTGCATCCAGAGAGAATGAGAGAGCCGACACCTTGCCAGTGTGCTCCGTCAGGAGAAAGATCAGGTGCCCGTTCCTCGAATCCCACACACGTACAGTCTTGTCCCAGGAGCCTGAAGCCTATGAAACAATCAGAAGAACTTACATCTGACAGAATTGGGGTTTTGGGTACTAAGATAAAAACAAAAAAACTGCAGATGCTGGAAATCCAAAACAAAAACAGAATTACCTGGAAAAACTCAGCAGGTCTGGCAGCATCGGCGGAGAAGAAAAGAGTTGACGTTTCGAGTCCTCATGACCCTTCAACAGAACTAGGTGAATCCAAGGAAGGGGTGAAATATAAGCTGGTTTAAGGTGTGTGGGGGGGGTTGGGTGGGGGGAGAGAAGTGGAGGGGGGGTGTGGTTGTAGGGACAAACAAGCAGTGATAGAAGCAGATCATCAAAAGATGTCACATACAACAGAACAAAAGAACACATAGGTGTTGAAGTTGGTGATATTATCTAAATGAATGCGCTAATTAAGAATGGATGGTAGGGCACTCAAGGTATAGCTCTAGTGGGGGTGGGGGGAGCATAAAAGATTTAAAAATATTTAAAAATAATGGAAATAGGTGGGAAAAGAAAAATCTATATAATTTATTGGAAAAAACAAAAGGAAGGGGGAAGAAACAGAAAGGGGGTGGGGATGGGGGAGGGAGCTCACGACCTAAAGTTGTTGAATTCAATATTCAGTCCGGAAGGCTGTAAAGTGCCTAGTCGGAAGATGAGATGTTGTTCTTCCAGTTTGCGTTGGGCTGCACTGGAACAATGCAGCAAGCCTAGGACGGACATGTGGGCAAGAGAGCAGGGTGGAGTGTTGAAATGGCAAGCAACAGGGAGGTTTGGGTCATTCTTGCGGACAGACCACAGGTGTTCTGCAAAGCGGTCGCCCAGTTTAGATTTGGTCTCTCCAATGTAGAGGAGACCGCATTGGGAGCAACGAATGCAGTAGACTAAGTTGGGGGAAATGCAGTGAAATACCGCTTCACTTGAAAGGAGTGTTTGGGCCCTTGGACGGTGAGGAGCGAGGAAGTGAAGGGGCAGGTGTTACATCTTTTGCGTTGGCATGGGGAGGTGCCATAGGAGGGGGTTGAGGGCAGCATTTCACTTGCATTTCCCCCAACTTAGTCTACTGCATTCGTTGCTCCCAATGTGGTCTCCTCTACATTGGAGAGACCAAACGTAAACTGGGCAACCACTTTGCAGAACACCTGTGGTCTGTCCGCAAGAATGACCCAAACCTCCCTGTCGCTTGCCATTTCAACACTCCACCCTGCTTTCTTGCCCACATGTCTGTCCTAGGCTTGCTGCATTGTTCCAGTGAAGCCCAACGCAAACTGGAGGAACAACACCTCATCTTCCGACTAGGCACTTTACAGCCTTCCGGACTGAATGTTGAATTCAACAACTTTAGGTCTTGAACTCCCTCCTCCATCCTCACCCCCTTTCTGTTTCTTCCCCCTTCCTTTTGTTTTTTCCAATAAATTATATAGATGTTTCTTTTCCCACCTATTTCTGTTATTTTAAAATATTTTTAAGTCTCTTATGCTCCCCCCACCCCCACTCGAGCTATACCTTGAGTGCCCTACCATCCATTCTTAATTAGCGCATTCATTTAGATAATATCACCAAGTTCAACACCTATGTGTTCTTTTGTTCTGTTGTGTGTGACATCTTTTGATGATCTGCTTCTATCACTGCTTGTTTGTCCCTACAACCACACCCCCCCTCCACTTCTCTCCCCCCACCCAACCACCCCCCCCCCACCCCCCCACACACACACACACACACACACACACACACACCTTAAACCAGCTTATATTTCACCCCTTCCTTGGATTCACCTAGTTCTGTTGAAGGGTCATGAGGACTCGAAACGTCAACTCTTTTCTTCTCCGCCGATGCTGCCAGACCTGCTGAGTTTTCCAGGTAATTCTGTTTTTGTTTTGGGTACTAAGTTGTTAGTCCAACTTGACAAATCATCAATAAGATTTTGTAATTTGATTTCCTAATTCCCCCTCCTGAAAGCATTGGGTCAATGTGGGTCACACTCCAGTGCATTACCCAAAGGTCACCTTTCATTTGTAAACCTATGGGCCATTAGAACTGAACCTGATCTTTTTCTGCCTGGTGTTTGCACATACACTTTCCAACATCAGTCATCAAAGGTAGGAACCAATCTGATTCTCTTCCTTCACTGGCCCAGCAAAGCCAAAGAAAATTCAAGAGTTCACACCATCAGCCTGAGTAAGATCAGATAGTTGAGCTTAGATTGCTTTCTAACAGCAAACTTTCAACATCTGTAGTCAGTACCCCTTTGAAATTGACTGTAACTTCAGGATCAAATAAAAGTACGGATTAACATAGAAATCCTGCAGTTGTAGTCTATCATTCATTGCTTAGCTATAGGCTATCCTGTGGACCTCTGTTCACATACCAACCCATCCTAAGCCAGCAATCAGTGAAGATATGGTGAGAACCTCCCTTTACTGCTCTTATATTGCAGATAGAAAACCCGGAAAGAGTTAGACCTTTTCAATCAGGTATAGCTGGGTTAATAACTACTGCTGACCAACAGATCTAGTCCTGTAGTTTTATTTTATAGTACAAAACGGCTTTAGAGTTGGCTGTACATCAACTGGTACAGGAACAGTGAAATAATAAGGCTCTATAAGTGCTTTTGTACTGTACATAAATTTAGTTATATTAGTGAAGTGTTGGTAAATGTCTCCATTATGATCAACTTTTAAACTAATTTTTTATTGTTTCAAAGGTTTTTCAGTGCCTACCTTCTGCCCAAGTGTTTATCCCAATCTTTGGTTTGCTCTATTTAAAATTTTTAAAGAGGATTTGATTTTAAGACTTTTCATTCCTGATTAGCTATCTATAAGAATTCTTTAATGTGATTGGTTACTTGGACAGCGTGATGACATCACTGCAGCTCCAGGCTGGGAATCCCCATTAGAAAACGCTACAATTCACTGCAAGAACAGTGAGGTAAAGTTCTCACCACAGATCTCTCAGTGAGGCTTCAAGGTCAGCAGTGAAAGTCTTTGCTACGCTGCTTACCGTAGAATCAATATCTTACCCCATGTGGCTCGCTATCACACCACAAAGTGCATATAGCCACTGCGCCAATGACAGGGCCTGTGGTCATTTCAATATTCCCAGTTTCTACTTCATTTCACTACTCAGCTCACCAGCATTCCAAATCCAGAAAATGCTACACAGCTCACATTGCCTGTGTGACCAAGCAAAGTTAATTTTTGTACACGTTTTCGTAAATTCCACACTTTTACAGTATAATCCCAGGATCCAGTGGCCTGTATGAGAAGAATTACAGCTTATTGAAAGGAATCGCTAAGATCCAGCTCTAAAAAACAGATCAAAAACATTATCATTCAGTCTTTCAGATGCACCACCTAATGCCCTTTTCACACTTCAATGTATTGAAGTGTATCTTTTTCATATTTCAATATCCTTCCTTTTGTCTCCTGCCAGTTTTCTACCCTAGATGTGGTTCCTGAGGTTCAGTCACCCTCCATTACCTCACCCTTTCTTCATGGATGGGCAAAGACAGTGAGTGTTGCTTGGCCCTTTGATTGGGGTGAATTAAAGCCAAGCACAATTCTGTCCATATCTGAAATCCTCACACTTTCCAGCTGTGGTCAGTGGAGAACATTGACATGTGGGAAATCTGACTCTGTAGCCAATGGCTTCAAGTCCATTAATTAAACCGTCACTCCTCTGTCCACTTTTAAACACTTTGGAACTCATCTGCTTGATGACACTTTCACACTCCTTTCCTAAATCCTGCATAACATTTCAATATCTACTCCTTTATTTCTTTTATCTATTTGGAAACTTTTCCCACTTTCCACCACTACTCAGATTGCCTTTTTAATTTGTTCATGGGAATTGGACATTGCTGGCAAGGACAGCATTTATTACCCATCTCTAATTGCCCTTGAGAAGGTGGTGGTAAGCAGCCTTCTTGAACTGCTGCAGTCCCAGTGACAGTGAAGGAACAGCGATACATTTTCTAGTTTGGTTGATGTGAGGCTTGGAGGGAAACTTGCTGGTAACAGTGTTCCCAGGCTCCTGCATCCCTTGTTTCTCTATGTGGTTGAGATCACAGGCTTGGAAGGTGCAGGTAAAGGAACCTTTGCAAATTTCTGCAGTGCATCCTGTAGATGGTGCACACTGCTGCCACTGTCTGTCAACGGTGGAGGGCATGAATGTTTAAGATGGTGGATGGGGTGCCAATCAAGTGTCCTGGATGGTGTCAAGCTTCTTGCGTGTTGTTGAAGCTGTACTCATCCAGGTAAGTGGGAAGTATTCCATCATACTTCTAACTTGTAGATAGGCTTTAGATAGTGAGGAGAGGAGCTACTTGCTACAGAATTCCCAGCTTCTGAACTATGTTGTAGCCAAAGTATTTGTGTGGCTAGGGCTTCTTCGATTTCTTCTGTGTTAAAGGTGTTTTATAAATGTAAGTAGTAACTGGTGAACAAGGGATAATTGGAGATACAGTACAAGTATAACAGTGAAGGAAACCAAGTTACCAAACGTTCTCCATTGATTGAAAAGGCGCAGGTTTTGATGACATTCTGATGTCCAGAGAAAGACCTCACAATGAGACCTGTCTGCTTAAATAAAAAGATGACTTTAATTGGCTTAGAGATGGCTGTACATCGATTGTACAGGAACGGTGAAATAATAAGACTCCATAAGTGTTAACTTAAGTGGAACAAGGCTAACTTATACTTTTGTCAAAAAAAACAAATTAAAACTGCCTCTAACTATAATTTTAACATCAATGTCCTCCTAGAATTGATAGAATAATAAATGCCATTGTCTTGTGGTTTAAAAGGAATAGAATTGAGAATTTCAATTTGCAGATTCTTTAAGGTAAAGCCCAGGATTTCAAGTATTAAAAACAGAATTTTGACTTATTCAGTCGCAGTAAACCTTAACTGTACAGAATGGATAGGATATTGTCATCCGGGCAACTGTTACCATTATCATGCTCATCCTTGAGACTAAATAAATTATTACAATACACTGATGCAGTGATGTAATCGGTCAGTAAGAGTGAAAGGTGGCACCTTATTACTGTTCATCAATTGTAGAAACCAGGCCACTGTGTTCCACTGACACCCTGTTGGTCTGGACTAGTTTCAAACCCCATCACCTTCCTGCAGTAAAAGGCTGCTTGGAGGAGAGGGGTCTTATGGGGGGCGGGGGGGAACAAAGGAATATATCAATAAAATATTTTATTATAAAGTGGTCAGCCCCAGCGGAGGTAGAGTGTATCCTATGGGGAGACAGCATGTACTATTTATCAGGCAGACAGAAAAACTACAGTTTTGATTCCTTAGTGGCTTGGTCTGGAGCCTCTTAAGTGTAATAATTAATTTCCATGCATCCCAAACATTACACTAACCAATTGAAAACAAATATCTGTTTACCATGTAAATGTAATTGAACCACCATCATTACATTTTCAGTAATGGAATGCATCATTGAATTATCATTGAGAAGAATAACTGCTATTTCTACATTGTCATTGGGCAATTTCAAGTATTTAAAATTATTTGCAATAACCTGCAAACATCAAGGCTTTACTCCATTCTTTTTCTAATACCATTAGTGACTGTGATTCATATTAATCCATAAGTGTTGAGTACTCATCACCAACTTCTCAAGACTAACACTGTAAACTGACTCATGGTTGAACCTGGCTTCATTAGGTCCTTAAAGCCATATAGTGTTATTCAGTCAAGTTCATTTTTTGCCAACAAGTCCTGTTATTAGTACAAGCCAAATTTGCAAAGACATCAGTATTGACTGTAACATATGTGGAAAACAGCTTCATGTTAGGACTCAACAACCACATGTGTCACCAAGCAAATAAGTAACATAAGAACACAAGAAATAAGAGCAGGAGTAAACCATACTGCCCCTCGAGTTGTTCCACCATTCACTACTATCGTGGCTGATCTTCAACCTCAACATTACTTTCCTTCCCACTCCCCATATCCCTTGATTACATGAGAGACCAAAAATCTATCTTAGCCTTAAATATGTTCAATGATGGAGCATCCACAGCTCCTGAGGTAGAGAATCCAAAGATTCACAACCCTTTGAATGAAGAAATTTCTCCTCTTCTCAGTCGTAAACGATCGGCCCCTTATCCTGAGAGTGTGCCCCCATGTTCTAGAATCCCCAGCCGGGAGAAACAACCTCTCAATGTCTAACCTGTCAAACCTATTCTGAATCCTGCTTGTTTCAATGAGAATGCCTCTCATTCTTCTAAACCCCAGAGAGTATAGGCCCAATTTACTCAGCCTTTACTCACAGGAAATCACTCTCATTCCAGGAATCAGTCTAATGAACCTTCACTTTACTGCTGCCAATGCAAGTATCTTGTTACAATCTCCCTTGAGATCAATAACTTATAAAAAGAGATTCAAACTTCCAGTTATTAGCTAAGAGAATGACACATCAAGATTTCACATTTTAAAACTTTTACTGTAACAAAGGACTAAAATAACACTATTGACTAAACATTATTTTCTACTGTAGGCAACTTGTACTTTAAACTACAGAAATAAATTTCCCATTTAACTTTGAGCATTACCATAAATCTCCCGCTATGGTTATACATTACACTGTCCCTTAAGTGGATACTTCATACCCCAGGACCTAGTCAAAAATTATCAGCTCCCAAAGCTTTGCTTCCTTTCACTTTACTAGCCAGGTAACTTCTGATCCCAGAAGTGACTTTCATTGCGAGGGTTGCACTGGAGATTCCTTCCCTCTAGCTCAAGCTAGGCAAATCTTCCAGCCTCCTTTAAATCCTCATGAACTCAGTCTCCTCAATCTGAACTCAAGCTCCCACTTGCATTGTGTGTGATGAATAATAGAAGCAGCAATTTCTCTGCTTCAGGCGCAGGACTTTCTGGCACCATTTCCTGCTCCCTGCACCTCATATGACTGCAACACACCCACCAGCCCCCCCAAAACAAACTGCTCTCTGTCTGTGATGGTCATGACTTTGTAGGGAAGCCTGTAACATTGAACTCAAAAAATGGTTTCCTCTTCCCTCTTCCATATGGCAATGTGAAAAATATTAACCTCGCATCCAGGTAGAAATGCTAATTGGCTATCTTTGATCCAAAATCCCTTTCATCTTAGAAGTAAACAGAGAGTTTACAGCATAATTGTTTACTACCTGATACCAAGAACACCTTTCAGGGACTTTGGAAGATTCAAAGTCTACTTATGTTATCAACAGAAACTGCTGCCATTGTCTCCAAGCACAAGTACCTTTCACCATCTTCTTAGCAAAACAACCTAAGCCCCCCTTTGATCTCTTTGAAATCAAATCACCCAACATTACTGTCAGGCAGATTTCAAAACAGGTCACATGACCCTTTTCATTAACCCTAATTTAAAGCTACAGTCCCAAAATGTACTAATCTTATAAGTCTCTTAATTGTAACAATATCCTTCCTTAAATATAAAGACCAAAACAGTGGACAATATTCCAGGTATTGTTTCACCAAACCTGTGCTATTGTAACAAGACTTCCTTATTCTTGTACTCCAGTCCCTTTGCGATAAAGGTCAACATGCCATTTTCCTTCCTAATTGCTTTCTGTACCTTCAAGATAAATTTCTATGTTCCTTGCATGATTACATCCAAGTCCCCCTGAAAATCAACATTTACAAGTTTCACATCTTTGAAAAAATATTCTATTTTTCTATTCTCATCGCCAAAGTAAATGAGCTTGTACTTCCCCACATTATACTCCATCTGACAACTTGTTGCCCACCCACTTAATCTATCTATATTTCTTTGCAGCCTCTTTGTAACTTCCCCACAGCTTACCTTCCCATCTAGATTTGTATCGTCTGCAATTATTAGATAATAAAATTAATGCTATTTCCTCAGTGATAATCTGGGACATATTTAGTGTAATAGAAGCCTTGGTTCATGTCCTTGACAATACTGTAAGCCCTGAAAGATTTTGCTTAGTACCCTAAATGTTGTAAAGCTTTAACTTATTCTTCAAGGATATATCCAATTCTCTTGTGAACATTGTGATTGAATTTGCTTCCACCACCCTTTCAGGGAGTGTATTCAGACCATAACAACTTCCTGAGTAAATAAATTTTTATCTCCCTTCTGATCCTTTTGCCAATTATCTTTACTCTGTGTTGTCTGTTTCTCCTGGTTTCAAAACTCTTCATTAAACCTCCTGCTCAACATTCTTCTCCATACATTTTAAGATTGAAATTTAAAGATGTAGCATTTAATTCAAAGAGAAATTTTCAGTCAGGTGACCAGCATAGAAAAAAATCCAGATGGTCTGAGTCTTGATTGGCAGCATTAAGATGATTGGGTAGTGGACAGACCAGGAAGTGACAGGAACAGCATTGACGGTGGTGGGGAGGTGGGGTAGTGGAGGGTGAGATGTGACAGGAAATACACGGATACATTGATGGGAAATATAGCCAGTTGACAAGATTTACAGCTAACCTTTGGATCCCACAGAATAGCTTTATGGTCCCAACTTCCAGATACGAGTAACGTTGAATCCCGGCTGAAGCATACAGCCTCCACACTCCTGTTGTGTCCTAAAAATAACAACAACGCAGTTTGTTGGACCATGTTAGAGAATAGTGTTAAGACACCGTCAAAGGGGCTCTGTGGTTTGGGGTGGAACTTTATAAGCACCTGCCTTCACACAAAGTAAAACTGAGGCTAAACTGAAATTATTGGCTAAAACCCAAATAAGTAAATATCAATTTATTTATTCTTGTCAAATTCTGAAATCTAGACCTCCTTTCATTTTTCCATTAATTTGTGTTTGATCTAAATTTCACAGCAGCCCCGATCCTGATGAAAGATTTGGAGAATGTACGATTATTTGCAGGAGAATGTTAGAACCATTTTCAGAGAACAATTTTCTCCCTTTATCCATAACTAGTGTCTGATGAGTTTGATAACATCATGAAAATGGAAACATACTTCATGAAATGTTTTGTATTTAGCACCTAAATTGTGCATGAAACTTTTGTGGAGCCTTCAAGATTCAGAGATTTACCAAATAACAGGATAGATGAAGAACTTCAATGTTGTGGAGGGTCTAGAGAACATAGAATTGTTCTTGAAGCAGAATGTTTAAGAGGAGATTGAATAAAGATGTTAAAAATGACGAAGAGTTTTGAAATCAAGAGGAACAGTTTTTAATGGATGTGTCTCTAAACCAGAGGACACAGACTTAAGATACTTGGCAAGAGTCTCAGAGGGGAGATGAGAATTTATTTAAGCAAAGAGTTTTTATGATCTGAATGCACTGCCTGAAAGGGTGGTGGAAGCAGATTCAGTCGTAATTTTCACAAAGCATTGGCCAAATCTTTCAAAGGGAATAATTTGCAGGGATGGGGGTGGGGGGAAGAGCATTAATTAATTCAGATTAATTGGATAAATCTTTCACAGAGCTGGCACAGGAGCAATGGCCAAATGCAATATTCCAAGATTCTGTCATCAAATTAATCCAAAGGTTTGACTCTAAAATCTGCAATGTTCAATGGTCCTGTGAAAAAGGGTGTTTGGGAGTTAATAATATGTTACATAGGTCTAGGAGTTACTTGGGAAATATCCCATTCAAAACATGGGCCCAGGTTTTTTATGTAACTGCAATGGCTGAATTAAGATCTCTGGAAAGTGATGGGATATGGCCTGTTGCTTTGTAATCTATTCGTTGCTTCATCCACATGAATTCTGTATGAATGGCTGGAAAATGATTCAGCTGGTTAAGAGTTTGGGGTAGGAATCATAATGTCTTCATCTTTACTCTGGACTAGAAAGAGACAATAAAATGGTTTAGGCACTGGACAGAAATAAAGTCTTAATGCTTACTCTGTCGGTGCCTGTTTCTTTAATATTAGAAGCTCTCTGTTTTATCAGAAAAAGTACTCCATAACATAAATGCTCCCATCTGTGTCCTAGGGACACAGATAAAAGTTTAAATGAGTGCTTCCACGATACTAACAGGTGCATGTGTTGCAATTCAGGAATTATTACACGGAACAGCCCAACAAACCCTCAGACTCAAAAAATTCCAACAGAACAAATTTTAAATCTAATTTTGAACTGTACAAACCAGTTTTGGAAGTGGCAGCCCCATCATTTCAATATTTAAAAGCTGGTTTGTAGCAGTTTAGTTTTATCCCTGTTTAACACATGCCAATACCATCTTGTTAATACAGCAAGCTTCAAACCCAGCCCCAGCCTTAGTCCAGTCCTCTGTCCTGCACCCCCAACCCCGGCACCCCCCCCGCCCCATCCTGCTTTGGTCAGGGCAAAGACAATAACTCTGGTCACTGCCGTGCTGGGGAAGAGTGTTTACTCCTTCTGTTATGGTCAGGATATTTTCTCTTTCAGATACCTTGTAGAATGTGCAGACACTCTCTCATTTTCGTTCTCCACACTCTGACAGTACAATCACAGGACCCAGTGGCAAAAAGAGTAGAGTCAGCAGAGAATGCACACGCCTTCACTGGGCCTGTTGGAGTAGAGGCAATATTCAGAATCTGTTCACGCCCTATTATTACACAGTGTGTAACATTACACTGCCAAGCAAGCACAACTTTAATTCTGACACATTTGCACACAGGAAAAGTGAACTCGCTCTTGCAAGTAATGCATTCGTTAATATACACAAATGATGAGCATTTCCCTTGGTGACTCTCACTTATCAGCTGTAACTATGACTACTACAAACTAATGGGTTCTATTATTTATACGTGTTTAAAAAATGTTATTATACGAGTTTGTTTTCGCACTATCTTTTGAAAAATCCTGGCATGTTAATGTTGCAAAGGATATTGGGCTGAATGAGAATATTTTGGCATCTGGAATGAATTTCCATCTTCATCTGTTCAACAAACCTAATAATCTTACAGTCACATCATTCCTTTTGACTGCACATTCAATGTATATTTTCCTAAGTAGTAGAAATGAAATCATGAAGGTACCATGTTAGTTTACCATCCAGAATGTGATGTGTCTTTCATTTCAAGTGGCACCTACCATGATGATTCCCATTCCTCACAGTCTGCGTGTGTTGTGCTGCAATGCCTGATGTTAGCTTTCTCTCATGGTGCTACCCCCAGTGGAGATCCCTGTGAAATCATTGGCAGATATGCACTTCTGAGAGGGTCTTGTGATTAGGACCGCCCTTGACCTCTGTGTGAAGTGGCCAGACAGCCTGATTTTGCCGGGGCAGTTCCGGTTTTTCATAAAATGTCTTGTTGTCCTGGCAATTTCGTAAAAATAGTTTAAATGTCCTGGCTTTCACCTTTTCCCTTTTTGTCAAATATAAACTGGGCATGGGGGAGAAAATATGTGTGAAATGTCACCCTTCTTCCTATAAAGGCCCATCACATTACATTGAATTGCATGCAGTGGAGCTGTAATCCTCCCTCCACCGCCTCCTCGATGTCTCCAAGGGAGTTGTTGCTACCTTTTTGGTGTTGGCAGCTCCGTTGCTGGTGACGCCTTTTAAACGATCTACAGAATAGGGTTGCCGACTCTGACTGGACATATGCCTAGAAATGTCATCACATGACCTCCCACCTTCAATTGTCCCTCCCTCAAACACCTGCCATTGGTTGCCCAACATGTCAAACCATCGTGGAGCCCCACCTTCCCATGGCTTTTCAATGTGCCCCGGTTTTGGCTTTTGAAAATCCGATCGTCTTTACCTCTACGGGCACAGGCCTGAGATAGGCCATCTGCAGCACCTCTGCACACGGCTTGTGTTCTAGCACAAGAGAAGCCATTGGAGAAGGGGGCCATGTGGTGTCAATATGTTGTCATTATGAGAGACAACATCCCCATTGCCTATTCATTCCCGCTCCTGCTTCTGGGCTTATTGTAACTAAGCCTGCTAAAAACTGGGTGAACTGATCAATAACAGCGATGAAATTATTGAAGTTCCCATCAAGCGCTACTGACATTGATATGATCAACCAACTCCTACCAAATCCTCTGACCATTCCAGCTGTTGCTGGAACAAGACGTTCCTCCTGCTTCCACTGGCTTTCGTTGGTCACTTTCTTGAGTTGTGGTGCCACACTTTCTCACAGCTGATTTCCAGAGCCTGTAGAACCCTATTAGCAGCTAAACCCCCTGAAAGACCTGCAGAAAGTAGTGCACAAATTCCCAACCCTGGAAGCCAATCATTAAAGTACAAAGTGTTTATCACATCCTGCACTGGATCAGCCTCAAAGTCTCATCATTGAGAGGAAATAGTGACTTATTGAATTAATAGTAAAATTAATTACTGACCCAAGAACATTACAAACAAATGCTCTTGCCCCTGTGCTACTCAGCAGCTGAAAAATGCCTGCCTGGTCTGGGAACGCTTTCCTCATGCCAAGAAGTTGGATCCCATCCTCAGTGCAGCTTGCAGACTAATTACTGGCTGCCTGAAACCTACTAAAGTAGATGGCCTGTACCTGCTCACTGTATTGCTCCACTTGTCAAAGGAGGGAAGTTACACTGAGAGTAGAATGAACAAAGCAAACCGGAAAGAGCCAGCAAAAAAAAAGAAGCTCAAGTCAAACAGCAGCTTCTTCCGTACTGTCCAGCCTTGGGATTGTAACCCCCACAGCTGCTGCCTTGCTAATTGGTCAACGCACCTACAGACGGAGGCACATTGTTGTCTAATGATCCAAAGGAATCCCTCCCACCAGAAGCCAGTGCGACAAGGCCTGCCTGGCTGTGTCTCAACCACCTCACTACTGGTGTCAGCCACTGCGTAGGCTCTAATGCAGAAGTTCCAAACAATCCTGTCATTTGTGACTCCAGAGAGGCATCTCAGATGATGAAACATTTCCTTGAATGCTCTCCACTACCAGAGGTACTACCAGAAGGTGTTTAACTCTCGAGCCAGAGAACAATGGTGAGGGAAGACGTAGTGACGCAAGAAGATTAAATAAATACAAATGTTCCCATAATCATGGGTTTCCCACAAGTGATAGAATTAATACAATTTGTATTATCGGTGAGAGCAGATCTTTATTCCACAATTAATCTGATCACGCAGTATTTAATAACTTTAGCCCCATTTCCAAAAAATGTTGGAAAGATTTCCCTGCTTGCTTCGTAACAGTGACTTCTAAACAAAATGACTGATTTTTCTCTCATTAACCATTTTAGCATAATTAAGCGTACATTCTAAAAGAATGGATTTGGGATTGCATTACAAACAGTAACCAGAACAAATCTTCTGCCCATTGGTATTAATGAAGCTTGTGTTTTTTAAATGAAGTAATTCACTAACAAAGGAATCAGACAAGAACATTACTGATAATGACAAACACCGCCTAAAAAATGTCCACTGAGCGACAAGGTACAAGCAGGTCAGATCACAAAAATACATTCAATAATATACAAAATTGTGCAGCCAAGTTTGATGTCAAATCCTAGATTATAGGTCGTAATCAAATCATGAATATGTAAAGAATACCTGTAAGCAAGTGAAAGGTGTCACTGAAATCTCGTACCTGTGTGACCTGTTACTTTAGATAGAAGTTTTTCCTTTCCAACATCCCACACACAAGCGTTGAAGTCGTCTGACCCTGTTAATAGGAGCTTGCCATCATTAGAGAACGAGCACTGGTTCACCTGCAGAAAACAAACCATTTCAGTCAGTTCTGCTTCATTTAGTCTCAGGAGATGTGCAAACGCTAATAGAGTTCTGACTGAGGTTTTTCACCAAACTAAACTGAAGTGATTAGGTGGAATTGCAGAAAATGTACAGCACAGAAATAGGCTATTCAGCCCAAAGGTCTTCATGCTCTACAATGGCATCCTCTCATTCTATTTTATCTAACCCTATCAGCATAACATTCTATTCCGTTCCCCAACATGTGTCTATTTAGCTTCTGATTAAATCCATCCATACCTTTTGCCTCAACGGTTCCTAGGGTAGCGAGTTCCACATTCTAATCTCTCTCCGTATTAACATTTTTTTACTGACTATCTTATATTCAGTATTCTTTGTTTTGGTCCACCCCACAGTTGGAAACATCTTCTCTATCTTTATCCTATCAGATCCAGTCAAAAAGCTATAAATACAGTGGGATTTATAGGTGGAATTGAAGAGAATATGGTCAAGGCAGCTTAAAACACTGATAAGTATGGTGGGGCAAGGAGTGGTGGGGAGAGAGGGGGATGCATTGAAGATCACTGTCAAAACATGAAAATGTTACTTTCTCTGAAACATACTCTGCCTTTCCACTAAATCCCCTGAGTCCCTATCAAAGGTACTGACATCTTAGTTAAACTTAATCTAGATTCGAACGAGGAGGTGACTAATGATGTGGCTAACAGCAACTTCTCAAAAGATACTTGTTGCAGCCTATCCGACCAACCTGCAAGTCAGAAATTATCCCTTGATTTCTGAAACAATGGGTGTAATTGGATAGTTACCTTGTTATTAGCCAGAGGAGAGATAAACGTTTTGTATGGACATTGAGAATAGACTTTAATATACAATTCTTTGTACTCCATGCTCTTTATTCCACATCTCAGCAGCATGTGTAATGTATGTTGAACCGATACATATAATTAATTAGGCAGCAGTTGGAATATTGCGTTCAGTTATTGAAGCTCTCATTTAGAAAGGATACCAAGACCATGGTGAGAGTGGAGAAGATAATTCCAGGACTGAGCGGCTTTAGTTATGAGGAGAGGCTAAAAAAAAACTGGGGCTCCTTGTACCAGGATACAAAAGATTGAGAGATGAAATGATGGAGTTGTTCAAAATGATTAAGTCATTTGGGAAAACTTATTTCTGGTCCATGTCAACAACTAAAGAGCATAAACCTATGACCATCATCAAATAATGAAAGGGGATAGTTAGGGAAGGCTTTTTTTTAAAGGATATGGAATGCTGTAGCAACCTTGATGATGGAAACAAATCCATAATAATCTTAAAAGAGAAGTGGATAAGAAATTGAAAAAGACTTGGGGATAAGATTGTGAATAGTCCAGGGATCTTGCATTCTAGCTGTAAAATTCTATCATTTAATGACCTCGTATTATTCTAAAACTATTATTCTGTATCAGTGTTACATTTTTTTAATTTTTAGCTGCAGATTTTGCTGTAATAACAACATGAGGGCCATCAAAGTACTGTTATTGCATCAGAACATAAGAAATAGGAACAGGAGTAGCCACACAACCCACTGAGCCTGTTCTGCCATTCAATATGATTAGGTAAACCTGTCATCAACCTGTTCCATCCACACATGCACAGGTAAATCCAGAAATAGCTTGCTCTTCCACAATGCACTGTAACAGTACTTGCATATAAACTTAGCATTAAAATCATTATAGTGGCATGAACTTAGAGAATTTACTCATTCCTTCCACACTTAAACAGCAGGAAAAGTTAGGGCCAGTGCATTCAGGGGCAACTGAATTCTTGGAACATGAGAAGTGATAATTCTGTTGAATAACCTCTGTGACCCTGAAAAATTAATTTTACAAATGTGGAGTTTCATTCCCTCAGAAAAAAAAATTGCAGCAAAATAGAACTAAATTTCCCCTAGGCTTTCTGTTACCTCTCTCCCTTAATCCCATTTAAAAGTCCCAATCTTTATTTTGCTTCTTGTGCAATGAATTAAATGTAATTTATATTTTCCCTTAACTTCCTGGTTTGCAGTCTGCATGTCTCAGTGAGAATTTTTTAAATCTGACTGAAGAGCTTAGCTGATACCTGCCTGCTTCATAGGTGCCACTGATATCCTTTGCCATGTAGAAACAGATGTCAGATTAGTAGAAATCTCCATTGACAAGTCTCTGAAAACCTGTTCACAAGGTGAATGGTGAAAGCCATTCCTACATTGCTGAGGGGAAAATCCAGGGGGCACTATGTACTTCAGCTTATTCATTTGTATATGTCCCTGTATGTGTATTGTGCACGGTATTAGGTGTATGCTGTATGCATATGCATTTTGTATGCATTTATATATAGAGTGTACTGTGCATGATGGTTACATGTATAATGCATATGTATACCATACATATTGAATGTGTTACTGCAAATCCACAGGTTATACATGTATGCATTACTGTGTATAAAGCATGAACATACTCATGTGACATGTTTGTGCTGGTGTCTATACATGGTGCATATGTGTATAAGTATGCCTTTATATATTATATATCTGTGTGTATTACTATTTTACAATTATGAGGTTGATAAGATTATAATATTTTGGGGCTGTCTCTTTAAATGAAGGAGATCATGTGATCTGTTTTACTGGTTGACAGTCAGCCTGAGTGGTTTGATTATTAGAGATCAAAGGAAGGCTTAGATTGTTTTGCTGTGAAGGATGCATTTATGCTTGGAGACAATGGGCAGGATTTTTCTGCCTCGTCCACCATTGGGATCATCCGGTCCCACCGAAAGTCTTTTGGTTGGGTTGCCGAGCTTCCCACAGTGGGTCCCGCTACAAGACCAGAAAATCCAAGCCAATGGCAGCTGTCTCATGAGTTGATCCTAAGTCTCCCAAAATCCCAGAAAGGCGTTATAGATATTGGGTTGTAAACAGTTGTGGCCTAGGCTGTCCTTGATTTCTGAAACAATGGCTGTAATTGGATAGTTACCATGTTACATCTCAGCTGAAAAGGAGTTGGGATCAAAGATAACTAAATTGCATTTCTAACTGGGTGCAAGGCTAATGTGTTTCACATTGACATGGGAAGCCATTTTGAGATCAGGTTGCAGGCTTCCCTACAAATCAATGAATATCACAGAGAGGCAGGCAGAGTTCTGTGCGGCCAGCAGAGAGAAAAGACTTTGCAGCTGAATGTGGGAGGGAGACAGTCTCTAGCTAAAGAGACACAGCCTCCAGCCTTCTAAGGATTCTGGGAGGTTTGTCCTGGGGTGACTATGGGAAGAAGAATCATCAGAACAGGCTTTAGTGCTGGTGATAGATTTAAGGATCACTCTGAAAACTGAGGAAAGCACCTGGAGATGATCACCCAATGTTACTATTAACTGAAACGGGGATACATAAACCTATTGGAAGCTGGGAGCAACTGTGGACTGTTTGCTAAAAGGACTATAATTCTGTGGAGACTGCGCTGGGTGAAAAGTATCAAGGGGGAATGTCACTTTCTGCAGTGAAAGATAAATTGCCTACAAAAAGAACAGCGGACAGAATTTTCTGAGCCCGCTGGTGACGGGTGTGATAAGTGGCTTATGTGGAAAATATGGCAGGACCTGCTTCACAATGGCAGGTCACCATCATCTGCTCAGCCCGCTAACTGCAGGCCAAATTGCCCACCGTCAGTCTGCAGGCAGCTAATTGTAATACATCCCACCAGGCTCTTGGAACCCCGCCATATCATCCGTCCACATCGGCGGGAAAGCACGCCAACGTGTTTCGCAGCTGCACGCAGACGATGTGTATTTAGCAGCCTTCACTTTGGGTGAACTGAGGTGAGTGAACAGCAACGTTCTCCATAGCTCGTCTGTTGTTTACAGACCTCAGGAACCCCAGGGGGGCAGCTGGGGGGCAAGTGCAGGCCAGCCTTGGAGGTGACTGCTGAGGGAGGGAGCCTGTCCAGGCAAGTGCTGGTCAGCCTTGGGGGCAACTGCTAAGGGTGGAGGGGAGGGGTGGTGTCCGGGAGCAAGTGCTGGCCAGCCTCAGAGGCGACTGTTGTCAGTGTGGGCTGGGGAGGGGATCAAGTGCTGCCCTGGCACTGCATCCAGCGCACAGGCAATTGAGGTTGGGGGGGTGGGCAGGGTAGGCGAGGGAAGTGGCCACACATTAGGGACACCCTGTATAAACTGACCCTGCCTCTGTAACTGAGACAGATCAGGCACAGCCACAGTGATATGATTGGGGTCAGGCTCTTAGCCTGCCCACTCTTGCAAGCAATGCAGAGGCACCAAAGGGCTACCAAGTGCTACATACCTTACCCACCCCGACACAGACTTCAAGCTCGCCACTACTTTTTTGGACCATGGACACATCGTACACTCCCCTTGCCAACGCTGGGCATGTAGCTGTCACTGCTGGAGGCCCTCACAGCCCCTTGCAATCTCAGCGTCCCAATTTGGACCAGTATCCCCCATGTCACAGGTTGACAGGGCAGCCATGCAGTGCACTCACCTCTGGCCATCCGAGGGGTGACCAGCACTCTCCGGGAAGCATTAAGGGGCAGTCACACAGGGACATGAAAGGTGCTAAGCACACCCATGATAGCCATGTCCCTCCCTTTCATGCTGCAGGAGGACCACATCAGGATCATGGACCCTGGTGACCTAGCTGTGTGCCTGATGGCCTACAGAGATCATAGGAGACAGCGGAGAGAGTGACTGAGGCTCCTGGCCACACAAAGGCAGGAGCAGCAACCTCATGAAGAAGGGGCAGTGGGGGCTCCCACACACATTGCCCAGGAGTGACAGTGAGCTGTGGCTGGTTGGCGCTAAGCGACACCCACGGTCTATAAACACCACCTGCCATTCCTGCAGGTGACTGAAAACCAGTGTCACCGATGACTACGCTTGTCTAGGGACCTGGTGTCTCACATCTGCCACTTACTGCAGGACTTGACGCCAAGGGGACATGAAGGGCATCCACTGCCAGTGGCTGTAAAAGTGACATTGTGAAATTGGTGGTGCTCAATTTCTATGCCAGTGGCTCCTTTCAGGACCCCACAGGGACCTCTGTGGGATTTCACAATCCGCCACCCCTGAGGTTATGGATGCCATCTTCTCCATGGCAACAACTTTGTGCATTTCGCCCAGGACCGGGACAGCCAGGATGCAAGAGCCATTGGATTCGCCCTGATCTCGGGACTCCCATAGGTGCAGGGTGCGATTGGCTGTGGCGCTCAGGTCTCCATCGCTACACTCGGTGGACTTTATCAACCGCAAGGGCTTCCACTCACTGAATGTGCAGCTGATGTGTGAACACCAGAAACACATCCTGCAGGTGTGCGCATGGTTCCCAGGGAGTGTGCACGACACCTACATCCTGAGTCACTCGCAGATCCCTGCAGTCTTCCAGGGTCCACAGAGGCTGCAGGGTTGGCTCCTTGGGGACAAGGGCTACCCACAGAGACCGTGGCTGATGACACCCATGCAGTGACCTCAGACTGCAGCAGAGCGACGGTAAAATGAGGCTCATGCAGCAGCTCACACCTTGGGGGAGCAGACCATCGGGATGCTGAAGATGCAGTTCCGGTACCTGGTCTGGTCTAATGGAGCCCTGAAATACAGTCTGCAGAGGGTGTCACACATCGTCACCATCTGCTGCACCCTTTACAACCTGGTGCTGCAACGAGGAGAGGAGCTGGCTGAGGAGGATGGAGGGGCTGGAGGCCTCCTCAGATGAGGAGGATGCCAATGGGGATGAGGGTGAGGAGGTCCTCAGTGGTGACATGCACTGGCTAGATGAGGCAGGCTCACTCAGGAGGCCCTCATAGCCGCCAGATTTGTGGAGGATGATGAGGACATGCAGTGAGGTGTCCCCATAGACTCCAACCCCCTGTCTGTGATGACCCTGGCGGGTGTCCTCTGGAGGGCCGAGACTTGGTGGGCTCCAGCCTGCTTTCGGGGTCCTGCTGTGTGGTAGTGGCACCCTCCTCAGCCTGTGAAGCTGGAGCTGTGGAGGTCACAGGAAGAGGGGATTCGGATGGGCCAGTCACTCCCAGGATCACCTTAGTGGTTGGCCCCAGAGTGTGGACCTGCTGATCCTCCTCCCTATGGGTGCCTGAGAGTCCCTGGCTGACTCTGTGAGCGGAAGGGGTAGCTGGAGTGAGGTCGAGCTGCCCAGCACCCCTCTCACGTACACACTGTTGGAGGCAAACCATGGCATCAGTGATGGAGTTAAGCCCATGCAGCAGTGCAGGAGTGACATCCTGGACTAAGGCCTCCTTGGCAGACACCATCCTGCCAGTGTTGACCTCGGTGCATTGCAATGCCAGCGCTATCACCTCAGCCCAAAAACAAACGAACTCCTCCATCAAGCATTGCAATCTGAGGAGTGCAGCGGACATCCCTTCCTGATGTTCCCTAGCTTGCCTTTGCAGCTCCAGCAACTGTGACATGACCGAGTCCAGAGGCTCATCATCTGACTCGGACTCAGCAATGTTCTGACCTCCAGCAGTCCTCCGAGTGCCGGGGACCTGGGAAGTCCCTGCCTCCGCCTGCTGTGGATCAGATGGTGCAATGTGCTCACCAGATTGTGGTCCTGAGGCTACTCTAAAGCTAGGTCCCACTGAGGTGTTTGTCTCTGCACTGGTAGAGGGTGTGGGTGAGCGCTGTGACAGGACTTCAGGGAGAGGGCCTCCAGATTCCCCTTCAGAGGTCCCTGTGAGGCTTGATTGGAGGCCCTGGGTCCTGGACTCTGTCGGCTGTTTGGCAGATGTGTCTGCGAAAGCAAGGGGAGATAATCAGTGCATGGCAATGCCCTGTGAAAGAGGACAATCACTCATAGAATGGTTGTCTGACAGATGTTGCACTGCTGGATCCTCACTTGGTAGAGCAGCGTTGACCTCACCGTCAGCACAGGACCAGTCCCGGTCATTGCTGGCCAGCTGGATGGCTTTGTTTTAGAATTCTGTCAGAACATTGAGCTCCGACATCTCTCCACCTGTCTGCGACCTTTCCCTCCTGTTTTGTGCCAGTTTGTCCTGCATGGATAGAGATGGGGAGAGTGTATCAGGACACCTGCCGGGCCAGGTGATAAATATGCCTGGCCTGTCTGGGTGGTGAGTGGTCCCAGGGACAGGATGAGAACGATGAAGGTGTGTGTGAGAGAGTGAATGGTGATGTCCCTCGCACTGGCAGTGAGTGAGGGCCCTGTGGAGGTGTGATGGGTTTGTGAGTGTGTGAGTTGGGAGTGATGAGAAGAGTGACTTACCCTGGCAGAACAGAGGGGGTCATTCATTCTTTTGCGGCCCTGGGTGACTGCCCTCCTCTGTAGGGGGTTTGCGCTGACCACCACTGCCACCACTTCCCAAGCTGGGTGAGTGACTTTGCTGCCCATTCTGTGGCCAGAGCGGGGGTCCCAGTCCACAGCATCAAGCAGTTAGTCGATGGAGCTGTCGTTGAAGCGGGGGGGCTGCAGTCTTGTTTCCTTTGCTGGCCATGTCTCCCGGGCAGCGGTAGCGAGCTGGTGGTAATCAGTGCTTCGCTAGCAGCTGCTTTTTAAAGATGGCAACCAGCGTGATGCAACGGGGGGGGTCAGGGGGAGGGGGGCAGTGGGTGATGGCAGGCAGATGAATGACAGCCCAGGTCGCCATGCAAACCGCGTGTTTTGTGGGAGCGAATAAATAACGAGGCGGGCTCGGGACATTATGGCGTGAAAACCCGTCATTTTCGTCAGCAGATAGTACTCCATTTTATCCACCCGCTACCTCACTTAGTGCAATTCTGGGAAAATTCCACCTATAATGTTTAGTCAATGGTTTTTTTTAGTCATTTGTTGCAGTAAAAGTTTTAAAATGTGAAATCTTGCTCTGTCATCCTTTCAGCTATTAATTGGAAGTTTAAATTTATTTTTAAATGTTATTGATCTCTATGGAGATTGTAACATGATAGATGTATGTTAAAGTATTACTGTGTTTGTGCACCATTTTAGGGCAACCTGAATCATGAAATGCACACTAAATGTAGATTCTTTCTCTATACACTAAGTACATGTGCTTACTGGCATACTGTCAACATGAATTACACACTGACTCCATCTAATCACTCAGGAGTGATCTGGAGTATGAAATACGTGTATATATTGCTACATATATGTATATAATATATATATGTGCACATGTAGTACTGGAAATGTGATTATCTATTAAAGTGTGTGTAAATGGCATGTGCATATATATAATTTTCTGCATGTACAGGGTATATACATTCAGATATAATATGATTTATGCATTATTGAGCACAAAACACTTCACAGTCTCGGAATACAATGTTGGCCATTTAGGACTGAGGTGAGGAGAAATGTTTACTCAAATTTTTACTTAAATTGTGGTGAAACCTTGGAATTCTCAACCCCGGAGAGCTGTGGATGTTCAGTAACTGAATGTATTCAAGGCAGAGGTTGATAGGTTTTTAGATACTAAAGGAATCAGGAATATAGGAGGGTGCAGTTGAGGTAGAAGATCAACTACAAACTTATTGAAAGGCGGAGTGGAATCAGAGAGAAGAATGACTTACTCCCATTCCTATGTTATAGTGTATGTGTCAGATAAGCTGTACTTTATCGCGCACAGAGGCTGCAGCATTTATTTTCTTTTTCCTGGCCATTTAATGTGGATACTTGGCTTTGTAAATGGAGCTTTGAACACAAAAGAGGCTATTCCAAACCTTTATGAACTTCTGGCTGAGCTTCAGTGTTGTGTACAATTATGGGCACACCAGTATACAAAGGGTGCCAAGGCCTTGGAGAGAATACAAAAGAGTTTTACTGTGTTGATACCAGAGATGAGCAATTTCAGTTATGTAGAGTTTCAAGGAGTTGGGATTGTTCTCTGTAGAGCAGAGAAGGTTAAAAGGAGACCTACTAGAAGGATACAAAATTATGAAAGACATTGATGCAGCAAGTGGAGAAAATTTGTTTCTTTTGGTAAGTGAGTTGATAATCAAATCTCATTGATTTAAAATAATTGGAAAATGATCAAAAAGGGAAATGAGGAGAAATTTCACATAACATGTTAGATTACAGAAAGCCAGATGGTGAAGGATAGAAATGAAGCCAATCTTCACACAGTTCTATAAGCTTTTATTTACAGAAATAAACATTCCAAGCATATGCCTCCTAATTGCAACAACCATAGTTTCAGTCTGTTCCTCTTTATAAGGGCACAAGTGGATCCCCAGTTTGTGTCCACCACCTGCATACAATTAAACACAATTTCAATTAGCAACACACAGAGTTGCTAAGATCTGGAAAGCGCTATCTGAAAGAATGGTGAAGACAGATTCCAAAGAAATCTTCCAAAGAAACAATTGGACAAAGTTGAAAAGGATCAATTGTATGGGGGAAATTCTGGGATGTGGAAGTAAACCGCTCAGCTTTATCAAAGAGCTAGAACAGGCATGATGGATAAAATTATCTCCCTCTTAGTTGTAAGATTCTATGATTTTAGATACAATTCTTATATATCCAATAGAGCACTGTTGTCACCATTGCACAACTGCAAATAAATCATAATTTCAGAAAAAGGTGAGGCAGAACTGAACAGTGCGCATAAAGGGGGTGAGTTTCCTTGCCATTTCTGTCAATTTTCTTGTGTAATGATGTCAATCAATGTCTTGTGACAGGAAAAATATAAAATAAATATTCCAAACGTGCAATAAATTTCCAGAGTTACTTTTCTACCTACCTCTGCTTTGTGTGAGGAAAAGTATTTCACAGAAATTCCATTGAAATGTGAGGAAAGTTTCTTCCACATGATTAGTTGATGCAGCTGACTATTTTCTTTTTGCTTAATACTTTCACCGCTGTATCTGGATGACAAGAAAGATTTGGTGGATCTTGGCCACTGCTGTACAGTGGTTATGTGCCTGCTGTAAATTATGAGAAGTAATTCTTTAGTGGAGAGGGAGGAAACAGTTTCTGAGTGGATTAAGTAGCTTGTGGACAGACCCAAACTCGCTGAATAATATGCAGAGTAAAGGGTGTGACTGCGGATGATATTTACTTTCAATAATCTCTGCTTCCCTTTGATATTGTTAAAACATCGCAAGGAAATGTCAACTAGCTTGTTAATCAACAATCAGATCTAATTTGTGAAATATATTACATTTATAAACCATTAATGGGTAGTTCAGAACAAGGGCAGAAGCAGAGATAGAGATGGGTAAAATTACGAAGTTGGATTAGTGGAGAGAATGTGGGGTCAGAAACTCTGTTCAGGGTCAGATAGAACACTGAGGTGGTAAATATTCTATTACAGTCACAGGCGTGCCAGAGAAGGAGATGGAAATGGTGGCAAGAGAAGAGAATTTGCAGCGAGATCAGGAAATCCCAGGTTCATTGTTGATCTGCACCAGGTTTTGCTTAAAAGGTGCAGTGTAATTCACTGTGTGTGAAACACTTTTGAGACATAATCAGGCAATAAATGTATCAATGCAAATCATTCTTGCTTCCTTCTCAGCTGCTTTCAGTCAGAGCAACATTTCGGGTCTCGGTGCCCCTAGGCTAGGGAGAAGAAACAAGAGCCAACAACCATTGGTTCCTGCTGGAAAGTGTGCTTTTTGTAAATGTCAGATAAGAACAGAATTGTTCTTATGGTAATAGCTGCCGACACACAATAATTTGGCTCACACACCAAGAAAGGTGACCTGGATAAGGTAGTTGAGAACATCTGACCCTAGCAATTATCAGGGTCTTCAGAAGCAAGGATAAACTTGGTGGGGGCAAAAGCAGAGGTTAGATAAAAGATGGTTGGATGTGGAATAAAACATCCTCCATTGCTCCCCAAAATCAGACAAGCACCATGCTCTCTCCATTGCTGTGACCTCTCTGAGCGAGGTTGTTGACTTGCAGGCCATTTTCTGATGTGGCAGAATGTCCACTCAGAAATACGCCAACCAGCACAGAGAAGAGACATTGCTCTCATTTTCCTAGGCTGGATTCGATCCTCAGTCCTGGGGTTCAGATGAAAGGTCATCGACCTGAAATGTAAACTCTGCTTCTCTCGCCACAGATTCTGTCTGATTGGCTAAGTATTTCCAACATTTTCTGTTTTAATTTCTGGGTCCTGGAGATGAGTTGACAAATGTTTTAACCACTGTACCTTAAAATTATCATTAATATTATTTTTTATAAAGCTTATATAATTGTGAAGTAAATTTCTATTACCTTGTTTCTTTGTTGTAATATTTGAAGGAATAAGTTTCAAAGTAAAAAGATCAATGATGATTATGATATCACAATTGGTGGTGCCTGTGGTAAGATACGATGTCACTGGGAGACATTCATGTCATGGATTTATAACCATATGCTGAATGTGAACTCTTAAAGATCTTATAATCTTATGATGTGAATCCAATACTTCTGCCAGTATAAAACATTGGGTGAGCTGAGAGTGACTGCCCATGGCACCATTTGACTGAATGTGACATGATATTGGCTGACCAAAATTAAAGTCAATGGGAATCAGGGGGAAAGTTCTCCACTGGAGTCATATCTAGCATATGGCAAAATGGTTAGTTATGGTTGTCGTATCCAGTCAGCTCAACCTTGGGACATCACTGCAGGAATTTCTAAGGGCAATGTTCTCAGCCCAACCATCCTCAGCTGCTTTATTAATGGCCTTCCGTCTATCATGAGATCAGAAGTTGGGTTGTTCACTCATCATTACATAGCGTTCAGTTGCATTCTCAATTCCTCAGCTAATGAAGCAGTCCATGCTCGCATGCAGCAGGATCTTGGCAACATCCAGGCTTGGGTTGTTCAGTGGCAAGTGACGTTCATGCTATAGTACATGCTTAAGAGATGTGGTCATTTCCAATGTACATCAGTGTAATGGATGTGATGGAACATACTATGTGACTCCTGCATGCTGGCAGCCCGAAGAAGAGAACTGTCTGTAAATGGCTGAACCATCCTTGAATAAAGAATCAACAAACCGTGTTACTGATCCTGTCTTGAGTAGTCAGTGCCTTTGTGTGAGCAGCAGTAGCTATCACAGAAGGTTACAGAACACAATAGTTCACACCACACAAGTGCCAGGTGATCACCATCCAACAAAAGAGTGTAAGCAACTTACCCTTAATTTCCACCCTTATAACCATCACCAAATCCCCCACCATCAACATTCCTGGGGGGTCACCATCAGCAAGAAATTTTACTGGACTTATAAATTCTGTGACCGAAAGAGCAGATCAGAGGCTGGGTATTCTGCAGCGAGTAACTCACCTCTTGATTCCCAAGCGCTCTCCACCACCTACAAGGCACAGAAGTGTGGAATATTCTTAACTTGCCTGGCTAAGTGCAGTCCCAATAACACTCTAGAAACTCACACCATCCAGGACAAAGCAACCCACTTGATCGGTGCTTCAATGGCCTTAACTGTTCACTCCCTCCACCAACAGTGCACCCTGGCTGCAGTGTGTACCATTTAAGAATGACCAATGCGGCACATGTCCATGCAAATGGGATGTATGAACGAGAGGACCACTCATGTGCGGCCCTCCAGGATGGGATTCACCATGGCGGGGTGGTAAGGGGACAGTAGGGGTAAACTGATGCTCGGTACAGGGCTTCCCATTGGCTGAAATAAGCAAAGAATATGCTGATTGGATGGATCACTGCAGCTTGCTCACGGATCACATCAGGCCTTCACGATGACGGCACAAAACAACCCTGCCCTTCTACCAGCTCTGTTCCAGCTGAGGAGGAACTGGCACAGGGTAGCACGTGGCCAAGAGCAGCAATGGCCAGAGCAGCAAGAGGCAGCAGCAGCGGTGGAGCAGCAAGAAGTGCAGGATGCTGGCAACCAGGGGCCAGTGTGACAAGGAGCGTTGGCCTGAAATCAGAAATATCGCAAGTGCTGCAGCTACCTGCCTGGTGAGTGAGAGGGCAATGCCAGAAGTGCCTTAGGATGTTCTGGGATGTGGCTAATCACATATGCCAGCTGCTCCATGAAGCCCCATGCCCACAAGGTCTGGGATGCAATCCCATGCCGGTGGCATTACAAGTGACAGTGGCCCTAAACTTCTTTACTAGTGCTCTACTCGTGACCTGTGTGGAACAACCCAGTCTGCCATGCACAAGTGCACCCAGAAGGTGAGTGAACCAGGAAATAGTTCCCTATTTATATATATGATATAGGATATAGCAAATAGCTCCCTATTTGGGGCATCATTAGAGTTTACTTTCATTGACCTTGGTTTCTGGTGGCTGAAATAAATGGTGCTATTTCACGTTAGCTCTGTTGGCAGTGTGATTCTTTGCATGTGCCAACCTGTATTGAAACACATCTTACCTGCACCAAGTGTGTGCAACAGTACCTGCATAACACTGTATACTACCGCAGGCACCTGGAAGGATAATTGATTCTGTGTCTTGGCTCCAGCAAGCCCATGTGCATGCAACATTGAAATCCACGGGCAGTCTTATTTCAGCAGTGATGCATTCATGTCACCCTGACACCTCCGCCAAATGGAGACAATGCCTTGCAGAAAACTCTGTCAGGTGGACTTAGGGACATAGGAACATAGGAAAGGTCAGCATGAGTAGGCCATTTGGCTCCTTGAGCCTACTCTGCCATTCATCTAAAACAGGGCTGATCTAACTCATCGCCAATTTCCCTCACTATCCCCATATCCCTTGACATTGTTATTGAGAAAACTAATGATCTATTAGTTGAACATAGTCAATGACAGTACCTCCACTGCCATTCAGCATCCTCTGGATGAAGAAATTCCTGCAAATCTCAATCCCAAATAGTCTACCCCTTATTCTGAGACTGTGCCCCCTGGTTCTGGACAGACCAGCTAGAGAAACATCCTTTGTGCATCTACCCTGGAGAGCCCTTTAAGAGGTCTTTATGCTGCACTGAGATCGCCTCTCATTCTTCTACAGGCCCAGTCTTCTCACTCTCATCTCATTGGACAACCCCACAGTCCCTGGAATCATTCTGGTGAGCCATGGTTGCAATCCCTTTAGGGGAGGTCTGTCCTTGCCTAGGTAAAGAGACCAACAGAACACACAATATTCCAGGTGCAGTCTCACAAAGACTGTAGGCAACTGCAGCCAGAATTCTTTAATCCTACACTTATTTTTCTCTTCCCCCAATGGGGGGAAATTTCTCCCCCAAGTTTCTATGGATTTCTCATCGCCCCCCCCCCCCCCAGAAACTTGTCACACCATGAGCTAACTGGTCTCACTGAAACCCTGCCTTTCTCAGGAAGGTTTCCCATCTCCATGTTCAATGAACTTGTCTTGGAATTCTCTCCCAAACGATGCTTTCACTCGGACATCTCCAACAAGGTACACCTCCAACGTTTCAAACTTTCTTTCCGATGTGCCTTTAGCCTGGATTTCTACATGGATTCGAGCTTCACCTTCTACACACACTCTCTCAGATATTCAGCCATGCCAAGCAGAACACCACTGCTCCAGAGGCTTGTAGTAAGGAATCACCAACCTTCGGCTGCCTCTGCGGATCTTCTGGCTTCTCTCAAGCCCACTTTGCTTTAAGTCTGCTGCCTGCAGTTCTGTCTCTTTAATTCGGAGTCTTTTCTTCAACTCCTTACTTTTGATTCCACTTAACAGGACCTTTTTCAGATTCCTGTTCTTGCCCCTTGACTTAATGTCTTTCTGGGACCTGTTTCTGTCCCACTCCCTGGTTTTGGGAGCTTCTTCTTTGTTTTGGGAGCTGCTCCACATCCGTCTCCGGTGTCCAGCTTCTTCTGGCACTTTCTTCTGAATGGTGTTCTCTTCTAGGTCACCTGACCCTCTTTTTGTGCTGTTTTACCTTCGGGTCTTCTTTCCCTCCTGTGCAGAAACAGATTCCAACAAAAAAAAGGAACAAACCCTGCATGTGCGCAGGGTCGTTTACCAGCCTGAAGATGTAAATGTGCACCAACTGCGCATTTTGTGGCCATTCGCTGGCCTGTGCACGTGCAGAACTTGAAGATCATGAAAAAATTGAATGATGCATGTGCAGCCATTTCAAGGCCAGCACATGCGCAGAGACGGCCAGAGACATCTCAGCAGGGGCCTGGTCTCCAGCAGTCCTCAGAGTGTCAGAAACCTCAGGTGTCATTTCAGCTGTCAGCTGTAGACCCGTGTCAGTGATGTGCCCGCCAGACTGTGACCTGAGAATTCTCTGGAATGTGCACCCACTGAGGTGACTGTGTCTGCGCTGGTGGAGGCTACAGGTGAAGGTCATGATGGTGCATCCTCTGACTATGAGTCATCATCCTCAAAGCAGTGTTTGAGGTGGAGATGGAGCTGGGGGTGGAACTAGGAATGGAGCTGGAGATGGAGCTGGGGGCGGAGCTGGGACGTGGAGCTGGGGGCGGAGCTGGGACGTGGAGCTGGGGGCGGAGCTGGGAGAGGAACTGAGGGCGGAGCTGGGGGTGGAGCTGGGACGTGGAGCTGGGGGCGGAGCTGGGACGTGGAGCTGGGGGCGGAGCTGGGAGAGGAACTGAGGGCGGAGCTGGGAGAGGAACTGAGGGCGGAGCTGGGAGAGGAACTGAGGGCGGAGCTGGGAGAGGGACTGGGGGCGGAGCTGGGAGAGGAACTGAGGGCGGAGCTGGGAGAGGGACTGGGGGTGGAGCTGGAGGTGGAGCTGGGAGAGGAACTGAGGGCGGAGCTGGGGGTGGAGCTGGGAGAGGGACTGGGGGTGGAGCTGGGAGAGGGACTGGGGGCGGAGCTGGGAGAGGGACTGGGGGCGGAGCTGGAGGTGGAGTTGGGGGTGGAGCTGGGGGTGGAGCTGGGAGAGGGACTGGGGGCGGAGCTGGGGGTGGAGCTGGGAGTGGAGTTGGGGGTGGAGCTGGGAGAGGGACTGGGGGTAGAGCTGGGAGAGGAACTGAGGGCGGAGCTGGGGGTGGAGCTGGGAGAGGGACTGGGGGTGGAGCTGGGAGAGGGACTGGAGGTGGAGCTGGGAGAGGGACTGGGGGTGGAGCTGGGAGAGGGACTGGGGGTGGAGCTGGGAGAGGGACTGGGGGTGGAGCTGGGAGAGGGACTGGGGGTGGAGCTGGAGGTGGAGCTGGGAGAGGGACTGGGGGTGGAGCTGGAGGTGGAGCTGGGAGAGGAATTGGGGGTGGAGCTGGAGGTGGAGCTGGGAGAGGGACTGGGGGTGGAGCTGGGAGATGGAGTTGGGAGAGGAATTGGGGGCGGAGCTGGAGGTGGAGATGGGAGAGGGACTGGGGGTGGAGCTGGGAGAGGGACTGGGGGTGGAGCTGGGAGAGGGACTGGGGGTGGAGCTGGGAGAGGGACTGGGGGTGGAGCTGGGAGAGGGACTGGGGGTGGAGCTGGGAGAGGAACTGAGGGCGGAGCTGGGAGAGGAACTGAGGGCGGAGCTGGGAGAGGGACTGGGGGCGGAGCTGGGAGAGGAACTGAGGGCGGAGCTGGGAGAGGGACTGGGGGTGGAGCTGGAGGTGGAGCTGGGAGAGGAACTGAGGGCGGAGCTGGGGGTGGAGCTGGGAGAGGGACTGGGGGTGGAGCTGGGAGAGGGACTGGGGGCGGAGCTGGGAGAGGGACTGGGGGCGGAGCTGGAGGTGGAGTTGGGGGTGGAGCTGGGGGTGGAGCTGGGAGAGGGACTGGGGGCGGAGCTGGGGGTGGAGCTGGGAGTGGAGTTGGGGGTGGAGCTGGGAGAGGGACTGGGGGTGGAGCTGGGAGAGGGACTGGAGGTGGAGCTGGGAGAGGGACTGGGGGTGGAGCTGGGAGAGGGACTGGAGGTGGAGCTGGGAGAGGAATTGGGGGTGGAGCTGGAGGTGGAGCTGGGAGAGGAATTGGGGGTGGAGCTGGAGGTGGAGCTGGGAGAGGGACTGGGGGTGGAGCTGGGAGATGGAGTTGGGAGAGGAATTGGGGGCGGACCTGGAGGTGGAGATGGGAGAGGGACTGGGGGTGGAGCTGGGAGATGGAGCTGGGGGTGGAGCTGGGAGAGGGACTGGGGGTGGGGGTGGAGCTGGGAGAGGGACTGGGGGTGGAGCTGGAGGTGGAGCTGGGAGAGGGACTGGGGGTGGAGCTGGGAGAGGGACTGGGGGTGGAGCTGGGGGTGGAGCTGGGAGAGGGACTGGGGGCGGAGCTGGGGGCGGAGCTGGGAGAGGGACTGGGGGTGGAGCTGGAGGTGGAGCTGGGAGAGGAATTGGGGGTGGAGCTGGAGGTGGAGCTGGGAGAGGAACTGGGGGTGGAGCTGGGAGAGGAACTGGGGGTGGAGCTGGGAGAGGAACTGGGGGTGGAGCTGGAGGTGGAGCTGGGAGAGGAACTGAGGGCGGAGCTGGGGGTGGAGCTGGGAGAGGGACTGGGGGTGGAGCTGGGAGAGGGACTGGGGGTGGAGCTGGAGGTGGAGCTGGGAGAGGAACTGAGGGCGGAGCTGGGGGTGGAGCTGGGAGAGGGACTGGGGGTGGAGCTGGGGGTGGAGCTGGGAGAGGGACTGGGGGCAGAGCTGGGAGAGGGACTGGGGGTGGAGCTGGGGGTGGAGCTGGGAGAGGGACTGGGGGTGGAGCTGGGGGTGGAGCTGGGAGAGGGACTGGGGTGGAGCTGGGAGAGGGACTGGAGGTGGAGCTGGGAGAGGGACTGGGGGTGGAGCTGGGAGAGGGACTGGGGGTGGAGCTGGGAGAGGGACTGGGGGTGGAGCTGGGAGAGGGACTGGGGGTGGAGCTGGGAGAGGGACTGGGGGTGGAGCTGGGAGAGGGACTGGGGGTGGAGCTGGAGGTGGAGCTGGGAGAGGGACTGGGGGTGGGAGTGGAGCTGGGAGAGGGACTGGGGGTGGAGCTGGGGGTGGAGCTGGGAGAGGGACTGGGGGTGGAGCTGGAGGTGGAGCTGGGAGAGGGACTGGGGGTGGGAGTGGAGCTGGGAGAGGGACTGGGGGTGGAGCTGGGGGTGGAGCTGGGAGAGGGACTGGGGGTGGAGCTGGGGGTGGAGCTGGGAGAGGGACTGGGGGCGGAGCTGGGGGCGGAGCTGGGAGAGGGACTGGGGGTGGAGCTGGAGGTGGAGCTGGGAGAGGAATTGGGGGTGGAGCTGGAGGTGGAGCTGGGAGAGGAACTGGGGGTGGAGCTGGAGGTGGAGCTGGGAGAGGAACTGGGGGTGGAGCTGGAGGTGGAGCTGGGAGAGGAACTGGGGGTGGAGCTGGGAGAGGAACTGGGGGTGGAGCTGGGAGAGGGACTGGGGGTGGAGCTGGGAGAGGGACTGGGGGTGGAGCTGGGAGAGGGACTGGGGGTGGAGCTGGGAGAGGGACTGGGGGTGGAGCTGGGAGAGGGACTGGGGGTGGAGCTGGGAGAGGGACTGGGGGTGGAGCTGGGAGAGGGACTGGGGCGGAGCTGGGGGTGGAGCTGGGAGAGGGACTGGGGGTGGAGCTGGGAGAGGGACTGGGGGTGGAGCTGGAGGTGGAGCTGGGAGAGGAACTGAGGGCGGAGCTGGGGGTGGAGCTGGGAGAGGGACTGGGGGTGGAGCTGGGAGAGGGACTGGGGGTGGAGCTGGGAGAGGGACTGGGGGTGGAGCTGGGAGAGGGACTGGGGGTGGAGCTGGAGGTGGAGCTGGGAGAGGGACTGGGGGTGGAGCTGGGGGTGGAGCTGGGAGAGGGACTGGGGGTGGAGCTGGGAGAGGGACTGGAGGTGGAGCTGGGAGAGGGACTGGGGGTGGAGCTGGGAGAGGGACTGGGGGTGGAGCTGGAGGTGGAGCTGGGAGAGGAACTGAGGGCGGAGCTGGGGGTGGAGCTGGGAGAGGGACTGGGGGTGGAGCTGGGGGTGGAGCTGGGAGAGGGACTGGGGGTGGAGCTGGGGGTGGAGCTGGGAGAGGGACTGGGGGTGGAGCTGGGAGAGGGACTGGGGGTGGAGCTGGGGGTGGAGCTGGGAGAGGGACTGGGGGTGGAGCTGGGAGAGGGACTGGGGGTGGAGCTGGGAGAGGGACTGGAGGTGGAGCTGGAGGTGGAGCTGGGAGAGGGACTGGGGGTGGAGCTGGGAGATGGAGCTGGAGGTGGAGATGGGAGAGGGACTGGGGGTGGAGCTGGAGATGGAGTTGGGAGAGGAATTGGGGGCGGAGCTGGAGGTGGAGCTGGGAGAGGGACTGGGGGCGGAGCTGGGAGATGGAGTTGGGGATGGAGCTGGAGGTGGAGCTGGAGGTGGAGCTGGGAGAGGGACTGGGGGTGGAGCTGGAGGTGGAGCTGGGAGAGGAACTGGGGGTGGAGCTGGAGGTGGAGCTGGGAGAGGGACTGGGGGTGGAGCTGGAGGTGGAGCTGGGAGAGGAACTGGGGGTGGAGCTGGAGGTGGAGCTGGGAGAGGGACTGGGGGTGGAGCTGGAGGTGGAGCTGGGAGAGGGACTGGGGGTGGAGCTGGGAGATGGAGCTGGAGGTGGAGATGGGAGAGGGACTGGGGGTGGAGCTGGGAGAGGGACTGGGGGTGGAGCTGGGAGATGGAGCTGGAGGTGGAGCTGGGGGTGGAGCTGGGAGAGGGACTGGGGGTGGAGCTGGGGGTGGAGATGGGAGAGGGACTGGGGGTGGAGCTGGGAGAGGGACTGGGGGTGGAGCTGGAGGTGGAGCTGGGAGAGGAATTGGGGGCGGACCTGGAGGTGGAGCTGGGAGAGGGACTGGGGGCGGACCTGGAGGTGGAGCTGGGAGAGGGACTGGGGGTGGAGCTGGAGGTGGAGCTGGGAGAGGGACTGGGGGTGGAGCTGGAGGTGGAGCTGGGAGAGGGACTGGGGGTGGAGCTGGGGGTGGAGCTGGGAGAGGGACTGGGGGTGGAGCTGGAGGTGGAGCTGGGAGAGGGACTGGGGGTGGAGCTGGGAGAGGGACTGGGGGTGGAGCTGGGGGTGGAGCTGGGAGAGGGACTGGGGGTGGAGCTGGAGGTGGAGATGGGAGAGGGACTGGGAGTGGAGCTGGGAGAGGGACTGGGGGTGGAGCTGGGGGTGGAGCTGGGAGAGGGACTGGGGGTGGAGCTGGGAGAGGGACTGGGGGTGGAGCTGGGAGAGGGACTGGGGGTGGAGCTGGGAGAGGGACTGGGGGTGGAGCTGGGAGAGGGACTGGGGGTGGAGCTGGGAGAGGGACTGGGGGTGGAGCTGGGAGAGGGACTGGGGGTGGAGCTGGGAGAGGGACTGGGGGTGGAGCTGGGAGAGGGACTGGGGGTGGAGCTGGGAGAGGGACTGGGGGTGGAGCTGGGAGAGGGACTGGGGGTGGAGCTGGGAGAGGGACTGGGGGTGGAGCTGGGAGAGGGACTGGGGGTGGAGCTGGGAGAGGGACTGGGGGTGGAGCTGGGAGAGGGACTGGGGGTGGAGCTGGGAGAGGGACTGGGGGTGGAGCTGGAGGTGGAGCTGGGAGAGGGACTGGGGGTGGAGCTGGGAGAGGGACTGGGGGTGGAGCTGGAGGTGGAGCTGGGAGAGGGACTGGGGGCGGAGCTGGGGGCAGAGCTGGGAGAGGGACTGGGGGCGGAGCTGGAGGTGGAGCTGGGAGATGGAGTTGGGGATGGAGCTGGAGGTGGAGATGGGAGAGGGACTGGGGGTGGAGCTGGGAGAGGAATTGGGGGCGGACCTGGAGGTGGAGCTGGGAGAGGGACTGGGGGTGGAGCTGGGAGATGGAGTTGGGGATGGAGCTGGAGGTGGAGATGGGAGAGGGACTGGGGGCAGAGCTGGGAGAGGGACTGGGGGTGGAGCTGGAGGTGGAGCTGGGAGAGGAACTGGGGGTGGAGCTGGAGGTGGAGCTGGAGCTAGGCTATCTCCTTTTTTTTGGCTGCTGGTACCTGGAGTGGGGAAGAGAAAGGATTAAGTGACAATTATGCACACTCCCTTCTCTAAATACTGTCTCATTCATTATTCCTGTATGTTATACAACCAGGTGAGGAGGAGTGAATGCCTCCCCTCTATTCAGCCTCCTTGGTTGGTCACAACAAAGGTTTTTAAATTTCTTTTCCTTGTGGATGCCTTTCATGATTTAGGTTATCCATTTGGCTTTGTCCAGCAAACGCTAGCTGCGCCCTTGATATTAACACATTAGTTGGTGCTTGAAACAATGTAAGGCAGAGACCGATTAACTGAACAAACACTGGTGGTTTATTGGAACTAAGAACAAAGCACGAACACCATGTGTGCTTCTTCAATCACCTCCAGCTCTAGACTTACAGTTACCCAAGAAGCCCGCACTGTATAACGATTGGTCAATACAGTCACGTAGTCAGTTAACTACATTTTCTTAAAAGTACATAGCACTCCACCTTACCACAATGCCTTGTCCAAATCCCAAATGTATTTTTTATTATCTATGCAGTGAGCAACAAGGAGCCAATCATGAGGTTTTCTTGATCAAAGAAAGAACAAGTTTATTAGCTACTAAATCCGAGGGAAAAAATAATAAAAGAAGTGACATTACACACGCACAGGTATCAGAAGTAAGGAAAGTTTGAGTCCAAAATTTAAAAGAATATACAGTTAAGTCCTTTGCTTCTCCTTGAGGCATAGATTGTTGAACATTGCAGCCATTTTAAGTTAGCTGGTTCCTTTACAATCCTGGAGTTGAACTGAAGTCCATGTAACTGCATTTGCTGGAGACAATTTCCTTTTTTTTAAAATTCATAATCCGTCTCCCAGAAATCAATGAGTTTCTCCTGAGGTTCTGTCCTTTGGACATTCACTATCTCTTGTGGTGGATTTTTGTAGAGATAGGGCCTTCCTTAACTTAAGAGAGAAAGATTTTCCTTACTGCTCCATTAGCAGCTTCTCCAGATTCCTCTGCCTCTGCTTGGCAAACCCGATTCTTAAAATCTAGCTTGCTGTAACGGAATTCGATTACCATGTCTGCTGTAGTTATTGTTGCAGAACACGGGGTTTGAGTGTCTGCTGGTGGTGTATCCCGGCTGGCTGGTGGTTCCCCATTGTCTTTGACTTAGGTCCAGCATTTTGCATTTTTAATATCTTCCTTAGTGTTGGGTTTCGATGTGTCTCTCTCGCTTCTTCAAACTTCCTTGTGGGTTGGGGGGGTTGGGGAGTGATGGTCTTGTTTGCTTTTCTCACCTTGGAAGGTGGCCTCATTTTTTTAAAGCAGTTTGTGCATCTCATTTCAAATTACAGAGTTTCAGTTGAAGGTTTTTTAAAAAAAAATCATTTTTCAATAAATAAAGAGGTGTGACTTTATGACACTGCACATCTGACGACAGCAGTCTAGAGGCACACTCACTGGTTTACTGGGAGAGTCCTGTCTTGCAATCTGCACCTGCTTGGCCGCTGTCCACCCAGCAAGTCTGGCAGCCTCCTATTTGAAATGGGTGAGGATCCTAACGCCTGGAACTCCTCCTCTGGTCCCTCCTGTTGTGAGCGTTTTTCTCCTGCAGACAGACAGAAGGTTTAGGTGTCATCCCAATAGGCGCAGGGGCCTGTAACAGCTCCTGAGCTCTTCCCAGTAAGCATTTGACCCCCACTCTGCCCTGCAGCTGGAACAACATTGACAGCATGAAGTACCTGCTGCTGGGCACTGCATGCAATCCTCCTGTCTGACATCCCTCAGCATTCGCACAGTTACATTGCTTTTGATGCCCTCATGAGTGTCACTTTGCAGCATGTGCCACTTACCCTTGCAGAGCACAGCAGATTATTCATCCACTTCCTGCACTGGAACCATGTCCGGTTGTGGGCGCCACTGGCACTGACCTGGGCAGCTACCTCCATTCAGGCCACCTTGGGTCTAATGGGAAGACCCCCTGCCAACCCTGGGAAACGGGACCTCCCACCTTTCCAAGGCAGCCTGGAGGAGCACCTACATCGAGGTATCTCTGACCCTTGGGGCCACTCGTTGTCTGCCCTGAGACATATCCGGAGAGGGGTGGAAGGAAATATCAAAAGGTTTGGCTGCAGCCCTTGGCATGTGCTCAGAGACCCAGGCTGATGCTGATGGCTTGCACCTGGTGAGCCCTTTAAATATGGTGCCTGGAACTTTGAGCCCGTGAGGTAAGGGCAGGGCTGTCGACTTCCTGCCCATCCAGCTGCAGGATTCATGTGCTCCCCGCACGTGCGTTTCCGATGAGCTGGTCAGTAGCAGATCGCACATGGCCAGACATCCCACCTCCGAGCAGGGATCACTCTCACTTCCACTCCTACTTCTCAACTTAAACTCCAGGCCCGAAGGTTCTGCCCAGGGAGCAGAACCTCTCGCAGTTGTGGTACATCTCTGCATTTAAACGCGATGCCCACAAAGCTGGCAGTGCCCTGTACAGTGAGGAAGCCCACTGTGCTGCCAAAGCCACATACACACTCTGCTTTCTTTCCTCTGGTCAGAGAGAATGTTGCGTACTCCCCTCTCCTGATGTAAAGAGCGTCAGTCACCTCGCCCATACAGTGGGTGGCAAACTGCAAGATGTTACAGATGTCTCCTATTCTAGTCTGCAAGAGTACTGATGCAAACAAGTCCATTGCCGCGGACACCTTCACAACCCCTGGCAGCATTGACCTGGCCTTGTAGGAGGAAGCAGAGGAACGAGTATTTTGATTGGAAAATGGAGATGTCATATACACAGTTCTTGGCTTAGGTGGAGATAGATGAAATGCTCCCTGAAGACCACGGGTAGATAAGGCCTCCTAATGAGAGCTTTTCACCCCATACCCAACCCGCCTCCCCTACCCCCCACCTCCACCCCACCCCCCCACCCCCACCCCCATCCCCCCCCCCCCCCCCCACCCCACCCCCACTCCTCACTCTTCCAGCAGATTGTCGTCCTCTGTGTTGCCTCTGCTCAATCTCCCTGCAATCCCACAGGCCAAGTGAGACGGTAACTCCAGCACACATGACTGGGAGCAAGGGAGAACCAAGGCCTTCCCTACATGCAGCATCGCTCTCTGCCAACTTCGCCAACTTTACATTGCTCGAGAAAACCCTCAGCGCTTCCACAAGCTCAGAGTCAACAGGAATCAGTCAACAGCTGATCTGAAAGTGATTGACGATCCCTTTAAATATTGAGCAGTGCTCCCTGATGCTGTATGATCAGCTGTGCAAGGTTAAGAGAGGGCAGGAGCTGGAAGGGCAAGATTGAAAATGGCAGTGCTGCTATCAGATCAGCGTTACACACTGACTAACATCACGACTTGCCTACTCTGCATACTCCTGGTACATACTCCAAACATCCTCATTAACCCCCTCAGCAAAATGGCATCTAGCACTTTAGGAGCAAGTGCTACTATTCTCCAACCAAAATAGCATCTGTAAATTGTGTTGTTCTCTCTTGTCTCTCTGTGTTTTTTTCCCTTTCTCTCCCTGATCCCCCAGTTCTCACGTATTTCCCGGCATTTTTGTTGCCTCTGATGCTGTCATCCTTCTGAGCAGGAACAAAGTGGTGTAGTTCAAATAGCAGGGAGACTAGCAGAGCCCAGGTAACACAGTCTGATTTCTCCCAGTCACCAGCAGCTGTGCCTGGGAGGATCGATCGCCCATTCGGGTAGAAAGTGAGGGGCTTGGGAACCCAAACAGTAGCTATCCTACCCAAAGTGTGGGCCTTGCAAATGATTCATCCTGCCTCCTTCCTCAATTTTCCAGCTCTTCCTATTATGCATGAATGCTTCTCCACAATCCCCATTTCTCAGAGGCGTACACTATTTAAGTGAGGAAGGCTGTTTGCACCATTCTGGTACAACAAAGGCATCCCCTTCAAAAATAGAAACTAAAATGTCAACTCCCCTATCTTTTTCCCACCTAGAATTCTGATCTGAAAAGTCTACTTATGTACTCCCCTCCATCCCCTTCTGAGTTTATCCCTCTCCTGACTCAGACTATTTGTTCACTTGACTTTGAGCCTCATGCCCTACCTCCTATCTCTGTAGTGCATCCTGCATCCTTCTTGTTCACCATTTTGCCAGTCCCAGCACACCCTCTATTTTGAATTGATCAGAATATTTTAGAGGGAGTGGGACCAACAAGCGCTGCCGCAAGTGTGAGTGAGCTGCCAGTAAATGGGATGGCGATGAAGTAGGGGACCATGGGAAAAGACAATGGGTGGAATCATCCTGGGCTTGCACTAACTGCGATAGTGGGTGGGAAAAAGAACGTTTTAATCGCCAGCCGCAATGGTTGCTTTTCACGCTGTATAGTCCCAATCCTACCTCATTAATCATGCATTCCCGGGAAGCACGCTGTTTTGATGGTGGGCGGGCTCTCACTTGCCCACCACGCCATCACCTCACCACTTCCTCACGCCGGGCGCCATATTTAAAGTGCAGCCGCACGCTCACCCCTCAGTGCTTCCAGCCCAGGACCGCTGCACAGAAGACATGGCCCCGAAAGTCAAAAAGACTGCAGCCTCCCAATTCCCTGGACTCCCTTATGGAGGCCCAATGTGATGACCTCACCCGTGCTCTGGTCACTGGAGATCCAGTGATCTCACCGCTCTGGCTTGGTGGGCGGTGGCGGTGATGATCAGTGTCAATGCTACACAGAAGAGGTTGGCCATGCAATGCAGAAAGAGGGTGAATGATCTCGTCCATGCTACCAGGAGAAATGCTTCCTCAGCCCTCACTATCTTGAGGTCAGTTGCACAGATCAACTTATGCCCCCCCTCCCCCCCCAACACACACACACACACCCTCGGATACCAACACCCCCCCCACCCCCCGTCTTATCCAGTACAGACCTTGCCCTGCAGCCTCTTCCCTTGCCTGAGGCCTTTTCTCCCCCTTCCCCAGTACCAGCCCAAGCCCTGCAGCCATTGAAAAGCCAGCCCCACCTTATGGCTGGTGTGGTAGGTAGAGACCTGCCCATGAGTTCCCTGAAAGTGAGGTGGTGCTGGCTGCCCTATTTGCCACATTGTCTGCTCACACTGCCCAGCACGCCCGCTACCAATGGGCACAGAAAATTCCGCCTAATGATTTTCAATAGGGAGACAATTAAACCAAAATATTTTTCAGCACCAGATCCAGATGTTGGGCAGTGCAGAGATGGTGAGCGGGGATGAGGAATAGGATAGACATAAGAAGCAGAATAGGGAGTAAGAGAATTTAATTATAATCGAGCTTTAAATATGAAAAAGTTGATAAAAATCTAATAAAACCCTCCATACTTGTGAAAAGTAAATTGCAGATGTGTCTCAAAGGAGATTCCTAATGGCCAGAGCTTGAAACCAGAAGAACTTGCATTTATATAGAACTTTTCATGGCCTCAGGACATCCCACAATATTGTAAAGGCAGCAAAGTATTTCAAAATAGAGTCACTACTGTAATGTGGAGCCGCAGTAGCTAATTTGAGCACAGCAAGATCCCAGAAGGAGTGGTGTGATAAATGATTGGATAGTATGTTTCAGTGGTGCTGGTTGAGGGATAAACATGGGCCAGGACACTGGGAGAACTCTTCCTCTGTCCTTCTTTGAATAGTGCCATGGGATCTTTTACATACACCTGAGACGGCAGACAATGCCTTGGTTTAAAATCTCATCTAAAACATGCACCTCCAATAGTACTGGACTGAGGTGAGCCTAGAACATGGATTCAAGTGTCAGGGGTGGAATTTGAACCCACAACCCTCTGACGCAAAGGTGAGACATGAGAAACAAAATTGTATCATAAGTTGTTAGGAAAATATGGTAAAAAGTCATGACAAAATGAAGTAAGATTTATGAATAGGAGGGACACCATATACAAAACGTTTTCCATATGCACATGTTATAGGTACCAAAAATTAACTTCTCTAATTTTCCTGGCCACTTTGCACTTCTCCATGACAGCAATAAAGAATTCCAAAATTTATCTTGTAGAATATGAAATATGCCTTGTTGTGACATTATTCCGTTTACAGTTATAGTTGAGTCATTTTACACAAAATATATTTTAATTCTAATGTCAACGTATATCGTTGCATCTTTAACAATAAAGTCATTTGCTTGAATAATTACTAAAATATTATTTTAGACCAATCACGTCCTTTTGCAACCTCTTGATGTGAGATGGGTGTTGCACCATCTATGTTGGTAATAGATTCAACGTGCTGTTGTCATTGTCAGTACGTGATCAGAGGTTCCTGCAGTCAGCAGAGTATTTGAAGATGAAAACTGACAACTAAAGATAAAAGGCATCTCACACTGTGGAAAGAAAGAAAAAGAATGATAATTAACCTTCAAGGAGGAAAGTTCACTGGTCAGATCTGAGTGTCAACATGTTTAGAAACAGATCTGTTCTGTTCACTTCTCCTGATTTAAGGTTCACTTAATTTGGTGACAGTGGGGAAGGAGAATGAGAATTATCAATACTGGTGATTCCCTCATAATAACCTCAAATTAAGATACAGATTACATTTGAAATGGTTTCCCTAAAATGTATTTGTAATCAGGTTAAACTGACCTTTGAATATCTAGGTAGGGGAACTGCTCATATCAAATGGATACAACAAATATTTCAGGATGTATTACCCTAAGGATCTTTTTACATTTTCCATCTTCACAATCCCACACACGAACCTAGGAGAATGGATGAGAATGAGTCACCTCGCAGACTATGGAAGACAAGGATTCCAATTTCAATGAATCCCTTCACATTCACCGTTTCATCTCCTGCTGCTGTCACCAGTAGAATTGCATCCAGAGAGAATGAGAGAGCCGACACCTTGCCAGTGTGCTCCGTCAGGAGAAAGATCAGGTGCCCGTTCCTCGAATCCCACACACGTACAGTCTTGTCCCAGGAGCCTGAAGCCTATGAAACAATCAGAAGAATTTACATCCGGCAGAACTGGGGTTTTGGGTACTAAGTTGTTAGTCCATACATCTCAAATCTTTTACAGGAGTTTGCATTTTGATTTTCTAATTCCCCCTCCTGATTGGGACACTGGCTCAATGTGGATTGGTGACACAAGTAACTTCGGTGTGTTGCCCAATAGATCTTCGTTCATTTTTGAGTATTTCATATATCTCCTGTTTGGACTGCTTTCTGATAACATGTTTTCGTTTTGGAGCAGTTTTCAGTTTGAAAAGCGCTACGAACCTCAAACTCAATTTTCGGTGTAACATGGTTGGTAAATTATTACCGTGCATGTGTTAAGAAACATTCCAAAATTCAGTTTATTTCCCAGTTAATAGGTGGCAGCATTACCATGTGATGTAATTTCATTTCTTGAACATTGTGTATCATTTTCATTGATATTGCCAATTCCATGAACTTGGTTGAATCTACAGTGCGTATTATTAGGAAAAATCAGGAGAAAGTAAAGATCAGTGGTCAGGGTGTAGTTTTTTTTAATTGCCACGAGGTTGCAACACTCGAGCAGTCCATGTGTTGGAGAGAATGGAGTTCTTACATGGGCTTGAATTGAAGATCAATCCCAATCAGGAGAGGCCAATTCCTCTATGTGCAGCTGTAACACAGGAAAAAACTAAGGGTCTCTTTGAGGATTTGAAATTGAAGGAGGGTGAAACAGGTTCAGATGAATCTTTTAAAGCAAGTTCAGTCTGGTTTGAACGTTTCAAGAGGAGGAAGAATTTACATAGCCTAAAGCTTACTGATGAAGGACCAACTGGTGGCTCAAGCACTACAGATGCATAGCCTCAAACTTTAAAGGCTATTATTGAGCAGGGAGGTTATGTATCCTGTTGGGTCTTCAATGTTGGTGAGTCAGGTCTCGACTGGAAAAAAACGGCCCAACAGAATGTTCATTTCTCCAGAATAAGTGCATGCTCCAGGATTTAAGGGTCCAATGCTGAGGGAGATTTTAGCTTGAAAACTATGTTTGTGTACCATAGTGAAATCCAAAGGCTCCAAAGGGATAGGTTAAGGCTTCTCTTCCTGTTGTACGGTGTTCTAACAAGAAAGCATGGGTAACTAGGAAGGTTTTTGAAGATTGGTTTAATTTTTACTTCTGCCCCGCTGTTGAAAATTATTGCAAACGTAAGAAAATTGCCCACAAAGCATAGTTGCTTCCAGACAATGGCCAGGATTTTCCAGCCCTGTCATGGAGGACCTGCCCCGGGAGTTTTGGCAGCCCAGCCAAAAGTCCATTGGCTTTCAATGTGATTGGACAATCCCGGTGGAGGGCGGGGTTGGAAAATCCTGCCCAATGTCTTGGGTTATCCCGTAAACTTGGATGATTTGTCTGATAACATTAAGATTGAATATCTCCCAAAGAATATCACAGTTTTAATCCAGCCTATGGCTCAAGCTGTAATCAATTCATTTAAGGCATGTCACCCAAGGAAGACATTAGCCCAATTGATATGTGAAACTGATGGAGAGGAGAAGTCAACAGCTCTTGGGCGGGCCCAACACAATCTCCGGCAGGAGTGGGGGGAGTCGATCCCTGCCGGAGAAGCGGACCCCGCCGCCATTTTATGTGGGCGGGCCAATTAAGGCCCACCCAGCGTGATGTCCGACGAGAAGCGCTATGCGCGCCCTGTGTGGGTGGAGGGGGATTCCCCAAAAGCAAGAGTGCGCTCTTTCGCGCTTGCACAAGGAAGAGCACACATCTCCCTGAGGCTAAGTGCTGCCTCAGGGAGGTCGCTTACACTTTTAAAAAGGTTAAAAATAGAAAAAGAAATCCCTAACATGTCCCCCTCATGTGACAATGTGCCACTGGATGAGGTTTCATGTATTTTCTATTAGCCGCCGGGCCTCCTGGCCTGACCGTCAACCTTAAGGTTGGACGGGCAGGTCCTTTAATTGTTTAAATGGTCCTGTCAATGGCTTCAATTGGCCATGGACAGGTCAGCGGGCGCACAGCTGATTTTGTTGTGGGCCCCACCCCCTGCTCGCCAACGGCAAAATTCTGCCCCTCGAGTTTTGGTAAAATTTCAACATTATGCATGCCATTGAGCACATTGGTGAGCTTTGGGATGAAGTCCAACAATAACATTAAATGCAGTTTGGCACAATATTTAGCCAGAATCTGTGGATGATTTTCATGGGTTTACCCCTAGTGAAACATAGCTGAGATTGTTAACATCTCAAGTATAATGTGAGTTTTGATGAAGTTGATCCGGGCAATGTAGAGGAGTTGTTGGAATCCCACAATAAAGCTTTTTCAGATGAAGATCTGATGGAGTTGGAGAAGATGAAAACAAGTTTTAGGTAAGATGATGATGATAAAGACAATGAAGAAACAGACACAACTTGTCCAATTACAATGAAGCAATTAAGTAAGTGATGAGATGCAGTCTATCGTTCAAGATATGGACCCCGTGGTCAATCACAGCTCCAGTATTTGCTGTACCTTGGATAATCCATTGAATGTTCAGAGCAATCTACAGAAAACAGAAGTTTGCAAAAAAGACTAGAATAGACCAGTTTTTCAAAAAAAGCTAACCATTAACTTCAACCACCAACCATTCTGCCTCAGCTCCCCCTCCATCAGCTCCTTCAGTTACTGCTATGGAGTCAGAGAGCAATCTACAGACTCACTCAACTAATCTTCCATCTCTATCATATTTTAAATACCAATAGAATCAATTTTCATTACATTTTGTTACTTATGTATTTCTGCATTTAGTTACCACATATAAATATATTTTTGATCTAAAAATTACAGATCAGGAATGTATTACATGTTTTCTTATGGGAAAATTATTTTGTTTAGTGTGCTCATTTAGCACATCTTTTCTTGGGAACACATTAGCCACATTAAACGAGGGATAGCTGTAATTGTTAATCCATAGATGTCAAATTGTCTGTTGTTTTGTATTTTCTTTTTTAATTTCCTCTCCTGAAGGCACTGGCTCAATGTGGATTCAGTAACTCCAGTGTGTTACCCAATAAATCGAAGTTGTAAATCTGTGTGGAGAGTGCATTGGACCATTCTAACTGAGCCTGATCTCATTTCCGCCTGGCATACACTTTCCGACATTAGATATTAAACGTAGGAGCCAAACTGACTGCCTTCCTTCATTAGCCCAATAGAGCTGAGGAAAATTATAGAGCTCACACTTTCAGCCTGGCTAAGATCAGGTAGCTTAGCTTAGACCAGAGAACCAGGCGTGGATCTTGTGACGATTTTGACAGCCAACTTTCCGCTTTTGGTGGCGTTATCCCTCTGAAAATGACTGTAATTTCAGGATGAAGCGAAAGCACAGATTAACACAGAAAGTTGTGGACTGTTATTCATTCTACCACTACAGGCTAAGCTGACCTTTGCCCCTCCCCTCCCACCACCCCCTTGCCAGAGGCAGCAATCAGTGAAATCAATTTCCCCTTTTCTGCTCTCATGTCACTTTGAGAAAGCCCATAAAATGTTAAGCCCTATTCAATCGGGTATAACTGGGTTTTTAACAGTAACTTGAGTAATTATAATTGAAGAACAACCAATATGGTCCGAAAAAAATATCTTTATATTTGTGGAATGTTCTGAAGTGTCTCCATTACCAGATTTTCTAAACTAAATTTTTTCAAGTACTGATTTTTTTAAGATGTTGTTTTGGTGATATTTTAGCTTCTACCATCAACTCATTTGAACATCCCAATCTTTATGTTGCTCTATTTAAAAGTTAAGTGATTTGATTTTACTGCTTTTCACTTCCTGATTGGCCATCTGTGAGAATTCTTTAATGTCATTGCCCTCTTAGACAGCATGATGACATCATTGCAGCTCCACGCTGGGACTCTCCTTCGGATAACCCTACAATCCAATGCACAGTGAGAGAGGCAAAATTCTCATCACAGAGTCCTCAGAAAGGCTTTCCTTAAGGTCAGTAGCGAACACCTTTGCTTTGGCACTGACCACAAAATTGAGGCCCTAGTCCACATGCCTCAGCATCACACCACAAAAGTGGATAGAGCCACTGAGCCAGTGAAGGTGCCTATGGTCATTTCCATGTTCCATGTTTCTACTCCCTTTCACCATTCAGCTTACCAGCATTCCAAATGCAGAAAATGCTACACAGCTCACATTGCCTGTGTGACCAAGCAAAGTTAATTTTCGATTTACTCCTCGTAACCTCCAAACTTTCACTGTACAATCCCAGGATCCAGTGGCCTATTCAAGGAGAACAAATGCTTATTCAAAAGAATCTCTAAGATCCAATACTGGAAAAAAAACGCTTGGCTGGTTTTACAAGAACAACTATAATTAGCAACCAGGCAGTTTGAAAATATACTTCCTACCAAAGGAGCTTCAATACTTTCCTCAAAAATATTAGTATTTCAGATGCATTAACACTTTTCACACTTCAATGCATTGAATTGTATCGTTCTCATATTTCAATATCCTTCCTTTTGTCTCCTGCCAGTTCTCTACCCTAGATGTGGTTCCTGAGGTTCAGTCACCCTCCATTACCTCACCCTTTCTTCATGGATGGGCAAAGACAGTGAGTGTTGCTTGGCCCTTTGATTGGGGTGAATTAAAGCCAAGCACAATTCTGTCCATATCTGAAATCCTCACACTTTCCAGCTGTGATCAGTGGAGAACATTGACATGTGGGAAATCTGACTCTGTAGCCAATGGCTCCAAGTCCATTAATTAAACCTTCACTCCTCTGTCCATTTTTAAACACTTTGGAACTCATCTGCTTGATGAAGCTTTCACACTCCTTTCCTAAATCCTGCATCATGGTTCATTATCCACTTCATTCTTTTTATCTATTTCTAATCTTTTTCCACCTACCAACACTTTTTAAAATGCCTTTTCTTTGATGGGATGTGAGCATTGCTGGTAAAGCCAGCATTTATTGCCCATTCCTAATTGTCCTTGAGAGGGGGACGGTAAGGAGCCTTCTCGAACCATTGCAGACCGTGTGGTTAGGAAGAGAGTTGCAGGATTATGATCCAGCGGCAGTGAAGGAACGGCAATATATTTCCAAGTCAGGATAATGTGTTACTTGGAGGGAAACTTACAGGTGGTGTGTTTCCATGTGCCTGCTGCACTTCTTTTTCCAGGTGGTAAAGACCATGGGTTTGGAAGGTGCTGTCAAAGGAGCCCTGGTGAGATGTTGCACTACGTCTTGAAGATGGTATACATTGCTGCCAGTGTGCGTTGATGACGGAGGAAGTGAATGTTTAAGGTGGGGTGCCCAATCAAGTGGGCTGCTTCGTCCTGGATGGTGTCATGCTCCTTGAGAGTTGTTGGAGCTGCACTCATCCAGGCAAGTGGGGTGCATTTTTTCATACTCCGGGCCAGTGCCTTGTAGATGGTGGACAGGCTTTGGGGAATCAGGAGGTGAGCTACTCGCTACAGAATTCCCAGCTTCTTAGCTGCTCTTATAGCCACAGTATTTATGTGGCTGCGACTTTTTGGAACTTCTCCCATGTTAAAGGTGCTATATAAATGTAAGTACGTTAGGTGAATTGGGGATAATTGGAGATACAGTATACAAGTTTAATTGTGAAGAAAACCAGGTTACCAAATATTCTCCATGGGATGAAAAGGCGCAGGTTTTGATGACATTCTGATGTCCAGAAAGAATCTTCATGATGAAGCCTGTCTAGTTAAATAAAAAGATGACTTTCAATGGCTTGGAGTTAGCTGTACATTGACCACTACAGGGACAGTGAAATAATGAGGCTCCATATACATAAAATGGGAATAAGGCTAAGTTGTATTTTCTGAATAAAGCAAATTGTAGAAACCTGGCCACTGTTTTTCACTGACACCCTGTTGGTCTGGACCAGTTTCAAACCCCATCATCTTCCTGCAGAAAAGGTGCTTGGAACATAGGAGGAGGAGTAGGCCATTCGGCCCTTCGAGCTTGCTCCGCCATTCAAAAAGATCATGGCTGATCTGGTTTGTGCCTCAACTCCACTTTGCCGTTTGCCCCCACACACATCCCCACCACCCCCACCACCCCCACCCCACCTACCCCCCACCCCCAATAACCTTGACTGGGGAAGAGGGATCTTATGGGGAGTGAAAACAAAGGGATATATCAACATAATGTTTTATTATAGTGGAAACAGAGTATATCCTATGAGTAGACAGCATGTACTGTTTATCAGGCAGACAGAAGGACGACAGTATTGATTTCTTAGTCGCTCGGTTTGGAACCTGTTCAGTGTAATAATTAATTTCTGTGCTTCCCAAACATCACACTAACCAATTGAAAGCAAGTATATGTTCACCATATGCAAATACAATTGAACCATTGTCACTACATTTTTATCATTCAGAAGAATAACTGCCATATCTACATTGTCACTGGGCAATTTCAAGCATTTTGAAATTCATTGCAGTAATTAACAAACAGCAAGGCTTTATTCCATTTTTGTTCTAAAGCAACTTTTTATTTCATATTAAACAATGAATATTTCCATAAGTGGTAGGCGCTCATCTCTAATTGGTGATGACTAGCACTGTAAAATGACCGATGATGGAATCTGGCTTAACTGGATGCTTAAAGCCAAAATAATGTCATTCAGTCATATACATGTTTTGCCAATAATTCCTGTTATTCCTACTACCCAAATTCACAAAGACATTTTTTCATCACAGTTTACTGTACAGGTTATGTGGTAAACAGCTTCATATTAAGACTTAACAGTCACATGTGTTACTACTCAAATAAGTAAATATTAGACAGAATGTTATTTAATCATTAATGTATTTAGAGTAATAAAAGGCTTTAGTTTATGTCCTGGACAATACTGTAAGTCCTGAAGTCTCATGTCTTATGCTTGGCTACCCAAAATGTTGAAAAACTTTACCTTATTTTTCAACTCCTGCTACATTTTAAGATTTTTTAAAAATTTAACTTTTAATTGAAAGACACATTTTCAACCAGGCGACCGGCATCTGGAAAGAAAGCAGATGGCCTGAGTTCTGATTGGTAGCATTAAGAATACTGGGTCGTGCACAAACCAGGAAGTGACAGGAACAGCCTTGATGGTAGGGCGGGGAGGAAGGGATGGGGAGGAGGGGGCTGAGATGTGACAGGACAATACAAGAATACAATGATGCATAATCTCAGTAAAAAGCCTACAGCTAACCTTTGAATTCCACAGAATAGCTGTGCAGTCCCAGCCTCCAGATGCGATCAGCTTCGAATTATGGGAGAAGGATACAGTCTCCACACTCTTAGTGTGTCCTAACAATCACAACAACACAGTTTGTTCAACCACGTTACAGAACAGTGTTAAGACAACACTAAGACAAGATCAATGAGATGGGGCTCTGTGGTGTGAAGTAGGACAGGTGAGAATCTGCTTTCACACAAAGTAAAACTGAATGCTGAGGCTAAAATTCATCGGCTAAAACACTAATCAGTGAATATTAATTAACATACTCTTATCAGCAAATTCTGGATATCTGGATTTTCCCTCATTTTGTGTTCACAAGCAACATCTCTGATGAAAGATTCAGCGAATGTATTTGCAGGAGAATGTTAAAATTGTTTCTAGGGAATAATTTTCTTCCTTTATCCATAACCATTCTCTGATGAATCTGACAACATCACGGGAAAAGAAACATACTTCATGAAAGATTTTGTACTTAGCACCTAAATTGTGCATGAAACTGTTGTGTTGCCTTCAAGATTCAGAGCAGATTTACCAAATGATTGCACAGATGAGGAGCTTCAGTGATGTGGAGGGTCTTGAAAACATTGAATTGGTCTTGCAGCAGAATGTTTAAGAGGAGGTTGAATAAAGATGTTCAAAATAATGAAGAGTCTTGAAGTCAGGACGAATTGTTTCTACCAATGGATGGGTCTCTGACCAGGGGACAAAGGGTTAAGATAATTGACCAAAGCACCAGAGAGGAGATTAAAATGTATTTAATGAATTGGAATTAATTGTATAAATCTTTTACATGGCTGGCACAAGAACAATGGACCAAATGCAAGGTTCTGTGATTCTTTCATCAAATTCATCCAAAAGAAAAGATTTAATACTAAATTCCACAATATCCATTGTCCCGTGGAAAAGGTGCTTGAGAGCTAATCATATTTTACCTAAGTCTAAGAATTCACCGGGGGCAGAATTTTCCCCTTCTGTCAGCGGAGCAAATCCCGGTTATGGGCCAAGTGCTGGTAAATGGGATTAGGCAGGTAGGTCAGGTGTTTCTCATGTGTCGGTGCAGGCTCGATGGGCCGAAGGGCCTCTTCTGCACTGTGAGATTCTGTGATTCTGTGTGGTGGGTGGAGCACTAAATGTGCCATGTTTGAAAAAGTCAGTTTCCCACCGACGGGAAATTAGCTTGGAATTTCGTTCTCCCAAATTTGATGGCAGGTTAAAGGTGGGTTGAGTTTCCTGCTGATCTATGTCAGGAACCACGTTTGCATCTCATGTAAGCTCATTAAAAGGCCAACTCACTGCAAATACATTCCACCTGCAAATTAAGTGCCCTGCCAGTGGATAATTAGAAAGGCCTGTTTCCCAACTGTATAGAAGCACTCCTGGCAACTTTCAGTTGATCAACAACTTAAGAGTTCAGTAGATACTGCTTTTACCTAGCTTTAAGAGTGTTGCTGTGAGATTTTGGGTCCTTGTATCACAAGCTGTGCCAAGGTTGGGCACGGGAGGCACTACAAGTGGGTGGGAGGAGATGGAGGCAGGACTCGGGTAGAGGGTGGAACACGGGAGGGGAGGGTGAAATCAAAAGTAGGATTGTGGGGGATGGGGAACATTGGAGGGGATGGAGGGCGGCCAAGGCAGGACTGTGTGGGGTAGGGGGCATTCAAAATGGGAGGGGAGGGGGAAGAGGGGATGGGGGAGAGTGAAGCAGGTTGTGGGGATTCAAAACAAGAGTTGGGGGGTAGGCTGAGGCAGGAATATGGGGAGGTCAAGGAATAGAGTGGAGTAGTGAAAGACTGTCCTGGGTCAAGAGTTATCAGACTGTCCAAGGAAGAGTCCGAGGCTGTCCTGGGGGTGAGGCCATGCTGTCGGGGTATATTGAAGGGACTGTCCTGGGGTTGTGGAGGCCATGTCAGAGCTCATGCCTTGGTCCTGATCTTGGGCAGGGGAAGACCTCTCTGGGCAGTGATGGTCATGCACAGTATGGTGTACAGGACATGGTCAGTTACCTAAGGAATTTGGTCCTGGGGGGTTAGAGTCATGGTATTGTGAGGCAGAGGGTACACTAAAGTTCAGGGGAGGCATCTGCATCCTGTAAGTTGATAGCTGAAAAGTCATGGGGGGGCATTGGATGGTCTCATTGGTGAGGGGTCCCAGAGAGTGCATGTGGCCTCATGAAGGGGAGGGGCCAAGTCAACAAAGGGCATGGGGACATCAGCATTAAAGGATTTGCGGGGGAGAGAAGAGGAATATCTGCATGGATAATGATAGTTTCAAGGGTAATAGGCAGAGACTGAATAGTGATTGGAGGAAGGGGAATTTGGAGGCAGTGAGGAAAGAGGAGGATGGGAGGAACTTGGTGGGCGATGGGGAGGTTGGCTGGTCTCCCAGATGAAGGTCAGTAGCACCATTTTCAAGCTCACTTTACAATGGTGCACATCGACAGACAAGCTAGAAAAAAAGTCAGTCAAGAAGGGGTCTCAGGGCGTGTGGGAGGAGTTCAGCACAGCAAATCTTGGCTGATTGAAGGGGCTCCCTATAACTGTCCTGCTAAAACCGTGGAAAGCATAGCTCAGCTGAGTGCTGGACTCGAGGGTCAAAGGCCACAATCAGCGAGCTTGGCTCCTTCACTCATGTCGCACACTCATGCGACGATCCATTAAGTTTAGGTGCTACAGTGCAAATGGTCTTAATTGGCATCTGATCCTTACTGAGGCGTGTCAGAGTGGATGCAGGGCCAAAGGAACCAATGGCCACATCTGCTGCACAGAGGCAACAGGGACCCTACAAGCCTCCATGTTCCCAGTTCACTGATCATGGCATTTAAGGCACCATGCTTGCAGTCAAGACTGGGTGTCCATAGTTATTGTCAAGACCACTGGAGGACATCCAACACAAGGCTGACTGTGGCTCTTCTGACCCTAGTTAAGACCCTTGTTGTGAATGCACAGTCATGACTGAGGGAAATGCTCCAGGCACCTGTCGTCCAGGATGATATCGCCTTGCAAGGGGTTACCTTGGTATGCGATGTGCGGACTGAGGGAAAGTCAAGGGCTGGAGGCTGCATTCTTGCCTTGTATATGGGGGGAGAGCATCATTCTACAGGAACTACCACTGGTTGCTGAATTGTATCCATTCACAGATACAAGAGGGAGTGGAGAATGCAGGCTGTAGGTAATGCTGCCTACTTGATAGCTTTGATTAGAAGGCAAGTTGACGACTGGCAAAGCTCAGGGAAGACTGTTATCCTGAGAACAATAGCCAGCTTCCTGGGCCCCAGGGAGACCCCGGTGACATTGATGAGGGGCCAAATTCACAAAGGCGTATGGCGCAACCAAGGGTCTACAGAAGATGCAGCTCATACATGGAGATGAGTGAAAGACACTGTCACAGACGCCTTCGCTTTTCTAGGGATGCGGTAGCTCATATTTGCCACATTCTCCGTGGGGAACTCATGCCACATGGACTTGGAGGGCATCCAATCCTGGTTGCGCTGAATGTTACCGCTGCACTGAACTTATTGCCTGCAGATCCTTCCAGGGGTCCACTGGTGATCTTTGCAGAATCTCACAATCGGCGACACACAGATGCAGGGAGATGACAGATGCCTTTTCAATAAAGCTCACCATTATATGTAGTTCCACATGGATGAAGCAAGCCAGGCTGCCAGAGCTCTGGGATTCGCTGCGATCTCAGGCTTCCTGCAAGTGCAGGGCACTATTGCCTGCACACATGTGGCCTTGAGAGCTCCCTGGCAGCAGCCTGTGAGATTCATTAATAGAAAAGGATTTAATTCTCTGAATGTCCGGCTAATTTGTGACCACAGAAAGCAGATCCAGCATGTTTGTGCCAGGTACCCAAGGACCTCACACAACTCGTCCATTTTGAGTCACTCCCAGGTGCCAGCGATATTTGAGGGAGCTTGGCGCTTAGATGGTTGGCTTCTTGGTGATAAGGGAAACCTCTTAAAGATGTAGCTAATGACGCCCATTTGATGTCTACAGAGTGCATCTGAGGAGAGATACAACGTTGCACATTCAGCCACAAGGTCCTAATAGAACAAACTACTGGCCTCTTAAAGATGCGTTTCAGATGTTTGGACAACTCGGGCAGGACTGTCCAACGCTCACCACAGAGAGTGTCCCGCATCATTGCTTACTGCACACTGCACAACCTGGCACTGCAAAGGAGGGTTGTGTTGCCGCAGGAGACATGGAAGAGCTAGACACCTCCTCGGATGAGGAAGACGTTGAAGGGGATGAACCTGAAGAGATCAAGGATTCAGACAAGCCACATGAGGATGCCATTGCGCGGGCACAACGTGGCAGACCTGCCCGTGAGAACCTCATAGCTACTAGTTCCAGGAAGAATAAGGTGAAGACAAGTTATTATGAGGGCAGTTCTCTTCATGCTTCAATGCAGGGGACACAACAACGTCTTCGTTGTCATCTTCAACATGTCACGAAAGGTCATCAACCTCACAATGATCACTGAGGAAGCCTAAGTCATCTTCACCCTAATGTTGGGGTCATCCTTGGAAGCTGCAGTAGCCTAGGGAGCAATGGGCTGCTGAGGAAGGTGCTTAGAACTCCACTAGTGAACATCCTTAAGGTGCAGTCCTTTCAACCATGGTGGCAACAAATCAGAGGCCATGGCATCCTTCAAGAGGCAGAATCGCCATTGCTCACAGAGATGCACTCATCCCAGTATGATAACAGCTTAGCAAAGCAGCTCTAAGACCAAAAGAAATGTCAACGGTTACCGCTTTACCAAGAGGGAGCTACATCCGGACAGTACCATCTCTCCAAACGCCAACTCTCATGCATGATTAATGCAGAGCCCATATCTTGATACTGAACCCCAGGATGCCATCAGACATCAGGACACACAACCACATGCACCCAAAGCTGGGAGTTATGTTAGCATTGTCCTCATTTAGAGTGGCTCAGCAGGACCATCGTGTGATTATTGACAAACACTCACTACCCTGCATTCGTCAGCACCATGCCAAGTTTACGTTCTGCATTAAGATAAAAGCAAAATACTTCATATGCTGGAAATCTGAAACAAAAGCAGAAAATGCCCAAAAAACTCAGCAGGTCTAGCAGCATTGGTGGAGAGAGAAACAGAGTTAACGTTTCCAGTCTGTATGACTCTCCTTCAGAGCATTTTCTGTTTTTGTTATGTCCTGCATTGCCTTGGCATCTGGGAGAGACGTGGCCCAGTCAGATTTGACACAGCGGTCAATGATAACTTATTCCTTTCATTGATACTGCTGAGAACTCAGGAGATGTGCTGGAGCATTGCTTTCATACCATTACCGGTCCTTGATATTGTCTGTCTATTGACCCTAAGTCAATGAGTGCACAATCATGCAAAGAATTCCATATTGATTTGCATTCTCTGACTTCACACAGAGATCCCATGAAGGACCGCTAGGCAGGAGCAAACTATGATCCTCACAAGTACGTAGAAAGGTTCATCAAGGCGAACAAACACCTCTGACAACACACACTCATTCTCGTCTGGCAGACATTTCAAATGTCACTGAGTGGAACCAACTTCCATCGCTCAGCATCGTGCAGAGAGAGAATGGGGACTAATAAAGGAATAATGTTCAACCTTAAATGAGGAGACAAAGTGACACTGCAGGGAGGCATGAAAGGCTATGATGCTCAACGATGGATACTACTTTCAGCAAAACCTCATAGTCATAAAATAAATGCCCTTACAAGGTGCACTTGGGTGGAAAGACTCCAACATTGGTCGCAATAAATACTTATACCATCCACAAACTGCAGACTTCAGTGCAATAGCATCAGGATAATCACTATCCTTGATGAACAATTCTCATGAGGTCACACATTGTCTGCCTAAGATGCAAGGGTCACATGTGTCTTGTCCAGCCATCATTTTCATATAGGAAGTGTCTTTGTTCATGTTGCAGAGGTGCAATTAAAGGCTATTCGCTGTCATGAGATTGTGAGACTTAATGGAATTGAGGGACAAGGTGGGAGATAATTGGGGGTGGGGGTGGGTTCAATTTGTACCATTGAATGAAAGTGGGACCTTGCACCACATTGATTAGCCAATCAATACCTGAGACTTGGAGAAGGATAAATGCAAAATATATTTATAATAGTGCAGATTATGTACAGTGAATTAACACCTGTGCCACTATTGAGCATTCAACACTTCTTAACTTTCCTAACTCTACTGCTACGTGGTGCAACCCTGACATCTACAGAAGAGGTGGAGGCAGGCGGCTGACTACTATGTCCTGTTGTCTGAGGTATCTTTGGTGGGCATCCCCTGGAGGCCTGAGGCCTGCATTGCCCCAGCCTGCTAAGGGTCTCCTGCTCTGAGGAAGGTGCACCCTCCTTGACCTGACCTGCTGAAGTTGATGGGGTCACAGGCAGAGAGGATTTGGAGCAGCGGGACACCCTTGAAGTGTCCTGTTTGGATGTTCCAGGGCTGTTCGGCTGGTGCTCCTCCCCCCTTTGGGTGCCTGTTGGCCCCTTTCTGACTACTTGAGGAGAAGGAGGGAGGAGGCTCCTTTCAGCCACTGCTGAAACATACCCATAGCTAGAGCAAGGGTGCGCAGGTCCGAGCACAAATCCGGCAGAAACTGCTGGACCAGGGTCTCCAAGGCGACTGCTACTCTTCACGTAGAGACTTCAATGCGCTTGCATGCTGGAGCCACAACATCAGACTCCTCCATCCTTCATTCCAGTCTGGTGACGGCCTCTGACAACTCAGCCTGACGTTCCCCTGCCCGAATCTGCATCTCCAACATTTCTCTCAGGGCCAATTCCAAAGGCTCATCATCCACCTTGAACTCAGCAGGGGCCTGCTCTCCAGAAGTCCTCCAAGTGTCAGAGACCTTTGCTGTCACTGCCTTGACCCGCTGTGGACTCGTGTCCATGAGGTGATCACCAGACTGCGACCCCGAGACTGCTCTAGAACTCGGACCCACCGAGGAGTGCGATCTGCACTGGTGGAGGGTGCAGTGGTGAGTCTTCCTTGACTGCTTCCTCTGCCTCCTCATCTGAGGTGTTCTGGGGGCTGGAGCTGAGGCGTTTGTTTGACTGGCATCTTCCTCCATTTATTCTTGCTGGCGGCTGGAATAGAAAGAAGAGATAATTAGGGGTTGACTAAGCAGGCTCCTACATTTAAGGTCACTCACAGTCATTGAATGCATGTTGTTGATGTATACTAGTTGGACTCTCACTGGCTTGTTGGGGAAGCCAATCCCACCTTCCATGCAGGAATGATCTTTGTCCTTGCCCGACAGCTTTGCTGCTTGCTCCTCATGGGAGGAGAATATTGTCAGCTCTGGGGGCTCCCTTCTGGTCTCCGCTCTCTCCTGTCAGTTGTGGATGATCTTGTCCTGCATAAAGACAGTTGGATTAGCTATGAGCACTGTAGATGAAAGAGCATTTCAGAAGCTGTTGTCTCTGGTAAAACATCCCAGCTAGGGATTAAGAGGCCATTTATGCCACATCTTACATGAGATGGTCACCCTAAAATGGCTGGCAGACATTCACTACTGATGTCCCACCTACTGGTAGTGTGACATCCCTGTGGACTCAAACCCTTAGACTGCCTGATGCCCTTATGAGAGTGTGAGTTTGGAGTGAGTAGAAGTTTCGCTTACCTTGGCGGAGCGCATCAGATCATTCATCCTTTCCCTGCACTAGGGAGGTCCTTTTTGCTGGCCATGGGCACTGACCTCTCTGGCGACCCCCCTCCCAGGCTGACGTAGTCATCCTGCTCCCATCCCACAGAGAGAGGACCTCCCACCTTTCATGGACAGCCTGGAGGAGAATCCCCAGGGAGACCTCACTTAATTGTGGAGCCAAGGGTTTGTCTCGTTTGCTCGCCATGGTAATGCAGATGTTCAGCTCACACCTGGCCTGCAGTGAGTGAATGTCTGTGCAAGTGCTGTTTAAATATGGCGCCAAGAACTTTGACCCCAAATCACTGCCTGCCCCACCACAAGATTCAATGAGGTCCTCATTGATGCATAATTAATTCGCTGAAAAGCAGAAAATCAGGCATGAAATCCACCCTCCTGGCCAGCACCAATTTTCCTACCTGTCACCACACTCAAACTCCAGAATGGGAAATTCCACCATGAGGATTATCCCATTCAAAAAAATGGACATTAGTTTTGTATTTAACTGTAACGACTGGATCAAGAGGTCTGGACGCAGGGAGTAAATGGGTTGTTAATTTCCATTCTATTCATTGCTTTGTCTATTGGAATTCTTTATGAATGGATGGAAAATGCTTTAGCTGGTTACAAGTTTGGGGTTGAAATTGTAATGGTCCCCATCTTCAGTCTGAACTAGAAAGAGGGCAATAAAATGGTTTAGACACTGGACAGATATATAGGTCTTTATGTTTGCTCTGCTGGTGTCAGTTTCTTTAACATTAGAAACTCTCCTCTTATGAAAAAGCTTCCTCCATTCCAAATACAAATTGAACCCGCAGCTTTGTCATAACATGGAGCCCTGGAGACACAGATGAAAGTTTAAATGAATGTTTCCATTAATCATCATACATGGCAAGCTGCTAATATTAACAGGCGCTTGTGTTGCGAATCACTGAGAAAACACAACACATGGAACAGCCCCACAAACCCACAGACTGAAAACATTCTAATAGAAAATCACGTGGGGTTTTTAACCATCCAATTTTGAACTGTACAAACTGATTTTGGAAGTAGCAGCCCCATCATTTCAATATTTGAAAACTGGTTTGTAGCAATTTAGTTTTATCCCTGTTAAACACATGCCAATAGCACCTTGTTAATACAGCAGACTCCAAACCTGCCCCAGTCTGGAGTCTGGACCCCTCTGCCCTGCCCTCCCCCCACATCCTGCTTTGGTCGGGGCAAAGACAGTAACCCTGGTCACTGCCGTGCTGGGGAAGAGTGTTTTCTCCCTCTTTATGGTCAGGATATTTTCTCTTTCAGATACCTTGTAGAATGTGCAGACACTCTCTCGTTTTCGTGTTCCACACTCTGACAGTACAATCACAGGACCCAGTGGCAAAAAGAGTAGAGTCAGCAGAGAATCCACACGCCTTCACTGGGCCTGTTGGAGTAGAGGCAATACTCAGAATCTGTTCACGCCCTATTATTACACAGTGTGTAACATTACACTGCCAAGCAAGCACAACTTTAATTCTTATGTTAACTTAAACATCAACTATGTTCCTCTCCGCAGACGCTGTCAGACCTGCTGAGTTTTTCCAGCTATTTTTGTTTTTGTTACAATTTTAAACAACTCTGGTACACTTGCAGCATTAGAAAAATGTTCTTGCTAGCGATGCATGAGCATTTTTTTGATGGGTACCACCTATCAGCTGTGAATGTGGCTCCAGGAAACTGATTTAAAATGGATCCTCTTAGTTCCACAACTTTTAAAAATGTAATTTTAAAAGTTCGTTTTCACATTATCTTTTGAAAAATCCAACTATGTGAACATAGCAAAGGATATTGGACTGAATGAGAATATTTTAACTTTTGGAATAAATTATGATCTTCATCTGTTCAACAAATCTAATAATCTTCCAGCCACATAACTCCTCTCAACTGCACTTATACATCTTCCTATACTTAGCTATAACAGTTAAATCATGCAATTCAAGTATGAGCATAGTTTACTATCCAGAATGTGACGTGCCTTTGATTCTAGTGGCTGATATCATGATGATTCCCATTCATAACTGCCTGTGTGTGTTGCCTAATGTTGCTCTTCTGTCATGGTGCAGTGGAGATCCCTGTGAAGTGATTGGCAGATATGCACTTCTGAGAGGCCCCTGTGATTAAGATGGCGCTTGACCTCTATGACCACAGGCCTGAGATGGGCCAGCTACAGGATGCAGTAACTCTGCACGCTTCCTGTTACCCAGCACAGGGGAAGCCATTGGAGAAGAGGGAAGTTTGTGGTGGAATGGTGTGAAAGCATTGTCATTATGAGAGTCAACAACATCATCCACTTCATTTCAATCCCGGTCCTGCTTTTGGGCCCATTGTAACTTGCCCAGTAATCTATGGGTAAACTGACCAATAAGAGCAATAAGGACATAAGAAATAGGAGCAGGAGTAAGCCACTTGGCTCCTCAAGCCTGCTCCGCCATTAAGATAAGGGTTGATCTGATTATGGCTTTAACTACATTTTCCTGCTAACCCCCATGACCCTTGAGTACATTGTCAATTGAACATCTGCCGAACTCAGCCTTGAACATACTCAATGACCCAGTCTCCACTGCTTTCTGGGGTAGGGGATTCCACAAATCAATGACCCTTGCAGAGAAGAAATTTCTCCTTGTCTCAGTCTTAAATGGGAAGCCCCTTATTTTGAAACAGTTCCCCCCTCATTCTAGATTCCCCTACGAGGGGAAACATCCTCTGTCAAGCCCCCTCAGAATCTTATATGTTTCAATAAGATCACCTTTCATTCTTCTAAACTCCAGTAAGTATAGGTTCAATCTGCTCAACGTTTTCTCATAAGACAACCCCTCATTCCAGGAACCAACCTAATGAACCTTCTCTGAATTGCCTCCCAAACACATATAGCCCCTTTAAATAAGGGGCAAAACTGTTTGCAGTACTCCAGGTGTGGTCTACCAATTCCCTACACAGTTGTAGCAAGCCTTTCCTGTTTTTATACACTATCCCCTTGCAATAAAGGCCAATATTCCATTTGCCTTCTAACTATTTGCTGTACCTACATGCTAACCTTTTGTGATTCATGGACAAGGACACCCAGATCCCTCTGCACCATAGCATTCTGCAATCTCTTTCCATTTAAATAATATTCTGCTTTTCTATACTTCACACCAAGGTGGACTGTTGTGCGTGTTCTAGTGATATAAAGGCACCAATCTCTCACATGGAAATAGTGAATCTTTGTACGCTGCAAGTTGCACAGTAGAAGGTTTCACCATGGACTTCCATGTCTGTGGATACATGTCTTTTAGAATTCACAGTGGTAGCGTGTTGGCACTAGCCCATGTCCGTCTTGGCCAATAATGATAGTTGCCAACTTTTTTAGGGCAGATAATTCGAATCTTGGCAGACACTTCAGATGGCGAGACGGCATCTATGTTTACCACGAGAATGATAGTGTGAAACATGTGTTCACCCCTCTTCATCTCATCATGTAGATCATCGTAATTTTCTGGTTTATCAGTCACCTCATGTATATGTTTCGGATAGGAGGTCGGATGGTCATTCTCATTGCCTGAAGGTACCTGTAGTGTGTGGTCTGTGTGGATCAGTGCATGGCTCTTTGTAGCTGCATCAGCCTTTTCCCTAGTGCACTGCGACTGCCAATGGCTCTTTCTGCCACAGGCCTTGCAGAATGGCTGGAAAGCTGGGCGTTTCCTTGGTGCATGCTGGAGGCCATACCTTCCACATGTCTTGCTAGATTTGGGTGTTCTACTGAGTGTGTCCACAATTGGAGTTGTGCTTAGGACCTATAAGCTTCGTCAGCTTCCAACAGTCACTTCATACTTACGTCCATCCTTTTTTATCTCCTCAATGCTGTAGATTTTGGGCTTGTCTAAGCAGATCTTTCTAGAACGCTTCCATGGGAGTGGGTGTGCTCACCAGCTCAACAATTCTACCAGCAACTTCTGCATTTGAAAAATCACAGTACGTAGCATTTCCCTCGGCATCAGCTGATGAAGCGGTCCATGGATTCTGTGAGGAAAGGTTATCGAAATGACATGAACTCTACTCGATGAATATGGAAGTTTTACCGGACTCTGAACCACTTTTCCAATGTAATCCATATCATTTGGAGACCCATTAGCTCTTGTGCTGTTAATCCCGACATATTCAGCCTGTGTAGACCTTCATTCCCAATCGCTAGGCAAATTTTTATGGCCTGTTTTCTGGGTTCAGGTACACATGAATCAAGAAACCATGGGGTGGAATCATCCTCCCCCTGTTTGGTGGGCTGAGAGGCGGGACATATGGTGGGAAGGTGAAAAATCAGTTTCATGTCATTGTGAAACCAGTTGGCTATCATCTACTCGGCCCGTCAGTGGCTGGGCTGCAATCCCCATTGCCCAACATTAAGGTCATTTCAATGCACTTGCATCTCACTGTCTTGCCTGCCTACCGGAATTATTCCCCCCACATCGAATTTACCTCCCACGTTGGCGTGACTTCAGAACAACGTTATTCCCAACAGCATTTAAGAGGTGTGCACCTGATAAGCTGAACATCGAGGGGATCTCGGAGGTGAGTGCACACCAATGGTGCACAGCACTCACGGGGGTCACCCGTTCGAGTTGAAGGAGGGCGCAGGCAAGTCGTTTTTTCCCCCGGCTGGCTGGCAGTGCAGTGCAGGGGCAAGGGCTGCTCTGCAGTAGGGGTTGGGGGGGGGGGGTGGGTGTGGGGGGAAGTTGGTGAGGCAAGGCAGCACCGTCTGATAGTAGTGCACAATCACATGCGGGGGGTGGGGTGGGGGGGGGTGGGGGTTTGGGAGAGAGAGAGAAGTGGCCATGCATGAGGGAAACTTTGTATCAACTGATCATTCTTCTGCAGCTGAGATGGTTCAGGCACAGCCACATTGATATGTGTAGAGTCGGGCCTCTAGCTTAACTGCCCACTCAAGCAATGCAGAGGCATGAATGTGCCACCAAAGGCTTCTGAATTTTTCACCCCTTGGCCACAGATTGCGAATTAATGAGCCTTTTAGGAAGCTGCAGAACGGTTGGACGACTAGGCACATTGTACAATCTCCTCGCTAAAGTTGACCATGGAGCAGTCACTGCTGGGGGTGCTCACAGCCCCTTGCAATGTCAACACCCCAGTTTGGACCAGCCCCTGCCTTGGCCCAAGCTAACAGTTTAGCCTTGCAGTGTGGGTTAGGAGAATGCCTGTGCCTGAGCTGAGAGCACAGCCTGCAGTCCAGGGGGCGAAACTGCCGCCAATCAGTCAGGTGGAGTGGGGCAGGATGGGTGGAGTTTCGGGCAACAATGCAGCGCACTAATCCAAGTGGTGGCCAGCGCTCTCCAGCATGGGTTAAGGGGCCTCGAGACAGAACCAGAGCCACACACGTAACCTTGAGAGGTCCCTAGGAGACCAATGTTAACACAGGCAGGAGGAGCCTGTCATTCCTGCAAATGACCAAGAACCAGTGTCGCTGAAGACTGCACATGTCCAGGGAATAGTCAGTCACATCTGCCACCTGCTGCATGACTTGGCACCACAGGGACATGGAGGGCATCCACTGCCAGTGGCTGTGAAAGTGACTGCGATGCTCAATTTTTAAGCCAGTGGCTCCTTCTAGTGCTCCACAGGTGACCTATGCTGGGATCTCACAAACCTCCACCCCCAATGCATCCAGGAGGTCATGGACACCATATTCACCAAGGCACAAAACGTTGTGCATTTCGCCCAGGATCAGAAAAGCCAGGAAGCAAGAGCGCTGGGATTTGTGTAGCTCTCAGGTTTTCCACAGGTGCAGGGTGCTATCGACTGCACCCACACATCGCTTAGGTCTCCGTGACAACAAACAGTGCAGTATGTGAACCACAAAAGCTTCCGCTTGCTGAATGTTCAGCTAGTCTGTGACCACAGCAAACACATCCTGCAGGTCTGCGCAGGATTCCCAGGGAGTGTCATTGACTCCTACATTCTCAGCAGGTCTCAGATCCCTGATGTCTTCCAGGCTCCAGAGAGGCTGCAGAGTTGGCTCCTCGGGGACGAGGGGACGTGGCAGATGACGCCCGTGTGTGAGCCTCATTCTGCAGAAGAGAGACTCTATAATGAGGCTCATGTTGCAACTCGCACCTCGTTGGAGCAAACCATCGGGATGCTGAAAATGAGGTTCCAGTGCCCGGGCCAGTCTGGTGGAGCCCTGGAATATAGTCCACAGAGGGTATCACACATCGTCATCGCCTGCTGTGTCCTTCATAACCTGGCACTGCAAAGGGGAGAGGAAATGGCTGGGGAGGAGATTGAAGAGCTGCATGTCTCCTCCATTGAGGAGGATGCTGATGGTGATGACGATGATGAGGTCCTTGAAGACGAGGATGACAGTAATGAGGCCATCGCATTGTCCAGATGGGGCAGGTGTGCTCAGGAAGCCCTCATTGCCGCTAGATTCATGGAGGATGATGACGAGATGCTGTGAGGAGACTCCATAGATCCTCACATCGCATCTGTGAACGTTTGACTCCTGTCTGGCTGATGGCAGTGCACATACCCTCTGTGATAAGGCTCCTGTCATGGAGATGCAGTGGATGCCCATAGTCCCTACATTCCAGGAGGCTGATGGCAACATGCAGTGGGGACACTCCATAGCTTATCTGAATGTCTGACTCCTGTCTAAATGATGGCAAACCGCTTGCGCTCTCTGAACAGGGTCATATCATGGAGAGGCAGATGGGAAACTTTAACTTCTCCTGATCTTATGGCATCCTTTGTGAGCTGAACCCTTCAGGACCGGACTGTCACCGGACAGAGAGGCTGATGAGATGAGGGACCAGCCACACCTCAAAGGTGCTGAGAACACATAGAGAGAATGAAGGAACTCTGTCACCCGCCCAGGAGCCCAGGATATTCTGGCCGGAATGACAAGCCTCATCGAGGTGCAAGCAAGGCCGTTGTGCCCAGTGATAGTGAAGGCACACCGTCAATGTGCTGGGAAGGTTACACAAAGCACAGGGAGGAGGCCCCGGACTGAGATACCTGCCTTTATCTTGTGCAGGAACCATCTGAATGACACGAACATTGCTCATCATAACAAGGAGCCATAGACAGGTTGACATTGTTGGGAGTTTATTTACAATAGTCAACATTGTGTACAAGTGATTAACATGGTGTCCACACGGTGAAGCTACATTTTCTTAACCTTCCTAACCCAGCCGCTACATCTTGGTGCTCCCCTGACATCCACAATGGAGGCAGCCTGCTGACTGCTACATCCTGTCTGTGATGACTTTGGCGGGCATCCTCTGGAGGGCCGAGACCTGGAGGTCCCTGGCCTGCTTTTTAGGTGTCCTGCTTTGGGGCAGGTGCACCCTCCTCGGCCTGTGGAGCTGTAGCTGATGGGGTTGCAGGAGGAGGGGAGTTGGATTGTCTGGACATTCCTGGAGTCACCTGGGTGGATGGCCCCGGGGTGTCCAGCTGTTGATCCTCCTCCCTATGGGTCACCGACCTGGCTGAGTCCTTGAGAAGAAGGGGAAGCTGGAATGAGATCCAGTTGCCCCACACCCCTCTTTTGCTGACACTGTTGGAGGCCAACTATGGTGTCAGCGATGGAGTCCAGTCCATGTAGCAGTGCAGGACAGGTATCCTGGACCAAGGTCTCCGCGGCGGCCGCTATCCTACCAACGTTGACCTCGGTGCATTGGCATGATGGCACGATCACCTCAGCCGGCAGGTGAGTGGACTCCTCCATCACGCCTCGCAATCTGAGGGGTGCAACTGCCATCCCTCCCTGAAGTCCCCGTGATTGTTGCTGCAGCTCCGACAACTGACTGAGGACCAACTCCTGGGGTTCACCATCTGACTCGGACTCAGCAGGTCCCTTGCTTCCAGCAGTCCCCGAAGTGCCGGCGACTTTGGGTGTCCCTGCCTCCACCTGCTGTGGAACAGATTGTGTGCTGTGCTCCCCAGATAGTGAACCTGAGCCTGCTGTACATGTAGGTCCCACCGAGGTGTGTGTCACTGTGCTGGTGGAGGGTGTGGGTGAGCACTGTGATTACCCTGTGCTGTCAGGCCAGTGCACTGAGGTCAGGATGACAGCCACCATGGAAAGATATCCCTCCTTGCTTCTTAACAGTGACTTCTAAACAAAATAACTGATCTTTCTTCCATTAGCCATTTTAGCATAATTAAGCGTACATTCTAAAAGAATGGATTTGGGATTGCATTACAAACAGTAACCAGAACAAACCTTCTGCCCATTGGTATTAATGAAGCTTGTGTTTTTTAAATGAAGTAATTCACTAACAAAGGAATCAGACAAGAACATTACTGATAATGACCATAACGGCCTAAAAAATATCCATTGAGCGACACAGTACAAGCAGGTCAGACAGTATTAAATCATTGCAAAACTGAAGATCACAAAAATACATTCAATAATATACAAAATTGATCTATCATGTGCAGCTAAGTTTGGTGTCAAATCCTAGATTATAGGTTGTAGCTGATTCATGAATATGTAAAGAATACCTGTAAGCAAGTGAAAGGTGTCACTGAAATCTCGTACCTGTGTGACCTGTTACTTTACATAGAAGTTTTCTATTTCCAACATCCCACACACGAGCATTACAGTCGTCGGACCCTGTTAATAGGAGCTCACCACCACAGGAGAACGAACAATGGTTCACCTGCGCAAAACAAACCATTTCATAACAAAACAAAAACAGAATTACCTGGAAAAACTCAGCAGGTCTGGCAGCATCGGCGGAGAAGAAAAGAGTTGACATTTCGACAGAACTGTCGAAGGGTCATGAGGACTCGAAACGTCAACTCTTTTCTTCTCCGCCGATGTTGCCAGACCTGCTGAGTTTTTCCAGGTAATTCTGTTTTTGTTTTGGATTTCCAGCATCCGCAGTTTTTTTGTTTTTATTTCATAACAAGGTACCTCAGTCAGCTCTGCTTCATTTAGGCTCAGTAGATGCGCAAATGCTAACAGAGTTTTGACTTATGTTTGTCTGCAAGCTAAACTAAGGGTTATTAAGTAGAATTGCATAAAACGTACAGCACAGAAATAAACCATTCATCCCAACGGTTGTTTGTGCTCCACTCAGGCCTCTTCCCACTCGACTTTATCTAACTCTGCATAACTAAGTCAGCGTAACTTTCTATTCCTTTTTCCCACTTGTTTATTTAGCTTGTGATTAAATCCATCTGTACTTCTCAGCTCAGCTACTCCTATGGTAGCATGTTCCACATTCTAACCACTCTCTGTGTTAACAATTCCTTATTGAATTCATTATTGACTCTCTTATACTCAAAGGCCCTTGTTTTGGTCAACCCCACAGTGGAAACATCTCCACATTTACCATATCAGACCCTTAATGTCACAGTCAACAGGTCTAAAAGCAGTGGGATTTATTGGTGGAGTTTAAGAATATGATCAAGGTAGCTCAAGACACTGACATCAAAGTCAGGGTGAAAGGTGATGGAGAGAGAGGGGAATGCACAGAATCAAAGCATGAAAAGGTTACTTTCCCTGGAACGTACTCTGCCTTTCCATTAAACCTCTTGAGTCTCTTCCAAAGATACTGACATCTTAGTTAAACTTAATCTAAATCCTAAAAGGGCCAGGACTAATCATAATTGGCAGCAACTTCTCAAGACATGTTTGTGGCACTCTGTGGGACCAAACTGCTGATTTTAAAGGAGTGCAGAGTGAAATTATCCCTTGATTTCAGAAACAATGGCTATAATTGGATAGTTAACCTGTCAGCATCCAGGGGAGCGGGTGTCAACATTTCATATGGACATTGAGGACAAGTTTTACTTTAAAATAAAATTCCTAAGGTACATTGTTTTTTTATTGCATAACTCATCTGCCTGTATGAGAAGAACTCTGCTGGGTGTTTAAATGTATGTTGGGTTGATAGACATAATTCATTAGGCAGCAGTAGCAATATTGTGTTCAGCTATTGTTGCTCTCGTTATGACAGGGTGCCAGCTCCATGGGAAAGATACAGAAGGTAATCCTAGGAATGAGCAGCTTTAGTCATGAAGTGAGGCTAAAGAAACCGGGGCTCTTTTTACTAGAATACAAAAGGCTGAGAGAAAAAACGATGGAGTCATTCAAAATTGCAATTAATTAATTGGGGGAAACCTATTTCCACTGGTCTGTGTCAACAACTGAAGAGTATAAATCTAAGGTTATCACCAAATCGTGAAAGAGGATGGTATGGAATACTCTAACAACTTTGTTGGTGGAAACAAATTCATGACAGTTTTAGAAGAGGAGCGGATAAAGAATTGATAAAGAAAAGGCATTGGGATAAGACTGAAAAGCTCAGGGAGCTGGCATTCAAGCTGGACTGCTACCACTCTAAAGCTTTTATTCAGTATGAGTATCAGTGTTACTGTTTTTATTTTTCGGCCATGATTTTGCTGTAATAACAATGGCAAGGCTATCAATTTGTCTTTATTACAAGTTAAGTCCATCATCAGACTCACCTGTCAACACATGCACAATTAAACACAGAAATCCAGAAATTACTGTTAGAAATATCTTGCCCCTCCACAGCCTGCACTTTTGTACTCCTCACCGATGAACTCGGTATTGAAATCACCATAAATGACATGAAGTTATGAGTATTTATCTATTTGTTCCATGTTAAAACAGCTGATAAAGGTAGGGCTAACACATTCAGAAGTATCTGAGTTACTGAGTTTTTGGGGGCAAGATAAGTGATAATTACAGTTGAATAACCTTTGTGACCCTAAAAAAATAATTTTACAAATGTGGAGTTTCATTCCCATAGATAAAAAAAAACTATATTGCAGGTTTTTTTGCAAAAAAAATTTTAAAAAATTTCAGTTTCCTTTCCCATTATCTTGCTCCATTAATCTTACATCTACGTCCCAATCTATATTTTGCTTCTTGTACAATGATTTCAACATCATCTGTATTTCTTTTTCTTCGCTTCCTGGTTTACAGTCTGCATGTCTCAGTGAGAAATCCTACAAATCTGAGGGATTGAAGACCCTCACTGATGCCTGCCCTGTTCACAAGTCTACAGATCCTCTGCAGAGGCTGCCAAGAAGAAACAGATGGCAGATTAGTAGAAATCTCCATTGACGAGCTTCTGAAAAGTATGTGCAGGAGGTGAATGGCAAAAGCCATTCCTTCACTACTGAAAGGAAAATCCAGGCCATTATGTATTTCAATTTATACATCCATACATGTTCCAGTGCGTGCCCATGTGCATGATATTAGGTATGTGCTGCACACATAGTTATGTAAGTGCATTGTGTATGTCACTGATATTTATAGTGTACACTGTGCATGATGGATACATGCATTATGCATGTGTTTACCACACATTTTGGATGCATTACTGTGTATTAGGTGTTAACATACTCATGTTAGTATGCATTCATTACTGTGCAGATCCATGATGCATATGGAGACATGTGTTACATGTTTGTGCTCGTACCCATACATGATGCATATGTGCATAGGTATGCCTTTATACATACACAGTATATATCTGTGTGTGTTTACTGTGGGATATATGTCTATATATTACTGTACTTGTACATCATTTTAGGACATCCCCAAGACATGAAAGGCACAATAAACGTGGATTCTTTCTCTATACTCTAAGCACTTCATTCGTACAGTTTACAGAAATTACACACTGACTTTACCTCGTCACTCAGGAGCGATTTGGAGTATGAAATGCTTGTAAGTATTGCTATCTATATATACGATATATATGCACACATGTATTCCTAGACATGTGGTAATCTAGTGTGTTTGTACATAGCATTTGAACATATATATATAATTTTCTGTATGTACAATGCATATATGATCAGGTATATTACCACTTACGCATCACTGAGCACATCACAACTGGTTGGGGAGTCTTTAGCTCAGAATCTCAGGAAAAGGGATTGGTCATTTAGGACAGAGATGAGGAGAAATTTCCTCACTCAAATTGTTGTGACTCTTTGCAGTCTCTACCCCATAGAGCTGTGACTGTTTAGTCATTGCGTATATTCAAGACAGAGATTGGTCATTTTTTAGATAGTAAATACAGGGAACGTGGGATGGTGGAGTCAAGATAGAAGATCAGCTTTAATCTTGTTGAAAGACAGAGCCGAGTGACTTACTCCTGTTCCCATTTCCATGCTCCTATGCCGCAGGGTACATGTCAGAGTGGGCCAAAAGGTTAAAAGCAAAATACTGCGGACGCTGGAAATCTAGAACAAAAACAAAAATAGCTGGAAAAACTCAGCAGGTCTGACAGCATCTGCAGAGAGGGATACAGTTAACGTTTCAAGTCTGTATGACCCTTCATCAGAACTAAGACATATAGAAATTGGATGAAATATAAGCTGGTAGAAGGGGGTGGGACAGGAGAGCTCAATAGGGGGCCAGTGGAGGCCAAGAAGTGACTGCCAAAGATGTCATAGACAAAAGGACAAAGGGGTGTTGATGGTGGTGATATTATCTAAAAGATGTGCTAATGGGGACATTAAGGGAAGCAAGCTAGTGGCAGATGGCCTAGTGCGGGTGGGGTGAGGGGAAGGGATCGAAATGGGCTAAAAGGTGGAGATCAAACAATAGACCAAAATAAATTTAAAAATAGGAGGGAAGAGAAAAAAATAATTGTAAAAAAAATTATAAATTATTGGAAAAAAGGGGATCGGAAAGGGGTTGGGGATGGAGGAGACAGTTCATGGTCTGAAATTGTTGAACTAATATTAAGTCCAGAAGGCTGTAGAGTGCCTAGTTGGAAGGTATATGGAACATTCCTTGTTCCAGTCCTACTCTGGACCCCTTCCACAACTCTTTCTCCGGTACATCGATGACTGCTTTGGTGCTGCTTCATGCTATTGTCTGGATCTGGAAAAATTTATTAATATTGCTTCCAATTTCCACCCCTCCATCATTTTTACTAGGTCCATCTCTGACACTTCCCTTCCCTGACCTCCCAGTGCTAATTTCTGATGATAGACTGTCCACCAATATTATTACAAGCCTACTGACTCGCACAGCTACCTTGACTACAGCTCCTGACACCCCGCTTCCTGTAAGGACTCCATCCCATTCTCTCAGTTCCTTCATCTCCGTCGCATCTGTTCTGATGATGCCACTTTCCAAAGCAGTTCCTTTGACATGTCTTCATTCTTCCTTAACAGAGCTTTTCCACCCATGGTGGTTGACAGGGCCCTCAACCATGTCCAGCCCCTCTCCCATACATCTGCCCTCACACCTTCCTCTCCCTCCCAGAACCATGATAAGGTCCCCCTTGTCCTCACTTATCACCCCACCAGCCTCCGCATTCAAAGGATTATCCTCTGCCATTTCCGCCAACTCCAGCATGATGCCACCACCAAACACATCTTCCCTTCACTCCCCCAGCGGCTTTCCACAGGGATCGTTCCCTCCAGGACACCTTGGTCCACTCCTCCATCACCCCCTACACCTCAACCCCCTCCCACAGCACCTTCCAATGCAACCGCAGAAGGTGCAACACCTGCTCCTTTACTTTCCCTCTCCTCACCATCCAAGGGCCCAAACATTCCTTTCAAGTGAAGCAGCATTTCACTTGCACTTCCCTCAATTTAGTCTACTGCAATCACTGCTCCCAGTGCGGTTTCCTCTACATTGGACAGTCCTCTACACGCAGACTGGGTGACCGCTTTGCAGAACACCTTCAGTCTGTCCACAAGCATGACCCAGACCTTCCTGTCGCTTGCCATTTCAACACTCCACCCTGCTCTCATGCCCACATGTCTGTCCTTGGCCTGCTGCAATGTTCCAGTGAAACTCAACACAAACTGGAGGAACAGCACCTCATCTTCCGCCTAGGTACTTTACAGCCTTCCGGGCTTAATATTGAGTTCAACAATTTCAGATCATGAACTCTCTCCTTCATCTCCACCCCCTTTCCGATCCCCTTTTTCTCCAATAATTTATATATTTTTTTTAACAACTATTTTTTTCTTTTCCCTCCTATTTTTAAAGTTAATTCAATCTATTGTTTGATCTCCACCTTTTAGCCCATTTCGATCCATTCCACTCACCCCACCCACACTAGGGCCATCTGCCACTAGCTTGCTTCCATTAATGTCCCCATTAGCACATTTTTTAGATAATATCACCACCGTCAACACCCCTTTGTCCTTTTGTCTGACATCTTTGGCAGTCTCTTCTTGGCCTCCACCTATCACTGGCCCCCTATTGAGCTCTCTTGTCCCACCCCCTTCTACCAGCTTATATTTCATCTCATTTCTATATGTCTTAGTTCTGATGAAGGGTCATATGGACTCGAAACGTTAACTGTATCCCTCTCCGTTGATGCTGTCAGACCTGCTGAGTTTTTCCAGCTATTTTTGTTTTTGAGCCAAAAGGTTTACTGATTTTACCACATGTGCAGAAGCTGTAGTAATTATTCTTTTTTACTCTGACAATTTAATGTGGATTCCTGGCTTTGTAAATTGGGTTTTTGAAAACAAAAACACAGAAGTCTTGTTAAACCTTTACAAATTTCTGCTTAGGCTTCAATAATGTGTATAATTGTGGACAATACTCAGTATAGCTCTGGAGAGGATACCTAAGTTGTTTGCCATGTTAATACCAGAGATGGGCAACTTCAGTTATGTAGGGAGACCGGAGAAGCTGGGATTGTTCTCTACAGAGCAGAGAAGGTTAAGCAGGGGCCTAATAGATGTTACAGAATGCGCTTATTTTTTTAAAAAGGTCCAATTTCTAATTTTTCTTTTTCTGGATGGATTTTTAAAAATAAACTGAAATCCTCTTAAGACAATGGAGGCTATCTGATGGCTACAACATACAAGCTTGCATTCCACCAAGTGGGATGAAAAAGAACAATCAACCTCCTGGGGAGCGTAAAAGACCCCATCTCCTGTTGACTTTATACTATCCTGAAACCTTTCAAAGGTTTCTGAGATGAGATATCAAAATGCAATGACCTGCTCTAAAAACAGTGACTGCTGCAGACATGGATTAATAGAATTTCCTTGGGAAATACAGCCAGCAGGGTGCTTGATGGGACTGTGTTACCACGCAGAGAGAGATCAGAGATCAGAATGCTGTACTGAACGCAGGCTGCAAAAGCTGTTTTCTTCTCTCTCTCTCTCTTGAAATTATTGTGCCCGGATTTGCAAAGTAACCAGCCTGAGGAGGGAACTCTACTGCAAACTCAGATCTTTTGGGAATAAAATGTGGAAATCTGCTCCATACAACCACACCCAGGAAGACAGTTGAATGAAGTAGCCAAACCATGGAATCACCAGCCAAAGAACAGCTAAGCGTACACTTCTTCATTTTATTTTTTTCACGAACTGTAAAAAAATCCTTAAGCTATCCTCTTATTCTACCATCTGTACTAGTGTGTGTGAGGGCCCAGGGAATGTGTGTAACGTATGCGATTTACCTCATCTTTTAAATTCGGGGAATAGTCTCAATAAACTTATCTTGTTCTTTGTTTAGCCCAAGAAAACCCGTCTGAGTCATTATTTATAATCTGAAAGTGTAAATAGTGGGGCTCCTACAGTGTTGGCAAAGCACGTCCTTACTAAATTCACAAAAAAAAAATCCCTGTTACAGTCAGGCCTGGAATGGTAGAATAGGGGGAGTCATTTTACCCCTCCCCACATGATCGTAACATAGAACTATCCAAAATGATGAGTGGCTTTGATGCAGCAAGTAGGGAAAACTGTTTCCTCTGGTAGGTGGGTTTGTAATCAAAATTCATTGATTTAAAATAATAGGCCAAAGAACAATAGGGGAAGTGAGGAGAAATTTCATAACAAAAGTTATAATTCAGAATGCCGATGATAACGAATAACGCTGAAGCCAATCTTTACATACTTCTAAGAGTCTTTATTTACTGAGATACACATTACAAGCATAGATCTCCTAATCCCATCAGCTATAGCTTCAGTCTGTTAGTTTGTATAGGGGAACAAGTGAATCCCCAGTTAGTGTCCATCACCCAATAAATACAACACAATTAAATTAAATTATATACAATTAACATAAAATTAACAACAAACAAAATTGTTAAGATCTGGAAGGCACATGGAATCAGATTCTATAGCAAACTTCAAATGTTGAAAAGGCAATTGGCCATCAAGTTGAAGAGGCTAATTGCAGGGGAGTGGGGGGGTGGTATAGGGGAATATCTGAGATGTGGACAGCTCTACCAAAGAGCCAGAACAGGCACAATGGACCAAATGGCTTCCTTCTGTACTGAAAGAGTCTATGATTTTAGGTGAAATTTAAGCGTAATTTCCCATGTCCAAGGCAAATTGAATAATAATAACTACCCAATGGTAAACTTATTTATCTACCATCACCTGGCTATCAGAGCACAGTTATCACCATAAAACAGCCACAAATAAATTATAATTTCAGATAAAGGTGAAGCAGAGCTGACACTTGAAGAGCACATACAATCAATTTGTTGCATGAAAATGTGCAATAAATATTCCAAATATACAATAAATTTCCCAAAACCTAAGGGTGAAAGGCAGTTACTTAGCTGCTTACCTCTCCTCGATGTGAGGAAAAGTACTTCACAGAAATTCCATTGAAATGTGAGGCCAGGTTCTGCCACATGGTTAGTTAGAGGTGATTTTTTTTTTCTCTGGTTGCTTAATATTTTCACCGTTGTCTTCAATCAAATGACAAGAAGGATTTGGCAGATTCTCGGCCACTGCGTGCAGTAGTTACGTGTCTGCTGTAAGTTATGAGAAGTCATTCTTTCACAGTGAATGGAGGCATTCAAGAGAGCATTAGATGATTATTTGCATAGAAACAATGTGCAGGGGTACAGGGGAAAAGGCAGAGCAATGGCACCAGGTCACCACGCTCATTTGGACAGCCGGTGCAGACACGATGGGCCGAATAGCCTCCTTCTGCGCCATTACAATTCTGTGATTCTCAGATTGTGGTTGGGGTAGATTCTGAGTGGCTTAAATTATTCCTGGGGAGCCCCAAGCTCGCGGTGAGCTATCCAAAGTAAGGGGTGTGACTGCAGATGATATTTATGTCCAATAATCTCTGCCTCCCTCAGTTTGATATTATCAAATTATCACAAGGAAATATAAACTTACTCATTACTCAACAGTTCGATCCAATTTTCCAAATACATTACAATCATAAACCATTGATGGGGGTAAGAATAACAATATTTATTCATATAGAGTCTTTAACGTTAAGGGTATATCCCATAGCCTTTCACAAGAGCATTAAATAATAAAATATGACACTGAGCCACAGACGATGTTGGGGCAGATAATCAAAAGCTTAGCCACCAAGAGGTAGCGTCTTCAAGGACAAAAGCAAGATAGAGAGATGGAGAGATGTGGATAGGGTATTCCAGAGCTTGGGGCCTAGGCAACTGAAAGCGCAGCCACCAGTGGTGCTGGAATTAAAGTTAGGGGTGTACCAAGAGGCCAGAATTAGAGGTGTGCAGATATCTTGGAGGGCTGTGGGGCTGGGGGAGATTACAGAGAAAGGGAGGGGAGAGGCCACTGTGGGATTTAAAAACAAGATTGAGAATTTAAAATCAAGACTTTGTGTAGGTCAGTGAGCACGGGCCAATAGGGGAACAGGACTTGCTGTGAGTTAAACCATGAGCAGCAAAGTTTTGGATAACAGCAAGAACACAGCGGGTAGAATGTGGGAGGTCAGCCATGGGAGCATTGGAGTAGTCAAGTCCAGAGGTAACAAAGACACAAAGGAGGGTTTCAGCAGCAGATGAGTTGAGATGGGGGCAAGGACTAGGCAGTATTAACAATGGCACAAATATGAGATCAGAAGCTCATCTCAGAGCTGAATGAGACACCTTGTTTGTGAGCATACAGCTTAATGTCAGACTATTGCAAGGGAGGGGGATCAGTAGGAAATTGAGTGGGGACCTGTATCAATGGCTTCAGGCCGGGATTTTCTGGCCCCGTCACGGGTGGGACCCTCCACGGGCGAGGCCCCCCAGCCAGAAGTCCATTGACCTGCGGTTGGACCAGGAGGTCACAGCAATGGGCGGGTGTGGAAAATCCCACCATAAGTCTTCCTAATGTTTAATTGGAATAAATTTCTGCTCGCCCCGTACCGGATGTTGGATAAGCAGTGTGATCGTTTAGCAACAGTGGATGTGTCGAGAAAGGTGGTGGTGAGGTAGAGCTGGGGTCTTCGGGGTACGTGTGAAAACTCATGCTACGCTTTTGGATGATGTCGCTGAGGGGCAGCATGTATATGGGAAATAGACGAGGGCCAAAAATAGATCCTTGGGTTAACAGCAGAGGTAATGATACAGCAACAGGAAAACAATCCAAGAGAACAAAGGCATAGCCTTAAAATTATACCTAGGTTATTCAGGGGTGATGTCATGAAGCATTTCTTCACAAAAAGACATTGCTGGACTGGGAAACAATGTATAACGTAGGTCAGTGAGCGCGATATTTGGTGCAAGTAAGGATATGGGCTTCAGGCTTTTGGATGAGCTGAAATTTACAGAGAAATTAAGGCAGGAGGCTGGTCCGGAGATCATTGGAACAGTTGACTCTGGAGGTAACAGAGGCAAGGATGAGGATTCCAGCAGCCACTGGACTGAGGCAGAGTTGGAGATGGGCAATAATAGAGTTGGAAGACTGGGTGATGGAGTGAATGTGGGGCCAGAAACTCAGTGCAGGGTCAGATAGGACTCTGAGTTTGCAAACATTCTGATTCGGTCTCAGGCGTGAACAGGGAGGGGGGTGAAGGTGGTGGCAATGGAAAGGGGTTTGTGTCCCTAGGCTAGGGAGGAGAAATAAGAGCCAAGAAATGTGGGCTCCTATTCATTGGTTCCTGCTGGAAAGTGTGCCTTTTGTAAATGTCAGATAAGAACAGATTGTTCTCATGGTAATAGCTACTGACACATAGTAATTTGGCTCACACATCAAGAAAGGTGGCCTGGATAAGGTAGTTGAGTATGCCTGACCCTAGCAATTATCAGGGTCTTCAGAAGCAAGATCAAACTTGGGGGAAGAAAGGCAGAGGTTAGATAGAAGATGGTTAGATGTGGAATGAAACTCCCTCCATTTCTCCCCAAACTCAGACCAGATCCATGGTCTCCACTGTTGTGACCTCTCTGAATGATGTCAACATATGGGCCATTTTCCAGTGTGGCACAGCGTCCACTCAGAACTAGAACAGGTCCAGGCAGCAGAGAGAAGAGAGATTTCTCTCATTTGTCTGGGTTAGATCCGAGGGCAAGTCCAGAGGTTCTAATGAAAGGTCAGCAACCTGAAATGATAACTTCTTTCTCTCACTACAAATGCTGCCTGTCCTGCGGAGTTTTTTCAGCATTTTCTGTTCTTATTTCTGGGTCCTGGAGATGAATTGACAAATGTTCTAAATCACTGTGCCATAAATTATCACTAATATTAACTTTTATAAATCTTCTATAACCCTGTGTAGTAAATTGGTTTACCTTGTCTCTTTGTTGAAACTCAGTCCCTCAAATGTTACAAAGTAGAATGATCAGTGGTGATTATGATATCACAAGTGGCGGTTCCTGTGACAATGATATGATGTCACCGGGAGCCGCTTATGTCATGGATGTGAACTCTTAAAGGTGTTATAAACTTATGATGTAATTCCAAAACTTCAGCCAGCAAATGGCTGCCCTTGGTATCAAGATACCATTTCACTGTGTCCAGCATTGAAGAGGCTGATCAAAATTAAAGTCCATGGGAATCAGGGGAAGACTCTCCACTGGAGTCATGTCTAACAGATAGGAAGATGGAGGGGAAGACTCTCCACTGGAGTCTTGTCTAACAGATAGGAAGATGGAGGGGAAGACTCTCCACTGGAGTCTTGTCTAACAGATAGGAAGATGGAGGGGAAGACTCTCCACTGGAGTCTTGTCTAACAGATAGGAAGATGGAGGGGAAGACTCTCTACTGGAGTCTTGTCTAACAGATAGGAAGATGGTTAGTTATGGTTGTGACCTGTCAGCTCAACACCAGGACATCACTACAGGAATTGGACGGGTTGGGCCCTGAGAATATCCTGGCACTAGCACTGAGGACTTGTGCTCCGGAACTTGCCGCACCCCTATCCAAGCCGTTCCAGTACAGCTACAACACTGGCACCTACCCGGCAATGTGGAAAATTGCTCAGGTGTGCCCTGTGCAGTAAAAGCAGGACAAATGTGAAGCTGGCCAAGTACTGCCCCATCAGTCTTCTCTCGATCATCAGTAAAGAGATGGAAGGGGTCATCAACGGTGCTATCGAGTGGCACTTGCTTAGCAATAACCTGCTCACTGATGCTCAGTTTGGGTTCCGCTAGGGTCACTCAGCTCCTGACTTCATTACAGCCTTGGGTCAAACATGGACAAAAGAGCTGAACTCAAGAGGTGAGGTGAGAGTGACTGTCCTTGACATCAAGGCAGCATTTGACCGAGTGTGGCATCAAGGAGTCCTAGCAAAACTGGAGTCAGTGGGAATCAGGGGGAAAGCTCTCTGCTGGTTGGACACATACCTAGCACAAAGGAAGATGGTTGTGGTTGTTGAAGACCAATCATCTCAGTTCCAGGACATCACGATCTCAGGGTCGTGTCCTCGACACAATTATCTTCAGCTGCTCCTTCCATCCATCATAAGGTCAGGAGTGGGGGTGTTCGCTGATGATTGCATAATGTTTAGCACCATTCACAACTCCTCAGATACTGAAGCAGTCCATGTCCAAATGCAACAAGAGCTGGACAATATCTAGGCTTGGGTTGATAAGTGACAAGTAACATTCGCACCACACAAGTGCCAGACAATGACCATCTGTAACAAGCGAGACTCTAACCAACGCCCCTTAACATTCAATGGCGTTACCATCACTGAATTTTGTTTTTATTTGTTCATGGGATGTAGGCATCACTGGCTAGGCCAGCATTTATTGCCCATCCACAATTGCCCTTGTTCAGAGGGCATTTAAGAGTCAACCACATTGCTGTCAGTCTTTAGTCACATATTGGCCAGACCAGGTGAGGACAGCAGATTTCCTTCCCTAACAGCTATCAACATCCTGCGGGTTACCACTGACCAGAAACTGAACTGGACTACCCACATAAATACTATAATTACAAGAGCACGTCGGAGGTTAGGAATCTTGCGGCAAGTAACTCACCTCCTGACACCCCAAAGCCTGTCCACCATCTACAAGGCACAGGACAGGAGTGTGATGGAATAGTCTCCACCTGTCTGGATAAGTGCAGCTGCAACAAAAATCAAGATGCTTGACACATCCAGGACAAAGCAGCCTGCTAGATTGGCATCCCATCCACAAACATTCACCCCCTGCTCCACCACTGACACAAAGTAGCAGCAGTGTGTACCATCTAAAAGATGCATTGCAGGAACTCACCAAGACCCCTTAGGCAGCATCTTTCAAACCCACAACCGCTAGAAGGATAAGGCAAGCAAGCACATGGGAACTTCACCATCTGGAAGTTCCCCTCCAAGCCACTCACCAACATGACATGGAAATATATCGCCGTTCCTTCACTGTCGCTGGGTCAAAATCCTGGAACTCCCTCCCTAACAGCACTGTGGATGTACCTACTGCATATGGACTGCAGCGATTCAAGGATGCAGCTCACCACTGCCTTCTCAAGGGCAACTAGGGATGGGCAATAAATGCTGGCCCAGCCAGCGAAGCCCCACATCCAGTAAAGGAATAAAAAATATATATTCCATCATTTACTGAATCATGAGAAGCATGTTTTACAGAGTAAACAGCTACTAAATGATAGGTGGACAAAATACAAGAACTTGCAATTGGTTAAGGACTACACAAGCCTAGAAATGGCAACTTGAACCATGTTTATGACCAACTTGTTTCTTTCGATTCAATGCTGCCAGATGACACAGAAACGCAACTGGGCATGTGCAGGAAGTGCTTCCCCTGGTGACGGGGCACAAATTAACACAGCCTTGCCCATATAGCAGGGAGACCAGCAAGGCCCAGACAAAATGACCTGTTTCTTCTGGAGTCACCATGTGGTAAAGTGGAGTGTTATGTACCTTTAAGGGAATGTCGTTAGTCGACCAATGTATTGACCAATCGCTACGCAGTGCGGGCTTCTTGGGTAACTGTAAGTCTAGAGCTGGAGGTGATTGAAGAAGCACACGTGGTGTTAGTGCTCTGTTCTTAGTTCAAATAAAGCACCAGCGTTTGTTCAGTTAATCAGTCTCCTCTGCCTTACATTGTTTCAAGCACCAACTAATGTGTTAGTATCAAGGGCACAGCTCGCGAACAAAACAAACCCAATAACCAAAAACACAGGGCAGAATATTGCGCCACCTTCAACACCTCTTTGTCCTTTTATCTGTGACATCTTTTGGTTATCTCCACCAATCACTGGCCCTCTATCCAGCTCTTCTTGTCCCAACACCAAACCCCCTCTTAAACCAGCTTATATTTCACCCCTTTCCTATTTTTACTTAGTTCTGTTGAAGGGTCTTGAGGACTCAAAACGTCAACTGTGCTCTTCTCCGCCGATGCTGCCAGACCTGCTGAGTTTTTCCAGGTATTTCTGTTTCTGTTTTTGTTTAGAATATTGGGCTCATCGGGGCTGGTGCGCACCCAACACAAATGACCATAAAATCATCCATGATTCACACACAATTCACGGGAGTTGGCAGCGCACCCGCCGACAATTAACAGGCCTATTAAGGCCATTCAAGTAATAATTAAATAAAATTTTTCACCGACTGTCCATCGGCCTTTGGACTCTTTAGCAAACACCGTCCATGGGCGGGCTGAGGTTTCCAGCAGCAATTAAAAATTAAATTAAAATTGTTAAATTTCATTCATGACATGTACCAGCTCATGGGACAGAATCACATGAGCCGGGGGTGGGGGGGGGGAACATGTTTTTAAACATTGTTTAAGTTCGTAATCTTTCATTTTAAAAATCTTCAGTTCCCCGAGGCAGCTCTGTGCCTCAGGGATCTTTTACCGCATGCACGACCTTCAGCGATCAGGGGGTTGGGGGGGGTGGTGGCGGCTTCCCAGCTGCTCCCGGCCAAGCCCCGCCCGACCACCGGAAATTCCTGGTCATAAAACCGGCAACGAGGATGAACCGGATAAGTCGACGGTAATCAACTAAGCCACGATAATCCAGCTATGTCACTTCGCTGCTGCCTCGAAAGCTGTTTGAAAGCGCAGTCTCCTTGGCCATCGAGTGTGCCGCGGTTTGGACATCTTGAACCATTCGACCCCGTTTCCGATGACTGGTCTCTGGACGTTGAACAGCTAACGTTCTTCTTTACCACTTAAGATGTCGCGGGGGAAGGACAAGAAGAGGGCGATTCTTTTGTCCACATGTGGGAGCAAAACGTACCGGTTGTTCCACAGCCTCACATCACCGAACAACCCGATATGAAGACTCTCGACGAGTCAGTAAACATTGTACAAAACCACCTGAAGCCAAAGTGCTCAGTCACTATGCAGCGTTTTAAATTCAATTTGAGGAATAGGCTTCCAGGGAAGACAATCTCTGGCTACGTAGCTGCTTTAAAAGAATTAACGGAATATTGTGAGTTCGGAACTTTAGTTAATGACACGTTGAGAGTTCGACTGATTTGCGGAATCGGGGACGATGCTATTCAAAAACAATTGCTATCTGAAACTAATCTAGACAAGAGGTTAGAATTGGCAACAGCCATGGAGAGCACCATTAGAGACTCGGAGGCAGTAAAAGATATACAAAATGGCACCATCCATCTTGACGGGCAGGAGGACTGGTAACAAAAGGCACGAAAATGTCAGACTCCGCAGAAGGGCGAGGAACACCTACTGAAGAACAACAGCACTACAGTGAAAACCCACCACATTAATGAGAGAAATGCATCCAGGCAGCCTGCAGGCGATCGACAGTTCAGAAATATCGAATGCTTTTCCTCCCACCGCAATGGTCACATAATGTGAGGCACCGTCAAGATCGGCTGGGACAGCCTCTTAAAAACAAGGGTTGGACACAAGACGGTCAAAGGCACAAACTTGCCCACCTCCACCGAAGAGCCTGGTGGACAGTTGACCCCTGAGAAGGGGGTCTCGGAAAAACCAGCCAAGGCCATTGAGCTATGTCGCGCGACACATCCAAGGGAGCCTCCTGAGACACTTGACTCGTAAATAGTTATTCATGTAAATAATTGGGATGTTGTGATGCTTGTCAATTGTACTTTCAAGTAAAGGGGGAGGGATGTGGTAAGGTAGAGTGCTATGTACCTTTAAGAGAATGTAGTTAGTTGACCATGTGACTGTATTGACCAATCGCTACGCAGCGCAGGCTTCTTGGGTAACTGTAAGTCTATAGCTGGAGGTGATTGAAGAAGCACACGTGGTGTTAGTGCTCTGTTCCTAGTTCCAATAAAGCACCAGCGTTTGTTCAGTTAATCAGTCTCCTCTGCCTTACATTGTTTCAAGCACCAACTAATGTGTTAGTATCAAGGGCACAACTGGCATTCGCCGGACAAATCGAACCTGATAATCAAAAACATAAAACACCAGCAGCAGCACATGGGAGACTAATTTCCCATTCGAGTAGACTCCTCACTGCACCCCCCCACCAAAGTGGGAGGGTTGGGAACCCAAACTGCAACTATCCTACCCAAGATGTGGGTCTTGCAAATTATAAATCCTGCCTCCTTTCCCTATTTCTGGTTCTTTCCATTATTTATGGCTGGTTCTCCAGAGCATCCATTTCCTAGAGTCAGGCAGTGCTTAATTGAGGAAGTCTTTTTGCATCATTCTGATACCACTGTGGCATCCCATTGAAAAATACAAAACAAAATGTCCACCCACCCCCCCCCCCCCCCCACCCCCTATCCTTTTCAACCCTTCATTTCTGCTTTAGCAAGAATACTCACATAGTCCCATCCATCCACTCGGTACTTATCCCATTCCTCCCGCAGGCTGTTTACCAACTTGGCTTTGAGTCTCGTGTCTGACCTCTTATCTCTGTTCTGCATCCTGGAGATAATGGGCAATATTCCTCTTGTCCACCAGTTTGCCAGTATCAGCACACCAGCCGTTTTGAATTTTTCATAATGCTCTAAAGGAAGTGGGACCAGAAGGCGGGTGTTACTCTTGTAAGCTGCCAGTTACCGGTAAGGGGATGAAGTACTGAGCCAAAGGAGAAGACGTTGATTTTCAATAGGGAGTCAAATAAAAGCAAAATATTTTTCAGCACCAGAACAGATGTTGGGCAGTGCAGAGATGGTGAGTGGGGATGAGGATTAGGACAGGTGTAAAAGAGGCAGAATAGAGAGTAGGGAAAATGAATTAATAACATTTAAGAAATGAAAATTAGATCAAATGTAAAAATCCCATGTACTTGTGAAAAGAAAATTACAGATTGGCTCAAAAGTAGACAGGTGGGAGATTCCATGTTGCTTAATAGCCAGGTTGCATTTATACGAAGCCTTTCATAGCCTCAGAACGTCCCACAGTATTGTAAAGGCAGTGACATTTTTCGATAGTCACTGTTATAATGTGGAACTGCAGCAGCCAATTTGAGCACAGCAGTGACCCACAGACAGTGATGTGACATACGATTAGGTAATATGTTTCAGTGATTCTGGTTGAGGATGAATATTGGCCAGGACACCAGGAGAAGTTCTTCCCTGCCCTTCTCCGAACCAGTACCATGGCATCTTTTACGTACATCTGAGAGGGCAGGCGGTGCCTCATTTTAATGTCTCATCCAAAACACGCCCCTCCAGCACTCACTCAGTACCGCACTGAAGTACCAGCCTAGAACATGGATTCAAGTGTCTGGAGTGAGACTGAAGCTACAACCTCCTGACTCAAGGGTAACGCACTGAAAAGCAAAATTGCATCATAAAAGTCCACATGAAAGTATTGTCAAAAGTCGTGACAACATGAGGTAAGATTGGTGATTCGGGAAGGTAGCATGCAGGAGATTTCTTCCATGTGTTTATGTGAGAGATGCCAAAAATAATTCTCTAATTTTCCTGGCATTTTTGCTTTTCTCCATGACACCAATAATGAAATCACAAATTTCACCTGTAAGGTGTTAGAATATAGAACATGTCCTGATGGTACATTACTCCCTCCAAAGATAGCACAGGTTTTACACTTACAGCTGAGTCACTTTGCACAAAGTCTATTTTAATGCTGCAGTCAACATATGTCATTGCAATCTTTAATATGGTTTGCTTGAGTAACTATTATATTATTTAACTGATCAGGTTTCCTTCTAAGACCTCTTCTTGTACGATGGCTGTTGTAGATCCAGTTGTCAGTGCATAATCAGATGTTCCCACAGTCAGAAGAGTATTGGAAGGAGAAAATTGACAACAGAAGGTTAAATCCAACTCACACTGTGAAAAGAAAGAAAATCAATCTTCAAGGAAGTTGATTCTATCTTAAGACCATAAGACATAGGAGCAGAAGTAGACCATTCAGCCCATCGAGTCTGCTCCGCCAATCAATGAGATCATGGCTGATCTGATAATCCTCATCTCCACTTTCCTGCCTTTTCCTCATAACCCTTGATTCCCTCATTGATTAAAAATTCTGTCTATCTCAGCCTGGAATATGCTTAGTGACCCAGTCACTACCGCCCTCTGAGGTAAAGAATTCCACAGATTCACTACCCTCTGAGAGAACAAGTTCCTCCTCATCTCCGTCTTAAATGGGCATCTCAAATCAAGATATGGATTACATTTGAAATTTGTTCCCAAAAATGCATTTGTTAAACTGGTTAAACTGACATTTGAATATCTAGGTAGGGGAATTGCTCATATCTAATAGACCAACAAATATTTCAGGATGTATTACCTTAAGGATCTTTTTACATTTTCCATCTTCACAATCCCACACACGAACCTAGGAGAATGGATGAGAATGAGTCACCTCGCAGACTATGGAAGACAAGGACTCCAATTTCAATGAATCCCTTCAACCATTCACCGTTTCATCTCCTGCTGCTGTCACCAGTAGAATTGCATCCAGAGAGAATGAGAGAGCCGACACCTTGCCAGTGTGCTCCGTCAGGAGAAAGATCAGGTGCCCCTTCCTCGAATCCCACACACGTACAGTCTTGTCCCAGGAGCCTGAAGCCTATGAAACAATCAGGAGAATTTACATCCGGCAGAACTGGGGTTTTGGGCGCTAATTTGATAGTCCACACATCTCAAATCTTTTACAGGAGTTTGCATTTTGATTTTCTAATTCCCCCTCCTGATTGGGGGCACTGGCTCAATGTGGATTGGTGACACAAGTAACTTCGGTGTGTTAATTTGTAAACCTATGGAGAGCACGTTGGCACAGTTAGAGCCGAACCTGATTTGGTTTTCACTTGGGGCAGGATTTTTCGTTCAGTATGCGGGCGCGCGCCCAACATGCCAAGCATGAAATAAACCACGTTGGCGTCGGCCGAGCGTGTCGATGTCAATGTGTGCCCTCACGGTAGTTCGATCGGCGGGCGTCCACTGGAACCGGAGGTGTGCCCACTGGCAGTTAAAAGGTCTATTGAGGCCATAAAGTTAACACTTGTGCTGAATTTTTCACTGCCCATTCAACCTAATGGGTGGGATGAGGTTTCCTAAAGACCCTCCCCACCCCACCCTCCCCACCCCAACTCCAACACCACCGCACCCCCCCAACCCCCCACCCCCCGACAGGCCGCGCTGAGCACTGCCGCTTGTATTCCATGCTGGATGGGCCTCGGTTGGCCCCCTCAGGTAAAATCACGGTGTGGTGCCAATCGTGGGCAGTGGTCGGCTTTCCAACCCCTCCCGCCCAACCCCACCGAGCACCCCCGCCAAGGGCAAAACTCAGCCCCTGGTGTTTACCAACACTTTCAATAACTGATGTTGGAAAGTGTATGAACCAAGCTGGACCGCCTTCCTGCACTAGCACAGTGCAAGCAAGGAAGGTTGTAGGGCCCACACTGTCGGCCTGCCTAAGATCAGGTAGTTCAGCTCAGGCCAGAGACTTTCCTAATTTGATTGGTTCAGTTCTATACATTGGATAGAGCCACTGAGCCAATGAAGGTGCCCATGGTCATTTGCTTATTCCCAGTTTCTAATGTCTTTCTGCTTACCAGCATTCCGATTCCAGAAAACGCTACACAGCTCACGTTGCCCTGGTGACCATGCAAAATTAAGTTTTGTCTCATTCTGTTTAAATGCCACACCCTCACTGTATAATCCCAGGATCCAGTGGCCTGTACAAGAAGAACAACTGCTTATTCAAAAGAATCTCTAAGATGAGAGACGAAGCCTGGCTGGTTTTGCAAGAACAGCTGCAGTTAGCACCCAGGCAATTTGGAAATTATATTTATTGCTGAAGAAGTTCAACAGTTTCATCAGATGTATTAGGAGTTGGTCTTTCAGTATTTTTAAAGTTCGTTTATGGGATATGGGCGTCGTTGGCTAGGTTCGCATTTATTGCCCATCCCTAATTGCCCTTGAGAAGGTGTTGGCGAGCTGCCTTCTTGAACTGCTGCAATCCCTGTGGTGTGGTGCACCATCTAATGGACTTTTTACATTTCAGTGCATTGAATTGTATCTTTTTCATATTTCAATATCCTTCCTTTTGTCTCCTGCCAGTTCTCTACCCTAGATGTGGTTCCTGAGGTTCAGTCACCCTCCATTACCTCACCCTTTCTTCATGGATGGGCAAAGACAGTGGGTGTTGCTTGGCCCTTTGATTGGGGTGAACTAAAGCCAAGCACAATTCTGTCCATATCTGAAATCCTCACACTTTCCAGCTGTGGTCAGTGGAGAACATTGACATGTGGGGAAATCTGACTCTGTAGCCAATCGCTTCAAGTCCATTAATTAAACCTTCACTCCTCTGTCCACCTTTAAACACTTTGGAACTCATCTGGTTGATGAGGCTTTCACACTCCTTTCCTAAATCCTGCATCATGGTTGAATATCTATTCCTCTATTCCTTTTATCTATTCTTAATCTTTCCCCACCCTCCCCCACTATTTAAATGCCACTGAACTTCTTCTACGTTAAAGGTGGCATATAAATGTAGGTAGTAAATATGTTACGTGAGGTGCATTTGAGAATAATTGGAGATACAGTACAAGTATAATCATGAAGAAAACCAGGTTACCAAATATTGTCCGTCGGATGAAAAAGCGCAGGTTTTGATGACATTCTGATGTCCGGAAAGAGACTTCACAAGGCGGCCTGACTGTATAAAAAAGACTTTAAATAGTTCAGTTCTACACTGACAGGTACAAGTAAGCCAGGTAAATTAGCTATAGTCCACAAGGACCAAAGGCATCTCACTCCATTAGAAAGAGACAATTTATATATAGCGTGCGGGGCAACACTTCACACCAAGCATGGGGCAATGCAAGGAGGCAGGTCCCCATGAACTATCACAGTCTGTATGGGGATTGAACCCATACTGTTGGCACCAGCCTGTGCACCACACTCTCGCCACCTAGCCAGTTAAGTTAACCGAGACAAATACGGAAGCAGTGAAAGAATAGACACCACAGGCGTTCTTGTTCTATAAATAAAAAAATGAAATTAGGCTTCCATATACTTTTGTAACAAAAGCAAAATTAAGACTGCCCATAACTATAATTTTAACATCACTGTCCTCCCTGAATTTAAACAAGAATAAATGGGTGTTAAAAGGAATGGAATTGAAAAATTCAATTCCCAAATTCTCTAGGAATAGTCTCAGCATCTCATAATAAAAACAGAAATTTGACTTATTCATTCACAATAAATTCCAACTGTACAGAATGGATAGGCTTTATTACCTAAGCCACAACAGTTATCAGCATCACACTGTGTATCAAGATTAAATAAATGATTACAATCGATGGAGTGATATTCCCCTCCAGTCAGTAAGATGACTGTAAGATGGCACACGATGACTGCTCATCAATTGTTGAAGTCTGGCCTCTTTGTCTTTGACTGACACCCCTGATATTTCCGAAAGATCTAAAACCAATGGCAGGATTTTCCCCATGAGTTTTGCGACCCTGATGTCAAAGTCAAAAGGGGGTCAGAACCCAATTCAATACAGGGAGCAGTCACTGGCAGTGATTTTCCTCGAACTGGTCAATTAATGTCCAGAGAGCAGGCTCAACATTCAGCTAAGGGCAGCCTCTTAAACCTAGGAGGCCAATATAGCAGGTCCTCCAGCACTCTCCAGAGAGAGGGACAGACATCCCAAGATGAAGTCATCCTCCCTCCAATGCCTTAAAGTTTTAAATAAATAATAGACTTAGCAGCCCGCACACCATTGTGGATGGGGAGTTCCATAGGGCAGCCAGTGGACACAGCTGTGATGAGGCAGGCAAGGTGAGAGGGGGTTCTCTAAGCTTGCCTGGCATGATAACCCACCGGTCTACTTCCTCCAGGCAGCGAGCCTTGTCCACTCAATGGGCCCAGAGGCCAACTTAAAACCAGTGCTGCAAAGCCATGCTGAATATCGAAAATGACTGTATGTATTTACCAGCTGAAAAGTACTGATTTAATTTCAAAAAGACTGAGACAACATTCCAGTGACTTGAAACCGCTGTTTCTAAAATGGCTGAACTTTAACATCCCTGTACATGGCAAATTCCAAAGCCAATAATTGGAGCCAACCTGTCTACAGGAACCCATAAAAGATCACCAGGTTAGAATATGATAGAATATCAGCATTCACAGGACATCCAGACTCAACTGGATGGGGAACAAGCATTAAGTGTAATCACTTCAGATAAAGGACTCTGACTAAGAGAGGAATTCACCCAGCCATAATCTAATCAAGTCACTTTTGGAATCCACTAGCCATGACCATATTTGGGTCATTTACCAGTTGGAAAGAGACAAGCCACCTAACCCTCTTTTGTTTTTAAGAAACTGTTCTCTCCAGGCCACAGACAGAAACAGAAAAGATGCCAAAGCGGCAAGAGCCCTTTGTGGGCTTCCTCTCCCTCTCTCACCTACCACACCGCACCCTCCCCCCAAACACCCCCAACCCATCCAACTTGCAAGTTTGAGCTCTGTCTGTTGTTTTACTATCCACATACTACAGGCAGAGATTTTTAAAGAAATCAACTCAGTCACTGCTGCCTCTGGAAGTAAGATAAATCGAACATTAACATCTTCGAACCTCCTCAACGTTGAATCCTAAAGGGCCACTGAGATCAGCCTGGGTTCATCACCCAGTTATCAACTTACAAGATCTGCATAACTTTAATCTTTATTGGACTTTAGAACATCACTTAATCTATCTTCTCACTTTTGTAATCTGTTTTTTGCGTGCAAATCTAAGTGTGTGTGTGTGTGTGTGTGTGTGTGTGTGCGTGTGTGTGTGTGTGTGTGTGTGTGTGTGTGTGTATGTGTGAAAGTTGCAGCGTTTTTATTACTTTACTTAGACCAGGTTAAGTACAATAAATACTATCCTCATTTCTTTTTTAAAAAAACTCAAGGGGACTTGTCTGTTTGAGTCTTTTACAGTCACTGCATGTAAACAGTTAAACACTCACTGAATTAGCAAACCCATCTTTTAAAATAAAACCTGGTCACACGAGGAGTGGGAAAAGTGGGGAGCCCTTTGAGCCCCCTTCACCTGATCGTACACCAGTATGAGAATAAACCCTAGCTGGCTTTTACTGTTATGTGGCTACCCACTCTTTGGGGGAATGTGGCCCAGGAGTGGGATAGAGCCAGAAAACCGCCTGCCTCAATGTTTTCCCCTATCAGAGGCTAAAAGTCATCACCTTCCTGCAGAACAGGCTGCGTGGAGTAGAGGAGTCTTATGGAAAATGAAAACAAAGGAATAAACCGGAGTACTCATCACAAAGTGGTCAGCCCCAGCAAAGGTAGGGTTTACCCTATGGGGAGACAACATGAACTGTTTATCAGGCAGATAGAAAGATTGATTTTTCAGTCAACTGGTTTGGAACCGGTTAGGTGTAATAATTCATTTCTGTGCATCCCCAACATCACACTCATCAAAAGAATGGAAATATCTGTTCACCGTGTAAATACAATTGAACCATTATCGCTGCACTTTTAGTATTAAAATATATTGTTGAATTATCATTCAGAATAACCAGCTATTTCGACACTGTCACTGGGCACCTGAAATTTACTGCAGAAGCTCCCAGACAACAAAGTTTCATTACACTCGCAGCTAGTGATTGCTAAACCATCATTAGAGGCCTTGTGTTCAGGACTAGAGCAACACTAAGTCCTGAGAAACTGCCTAGGATCGGATTGGGACTTAAACCAAACCTTTCAGCTCAAAGGTAGGGTGCTACTGACTGAGTCACGGCTGACACATAGTGGTGGAGACTGGCTAATGTACAGAGACGAGGGGCTGGTTTCGATGGAGCAGGAACAGAGGTGGGTGGCCGTGTTAATTTCCCGAAGCCCGCCATCGTGCAAATTTCCTGAGACCATCAGCGATTTTGCTCAAGTGGGGAAAATCAGGACCTGGCATCCTGTCAGATTCGTACCAATTAAACCCGTTGCCAGCTCGTTAACAGGAGACTCTGAAATTTTTGTTGGTGTTGGGGGTAGTGGGGGAGGGGCGGTGGACAAAGGACCCACACTGGATCTGGTACAGGCGAGTAGAGAGAGGTGGCAACACAGCAGGGAGGCAGTCATTGCTGCGCCATTCAATTAGGGTGACTCATTAGTGGGCACACGGCTGAGAGGGGCATTCAGCCAATGGCACACAGGTGCCTTCAGGTGAGCAGAGTTAGCGGAGCAAGTGGTCTGTGCACGTTTGGTCAGTTGAGGGGAGCATGGTAGTCCCTGGGGATCATGGGGTCATAAGCGAGTTGGTTACTGAGAGTTCAGCTGCAAACAAGGCAAAAGCTGGGTATGGGATTAAAAGGTATTCGGTGATATGGTCAAGTAGCAATCAGCATCAACATCCTAAGATGCAGTCACAAGGAGGGTAGAGGAGAGAAAGGAAGGGAAGAAAAGCAATAAAATCCAAATCCTCGGCATCAAGTGTTCTGCTGAAGAAGCAGCTACCTGAACACATCAGAGAATCAGTGCTCCTACCTAGGCAGATGATAACTGAGATTTGTGTCCTCACTGAGGTGGATCTCAGATCTCGCAGCACTGTTCACTACGCCTGGCCAGCAGCGTGAAAATCACTGTGGCCTCAAACCTCGCCACCTCTGGCTCATTCTTAGGGTCAGTAGTGGGCTCAGTGGCGTCTCTCAAGCGACAGCGCACATTTGCATCTTGCAGGTCACTTCACTGATGCCCTATCTGTGAGAGCTGGGCAGTACGTTCAAATTCGCGGGCACAAAGGGCAGTGGGACTGGCCTCCATCGTTGGATTCCTGCAGATCCAAGGCATCATCGATTGCATCCACATGACCATCAAGGTGCCAAGTCAGCAGCCAGTGAGATTCATCAATAGGAAGGGCTTCCACTCTCTAAACATTCAGCGGGTCTGTTACCACAACAAGAGCTTCCTGCATGTGTACACTTGTTATTCTGGTAGCTTCCATGATGCCTTCATCCTCTGACAGTCCAGGGTGCTGCAGCTGCTGAGGTCACCATCGAAACTCCGCCAGCGGTTGCAAAGGAACAAGGGATATCCCTTGAGGAGAGAGATACTCACCCTTTTACATGTGCTTGAATGGAGGCACAGAGACGCCACAATCAAAACCATCTGCTCAACAGGCCATTGAGCTTCTGAAGGTGTGGTTCCAGTGCTTGGACCAGTTGGATGGTGCCCTACAGTACACTTCTACAAGGATCCTGGACATTGAGGTCATCTGCTGCATTCTCCATAACATGGTCCTCCAGAGAGGTATGGACATTGAAGTGCTAAGTTGAATGTTCATTGGAGAAGGAGGAGGAGGAGGAGGAGGAAGAAGGGGAGGAAGATACAGAGCAGCACAGTGCACGTGCCATGCAGAGATTTGGAATCCAAGCACTTATCAACACTTGGGCACATCTAACTCAGGCACATTTCACCAGCAGGATTACATGCTCTGGAATTTACTTTGCTCTGATTGTGAGAACACATCCATTAAGCACAATACTTTGATCAGTTCCATACTTATGTCAATACATGGTACACATCTCTCCAGCAGTCTCATTGTACCTGTTCAAGACCATTGCTACATGTAACCACTCCTTCACTCTGTTCCAGTTTTGTCATTACAGAATGGAAGCTCACACGTCTGGGATCATTGCGCCCTGTACACCCTCATCCTCTTCGTTTCAGCCCTTGAATGGTGTTCTGGGTTGTGGCAGGGAACCATCAGCTAGGGTGCACCTAGCATCCACTTTGCAGCATCAGCACTACTTACCAGTCAGTGCTGAGCGCTGAATTCTCTGCATGTCCGTGCGCTTCCTGTATCCTCTCCGAGATTGGCCACACTCTCAATGGAGGAGCTCATGCATCCAAAGTTCAAAGTTCATGATGGTCCACATGAGCTGAATAGATTCCTCCATTCTCAGCCCATGACCCCGCACTGCCTTGGGTGACTTCAAATGTGGGCGCACACATCTCTCACTGCTGGTCATAGGATCACCTCGCTTATGACTCCTGAGGCTGTGCCCAGCTGAGCATGGCTTTACATGCCCCCCCATCCTCTGAGGGGGGACTGCCCACAGCTGTCTCTTCCTTCCACTCGCTAGTGCCATGCGCTTGACCCAGTGCCATCCTGTCTGAGAGCACATGAGGACCCGCTGACGTGAGTGTATCTTCACTGGTGGGGTGTGTCCTCGTCCAACGTCTCCATGCTAGCTCTGCTGTCTCTCCGTTTCTCCTGACCGCTGCAGTGCCAAAACTCAAAAGTTTCTCCTGGAAATCAGAATCTCAGGGAGACACAAGGCCATCAGGAGAGCTCCCTTTTGACAGCATAAAACTTTGCTGCGGTGCTGAGGCTTCCTAATGCAGCTGAGTCTTTGGCGATGTTGCTGGATGGGGAGGAATGCGCTCCATCCCCTTCCAGCTACAGGTTGCAATATCTCTTCACCCCTCTCCCCTGGGTACGCCCATTTCCCCCCTCCCTGACTTGCTCTTATGGAGCCCCCTGGTGAGTTCAGTGGCTTCCCCCCCTTGTCAGAACCTTCTCCCTGGCATTGTGAACTCTTTTCCCCTGCAAAGACAGAAGAGAGAGAGAGATAAGGCACAACTGGCCACTCGGACCAATGCCAGCAGCTCACTGACATATGAAGTTGCATGCACCAGTGCTGCCAGCGCCTAGGCAACACCAGGGTCCTGAGCCTGACTGAGGGGTCAACATTTCTCCCATGTTCAGGAGCACTCTGTGTGCTCAGGTCACTCAGTTGGTGGATCTGCAAAAGCAACAGACTTGGAGGCCCATCATCTGGATCGCACCTTGCACTCACCCCTTGTGGCTCTGCACCCAGATCCACCAGGCAGCACTGTGACTGCTTACATGTCCTGTCACCTCCAGCCAGGCCTGCTTAATTTGGCTGGGTGGCCTTTGCCTGCCTTTCACTTGCAGCCTCCAACATGACCTCAAGGGCAACATTGCTAAGCTTTGGGGCAGCCCTGCTATGTACCAGGCCTCTGCCTCTCCTCCTGCCAATTTCTGCCTGCCATTGAGTTGTAATACAGCTGACACAACAATAGCTGCTGTCGTGCCTTTAAATCAGGCCCACACTTTCAGAATCCCGCCCGTCATGTGTAATTGGCTGCCAAACCCCACCTGCCAGCCAATTAGGGATGGGTATGGGGGGGGGGGGGACGCTCAGGGTCTGGACTACTTCCCCCTCGGAGTGAGGTAGGGATGGGGAAACGGTTTTGACCTTAGGGTCCCAACCCAAATAGAAAATCTTGCCCAGGGTAAACAATAGGACTACGACAGGAACACCATTGTTGCTAGGGGACAGAGGGCAATGGGGTGGGTTGAGGGCAACAAAAGGAGGGGCATGGTGGAGTTCATATGATTGGTGATACACAATGTTGGGAAATACAAGGAAATATAATTAAATGAAAAGGCTTTCAACTAACCTTTGGATCCCATAGATTAGCTGTATAGTCCCAACTTCCAGATGCGATCAGCTTCGAATCATGGCTGAAGCATACAGTCTCCACCATCTTATTGTGCCCTAAGAATAACAACAACACAGTTGGTTGGACTATGTTAGAGAATTGTACGAAGACAACATAAATGCGATGGGGATAAAAAAACTGAAAATGCAGGAAAAACTCAGCAGGTCCGACAGCGCCTGTGGAGAGAGAAACAGAGTTAACGTTTCAAGTCCGTGTGACTCTTCACAGCATTTTCTGTTTTTATCTCAGATTTCCAGCGTCTGCAGTATTGTGCTTTCTGTAGAAGAGATGGAGCTTTGGTTTGGGGTGGAACATCTGAGAATCAGTTTTCATAAGAAGTAAAGCTGAACGTTGAAACTAAAGTTCATGAACTAAAACCCAGATCAGTAAATGTTATTGAATTTGCCATCAAATTCTGGATATCTGGATTTTCGTTTATTTTTCCATTAATTTGTGCCTGATCTAACTTTCATAGCAGCTGCCCTGTTACTGATAAAGATTCAGAGAATATATGGTTACTTACAGGGGCACGTTGACATCATTTTCAGGAAATAATTTTCTTCCTTTATCCATAACCATAGTCTAATGAATCTATGATATCATGAAAATGGAAACATATTGCATGCAAAGTTTTACATTTAGTGCCAAATAGTTCCTAACCTGCTGTGTTGTGTTATGTTACCTCTTTCTCCCGTACTAACCCCACATTCTGTCAGGTTATATCTGGTATCATAATAGCATGAAATGCCTTTGTCTTAACTTTTTCTCTCATAAAGTATTTCCTCCATAAATGGGCTCCTTCTAAATATACAGCTGTGTATTTTCCAGATGTATATATAGCTGTATATTTTCCAGAGGTATGTGTTTGTTTTTTAAACGGGGCTAGTTGCTATCTCTCAAAGATATTAACGAAACATTAGAAGAGGCTAAGACTGTTCTCTTCAAAGCAGAGATGGTCGAGGGAAGATTTAATAAATGGGCTCAAAATTATGAACAGGTCCAGAGTAATTTGGGAGAAATTATTCCCATTGATGAGTGAGACTGTAAATTTGGGACACAGGATTGGCAAAAGACCAGAGGGGAGATGGGAAAGAGTCTTTTTTTCTGCTAGACATTGTGATCTGGAGTGCACTGCCTGAAAGTCTGGTGTAAGCAGATTCAATGATAATTTTCATAGAGAAATTGGACCTATACCTCGAAAGGAAAGGAATTGAGGAAATTGAGAAAAGAGTGGTGGACTGGAACTAAATGGATAATCTTTCAAAGAGCTGACAGAGGCACAATGAGCACCTTTTTTCACTGAGTCGTTCCAAAAAGAAAACATCTACACATGTCTGAACTACTTAAAAGTTCCTTGGAAAAGGTTGCTTGAGAGTTAATCTTATATTACCCAGGTCTAAGAATTAATTAGGAAATCCAAACATGAGCCCCAGTTTTTATATTTAACTGTAATGACCGGACCAAAAGTTCTGGGTGTGTAAATGGGACTTAGATTGTTGCTTTGCATTCTATTCACTGAGAATTGCTGCGTGCATCGGAATTCTAAACAACATGAATAAATGGAAAATGATTCAGTTGGTTAAAAGTTAGGGTAGGATTAGTCATTGTTTTATCTTCACTCTGTACTAGTCACAGGGCAATAAAATGTTTCAGAGACTGACCTGGCTCTCTCTCTCTCTCTCTCTCTCCTCCCAACCCCCAGCCCCCCAACACCTTAAACCAGCTTATATTTCAACTCTTTCTTGGACTCGAACTCAAGTTCTGTCGAAGGGTCATGAGGACTCGAAACGTCAACTCTTCTTCTCCGCCGATGCTGCCAGACCTGCTGAGTTTTTCCAGGTAATTCTGTTTTTGTTTTGGATTTCCAGCATCCGCAGTTTTTTTGTTTTTATCTCTGGAAATAGATCTTAATGTTTGCTCTGTTGGTGCCAGTTTCATAGCCTTAGAAGCTCTTCTTTTATGTAAAATTATTTCCACATCATATACAAAGTGTACCTGCAGTTTTTTAACGTGGACTCAGGCAACACATTTGAATCCGTGAGTCCATTGATTGCCATGTGTGGTAAACTGCCGATTATACCAGTCATGATTCATGATTGACTCAATAACACTGAGAACAGCCCCACCCAAATCTCCAGCCTCACAAAATTTAAACAACACAAACCAGAAAATCAGGTGGTGTTGACAACCATCTAATTTCGGCCTGTAAAAATTGGAGCCATTTGGATATTTGAAAGCTGGTTTGTAGCAGTTTAGTGTTATCCCTGTTTAACACATGCCAGCAGCATTTTGTTAATACAGCAAACTTCAAACCTGCCCCAGTCTGGAGTCCAGATTCTTCTGTCCTGGCCCCCCCCCCGTCCGGCTCCTCATCCTGCTTTGGTCGGGGCAAAGACAGTAACCCTGGTCACTGCCGTTCTGGGGAAGAGTGTTTTCTGCCCCTGTTATGGTCAGGATATTTTCTCTTTCAGATACCTTGTAGAATGTGTAGACATGCTCCCGTCTTCGTGTTCCACACTCTGACAGTACAATCACAGGACCCAGTGGCGAAAAGAGTAGAGTCAGCAGAGAATGCACACGCCTTCACTGGGCCTGTTGGAGTAGAGGCAATACTCAGAATCTGTTCACATTCTATTATTACACAGTGTGTAACACTACACTGCCAAGCAAACACAACTTTAAACGACTCTGATACAATTGCAGCGTTAGAAACATGGGCCCGCCCTTGCTAGTAATGCATCAGTTAACAAACCCAAATAAAGACCTGGTCCCAACCTGCCTGAGCACTTTTCTCAATGGCTATCAGCTGTGAATTTGGCTGCAGCAAATTACTTTAAGATGGCTTCTATTATTTATAGATTCATGCTACTGTTTGAAATATTAACACGTTAAATTGCAAAGGGCAGTGGTGCTGAATGAGAATATTTTGGATCTGGGATAAATTCCAATCTTCACTTCCTTAGTTTTATGCCTTGGGTAAATGAGTTCATTGGCCAACCAAACTCTAACTGCGTACCTTCCTATGTTCTCATCACTTGCTGCTTGCAATCAATAATGGGGAAAGACAAATAAAGGGCAACAAGCACAAAGCAATACAGCAATGAGCCACATGATGTGTGAGGAGAAAGAGGAAAAGAAAAAAATCTTTTTTCTTCTTTCTGAGGACTGTCAATGATTTCTCTTTTTCTTCCTGCGTGTCCTTTACTTGGGAGCACTGACCTGTATCTCTGTCTTCTCTTTAATTTTGCTGTTGGCTGGACTAGACTCAGGCGCGAGCTGAGCGTGAGTGAGCTCAGCAGTTGGGTTTTCCGGCAGCTCTTCTGAGAATTCAGGGCCTTCTAGCTTTAAAACTCCAGGACTTTTACGCAGCTGCTGCTTCAGCTTTTACAATTCTTTCCTATTCTCATTAATAGTTTCCTGAAGAATCTCATTTGGTTTCCCCTTCTCAGCTAATACATTCCTTAACTCAGCCAGAGACAGGATTAACTCTTCTTCTTCATATCTTTTCAGTGGCACAAATTGGGAGCTGATTGAATATTGTAGCGTACAAAAGTCCCTTTAATAGATTTTCCATTTCCTTTTGAAGGATCCTGACTTCAGTTTGAACTCTGTCCTGGTGTAACACTTCTACAGGCTCCCCCTGTTGGGTCTTTGCGTATTCGTTTTTATCCTGCAGCAACACTTCTGGTTTCGAATTGGGAACTTAGCGGGCCCTCAAGATTTATCTCTCCCAGCCATTTCCTTCCGAGGAGACTCGATCCCCTGCCTGACATCGCAAATAGGGGTAATTTTTCAGGCTGTTCCTCATACTGCACCTTGACTTGACTTACTCCTTTCACACTTATTTCTTTGCTTGTTTATGTCCTCAGCTTTGTGTCCAAAACTTCTAACTTCAAAGGGTGGGTTCCTTTACTCTGATATCTAAATGTGTGTTCGATGCTTTCGTATCAACTCCCTTAATGGGTTGTCCGTTGATCATAATGGCTACTTGGATTGGCTCAGTTCTACCAACTTTGAGGTTATATAACAAATGGATGTCTGATTCTATTTCTTCTGGCTCTTCCATGAGGCACATTTCATGATCTTTCCTTCTGCCTTTAGCGTGTTGTTTTAGCCTTTCTCTGCAGTGCTGCCTTGTGTGGCCAAAGCAATGGTAGAAAAAAAACCTTTGACTTGTTTGGGTTGTCGCTCGCTCAGTGGAGGCCTGGATGTATTTCTCTCATTCATTTTGTGGGTTTTCACTGCGGTACCGTTGTTTTTCAATGTTCTGGAGCTCGAGACCGTTTCCCACCTTTCCGTGGAGTCCGAGGTTTTAGTGCCTTTTGTTGCCGGATTTTTCCGCTCGACCAGCCATTTTGTTTCTCTTTTATAACTCCAGAATTTCTATCGGCACTCTCCATCGCGGTGGCTAAGTCTAATGCCTTGTTGAAGTCTAAACTAGGTTCGGCTAGCAAACGCCTTTGGATAGTATCATTTCCAATCCCGTATTACAGCCGGTCTCTTAACATATCACTAATGGACAGTCCGAATTCGCAATGCTGAGTTAATGCATTTAAAACGGCCACATGGTCAGCTTTTGTCTCCTCTGGAAGCCTGTTCCTTGAATTCAGCTTAAAGCGCTGCACAGTAACTGAGCTTAAAGCGCTGCACAGTGACTGAGGGCTTTGGTCTCGGGTGGCTCTGTACAATTTTTATTAACTCGTTGAAAGTCTTCGAGTCTGGGGCGCTAGGTGATATGAGGCTGCGGATCAGCCCGTAAGTTTTGCTACTGCATGAGGACAAAAGAATTGCCATCTTCTTCTCCTCCCCCGCGATGTCATTAGCAGTAAAAAAGAATGCTTGGCGTTCGACAGACTGAGACCAGTCATCTGAAATGGGTTTGAACGGATTGACACGCCTGAACTGTGGCATGGGACTGCGCTTCCGATAGGCTTTCCAGGTAATGACGAATTTAGCTGTTTGGATTACCTCTCTCTGGGGTCTCTTATAATTTCCTGTCCAATTTTTCATGTATTTACCAGTTTAAATGCGTTGCCGCTTTAAGAGCAGTCACCTTTTTTTAAAACTCTGTCTCTGCAGCTGTTGGCTATTCACTACTGGGTTTTGTGCTCTTTTTGAATTTTGATGGGATCCCCGCCCTTGCAATTCTGCAGGGTTTTTTTCTATTTTAAGCTGCAGCATTGCTTTCTACTCTGATTGACGTCTGTTGACTATTTTACAAGCTAAGTACAGATGCTCTTCCCAATGCTTTGTTCACCCATCCTGTGGACTCTCACTCAGGGGTCTTGCATTGTTTTTATCCTGGGCACCACTTTTATGTCTTGGGTAAATGAGTTCATTGGCCAACCGAACTCTAACTGCATGCCTTCCTATGTTCTCAATTGCTGCTTGCAATCAATAATGGGAAAGACTGATGTAAGAATAAGCAGTGATGGTTTATTGAGACATAGGGCATAGCACCAGATCATATGTGCTCACTCAGAAACCTCCAGAACGAGACTTACAGATTCCAGTTGCCCACGCTGTACAGTGATTCGTCAGTGCTGTCACATGATCAGTACACTTGCATTCTCTTAAAGGGACAGGGCACCTCACTTCACCACACTCAGCAAACCTAATACTCTTTCAGCCACATCACTCCTTTAAACTGGACACGTACATATATTCCTGAGCCATAGAAATGAAACTATAAAATTCAAGTACTGCCATAGTTAAAAGGTATCTATCAGAGACAATCTCTGCTTCCTACCATCATAAGGTCAGAAGTGGGGATCTTCACTGATGATTGCACAATGTTCAGCACCATTCACGATTCCTCAGATACTGATACAGTCCATGTCCAAATGCAGCAAGACCTGGACAATATCCAGGCTTGGGCTGACAAGTGGCAAGTAACATTCACATCACACAAGTGCCAGGCAATGACCATCTCCAACAAGAGAGAATCTAATCATTGCCCTTTGACATTCAATGGCATTACCATCGCTGAATCCCCCACTATCAACATTCTGCGGGTTACCATTGACCAGAAACTGAACTGGACTAGCAATATAAATACTTTGGCTACAACAGCAGGTCAGAGGCTAGAAATTGTGCGATGAGTAACTCACTTCCTGACTCGCCAAAGCCTGTTCACCATCTACAAGTCAGGAGTGTGGTGGAATACTCCCCACTTGCCTAGATGAGTGCAGCTCCCACAACACTCAAGAAGCTTGACACCATCCAGGACAAAGCAGCCCACTTGATTGACATCACATCCACAAACATTCACTCCCTCCACTGACACACAATAGCATCAGTGTGTACCAGATACAAAGTGCACTGCAGAAACTCACCAAGGCTCCTTCGACAGCACCTTCCAAACCCATGACCATTACCATCAAGAAGGACAAGGGCAGCAGATAGATGGGAACACCACCACCTGGAAGTTCCCCTCCAAGTCACTCACCATCCTGACTTGGAAATATATCGCCGTTCCTTCACTGTAGCTGAGTCAAAATCCTGGAACTCCATTCCTAACAGCATTGTGGGTGTACCTACACCACATGGACTGCAGTGGTTCAAGAAGGCAGCTCACCACCATCTTTTCAAGGTCAACTAGGGATGGGCAATAAATGCTGGCCTAGCCAATGAAGCCTATATCCCTTGAGTGAATAAAGAAAAACACACAGAACTCTGAGCAGAGTTGGAAGAATCTACTAAATGGACTGACAACGGGAATCTGGTGCGAGTGGGAACTCAGCGCAGGGGTGAACAGCTGGGGGAGTGGGTGAAATTAGAAACCTAAAATTTGCTAATACTTCATAAAATTAATAATCTAAACTGTACAACTAATTAGTTTTAAAAAGGCTAAAATTAAAGCAAGTGAATTATATTTTTTAAAAATTATTAAATAAATAAACAAGACTACAAGGCCAGCATTTAGACTAGATAGAGGTGCCAGTACAGGAGGTGTGCATTATTTGCAGTATGTGGGATTTATGGAGATCAACGCAACCATGTCCGTGGTAAGTGTCTGCAACTTGAGGATTTGCTAAGGTGGGTCTGGAGGTGCAGAAACTGCAATGCATCAGGTAGGGGGAAGAGTTACCTGAACATTTGGACTCAGGAGGGAGTCACACCCCCTTAGGTTAGGAAGTAGTTTAGATTTGGTTAGTGGTTAGGGACAGGAGGAAGTAAATGCAACTCAGGCAGGCCAGCGGACTGAGATGAAATGCTGGCAGGGCTTCAGTCTTTGCCCCCGTCCAACAGGTACCTCTGTGGATTAGAACAAAGGCAGGTATGATGGGCAAACTAACCATGGCACCGTGGTACTGAAGACTATTCAAGTTGGGAGTGTGAAAAGGTGAGGGGAGTGTGGTAAGGGGCTAAATAATGCTCTCTGCAACAATGATATGGAATACTGAAGGTTGTGTTGCTCACCCAGTGTCAGGGTAAAGGTCTGGAGAAGAAGCTGCAGCAGGAGAAGAAGATTCCAGTTGGCATGGTTCATGCAGGAACCAATAATATAGGGAGAACTGGGAACGATGTTCTGCTGAGGGGGTTTGGGGAGATGTGGAGGCTGTCACTGAATTAATCAAAGCTGAGAAAAGCAGATTCTTGAACTATAGGGGAGTCCAGGGTCACGGAAAAGAGGTAGGAAAATGGAGTTGAGGTCAAGATCAAGCCAGCCTTGATTGTTGGAATGCAGAGGAATTTGGGTGCACAAGCCACAAAAAGTTAGCTTCCTGGTAGAGCAAACAATTAGGAAAGCAAATAGTATTTTAGACTTTTTATTGCAATGGGATTGGAGTATAAGAATAAGGAAGTCTTACTACAATTATATGGGGGTGGGGTTTGAGAGCCTACCTGGTGTACTATGTACAGTTTTGGTAAATTTACCCAAGGAAAGGTATATTTTGCCTTAGAGTGGGTGGAGGGAAGATTCACTAGATTAATCCCTGGGATCAGAGGGCAGTCTCATGTTAAAAAAGATCAGCAAAATGTGCCTATACTCTCTGGAGTTCAGAAGAATGAGTGGCGATCTCATTGAGTTATATACAATGCTTGATGGGATAAATGCTGAGAGGTTGTCTAACTACTGGAGAGTCTAGAACTAGGGGTCATAGACAGGATAAGGGGACTGCCATTTACCACTGAGTTGAGGGAAAATTTGCTCATTCAGGAGGTTGTGAATCTTTTGAATTGTCTACTGTAGTGTTGGACTTCACCCCATGGTGTAATTAATAAGGCTTAAATTATCAAATTGTACCATACATAAGCTTAACAATGAAAAGTCTTAATTTGTCTGTATTATTGGGATGATTTGTGAATTTTGGGGTATGTTGTTCAGAAAGTCTTAAGGTTGGCATCACTTTAAGGCCAAATACTGCAATGTAGCTTTAAAAAAAAGAACATATGTGTCCTTTGGTAGTGAACTGAAGTTATGACTAGGACACATTCGCACATTTAGGCTCCAGCGAGTCTAGCTTAGCAGAAAAGAGAAGCCAAAGCTGCAATGCTGATTGGTTAGAAAGGTGGCCTGAGGGACAGAATGTTCTGTGGACCTCCGTTTAGAGATACAAATTAAGGTTAGATTGTTGTGGGGAAGCTAGAAGTGCTCCTCCCATTAGTGAAGAGCTGCAAATAACGAGTTAGAAAGTTAGTCATGTTGATCCAGGTGCACACGTTTGAGCCAAATATTGCAAAGCTACCTGCAAAAAATAAGGGGTATAAAATTAGGAGCGCATCACTGAGGCCTTTGCACTTGCCAAAAGTTAACACTTATCACAGGACACTCGGCATGGAGCATTTGTTGGGAGAGAGAGTTAGGAGTAGGGCGCCTGTTGGAAAGTCAGCATTTGCTTAGGTTATTGACAGTCAATGAGTATTCATCATGGGATGAGGGGTTGCTGTAAAAACCCACTATTAGGCTTAGTTAAATGACTAAAGTAACTGTCACAGGCCTGAGGATTGCTGTCAGAATCCAGTATTACAGATCAGTGGATCCTGCACAGACAGGATTGCCAGCTCAAACATATTTGCAGAGAGAGAGAGAGCGAGAGACCATTCAACAGGCAGCTGAGAAGTGTCTAGCTTCCGCAGTTAAGGTGGACTGGGAAGTTTTAGCTGTTAAGGTGGACTGGGAAGTTTTAGCTGTTAAGGTGGACTGGGAAGTTGTGGATTGGAAAATGATCCACTTGAGTTGAAGGCTTAAAGCTGCAAAGGGATTTTTATGCATTGGCTGGAGTTAAGTTGGCTAAGCTAAACTCTTGAGGGACGTCGTGAGTCAAAAGATCAGATTCAAGGAACCAAAAAGAGAAGACCCCAGCATTCCCAGAATCCACAGGAATGACGGACTAACATGGGTTTAACTTCTGCATCATACCATACCTCAACAGATGAAGTGCTAAGTATTAATCTTTATTGTCCAATAAGCCTTACTTACAACCATTCTAGATTAGTGATTGTCATTTTTGCCAATATGGTTATTCCTCAAGAAGAATTTTTTTACTCTGGTTTTAGTATAGAGTCCAAATCCTTACCCTAGTGAGCTGTGGATGCTCATTTGCTGAGTATATTCTTGGCTGAGATTGATATATTCCTGGGCATGCAATGAATTAAGAAATTTGAGAATAGTGAAAGAGGTTGGAGATGAGGTTGAAGATCAGCCATGATCTTATCAAATGGTGGAATAGGCTCAAGAGGCTGTTTGGCCTATTCCACCTCCTACTTCTTATCCTCTTATCTGAATAAAATAGTCCTTGACCTCTGTGACAGGCCTGAGATGGGCAGGATGCAGCATCTCTATACACTGTCTATTTTCTGGCAGAAGAGAAGCCATTAGAGAAAGACAGAGGTTGTAGTGGAAAGGTTGGCTGTGTTGTCATTATGAGAGACAACAACATCCATTGCTATTTCAATTCTGTCCCTGCTTCTGGACTCATTGCCTATTGATTTTTTTTTTGCAAAAATACACTTTATTCATTAACTATCTGAAAGAACATTACAAAATATTTCAAAATGGTCATCACAAAAAGTACAACAATATTCAAGTTTTCTACAAAGATCATGTTGCACCCTAAGGCACTTCAGTACAATCAAAGGAACATTACAGATATTTCAAAATGGTCCTAACAGACAGTCAGACAGTGCAATGGTATTTAAGTTGCCCACAGAGATCATGTTGCAGTCTGAGGTACTTCAATGCAATTGCGATACATGTAGTTTTCACTGCATACGTCAATGTGAGTCATACAGCCCCAGGGATCCATACAATTCCCAGCTCCTCGGTGCACTATGACAGAAAGGTCTTAGACAGTGACCTTTCCCCATTGCGCCTTAGCGGCAGCTGCCCCAAGCTTCAGTGTGTCCCTCAGCACGTGGTCCTGGACATTGGAACATGCCAATCTGCAACACTCGGTCGGGGACAACTCTTTGCAATGGAAGACCAACAAATTTCAGGTCCTGTTAATATTATATTGACTAATAACAACAATGATATAATTGAAGCTCCCTATGGTTAATGAATTCCTGCCAAGTCCTCTGACCTACATTTTAGTCATTGCAATGCCTCACTAGGGTAAGAAACAGAACATTGCTCCGGTATTGTACCTGCCATTGCTAGCTTTCCATGGCCTCTTTAAGTTGTGGTGCCACAAATGCTCACAGATATTTTCCAGATTTAGTAGAAGCCAATCAGCAGCTAAATCCCTTCAAAGCCCTGCGCTGGAATACAAATTCCCTCCTCTGGCAGCCAGGCATTGAAGCACAAAATGTTTATCCTGCACTTGATGCAGGTTTTCTGAACCTAGAAATATACCAGATTATGTAACGTGCAAGTCAGGTTTTTGTTAAATTCATTCATGGGATGTGGGCATCGCTGGCTGGGCCAGCATTTATTGCCCATCCCTAGTTGCCCTTGAGAAGGTGGTGGGTGAGCTGCCTTCTTGAGCCGCAGCAGTTCATGTATTGTAGGTACACTCACAGTGCTGCTAGGGAGGGAGTTCCAGGATTTTGACCCAGTGACAGTGAAGGAACAGCGATATATTTCCCAGTCAGGATGGTGAGTGGCTTGGAGGGGAACACCAGGTGGTGGTGTTCCCATGTGTCTGCTGCCCTTGTCCTTCTAGATAGTAGGGGTTGTCAGTTTGGATGGTGCTTGTCTAAGGAGCCTTGGTGAGTTCCTGCAGTGCATCTTGTAGTTGGTACACACTGCTGCTACTGTGCATCGTTAGTGGAGGGAGCAAATGTTTGTGGATGGGGTGCCAATCAAGCGGCTATCTTGTCCTGGATGTGTCAGGCTTCTTGAGTATTGTTGAAGCTGCACTCATCCAGGCAAGGCAACACACTCCTGACTCGTGCCTTTGGGGAGTCAGGAGTGAGTTATTCACCACAGGATACCTGGCCTCTAACCTGCCCTTGTAGCCACAGGTACATGCAAACTATACAACCAGCAGCATACAGTGAGCTCAGATATAAATCAGCCCCAAGCTATCATAATTGAGAAGAAATGTTAGTTTTTGAAAATTAGTACAAGAGGTCCCATTAACCATGGATTTCCAAAAGAAATGATAGAGTGAATACATTGGTGGAAGCAGATACTTATTCCACCATTAGTCTGATCACACAATATTAAATATCTCTCGTCCCATTTACAAATCTTGGAGAAAGATTTCTCTGCTTGCTACAGATTAACGATATGTAAACAAAATGAGTTTTTTTCCTTTCACCATTGCAGCATAATTATAAGTACATTCTAAAAGAATGGATTTGATTGCATGTTAATAGCAACCAGAACAAATCTTCCCCATGATAGTATTAACGTGGCTTTTGCTTTTTAAATGAAGTAGTTCATTAGCAAAGGAATCTGACCAGAATATTACTGATGATCCCCAAAAACTGTTTAAAAATATGTGCCAAGCCACAACGTGCAAGAAGCTCAGACAGTATTAAATCTTGGAAGGAACAAACAAGTCACACATAAAGATAGAAAATATAGAACATCACAAAACATACATCCAACAACATATGTTATGTTTTAAATTATGTGTGGTCATTAGGGGTTATGGACTATTCATAAATATGTAAAGAACATCAACAAGCAAGTGAACTCACACCTGTGTGACCTGTTACTTTAGATAGAAGTTTTCTATTTCCAACATCCCACACACGAGCACTACAGTCGTCGGACCCTGTTAATAGGAGCTCGCCACCACGGGAGAACGAACAATGGTTCACCTGCGCAAAACAAACCATTTCATAACAAGGTAGCTCAGTCAGCTCTGCTTCATTTAGTCTCAGGAGATTTTCAAACACTAACAGATTTTTGAAAGGGTTTTGTCATAAAACTAGACTGAGGTTTATCTCAGTTTTAAACTGAATTATTAACAAACAGAATGCCACAACATTTTCAAGCTTCACAACAGGAGAATTACCAAGGGCCTCCAAGGACAGTCACCTTGTCATTTATTGGCAACGAATGCCTGGTTGGTCCACTAGGAAGGCAGTCTTGTACCATGAAGATCCAGATGTAAGCTGCGACCTGCCAGGCGAGACTGACCTACATGAGGCACTGGTGCTCTGACATGTTGAGAGCTGGTCCTCTGCCTGTAGACCTTCTGTTGGGGCCTTGCCTCCTTCCACCTGCATCTCAGTGGCCATCCCTTCAGCTGCAGCTGGAGTATGTTGCAGTGGAAAGCCCCCTTCCCTAGACCCTCAGCACACGGTTCTGATGTAGCTGCGTAAGCTACTCACATTCTGCTCTGAAGGCTGGCCCTGCAGCTGAAGGTGGGTGAAGTGCTGGGCAATGGGTAAAATGCACCCCCCTCCCCACCCCCACTCACCTATCAAGTCGTGATAGAACTTTCCAAGGAATACTTTACAAGGCGGCTTCTCAACTGGTCTATTTCTCCAGCTCTTCAGTGCAACTGGTCAAAGCCTTCAGTTGTCAGTTTCACTGAGGCAGTCCCTTGCTCTAGACTCTCCCCTGCTCTAATCTTTCGTGTTTGGTTACACACTACTGAACTGCTCCACTGGTGGGAAAGAGGAATTCCACTTAGAAAATGACTGAACCACCGCCTTGATGTATTCAATTTCCTTCCCACCTCAGACTCCGGAGTCCTCGACTTCTAGGCTAACTGACACCGGGGAAAGATGGAAAGAGGGGAGAACACGTTGGGATAACAGCCTGATGGCAAATGTTTTCCAACTTTCCCAACAATCCAGCCCCAAACCAACCTCTAACATCCTGGGAAAACTACCAAGGTTTCCCTTGGGACATTCTCAGCATCCATTTCTCTATTACCTGACTCTGTTATTACCTGACCAGGGAGTTATGGCCAGTTCTCCAATTGACAGGAATGTCTAACCTCATCATCTTTCTTTTCAGCTGATGTTGGAACAAACACTTTCTCACAGGATTGATGAGTTAGTTGACTGTCCAATGTCCACAGTTGTTTGTCATAACTAACTAATCACTCTCTACGTAACAAATTGTTTTTGCCACAATCCGACTGCTGGAAGTTTTAGCTGTTTGCACTGATGACCTTGGAAGAATACTTGATTGGGGGGTTCAAAATGAACAGGAACAGGTTCAAGTTCAGGTTCATTTAGTGGAGGTGATAATTCACTTGAATAGCCTAGAACTTTGATACTTTAATATACAACCCTTTGTACTTTGTGTATTTTTATTGCACACCTCAACTGCATGTGAGAGGAACCTTGTTGGGTTTTTCAGTGTATAAATATATGTTGAACCTATACTTATAATTTGTTAGGCAACATTTAGACTATTGGATCCAGTTTTGGATATTCTCATTTAAAAAGAATCCTAAAGCCTTGGAGTATAGGTAGAAGATAATCCCAAGGATGAGAGTCTAAAGGAACTGGAGCTTTTGTCACCATAACAGAGCAGAAAATTTTAAATAGAAAGTTTTCTAAGCTTCAGAGGGAGCCATTCAAAATTATGACTCAATCTGATAAGCGAGTAGATGACCCCTCCTTCAGTTCTCTGCCCAAACGCAGTTCTGACCCACAGTGCCACAATCCCCACCATAAGTAGGGCAAGGAGGCAGGTCCCAAATCCACCCCAGCCAGATCAGGGATCAAGCTCCTTGCTGTTGGCACCAATCTGATCCTCACCAGCATTCCAGCCAACTGCCCAGCACACCACCCGCGAGTTGCTGCAGCAACATACACTTTTCCATGCATGTTGTAACCTGGAGCCATGATGAGTGACAGTAGAGACTCCAATTTCTTTCCATCACATGGCTGACCAGGAATTTCTCCCACTCTTACTGCCTGCCAGTGATGTATGTTGGAAGGATTTCCAAGGTGATACTCAGCCTGTCTGGCCTGATTGTGCATGCACCTTCCTTGGCCATCAAGACCTGGAGTGGGACTTGAACTGGACCTTCTTTCTCAGAGGCAAGGACACTACCCACTTCACCACAAGTAGATCACTGAGGAGCATAAATCTAAGGTCATTATTAAGTCAAAAAACAAGGTATGAAGAAACTTAGTTTTCCACAAAGGTTGTTAGATGGGTAGCAGAACCCATAAAATCTTTTTAAAGGGGAGTGAAAAAAATACTTAGAAAATATATTTTTTTAAAACATATAGGAATGAGACTAAGTGAATAGTTCAGAGACCTGGTCTCCCGTGCTGTTAAACAATATGATTCAATGAGTCACTGTTTCTTCTTAAATATATACAATAAATATTTGAAATATACAATAAATTTCCCAATTAAGTCTAAGGTTAAAAGACAGGCATGTTGCTGCTTACCTCTGCTTGGTGTGAGGGAAAGTATTTCACAGAGAAGTTGTTGAAATATGAGGCCAATTTCCTCCACATGGTTAATTGACGCAGCTGTTTTTCTCTTTTGGTTTAAAATTTTCACCGTTGCCATCGATTAGATGACAAGAAAGATTCAGCAGATTCTTGGCCAGTTGTGTGTGGTAGTTGCATATTCACTATATACTATGGGAAGAAATTCTTTAGCGGAGACGTAGATTCTGAGTGGCTTAAGTTGTTCGTGGGCAGCCTAAAGCTCGCTGAGTGATTTCCAAAGGGGTGTGACTGCAGGTGACATGTACATTCAATAAACTCTGCCTTCTTCTGTATTATATTATCAAAAGATCACAAGGAAATGTCAAATTGTTCGTTAATCAGCAATTGGACCCGATTTTCCAAATATATTACTTCCATTGGAGTTTAGAAGAATGAGAGGTGATCTTATTGAATCATATACGATCCTGAGGGTGCTTGATAGAGTGGATACCAGGAAGCTGTTTTTCTTTTGTGGGAGAGACTTGAACTTGGGGACTATAGTTTAAGAATAAGAGATCTCCCTTTTAAGACTGAGATGAGGAGTCATTAGTCTGTGAAATTCCCTGTGGAGGTTGGGTCATTGAATTTATTCATGGCTGATTTAGATAGGTTTTTGACAGACAAGGGAGTCAAGGGTTTTGGGGGGCAGATAGGAAAGTTGAGTTGAGACCACAACCAGATCAGCTATGATCTTATTGGATGGCGGACAAAGTTCGAAGGGCCAAATGGCCTACTCCTGCTCCTATGTTTCTATGGTGGGGGAATCCAGAACAAAAGGCATAACCTTACATTAAAAGGTTGCTCAGGAGTGATATCAGCAAACCTTCCTTTACAAAAGGCACTGCTAGGCTGGAAACCAATGAAGGTCAGTGAGCACAGGGATATGAGAGAACAGGACTTGGTGCGGGTAAGGAGATGGGGAGCCGAATTTTGGATGAAGTGACATTCACAGAGGATGTAAGGTGGGAGGTCGCCCAGAAGAACATTGGAAAAGTTGAGTCTAGAGATGACAAAGGCAAGGTTGGAGGCAAGCAGCTGACAAGCTGAGGCATAGGTGAATGAACAACATTACAGAGTTGGAAATCGGGGTGATAGAGAGAACATGGGGTCAGAAACTCAGCTCAGGGTCAATTAGGATTTATGGTTGCAAATATTCTGGTTCAGCTCAGATCAGGACAAGAGAGCAGGATGGAGGTGGTGGCAATGGAACAGAGTTTATGGTAAGATCGGGAAATCCCGCGTTCATTGTTGATCTCCACTAGGTTTTGCAAAATAGCAGCTGTTGCACTTCAGAGTAATTCACTGTATGTGAAACACTTTGAGACATAACAAGGCAATAAATATATCAATGCAAATCATTCTTCCTTTTCAGCTGATCTCAGCAAGGGCAACCTTTAGGGATATGGTGAGTAAAATCCTCTCCACTGCTGTGAACCTCAGGCTTCCTCCACTGCTGAGACCTCTCAAGTGAGGTTGCCAATTTACAAAATATTTTGTGGTGTGGCTCAATGTCCACTCAGAGCTTGAATTGCTCCAACCAGCAGAAAGTAGAGAGGTTGCTCTCATTTTTCTGATTGGATTCAAGCCGTGGTCTTGAAGGTTAGTATACAATGTTCTAACTCACTGCACCTTATTATTAATAACAATTATTATAAAGCCTCTACAAAGTATGTGGTAAATTGGTATTACCTTGTCCCTTCATTGCAATATCTGAGAGACTAAGTTGAAAAGTAAAATGATCAGCGATGATTATGATATCACAAGTTGTGGTCAATTGGCACTGATGTCATTGGCAGCCACTCATATCACAGGGTTATGACAATGTGAAGGATATCAGCTCTCAAAAATGTTATAACCCTATGTTTTAAATCCAAAACTTCAGCCAGCATAAAACTTTGGGCAATTAATGAGGAAGGAATTGAGCCATGCTGAATAAAACCAGGCATCAGGACAAATTGAACCTAAACAACCTGCATTTATATAGCACCTTTAGTGTAGTAAAATGTTCCAAGGCATTTTTGTGTGAAAACACAAGTTATCACACAAAAGTTATCAAACATAATTTGGTACTGAAGCACATAAGGAATATTAGGACAGATGAATAAAAGCTTGATCAACGAGGTCAGTTTTTAAAAGTGTCTTAAAGGAGGAGGAGAGGTAGCAAAGTGGAATGATTTAGAGAGGGAACTTTAGAGGGAGCTGAAAACATGGCCACCAATGGTGGCACAATTAAATAAGGAAATTTACAGGCAGCCAGAATTGGAGCAGCGCAGAGATCTAGGAGAATTGTAGGGCTGGAGAAAGTTACAAAGACAGGGAAGGGAAGAGGTTACAGAGGGATTTGAAAACATGGACGAGAATGTTAAAGCTGAAGGACTGCAGGATCAGGACCAATATGAGTTAACGAGCATAGGGCTGATGAATGAATGGGTGGACTTGGTGCGAGTTAGGATATGGACAGCAACATTTGGGTCAGGTTTATGGAGTTATGCATACCGTGACAAAAATACAGAGCATTTAACCATACGTGCAACATTCATTAATAGCAAACGCACAGGCTCCCACACAGACATATACAAATGCATGCTTTGAACACTTAATAAATAAAAAATGACTCTGACATATAGAATGATAGTTAATAAATCATAGTATTTTACATCTAAGAGGACAGCTCCCTGAGCTATCCACAGGCTCATGCTTTTTAAAAGTTTTTCTTCAATTTTTTTTATTCATTCATGGAATGTGGCTTTGCTGGCAACGCCAACATTTTTTGCCCATCATGAATTCTCCTTGAGGTAGGCTAACTTCTTGAACTGATGCAGCCTGTACGGGGTAGGTGCACCCGATTCTGGGAGACAGGAACTTCCAGGGTTTTGACACAACAATGTTGAAGGAGCAGTGGTGTACCTCCAAGTCAAGACGGTGAAGAGGAACTTGCAAGTGTTGGTGTTCCTGTGCACCTGATTGCCCTGTACTTCTAGGTAGTAGAGATCATGGATTTGGAAGGTGCTTTCGAAGACACTTCGCAAGTTCTGCAGTGCATCTTGTAAATGGTGGAGTGAATGTTTAAGATGGTGGTCGTGGTGCCAATCAAGTGGGCTGCTTTGTGCTGTATGGTCTTGAATGTTGTCGGAGTTGCACCCAACCAGATGAGTGAGGAGTATTCCATCACATTCCTGACTTCTGAATACAGGAAAGGCATTGCGGGAGGCAGCTGGTAGTCACAGAATACCCAACTTCTTCCCTGCTCTTGTAACTACACCATTTATGTAGCATCTCCAGTTAATTTCTGGCCAATGTTGATGCCTCCCATCCCTACCCCCAGCATGGTGATTGTGAGGGATTCAGCAAGCAAGGGGAGATAGTTAAGACTCTTTCTTGCTGGAAATTATCATTACCTGGCACTTGTGTGCACAACTATTACTTGCCACATCAGCCCAAGCTTGAATGTTGTCCAGCTCTTACTGCACATGGGCATGGACTGTTTCATTATCTGAGGGGTTGTGAATAGAACTGAAAAAACACTGCACTGTTCACATATTTATTTATATCTCTTTTAAAATCTGTTATGGGTTTTCTACCACCTCCAAGGGCATCCCATATCCTAAGAACCTCAGCATAAGTAACTTATGTAACTGCAACCTTTTGTTCTTTTGGTGATTATCTTAAATTTATACTTTCTAATTATTGACTGTCAAAGTAGTTTTCCCCAAAATATTTACTCAAAGCCTCTCATAACTTTGAACACCAACCTCAGTTCTCTTACTCTTCTCAGTTCTGGTAAAAAGAGACCTATTTTCTTTAGCTTCACCTTCTAACTAAACCAAATCATCCCTGGGATTATCTTCTCTACCCTCTCTGGGGCCTCGGCATCCCTTCCAAATAAGAGCATCAAAAAATGAACACAATGAACAGATGCCTAATGAATGGTATATATTCATTCAATATACATTGGAACACCCAACATATTAGATTCCTCTCACACATGCAGTTGAGTTGCGTAATAAACAAGCACAGTTGAATGTATATTCAAGTAAAATTTATCCTCTATGTCTATACAAAATATTTATGCCCTCGCCTGGATACAACCCACTAAACTATCCAATTTTTACTTAGTTCTGTTGAAGGGTCATGAGGACTCGAATCGTCAACTGTACTCTTCTCTGCCGATGCTGCCAGACCTGCTGAGTTTTTCCAGGTATTTCTGTTTCTGTTTTGGATTTCCAGCGTCCGCATTTTTTTGTTTTTATTCAATTACAGCCATCATTTCAGAAATCAAAGGATGTCAGACTTGCACAGCTTTAAAATCAGCAGTTTCAACTGATGGTGCAACAAGCATATGATAAGTTGCAGTCATTCAATTAGCCACTCTCTCCTTTGATTTGGATAAATCGCTCTCCATTGTCAACACTTTTAAAAGGCTCAGATTTAATGGAAAAACAGACTATATTCCAGAAAAAATAACATGTAGCAGAAAGAAAATACAAATGCACGAAACCATAACGGTCAGTACAGCAATGTCCAGATACAGAAGTGCACCAATAAGAACAACTCTGGCAGATAGAAAACTGTCAATGCCATCGGTATACTGGAGGTGGTCAGCTGGAGTATGTTCAAGATCTTCCTGATGATCTTATAGATGGTTATGTTGCACAGGACAACTCAGTAAATTAAAAGTTGCTGATGTAATGGGACATAATTGTTAATACTCCTACAATGAAAGATGCATCAGGGCCACCTGAAGCTGATGGCATACCTGTGTGGTGGCCAGACATTAACAGGGATATCATCAGGGAGAGGATGTCTTCATGCAACTTTTGTCAACTCAAAGAATCATTGATCATTACAGATTACCATCAAGTTAACTCTGACCACGGGTACTCCTTGTTTGAAGATTTTATTACATTTTTGCTTTCCACAGGGCAAGTTAGACATCACATCTAGTTGTCTATTTTCTCCTTTCGATACCATTCTGACTTCAGGAACTTCTAATTTTGTGCTGACATTCAACATGTTATTAACATAGATGATGCAACACCCAATACCAAGAGGTTTCAAATGGAAAAGTGATTAGTCCCAATTAATATTTACAGTCAAGCATACCATTTAATATTAAAAGGTGCAAAAACACATGACAGAATTGAAATATTTTGTATAGGCTGATTCAGCTGCAAGTGTAAAGCCCATGCTATACTGGGAGTCGTAATGTTTTATATTCTAACCCCTCAAGGGAAGTGAGATTTCATCAGTGCTGCAGTGAACAATTGCGGAATGGAGGCCAGGAAAATAAGAAAAAAATGATGTAGACACCTCACAGACAAGGTCTTGGGTATAGCATAAATCATAATCATAGATTGTCAACTTTTATGACGCAAATTTTAAAAATCTCTCAGCTGAGTCAGAAGGTTGTGGGTTTAAGTCCTATTCCATCAATGCTGCAACTTCAGCACTGCACGCTGTCAACATTCAACATTATACAGAGGCACCATCTTCCATTGAGTGGATGTAAAGATCAGATTGTTCGAAGAGCAGGGGAGAGCTCTCCCCATGTCTTGGCTGATTTATTCCTCAACCAACATCACTAAGAGACTGCCCAGCCATTTACATTTTGATAGCAAGAATGTGGAGAGACAATATGAACTAAATTGTAAAATTTTAATGGACATTTAAAAAGAGATGCCTGGAAGTGTATGTGCACAATTTTGAGGCTGCAGAAGTTGAGAAGGGTGTTAAAATAAAGCATAGAATCCTATTTTATTAATAGAGGAATAGAATACAAGAGCAAGAAAGTTATGCTAAATCTTCATAAAGGTTAGGCCTCAGCTGGAAGTGTTCAAATGGAAGTGCACCATAGTTTAGGGTGTCAAGGGATTGAAGAGGGTGCTGATGAGATTTACAAAAATAGTACCAGGAATGATGGACTTCAGTTATGTCAGTAGACTAAAGAAGCTGGGGTTGTTCTCCTTTAAACAAAGAATGTTAAGGGGCTATTTGGGAGGTGTTAAAAAATGAATGATTTTAGAGCAAGTAAGGAGAAACTGTTTCCAGTGGAAGAAAGGGCAGTGACCAGAGAAAAGAACCAGGGGCAGTATGAGAAAGCATTTATGCACAGACATGTAAACTGGAACACAATGTCCGAAAAGGTGGTGGAAATAGATTCTATAGTGACATGCAAGATAATTGGATGAACACTTAGAAGGGAAAAATGTTACAGGGCTATGGGGAAACAGCACAGGAATGGGATTAATCCAATTGCTCTGTAAAGAGCCAGCACAGGAACAACAGATCAAATGGCCCACTTCTGTTGTGCTGGTCACCTCTCATTTCTGTTTGTGCAATCTTACTGCATACAAATCGGCTGTTGTTTCCCTGCAAATGACTACACTTCAAAGTACTTCCATGCCTATAGAACACCAATGTCCCACGGTCATAAAAGGCACTATATAAATGCTAGTCTTTTCTTTTGATTGCAAACTCTGGCCATTCAGCAGCAGTCTTCCACCTATCTCCATTGAGGCCACCTGTCATTTTGCTTTACACATTTTAACATTGAATTATATCTTTTTAATATTTATTATAATTCATTTCTCCCACACTCCTACATGATATGCCCATCTACTACTGGTTACTTTTCAGCACCTTAAGGATACATGAAGAAATATGGAATTGGATTTAGAGACAAGTCATGGTTGAATAAACGGAAGGGAATCCATCAATGGTGAGAGGGGAAAGGCTTGCTGCTCAAAAACAAAGCAATGGAATGATGAGTAGCATGAGAAGCAACAGGACAGTGACAGATTATGACACAATCAGGATGAGCTAACGCAAGGGGGCCAAGAGTTAGGAAATGTAACAAAGACAACGAAGTGATATTGAAAAGTGCAGTTACATTACCTAGTACACCTAAAAGGAAACAAAAGACAGGGCAGAATGAAACACAGATGACAAAATTTTAAAAAGCAGCCAAATGGCCTGCTCCTATGCTGTAATAATTCTGTGCAACGCAAACAGGAAAGAGAAGTGGTCTCTAATTTAGCACAAGCAAATTTCCCTATTTTTTTTTACGAAATAAATACATAGCTACAACACAAAAATCAAGTCATTTGTCCCATCTCAAACCAACCCATGGCAGTGCTTACCTTCCATCCAAGATATAGCTCATGGGTGGCCCTCCATGTCTTTTTACCCTGAATTTAGGCAGCTTGAGGTGAATTTTACAGTACCATCTTCCTGTTTTAAGTGCCCCTTTGATTTTACAGTAATCACCCAGTACCAGCTTCATTGCTGTAATTCATTTGGCAACCACCACTTGGTAAAAGCATTGCACCTTGATACATTTCTGCATGGACTAGCTTGACACTTCCCCTTAGAAATTTCATTTGTTTTAAGATCACTGCTTCTCACCCTTCATTTATTTATTATTGATTATTTCACATCTCTAACCCAGCCTTCATATTTTGAGGGAACACATCCCTAGTTGCACTACTGTTTCATATGTCCCACTTAACATCGCTAGTAAATGTGAAGTTATTTTTCCAGGCCCTGCTAACTGCAAGAGCCCAAAGCTGTACATATTACAGATGTGGCCTAACCTTGATCTTTTTGCTTATATGCTTACACTCTCAATCGCCCCAAATTCACATTTGCTTTCTTAATGTTTTTTAAAAGCCCTTGCAAACTTGAATTGCATGGCTCCCTCGCTGCACTAACCGATTTACCATTTAAAGGTATTTTCATTCCTGAAATGTAGAACCATTTTTCTATTCAACGAATCAGCTAGTTACTTGCCTATTTGTACAATTCTCCTTTCTCTGAAAGCTTGATATCTAGTTTGGAAGCAGATATCGGTATCTAACACATATGACAAAAGTCCAGACACTTATATTCATACAATAGTGCAAAAGTTGTCCCAACACTAATCATTTGGGTGCCCCGCTATCCACCCACACCACTTACCTATCTCAAGGCTGTATGATTTTAACCATTTCTTTTGTCCTTACACAATTTTCCTTTTGATACTGCTGGCCCTGAATTTTCACAGCCACCTTAAATGCTTTTTGGAATTACATCAGATGTAGCCCTCATCAACTTTACTATTCTTCCCAAATTAAAAAATACTCCGGCACTTTTCAATTATCAGTCTGAAACTCTGGTCACCTGTTCATCTCCTTTTCCAAAACTCAGCCGAATATTGCAGCCTAACAACCTACCCCTACATCCCATTGAAACATTCTTCTACAAATACATTGATACGCGAGTACTAACGAAAACATTGGAGGTCAGCCTTAGAGATGCCAGTGCTATCAGACAAAAACCTGCCTCAGAAGCAAATTTCATCATGTACTTCCAATAGCAAAGTTTAACAGGTGCCTTTGGTCCACGAATTTTATTCAGGTGGTGGATGCTTTGAGCTCTCAGCCAGCACACGGGCCAACAATGTGTTTATGCCATAACTGGGCAGGATGAGGCAGTTTGGACCAAGCTTTGATTTGATCTTTTTGTTCATATTTTGAGAAAGTCAAGGTACAGCAATTCTAACAGCAGTTAAATTCTGACTGTTAAATCACACTGTTAGTGAAAAGGCTACCAGCTTAGTTTGTCATTTAAAATGAGTTAAACAAGCTACAAAAATCAAATTTGAGTCAAAGCAGATGTGCAACACAACATTTTTTGTTTCAATCAAAACAACCCAATACTAATTTTGAATAAATAGATTTCAGCATCTATGTGGATTTAAGGGCAAGCAATCTGTAGTAAGGACTGATAACAGTACTTCATTCTGTTTAGTTGTCATCAACTAAACTCCAGTGATCTTGCACAGATTAAAAAGTTCACCAAATTTGCACTCTTGCCAATTCTAGTGTCCATGACACTGTCAGCATATCATATACCAACCTGCCCAGCAGGATCCAAACCAGATTTGTCTTTAGGCTTTTACATCACCAAGTTTTAGAGGAAATTCAAACTAAATAGACCACTTAGGACAGTTCTTAAAAGCCAATCAAGACTTTATTTAATTGGGGATTTGCTTAGGGTCTTTAGAGAATTCAAAGTTTGTGATTACCGTACATCAACCGTCCCAGAAATGAATTACTATAAAAAGTCACTTAGATCAAGAAGGTTTGACATGATACTTGGAGTATTCCTTACATTCCCTCCAATTTGCTCTGACTCTTTTTATTAGGAAAATGTACCATATTTCCAAACATTAATAAAACCAAAAACACAAAAAGTCTTTTCTTAAATTTAATATTTTCGGTGGCAGGACATTTATGCTTTTACAGCAAATTTGCGCATGGGGTACAGGCGCTCTTTCCTTTGCTGTTTCTTGGTCTTCAAACTCTCCTCATATTTGTTTAGTCGACGACGCATGGCACGGGTCTTCTTGGGTCGCAAATCCAAAGGCTTGTACTTCTTGCCCTAAGTAAAATAAAAACTTTGATCAGCTGTCAGCTAAACACTTATTAGCTCACCTATCATGTCGAACAGCAGCTTTTCATAACTGACTTGACAATTACCAGCAATAACCTAACGTAAAAGGACCATTACCATCAAATACAAACATTCTTATCACCAAGGAGGCAGAATAGAATCACGTATTATGATTTGCCTAACTCATTCACAGTAGATTTGACTCCAAGTTTCCCATATTTTCAACTATACTAGCTGCAACTTTAAAGTAGTTTGAAATTTGCCCATGCTTCTGACACACAAACATGTAAGGTAGGTAATGACCATACTCACACCAAAATCACCACACAACTCATAAATGAAAGAAAATCCAACAACACTTAATTGGCCACATATAGACACACAATATTGTGGTTGACCTCCCATCATGGTATACATTGAGAATCAAGATCAAGACGAAGTTTTCAGATGAAATCAGGTTAGAAGCCAGCAGATGATTGGGTCAGGGTACATAGAACTTAATTTCAGCATCCATTTTAAAGCTGCAATTTAATGTATTGTTTCTCTACAGTACTGAGGTAGACACAGGGCAAAGCCACAAAAGGATTTAAACATGTGGATGAGCATTTTAAATTGGGAAGCATTAGGGAATTGGCGACAACGTAGCAGCAAGGACAAGAGTGAACGGGACTTAGTTTGCCATCAGTACGCATACCAGATAAGCAGAACTTTCAGATTTCAGAAGCCTATCCTGCTTTTCTTTTCAGCATGGCATGGATAGGAACCTGTGACAGGACAGGCCTGCAAGAACAGCTAGCTTCCATCTCCAAAGGACATGAATTAACCAGTTGAGTTTTCAATGACATTCGGACTCACATTTACCAGAATCAGATTTTTACTTCCAGCTTGTTTAAAACTGAATTCAAATTCTCAAACTGCCATAGTGGAATTTAAACTTTTTAAAATGGGGGAGACAGTGGCATAGTGGTAGTGTCATTGGACTGGTAAACCAGAGGCCCAGGGTAAAGATCTCGTTCCCGGGTAAGAATCCCACCACAGCAGCTAGTGGAATTTGAATTCAATTAATAAATCTAGAATTGAAAGCTGGTCTCAGTAATGGCGACCATGACACTATCATTGATTGTCATAAAAACCCATCTGGTTCACTAATGCCCTTTAGAGAAGGAAATCTGTCATCCTTACCTGGTCTGGCCTGCATGTGGCTCCAGACATAACAGCTACGTGGTTGACTCTTAAATGCTCTCTGAAATGGCCTAGCAAGCTACTTGGTTTAAGGGCTATTAGGGATGGGCTTCAAATGCTGGCCTTGCCAATGACCCCCACAAGAAAGAATAAAACTAATTTTCTCTGGTTCATTTGTCCAGGCCTCGGGATTACTGGTCAAGTTATATAACCATTACCTTCAGCTTAACATTGCAAAATTATTAAACTTTGCGCTTAAGGCTCATATCCATTAGGCCTAGGTTTGAGAAAACCCAAACTCATTGCTGGCTTTGAGTCTTGTGTGCAACGAGGTGTTTTCTCTCAATGAATTCAAATACATGCGCCTGAGGTGAAATAGGAATTCAGTGCAACAGCTGGTTTCTTCCCTCCCAAAACCCCTAAGCACCCAGCCATCAAACCACTGGCAATGTTCTACAACCCAACCTTCCTATTGGCCTTTGCCCAGAATGTCAATTCAGTATCAAATTGGGGGCACCTATATGTTGTGGACTTGTGCCCACTAACTGTTCAGAATGCTGGCCCACCAGTAAAAAAAATACCAGTTAAAAGCAAAAATTCACTGAATGATGAACCAAATGAGATTAAATACTGCATTTGTATACACACAAAAGACAGATTTGTGCATCACACTTTCAACTGAAATGAAAATCACACCTGTGCCCATGCATAACACAACACAGGGAAAAGTGCAGCAATACAAACACCGGAGATATAACACTTCTCTTTTACCTCCTCTCTCACCACCGTCCAAGGCTCCAAACACTCCCTCCAGGCAAAGCACCAATCCATACACACTTTTCTTCCAATCTAGTCTGTATTTGTTACCCACAAAGTGGTCTCCACCACACTGGGGACACCAAGCACAGACTTGGTGTCTGCTTTGCAGAACGACTCCGTTCTGCCTGCAGGACTTTGAGCTTCCAGTGGCCTGTCATTTTAATTTTCCACCTTGCTCTCACACAGACATCTCTATCCTTGGCCTACTGCACTGTTCCAGTGAAGCTCAAAGTAAACTTGAGGCACAGCACCTCATCTTTCAATTAGGCACTTTACAGCCTCTGGGCTCATCAATTACTAGTCGTAAACTCCGTATCCCATTTTGTTTCCTTTTCGTTGCTTGTTTTGGTTTTTGCTCCCTTTCAGCCAGCAGCACACCTGCTCTAGGCACGTCTCTTGTTTCTTTTATTGTCCCATCTCCATTCCCTTGGGTCCCGGAGGACTAACTTAAGTGTTGTTCTGTCTCTCTGGTCTTCCGCCCTAACACAGACCTACCTTTCGTCTTTGCTCCACCCACCCCTTTCTCAAAACCTATAACATCTCTAACTTCATCTGGTTCATTATGTCCTTCAGGGAAGGAAATCTGCCATCCTTAACCAGTCTGGCCTACATGTGACTCCAGACCAACAGCAAAGTGGTTGACTCTTAACTGTCCTCTGAAGTGGCTGAGCAAATCACTCAATTCAAGGGCATTTTGGAATGGGCAACAAATGCTGGTCCTGCCAGTGACACCCACATCCCATGAAAGAATAAAAACTTTTCCCAGTTCAGGTGTTAAAGTCACAGACCTGAAACGTTTTGTGCTTCTCTCTCTCCAAACAGATGCTGCCTAACCGGCTGAGATTTTCTCCCCACCACAGCATTTTGTTTTTATTTCAGGTTTCCAGCATTGTGCTTTTTGAAGAAATAGAACTGCTTGGCAGAAGTGATATTAACTCAAGACATGAGGAGGAGCAGTGAGAGAAACAAAAACAAAAGGCACATTGGATAAGCTAGCAGAATGGGGGATGAGTAGATAGAACACTGAGAAATGAAGAATATACCCAAGACTGAATCTAAACTTAAGAAATAGCATCTGAGAAATCAGGAAATAAGCCTGAAATGTATAGAATGGCACCATAACCTTGGCACAATCACTAATACAATCCAATGCTGAATAAGTGCTGTAATTGCTTGTCGTCGGTACTGTATCTTTCTGCAAAGTTCACTTGGTTTCACTGGTGGTGGAGTCAGTACATCTCAGTAAACAGGTAAACAAGTACCAAGTTACTCAAATTAATAGTATTAATAGTAACACAAGCGTGGCTGATCCCTACTGCTTCCTGACTCCATATCTGGAATAACTCTAGTGTTACAAAGGATTGAGATGTATAGGCATGAGTCCATCATATACAAACATCATGTATTGTGCACAAGAGATGCTTCATACTACCAGCAGGTGTCATTTTCTTGCAGTTACTACAAACACTATCCCAGTATCTGCTGCTGAATTGCTCACATTACAAGAGTTACAAAACCGCATTGCATAAACACTCGAACTTGCCTTGTAGAATTTTCTCAAGTTCTCCTTTTGCGTCTGATTGATGACAGTCAGGACTCTTGCAATGGACTTGCGCACGACACGACTAAAGGGGAGAAAAGAAATCATAATAGCCAATCACAAATGGTGCCAAACTTTGAGGTTAGAGGCAGCAGTCAAAAAAAGGCAGATCAATTCAGGTCACATGGAGCTCAACACTCACTGAGTGGCATGGTTCTGTGTTGTAATTCTGATGCATTTCTAAGTCCTTTAGAAAGCAGTGGTCCCATAAGGAATCTGCTTCATGCCAGCCGAGCAGAGCAGCAAAATCATTTAAACCTCTAGTACACTGTTGACCCACCTTGAGCAAGGCTCCACAGCCTGCCCTTTCTACAAAGGATAATTTTAATCACTAGCCTGTTCAAAAAACCTACTGCCCATACTTACATTTTGGATAGCTTGGATGCAGCTCCTCCAGTTACCTTAGCAACACGGAGCTGGGAGAGTTCAACCTTGAGGTCATCCAGCTGTTTCAGTAGCTCCTCCTTTTTCTTGCCGCGCAGATCACGTGCCTTGATTTTTGCCTACGTTTAATAAGAGCCGCCAGTTTATTATCACATAAACAAAGCTTCCAATTGATATTCCACATGCAAGCAAAAATTCCAAAGTGGCTGCAAACGCTACACAGAACAAGAGTAGACCTATCATCCCATCAAGTTTATTCAGCACGATCATTGTCAATCTGTACCTCAACCCCATTTACCAGTTTTTAATCCACAGATAACCTTACCTACAAAAAATGCATCAATCTCAGCCCTGAAAATTTTGATTGACCCAGCATCCACAGCCTGAGAAATTAGGTTTCTATTACTCCTAACTAGCAGAGCCCTAATTACAACATAAAAGCTTGCATTTATATCACATCTTTAATGAGTAAAACATCTCAAGGCACTTCCCAGCTTAATGAGACAAGATTTGACAGTGAAGCCACATAAATGATATTTAATGGGAAAAGCCAAAAGCTTGTTCAAAGATGAGTCCTAAAGGAGAAGAGAGAGATGGACATTTAGGGAGGCAAATCCAGAGCTTAAGCCCAAGACAGCTGAAGACATGGCCACCAATGGTGGAGCAAGTGAAATTGGGGATGCTCAAGGGGCCAGAATTAGATGAGCGCACATATCTGGAAGGGTTGGGGGTGCTGGAGGTGAATGCAGAAATAGGGGAAGGTGAAGCCATGGAGGCTTCTTGTAGCCAAGCATAAGAATTTTAAAATCAAGACCTTGCTCAAGGGGAGCCAACATAACTCAGTGAGTACAAAGGTTATGGGCGAATGAGATATGGGCATAGAGGCTTCTGGATGATTTCAAACTTACAAATGGTAGAACATGTAAGGGTCCTGTTGGAATAGTCAAGTCTACAGGCAACAAAGACAGGTTTGAGCAGATTATGAACTGGGGCAAGGACAGAGCCAGGTGATGTTATGGAGGAAGAATTAGTGGTCTTAGTGATGGCAAGGATATGTGGTGGGGAACTCATCTTAAGGCAAAATAGGATACCAATTTTGAGATTGTGCCTCTTTTTCTGGATTACTACATCTGAATAAAATTTCTTCGCATTCACCTTACCGAACCTCTTAGATCACACCCAACCTTCTAAACACAAGGGAATAGATGTCAAGTTGTCCTCAGTTTAACCTTTTGACCTTAATATCATTCTGGTGGATCAACACTGTACCCCTTCCAACTCCCAATATATCCTTCCCAGGCTAGTAGTTACTAAAATTGAATGTAGTACTCTAGATTGGTTCTGATCACAGCACCATACAATTGAAATATAACTTCCCACCTTTTGGAGATAATGGCCATCTTTCCATTAGCCCCACCAACACTAAGGCTCACGTCAAAACTGAGTGTGGAGGATGGTCAGAAAGCTTATCCAAACCAACTGCACCAACATCATGGCTACAAGAGCAGATACAATGCAGAATGCAACTCACCTCCTGACAGGGTGAAAGCTATCATTTACAAGGGTCAAACCTGCAGCATGGTGGAATACTCACCATTTGCCTCGATAGCTACAACCGCACCACCTACATCCACAACAACAAACCAACCTGCTTGATCAGTGCTCTTACCACAATGTACTCCACACCTACTAGCTAAATATCTGCAGGATTCACTCCAACAACTCGCCAAGCTAACTTCAACAATGCCTCCTCGGCCCTGCGATATCTCTATCAAAAGTGGACGGAGGAGGGGAGAGAGACAGACAAGCAGGATCACCATCAACAAGTTTCCCTCCCATGGCGCAGGCAAACAACGCTTGTCTTATACCTCCCAAGTCCCAAAATGTCATACCCAACCCCATTGTGAGGGCAGCAAACCCGTCAAGATGCTCAGGGTGGCGAAGGTGTAGTACTAAAAAAAATATATAAAAACAGCCTGGCTATTGCCAGCCACATTGTGGCACTGGTTTGAAATGAAAATAAAATTTGGGGGGGGGGGGGGGGATTGGTCTCATTGAGCAACGCCGCGGGAGAGCCACAAATCCCCCTCCACACCAACCCCCTCCTCCTCCCTGGGCCGGTGGGGGGGGGGGAATCTCATTGAGCAACGCCGCGGGAGAGCCACAAATCCCCCCTCCACACCCTGCCCTCCTCCCCGGGCCGGTTTGGGGGGGGATTTCTTTGAGCAACGCCGCGGGAGTGTCACAAATCCCCCTCCCCACACCCCCCCCCCACCCCCCGGGCCGGTGTTTGAAGCCCCGGCAGCTTTCAGGCCAAAGGCTCATTGGGCCCAGGGAGAACCCGCCCGCCCGCCCGCACGGACGCGCTCCCGCACGGGCTCCCACAGCCAAGTAACCGACCCACACCACGAACGATGAAGCAAGTCAGCGGCGCCCAGCCCCCCAATGCCGCCATATGCAAAGACTAGGGCCAGGCAGCGGCCTGTTCCAAACGAACCGACCGACATTGCGTTAAAGAAAAAATATATATGTAAAAATGCCACGGAACATCACAAATAACGGCCTCGGCCGATAGGGTAGAACCCCGGGGCCCACGGGAGCAGGTTACTCTGGCCCTGCCGCCGATAGTTTTTGAGGATTGATCCGGATTCTCGGTTCGGATCGGGAACACAAACCCACCGCTCCTACCATTTTCTTGGGCAAGCGCAGGAAAAGGCAGGCTGGGGGGGCGGGGCCTGTATTTCCACGTGACCGGCTCTACCACTTGCTCTTGCTGGAGGGCGGAGGGGGAACTGAAGGGATGATCACAAAGTCAGATATTCAAGTTGAAGCGTACGTCGGTGGCGTTTGAAAGCTTATAGGGAAACATTTTTTCCTTTCAGTAGCGACGAGGTTCAGATTTCCTTCGTGTCTGTTTATTTAATTGCCTCCTCTCTCCCTCAGATGGTAGATGCCGGAGGCTGTTTCCGGTTCCGGGACAAGGGTCAGCAGGCCCCTGGTTGGAGATCGGCAGTAGTCGATGTTTTGGATGCAGCCGCCGGTTCAGTAGGTGCCGGTATCGGAAAGGGAGCGATTTATCGTCCAGGTTAACGTTTGTGTTTTTTTTAACCATAAAAAACCATAAACAGGGCAAATGGCGAGAAACACGCTCTCCAACAGGTTCCGGAAAGTCGATGTTGACGAGTACGATGAGAACAAGTTTGTGGATGAGCAGGAGGAGGCGGTGGAGCAGCAGGGACCCGACTCGCTGGAGGTGGACACTCTCATCAGGCAATATCCTTCAGAGGCGGGAGGCGCTCTCACCTGGGGCTGGAGCAGCGCAGCACACCCTGGGAGAGGGGGTTGGAGAGAGAGGGAGAGGGGGGTTGGAGAGAGAGAGGGAGGGGGGGGGTTGGAGAGAGAGAGGGAGGGGGGGGGTTGGAGAGAGAGAGGGAGGGGGGGTTGGAGAGAGAGAGGGAGGGGGGGTTGGAGAGAGAGGGAGGGGGGGTTGGAGAGAGAGTGAGAGGGGGGGTTGGAGAGAGAGTGAGAGGGGGGGTTGGAGAGAGAGTGAGAGGGGGGGGTTGGAGAGAGAGTGAGAGGGGGGGGTTGGAGAGAGAGTGAGGGGGGGGGGGTTGGAGAGAGAGAGAGGGAGGGGGGGTTGGAGAGAGAGGGAGAGGGGGGGTGGAGAGAGAGGGAGAGGGGGGGGTGGAGAGAGAGGGAGGGGGGTTGGAGAGAGAGAGAGGGAGGGGGGGTTGGAGAGAGAGGGAGAGGGGGGGGTGGAGAGAGAGGGAGAGGGGGGGGTGGAGAGAGAGGGAGAGGGGGGGGTGGAGAGAGAGGGAGGGGGGGGTGGAGAGAGAGGGAGGGGGGGGTGGAGAGAGAGGGCGGGGGGGTGGAGAGAGAGGGAGAGGGGGGGGTGGAGAGAGAGGGAGAGGGGGGGGTGGAGAGAGAGGGAGAGGGGGGGGTGGAGAGAGAGGGAGAGGGGGGTGGAGAGAGGGAGAGGGGGGTGGAGAGAGAGGGAGAGGGGGGGTGGAGAGAGAGAGGGGGGGGTGGAGAGAGAGGGAGAGGGGGGGTGGAGAGAGGGGGGGGTGGAGAGAGGGGGGGGTGGAGAGAGGGGGGGGTGGAGAGAGAGGGAGAGGGGGGGGTGGAGAGAGAGGGAGGGGGGGTGGAGAGAGAGGGAGGGGGGGTGGAGAGAGAGGGAGGGGGGGTGGAGAGAGAGGGAGGGGGGGTGGAGAGAGAGGGAGGGGGGGTGGAGAGAGAGGGAGGGGGGGTGGAGAGAGAGGGAGGGGGGGTGGAGAGAGAGGGAGGGGGGGTGGAGAGGGGGGGGGTGGAGAGAGAGGGAGGGGGGGTGGAGAGAGAGGGAGGGGGGGTGGAGAGAGAGGGAGGGGGGGTGGAGAGAGAGGGAGGGGGGGTGGAGAGAGGGGGGGTGGAGAGAGGGGGGGGTGGAGAGAGGGGGAGGGGGGGTGGAGAGAGGGGGGGGTGGAGAGAGGGAGGGGTGGAGAGAGAGGGAGGGGGGGTGGAGAGAGGGGGGGGGTGGAGAGGGAGGGGGTGGAGGGAGAGGGAGGGGGGGTGGAGAGAGGGGGGGGTGGAGGGAGAGGGAGGGGGGGTGGAGAGGGAGGGGGGGTGGAGAGGGAGGGGGTGGAGGGAGAGGGAGGGGGGGTGGAGAGAGGGGGTGTGGAGGAGAGGGGGGGGTGGAGAGAGAGGGAGGGGGGGTGGAGAGAGAGGGAGGGGGGGGTGGAGAGAGAGAGGGGGGGTGGAGAGGGAGGGGGGGTGGAGAGAGGGGGGGGTGGAGGAGAGGGAGGGGGGGTGGAGAGGGAGGGGGGGTGGAGAGGGAGGGGGGGTGGAGAGGGAGGGGGGGGTGGAGAGGGAGGGGGGGTGGAGAGGGAGGGGGGGGTGGAGAGGGAGGGGGGGTGGAGAGGGGGGGGGGGTGGAGAGAGGGGGGGGGTGGAGGAGAGGGGGGGGTGGAGAGAGGGGGGGGTGGAGAGGGAGAGGGGGGGGTGGAGAGGGAGAGAGGGGGGGGTGGAGAGGGAGAGGGGGGGTGGAGAGGGAGAGGGGGGGTGTGGAGAGAGAGGGAGGGGGGGGGTGGAGAGGGAGAGGGGGGGTGGAGAGGGAGAGGGGGGGGTGGAGAGGGAGGGAGAGGGGGGGGGTGGAGAGGGAGGGGGGGGGGGGTGAGAGAGGGAGGGGGGGGGTGGAGAGAGAGAGGGGGGGGGTGGAGAGAGAGGGAGAGGGGGGGGGTGGAGAGAGAGGAGGGGGGGGTGGAGAGAGAGGGAGAGGGGGGGGTGGAGAGAGAGGGAGGGGGGGGTGGAGAGAGAGGGAGGGGGGGGTGGAGAGAGAGGGAGGGGGGGGTGGAGAGAGGGGGGGTGGAGAGAGAGGGAGAGGGGGGGGTGGAGAGAGAGGGAGAGGGGGGGGGTGGAGAGAGAGGGAGAGGGGGGGTGGAGAGAGAGGGAGAGGGGGGGGTGTGGAGAGAGAGGGAGAGGGGGTGTGGAGAGAGAGGGGGAGGGGGTTGGAGAGGGGGGGGAGGGAGGGAGAGAGAGAAGGGGAGGAGAGAGAGAGAGGGAGGGAGGAGGGAGAGAGAGGGAGGGAGGGTGAGGGTGGGGCGGATAGGGGGGTGAGGGTGGAGGAGGGGATGAGGAGAGGGTAGGGTGGGGGAGAGGGTAGGGTGGGGGAGAGAGAGGGGCGAGGGTGGGGGGTAGGAGGGAGAGGGGGAGGAGAGGGTGGGGGGACAGCGGGGGAGAGAGCTTCTGTAGATGAAAATTTGTACCTGTGAAGGATTAATCTTTGAAGTGATCTTGTTTTATTTGGAACTGTCATAGACTTGTATCAAGTCCCTAGTGTATTGGTTATTGTAACAACTTGGGAATCAAAGATTCATATAATTTGAATATTTAAAATCAGAGGTACTATAATTTCTAATTAAAGTTAAGCACCATGTATAACTGGTTCTTGACTTTCCTTGCGATGTAAAGAAATTTGAGAGAAATAGTGCCTAAAAGCTAATCATCAGTGTATAATTAAAATGGCAACATCTATGTCAAATTATTTACCTGCGTATAAACCTGTAACTACAGAACATGCCTTGGGTTTAAATGCTAGAAATGAAACATTTTATTCCTTGACCTGTAATGTACAGGTGACATGCTTAGTGCATTCCATGCAGCATTAAGGAACCCTCCAGTCAACATGAAGAATCAAGCAGTTAAGGTATTTAATGGAATGAAGCTAGTTTGTTTTAAACTATTTGAAATTTCTGAATTATGTTTAATATAAATGTGCTCAAAAATGCAGCAGTTTATCCCCAAGAATGCTTCTGAATATCTTGAGCAAAAACATCTCTATCTGCACATAGTCAAATAGCTGCAGGAAATTTACCTGAAATAATACAATGGTGTTTCTTGTTTTGCTGCATTAATTTTAAGGGGTACCATCAACTCCCAGTTCAGAACTGCTTGCCGGATTTCTGTTAATGGCCTTTTGATGATCGATTTAAATGATGATGGTACTGTTTTGTAATCTCCCTAATTGGTATAAGCCCTTCATAGTTGGTCTATTATCTATTTGTTTTTTTAAATTCTACTATCCAGGCATGATGCTAGTTGGACAGTTGAACAATAAGTCAGGGGAAAAAGGGAGGCATTATATTAAAATAAGCACTAGAACTAAAGATTGTTTCATTACTTGCATATGCATCTTTTTCACATTTGAAATGTCTAAGTATAATTTTTTAAAAATGTAAAACACGTAACTTAACCTTTTCTCTTTCTCCACAGGAGCGGGCACAGGGAATAGTTCTCAAAGTCCTCACATCCTTTAAAAGTAGTGAGATAGAACAGGCTGTTAAGTCATTAGATAGAAATGGCATTGACCTTTTAATGAAGTACATTTATAAAGGTTTTGAAAAACCTACAGAAAACAGCAGTGCAATATTACTGCAGTGGCATGAAAAAGTAAGTTTCTTTTTCGTCTTTTAATTGTTTTGTTTTATTGTTTTTGCTATGGATTGTTTGAGGAGGAAAGCGGGTGGATGACCTACTTCCATGTCTCTACCGATAAGCTGAAATGGGCTGCTAGGAGGGTGATGGGAAGTCAAGACATTTGCCCTTGTAAAATCTGGCCTGCAGGGAAAGAGAATCTGGTTTCACTGGACTGTCACACTGATCTTCAATTGTTGCATAAAATGTATATGTAAAAGTAGGCCAAGGTTAAAATTAACAATGTGTCAGCTTACATTGGTCTGTGGTGCTCTTGCCTGAGTCAGAAGGCTTCAGTGAAGCATGGAAAGAGCTTGAGTTGTTAAATATAATACTTGTCTAAGATCTCATCTTATTATGTGAAGAGCATGAGATCTAATCTAGTCATGAGCAAAGATATTGTGATGATTTATTCAATTGCTGCACTTTAAAATGTAATTCAGTGGTTGTGAATCACTTTAGAACTTTGACAATGTGGAGTGCTATATAAATGCAGATTACTTGCAGATTTAACAAATTACTGAACACATTCACAGCATATTTAGCAGTGCAAAACATGTAATTGTAGGATTCTTACTATATAACCGCACCACCACCAGGACCATCTATTTTCGTTTCTAACATCATCCCACTCCACTCTTGCCTCGGCTTATCATCAATACCTTTGTTACCTCTAATTGACCAATACTGGCTGACCTCCCTATTCCACCCTCCGTAATCTGAGCATTCAAGAAGTCTGCTGCCTCTGTTCTGATCTGTACCATGTCCTGCTCCTCTTGTGCCCACTGACCTACAATGACACCTGATTAAGCAACACTTTTAAATTTTCATCCTTGTTTTCAAATCCTTGCATGTCTTAACCCCTCCCTTTCTCTGATCTCCTGCAGCCTTACAACCCCAGAGATATTCACTCTGTTCCATTATTGGCCTTCAGATGCCAAGGCCTTAAGTTCTGGAATTCCCTCCTGAAATTTCTCCCTCTTTCCTCCTCTCAGATGCCCTGTTAATACCTTTCTCTGACAAAGTTTTGGATTATTTGGCCATCATAGTTGTGTCAAATTTTGTTTAATGTTTGGAAAGCACATAGGAATGTTTTATGTTAAAGGTGCTATATAAATGCAAGTTGTGACTATTTTTAAATTCAAAAAGAAAAACTATGATTTGAGAACATTTTCCTTCTCTATCCCTCACAGGCATTAGCAGTGGGTGGAGTAGGTTGCATAGTACGAGTTCTCACTGCAAGAAAAACGGTTTAAAAAGTTACGTGACAAGTTGACTTGATGTGGACTGAAAGCTGTTGGAAAGTATGAGGAAGCAACAGCTAAAGGGAAATATCTGAACCCATCCTTTGAAGATTAATCCATATTAAATGAAATTATTTTGAAAACCATGTTGGAATGCTCTTTTTATCTTAATAGGTTGTGGTGGAAAGTTTGTATTACTGTATGTTTTGACTAAGTATGACATGCAAGGTCTTGCACATCCTCAGTTTCCTTACCATTTTTCATTTTGCCTTTTTGAAATCTGTTGAGAAACCAAATAGTGACTAATAAAGGCACATTCACAATGAAAAAGCAATGATATGACATTGTGCATTTTACCCAGAATTGTTCTGCCACATGGTGTGGGTGATGGACTGTTAAGACTGTCAGTGTCAGTACATGCAGTATTATTTTTTTATTTCTTTGGGTCACATTCATAGTCTTTTGTACAGTTATTGGGATAGACTTAGTATGATACATATGGCAATAGTATTAGTTGAACTACCAGGGATGAATTTATTGTAAAGTGCCTGCTGCAAAATAAAGCTCTTGGATCATCTTTAACTGACAACTTTGTTGTATTATATCATCAAAAATTAAGGTTGGATTTCCAACTTGTCAAGAGAAGCAGTGAGGAAATGCCTACTTGATGCAAACTAGTGTAATTTCAATTTAATAAATCCTGCGCTAAAGTAAATTTATTATTGGAACGTCACTTTCAGGGTGTCTTGAGATGCACAAAGTCATAGATGTATGTTAAACTAAAATTAAAGCTATCTTGAACCCAGTTCATAATTAGTGCTGGTTCAGCCAATTGTGCATATAACTGGCTGAGATGGGAAATTGATCAGAAGTATTTTTAGGACAACTGATTCCATTCCTGTTTGGGCAAAATCATCATAAATGTGTTTTAATGACAGTTTATTTATGCAGATATCTCCTTTAGCAGTATGGTGACACTGTGTATATTATGTGTAGGCATTACATTGCTGTTTCAAAGATATATTAAAGTTATGAACTAGCTGACACGTGTATTGTGAAAAATTATGAAGTCTATACTAAGGACACTGGCCCTTGCATTTGTGGAGTAATATTCCTCTTGTTTAAGTTCTATGTTCCAGCAGCTCTTTTCAGCTACCCTGTTTACATTACAAATTGGCTTGAGAATATGGCTGTCTTCTATAGCAGACATCAACAGTAAGACAGAATCAAAGGAATTGTGCTGAACTGCTTTTACACACAGTAAAACAGTTGCAAACCAGCTGGACTGGTTAGGGTGACATAAGACTCTTTGTTACATTTTTTAATAAATATCTTTTGTAATGTTACTTCCCAAGATTCAGTGGTGGCTCAGGATATTTATTTCAGCAAAACATGGACATTGCCAGGACTCTGGTTTGGAAACGCTATGGTTAGCTGTTCTGACTCTGGCCTCACTCGTCCCGTCAGCTGTCAAGACTTGACACTCAATTCAATCTTTATGTCTGTGCCTTGCTTCCCTATAATCTACATTTTGAACATTTCTATCTGCTTTCGCTTGGTGCTTTGTCAGATTACACTACGATATGCCTTGGGCTTTCTACATTAAAGGCACTATATAAATCAAAATCGTTGTCACAGTTGAAACTTATGCTCAGGTTTGTGTGTGTGTGTGTGTGTGTGTGTGTGTGTGTGTGTGTGTGTGTGTGTGTATATATATATTATATATATAATATATATATTTTATATATATATTTATATATATATATATATAATATAATATATAGATGATGATGAAAGTCAATGTCTACATTTAGACTTGTATTACAATACACAACTCACCTCAAAAGGATAAACTTGTTCTGGAATTTTTCTGATCAGATTGCTCTTGAAAGTAAATTACCCAGAACACTGGGTTACTAGAATATACCTCAAGTGTTAGACCTGTTTTTATTTTGGTTAATACATTCCCCTCAAAGCTAATATAATGAAATGGAGATCATTAATTTTCCTGTAACATTCCCACACTATCTAGAGGGTGGCTGTGAATTCAAAAGTCTGAATATAGAAATTTAAATTTCACTTTAGATGCACACTCCATGAATTACAAATTGTTCCCCTGGGATTAAACCCAATCCATAGCACTTATTACCTACGTGATTTGAGAAAAATGATTAAATCTTCATCAGGGTTTTGCTTCTACATCTTCCCCACTAAAATGCTTTGAGATGTTCCATGGTAGTGAAAAAGCACTAAATGCAAATTCTTGAAAGGAAAATTACAACGTATAATCAATAATTTAGCCCATTAATTTCAAGTTACAATATTAAGCATGTGATTTAAAAACTGGTAAACTAAAATCTGACATGCCAAAGAAAATTATACAACTGCAAGTCACAAATCCAGGCTAGAATAACCACACTGTTCAAATATTGTAGTAAACTGTTTATTGTACTGTGATATTTTGAGAATTGCCCAAGGTCAGCCGACCGAGCACTAACCAACCTCTGGCTGTTTTTTTAAAAAATTATTTTATCTTGATTCTTATACTTGTTCCATTCTTTGTTTTTTTTTAGCTCACATCACAAGATGCTGTGAAATATTGCATTTGTGAAAGAATGAATAATTATAATTAGGAACAAGCACCACCAAATTTTTGTAAATGTTAAATTGTATGACAGCTAACCTGGTTTCTGAGTCCACTGTATAAATAGGTGACCTACTTCCAAGCAAGGATAATTGCATTTTGTTAGTTTAAACTCTGGCAAAGTACTCCAAGGGATAACTGACCAAGTTTGTTACCCTAATCTGACCATTACACTGACCCCACTGGAACAATGAACTGATTAGAGATTGCACTGATTTGTACAACATGTGCCTCAATTTGGCGCATCAGTTATGCAGATTTTCCATTAGGGCTTTGAGCATTAAAAAAAAAAATAAAGTGGTAGCTGTAGCAACCAGAAATATACAATCCATCTACACAGGCCAGAATTAAGTTCAAAATAAAGGTTACAGCTAGGAAGCTAAGCAATAAAATTGTGAACGGTTATTTGGTTGAATTGAAGATATGGTCACACAAAAAAAATCAACCACACCATCACAGGTTTTAAGAATACACCATTTGGTGGAGATCTGTCAAATGGTTACTTTGCTTCTGCCATTTAGTTGAAACTAAAGATGTCTTGTTCAGATCAATTTCAGAAAGAAGCTTGAATTAGTTCAAACTGTATCTCACATTTAGTTTTAAACAAATCTGAAAGGGCATCCCAATGAAACTGTTAAAAGATTCCAATTTTGCACCTAATGTCTACACCAGTGAAACTCTCTGGGTATGTTTTTTCCTAAAACACCTATTGAATACCTGTGCCACATTTTAGACTAGTCCATGTCAACTGACAGTGGTGCCAATCCCAACAATTGAGAACATAAACACTCACTTTGAATCACTAGTTATGCTGCCCAGTGTTAGGTTAGCTTGAAAAACCTGCCTAGACAGGCTGAAATTTTACTGCAAACATCAAACTCTCTATATACTTTCCATAAATGCAGGAACAAGTAAATGCATCAAGAAACTGTAAAACTAAAATTTCATTTGCTAATCAAAGAATGCAACCACAATTTCAGCATGTCTAAAGGAATTTTAATTGGAAAGTATTGCACCTACAAATTATTCCCAAGCAAACACTGGTCAGACAATGCGTCAGTTGCTGTATCCAATCCAGGTTTACAACACCAAGTGAGGGAAGTTAGTCGCTAAGGCCAGTCAATGCATGTACAAAGATTACACGCCACAGCATTTTTTATACAAATAAAAGTGCATTAGTTCATATATAACATATATATATTTTATATATATATATTTATATATATATACATACACATACACACACACATATGTTGCTCTTGCTTTCAATAAGAATTCCAAGTTTCACAATGGCAGGGTGAAGAAAATACTGATGGAACATCATTATTACAATAGCAACATTTTCTGCCTCCAAAAGGCTAAATAATTTATGCATCCATTTTTACATCTAATATGTCCAATTTTATACACAATACAGGGTTCCCTTTATAAAGACTCCTTTGGAATGTTTATTTTTTCTCTTTTGCATTAACCCAGGTAAATGAGAACTAACTGTACTATATCCTTGCCCTACCGTTTATAGCAAGCGTCAAATCCCTTGTTTCTGGTTGTTCCAGCACCATTTTCACACAACACTACCATTTTCTTAAACTGCAATAAAACCACATGATAATCATTAAATAGCAACAACATATGGAAGGGATCTAAATGGTGTAATGAATCAATAACGGCATGTTTTACAATTATTAGAATATTTGGGAGAAACTTGAAAAGGCTGCAGTGGTATTTTTGGATCAATAAGCAAAAAAACCAATTGCAATATTTAACTTGGTCTCTTGATTTTTTGATATATTTTATTGGTGTTATTTCTGTCTTGCAGGTTTCCAGTTTTTATTAATCCAAATGACACCAAAATGATTCAATTGTAAAAATGTAAATGCAATTTAAAAACAGAAATACATTCTATTTAGACCATGATACCGAGTTCAAAAGCAGTTACAAACAGCACTTGCTGGCCCCGTCTGTAACAGTGGGGATGGATGAGGGAAGGAGCATAACTTCAGTCGAATTTTATTCCCATCCTTGTGTTCTAACAGTAGGAAAATTATCGCTTAAAAAAAGATGCTTGTAAGCATTTGTTAATGTCTATCCATGAAGGAGGAGCGCATATATAAAGATGTAAGTGTATGACAGCATGTCACTCCAGTGTTTCATTCAAATCAGTTCAGGACTGTAATAAAGCTATAGGACCAAAAAGAATTGTTCCTCTTGCATGTGCAGAAATTACAGAATTTCAAATCCATATCATCTGCTTTTTCCTCAATGAATTTCATTCCCCATAGGAGAACAACTTCATTTGCATTTAAAAGATGTATTAATATAAAGTACCAGTACTATTAAATACTTGTAAACAGCTGGAAAACTTGTAGCCCTGTATTAAAACACTGTCATAACAGTGACTGAAAACACTAATAAGGATATCTTATTATCAATAACTGTAGTGTTCATCAAATGAGTTATGCTGATAGTTCTTTGTGCACGTTCCAGACGTTACACTTAGTTCATTGCCAGTGAGGGGGTGGTCGGCCTGTTATTGATGGACGTACAATACCTTTAGGAGTAGGTTTTGATCCAAACCAAGACATCTACAATGTAAAAAGAATAATATTTAGTAAAACACTCAACAGCATTCATTAAAATAGTGGAAGCAGGTAAGACTCAGCAAAATGAGTAGGAATGGATGACGCCCTACCTTATATTCTAAGGATTCCTTTAGCAAGTTCTCTTCTTCACGTGTAAAGTTAAGTAGCATGGATACTGCTTTCACCAGTTGATAGGCCTACAACAAAAAACATTGTAATCTGATACTTTCCCCCATTCAAGGCTTCCTTACGTGGAGCATTGGTAAATAAGCAAGCAATGTCAAATGAGCACATGGACACAGCATTATTATCGATATGCAAGTCATGTATGGCCTTTGCCAATGTGAAGGAATCCTTCACACGGTATGTGGAAAACTTGCTCAAAACTGGTTGTAACAATTCGCCCAAACATGTGACCAATTCATGTTGTGCAAAACCGGCCAGAGCTAAGATAGGGCAAAAAGGGACATCGCTTGTGTGTGTCTTGGGCAGCCTATACATAGATAGATGCAGCGAGCTCTGAGGACAAACCCTGTCATATATGTCACGCAACAGCTCATCACTCTTACACAAGTCCAGGAAGCATTTTTTTTAAGCTTACTTTCAAGCAAGGTTGTCTGGTCATATTGAGCAACAGATCCAACAGGTACAAATTTGGATCCGTCATTAAGAATGGCGTGCATTTTGTTGATATAGTCCTTTACATTTGCGAAACCACAATGGCAATCTAGACCTGCTACCATTGTATGAATCAGTATTTATTGAACTTTTGAACTTGGCAACTCGTGCAATTGAGTTCACTTTTAATGTCACCATGTACGTCCAAAGAGATGCTGTTGCCATGGGATCCCCACTAGGCCCAGTTCTCGCAAACATCTTTGCTGGGTTCCACAACAAACTTGCCTTCGATGGTATGACACCAAACCTTTTACCCCTCGCTTACTTCTGGTGTGGATGATACGTTCACTATATTTAAATCTGCAACTGCATGTAATAATTTCCTTACGTCTTCACGGGCTCCATCCTGCACTCAAATTCACCTTTGAAATGGAGCAGTCAAATGAATTTCTCTTCCTTGACCAACCAGTTGAGAAATCTGCCAGGGGGTTCTCTACCACAGTCAACCCAAGCCTACCTTCACAGGTTAATATAAGTGTTGGGATTCTTACAGTTCCACATGCTATAAGATTGGTCTCGTCGGTAACCTTGTAAATAGGGCCCGAGCCATTTGCTCACCATGCAAGCTTGATGCTGAAATAGGGCCCATCAAAGGTACCCTGAGGGATAATGGCTACCCTGATCAGATCATTTCACACTGTATATCATGCAAACTCATGAACGGGCCTAAGGCTGGCACTTTCGGCCCTGAAAAAAGAGTCCACTCTACCTCAGATTAGCCTGGAAGAGTAAGGTATCTCAAAAATTTGAGCAACAGATGCAGCTAACTGTTTCATGCTGCTACAATGCAGTAGCAACACTAACAGGATGCTGCTGTCAAGCCAAAAAGCCATTTTGCCTGTCGCACAAATGAGTAATGTGGTGTATGAACTTCAATGCCAATGTGATGCCAGATACGTAGGCTGTACATCCCAAAGACTGGCAGATCGTATCAAACAGCATGTCCCAGCTGCTGTTTGCAACAGGCAAGATACAGACCGTACCCAGCCAGCCTGTGCTTGCAAAACTCAAAACAGTGTCCAACATTAGATGTGATTCTTTGATCAGACAACATTTGCTAAATAATCCTCAGTGTGCTAAGAATTAACGCTGAAAACCAATTTAAGATTGTCAGTTGGGCTCACAATGTGGCGCATTTGCATTTATTGGAAGCTACGTATATTAATACACAGGGTCCTGTTCTTTGCTGACAGAAAGAACATGCATATACATTTCCCCTGTTTCAGCTAAACCAAGTAAATGACAGCCATTCACTGACTCATTCCTCAGAGCAATGCCTTGATCAATCAGGGTCAAGTTTAAACAATGCTTAGCAGTCACCACTTGCCAACCAATCAGCACTCTCTTCTCAGAGTATAAATTGTTGTTCTCCCCTTATATTGGTATTCTTGCAAAGTGTCCTGATAAGTGCAAGACAAAAAATTTCAACAATACTCAAGTTCTGAATTACCAAACGACTATAAATATGATTGAGCTCTTTTTTTTTATTTATTGGTTCAAGGGATGTGAGCGGTTAAGCCAGCGCTTATTGCCCATCCCTAATTGCCCTTCAGAAGGTGCTGAAGTAAGCTGCCTTCTTGAACCACTGCAGTCCCACAGTGCTGTTAGGAAGGGAGTTCCAGAATTTTGACCTGCAGTGAAGGAATGTTGATATAGTTCCAAGTCAGGATAGTGTGGGGCTTGGAGGGGAACTTACAGGAACTTGCCCTTATCCTTTTAGGTGGTAGTGGTTGCGGGTTTAGAAGATGCTTTCAAAGGAGAATATATAAAATCTACAAAATAATGAAGGGATTAAGTTGAGCTAGAGAGGTTGGGAAGGATTGAGGGCATTTGTATGACCTACAAAAGCATAGGATAGATGTTAGTAAGTTCTTCATAAAATCACTGACCTCTAGTTTAGGCTACTGCTGGGTGTGGATTCACTGCAATCTTTCAAAAAAAGAAGTTGGTCAAGTCATAGGTGGTAGGTGAGCTAGTAAGGGCCTGCGGAGCTTGTGAGATGACATTTAGGTGTCAGGGAGGAATTTCCCAGGGTTTTACTCTAATTAGCTATAAGGTTTTTCTTCGTCTCTCCCAGAAAGTTGCATGGCTATTGGGGAGGGTAGTGTGATGAGGCTGATGGCATATGTAGGTTGCAGCATGTCAGGATAGGGTCAGCTTGATGCATCAGCTGGCCTTTCTTGTCATTTTCCATAGATTTCACTTTTGATTCTCTGTCAGTATCACAGGTAGTACACAATCGCAACTCTGAATTCTACATCTGTCAGTTTAATAGACGAACCATTATTCTGCTTCATCATTTAAAACTATTATAACAGATCTGCATTTTAATACCTAAAACATAATTAAAGGCTTTCCACTGATTACTTGTAAATTACTGCAATTATTAGTGACTCACCTCAGACTCTCGCACAGACATGAATTTGAGGAGAACATGTTTAAGATATTCAAAATTTATCTCCTTGGAGTCATTAAGATCTGAATTGTTTACAACTGTGGTGGAATTATTGATGCTGGCTGGTGGCTCAAAGTAAGATCTCTCCCGGACTTCAGCAGGCTCCAATTCTGGTTTCATTTTCTTTAATTGAAAAGATTTATTATGTATCAATTATAATGCCATATTTTAAAAAATCAAAAGAACTTTCTTGAATTGCCAATATTGCTATTTTTTGTTTGGTATTTCATGTGCAGAAACCCATTACTGTCTTTATGAGTTTCCAATTCAAGTTATTGAGGAATCTATGCATGTAGAATTTCCGTTTGCCGTTTAGGGGCATTTCCCATTTATTAAAATCTGAAGAATGTAGGCATGTTAAGAACAAAGGCTTAGAGACCCTCATGTGTATACAAGGCTACTGCTGGAGTTTAACCAACTAAAACCGCACAGCTTACCAACACAGAGCAGTCACTACCCAGGTTCTCAAATGAAGAATGAGGACAAAGAAGTTTGTACTTAAACAAATACAATTATTGTATAAAAACTCTCAAATAAATTTAGAACAAAATATGCTAGAGCTGATTCCCATTAATGCATTTCTAAAACTGCCACACTGGTAGTAAAGCACAAAATTAATTTCACCTAAAAAGAATCCTTCAATCTTTGTTTGAACAGGTGAGCAATGAAAACAAAGCAAGTTAGTTCAAATTTATCAGATCCAAAACAGTGAACAGTTTAAAATGGATAAACTTGAACCACATGTGAACAAAACTAAAAACAAGGAGTAAGAAAAAATAAATTACAATGGCCAATACAAAAGCAGGAGACTGCGGATGCTGGAAATATTAAATAAAAACAGAAAATGCAGCATCTGTTGAGAGAAGGAGTTAACATTTCAGGTCCTGATATTTTACTGACCTGAAATGTAAACTCTGTTTCTCTCCCCACAGATGCTGCTTGACCTGCAGAGAATAAATTGGGTTTGTCAAACAAAAAGATGAGCTCTATTAATTAGTGGTAAATCTCGAATTTAAACTAGGTCATGAAAAGCATTAGGAAAGAATTCTGGGAACAATTCTCCAGACAATGTTACTTCAGTATCAGATTAAGTTGTTAAGCTGCAGGCGTCAGCCAACCAGTTTGGGATGGTGCATGTGCAAAATATTTGTATCTACTTCCGACCCATTTTCTGGTTATATCAATTGAAAAGAAAAAATTCTAACTAATTTGTTTAAAAAATGTAACTTCATGCAAGATCTTTACCAGTTCTTTCTGTAGCGTCTTTTTCAGTTCTGTTAGCCTCTGCAATAGTTGTTTAATAGTCTGAAGGAGGAAATAGATTCAAAATATAAAACCTAGTGATGATCCAAGCACTTAAATCATTTGATAAAATAATTTTGATATAAAATTTTAACCAAACAATGAAAGACCAAGAAAATTATCAGCATACGTTTTAAATTTGTTGAATCACTATCTGAAATAGGTTGAATGTTCATGACCCTGAGACTGAAGACAAAACAGGTTTAATGTGTCCTCATGTCAACCAAGAAGTTTTGGCAAAATTAAGTGGTGAAGGGGTAGGAAATGAATAACTCTGTCTTTACCACAGAGAAGGAATTAGTCTAGCCTCAGCAGCATTGTCAACATAATTTCTTCCAACTAGGCAGAGTCCCTCAGCACAATGAACCTCGATGACAATGATGGGAGGCTCATCTAGCACTAAGGCACTGCTGTACAATAAACAAAAAAATGAGTATATGTCTCATCTTAGGTAGGTTATTTAAGTAATGTTGGTAAGTTCTGCTCAAGCACTTCCAGAGCTGAAGAAATCGGGGCAAATAATCCACAGCTGCTCTCGGATGCCACTTTACATAGAATTACATAGAATCTACTGGGAAGAGTAACACAATGTTGATGTTTCAGGGCTAGTAATGCTTTAGAGGCACAAGTTCTAATCGCTCATTGGCAGTTGATGGGATTTAAATTCAATTAATAAATCTGGAATTAAAAGCGAGTCCCAATAGTGGTGACCTGGCTGTTGTAAAAACCAATCTGATTCACTAATACCCTTTAGGGAAAGAGATCTACCATCCTTCCCCAGTCTGGCATACACGTGACTTTTGACTCAATGTGGTTAACTCTTAACTGACCTCTGAAACAGCCTAGCAAGTCACTCAGTTACACCAAACCGCTACAGAAAAGTTGAAGAAGAATAAAACCAGACAGATTACCTTGCATCGACCTACAAATCAGAAATAACAAAGGCACACCCAGCCCAGTCAACGCTGCAAATCATCGACACTAACATCTGGAGACTTATGCCAAAATTGGGAGTGTCGTTCCACAAACTAGTCAAGCAACAGCCTAACATAATTATACCCACCGAATCATAGCTTACAACCAATGTCCCAGACACTTCCATCATCACCCCTGAGTATACCCAATCCAACGGGCAGGTCACACTGACCTAATGTAGTGGTATAGAGGTCTACAGCTGGGAGGGAGTAGCCCTGGGAACCTTCAGCATTGACTCCAGACCCCATGAAGTCTCATGACATACGGTCACACATTCAAAACTCCTGCTGATTACCACCCAACTCCCTCCCTCCCTCAACTAATGAATCAATGCTCCTTCATGCTGACACCACTTGGAAGAAATACTGAGCGTAGGAAGGGCGCAGAATATGCTCTTGGTGGGGAACTTCAACCAAGAGTAGCTTGGTAGCACCACTGCTGACCAAGCTGGCCGAGTCCTGAAGGACATATCTGCCAGACTGGGCCTGTGGCAAACATTGAAAGAGCCAACAGGAGGAAAAAACATACTTGACCTCACCCTCACATATCCACCTGTCATAGATGCATTTGTCCATAACAGTATTAGTAATGACAACCTTACATTCCTTGTGAAGCTGAAGCCCCATCTTCACACTGAGGATACCTTCCGTTGTGTTGTGTGGCACTATCACCATACTAAATGGATAGATTCAGAACAGAACTAGCAGTGCAAAACTGGGTATCCTGATTCAATGAGGCTGGAGGAGAGCACGCCAGGAGCAGCACCAGTTAAAAATGAGATGCAAACCTGGTGAAGCTACAACACGGGACTACATGCATGCTGAACAGTGGAAGCAGCATGCAATATACAGAAAGTAAAGAGATCCCACAACTAACAGTTCAGACAGATCAAAGCTCAGAATCCTGCCTCATCCAGTTGTGAATGGGGTGGACAATTAACTAATCAGAGGAGGAGGCTCCACAAACATCCCCATCCTCAATGATGGGGGAGCCCAACACGTCAATGCAAAAGACAGACAATTGCAAACATCTTCAAACAGGAATACCGAATGGATGATCCATTCCTACCTCTTCCTGAGGTCCTCAGCATCACAGATGCCAGTCTTCAACCAATTCAATTCAGAACTAGCCACACCATTCCAGTGCAACTACAACACCAGCATCTACCTGACAAATGTAGAAACTTTCCCAGGTACATCCTCTCTACAAAAAGCAGGACAAATCCAATCTGGTCAATTACCGCTGCATCAGTTTACTCTCAGTCAGCAGCAAAGTGATGGAAGGTACCGCTGAATGTGTCACCAAGTGGCAATAACCCGCTCACTGACACTCAGTTTGGGTTCTGTCAGGGCCACTCAGTTCCAGACCTCATTATAGCCTTGGTGCAAAACAGCCGAACTCCAGAGGCATGGAGAGAGTGACTGCCTTTGACATCAAGGCAGCATCTGGCAGAGCGTGGCGACAAGGAGCAAAATCGAACTCAATGGGAAATCAGCGGAGTAACACTTCACTGGTTGGAGTCATACCTAAAACAAAGGAAGATGGGTTGTGGTTTTTGGAGGTCAATCATTTCAGCCCCAGAGCATTGCTGCTGACTTTCCCGCAGTGGTGTTCTAGGCCCAACCTTCTTCAACTGCTTCACCAATGACCTTCTCTCCATCATAAGGTCAGAAGTGGGGGTGTTTGCTGATGACTGCACAGTGGCATGTAACATCTGAGCCACACAAGTGCCAGGCAATGACCATCGCCAACAGAAGAGAATCGAATTATCGCCCCTTGACATTCAGTGGCCGAATCCTCTACCATCAACATCCTGGGGGGGTACCATTAACCAGAAACTTAACTGAACCAGGCATGTAAATACTGAGGCTACAATAGCAGCTCAGAAGCTGGAAATTCGGAGATGAGCAACTCACCTCTTGACTCCCCAAAGCCTGTCAACCATCTACAAGACACAAATCAGAGCGTGACTCACCTCTTGTCTGGATGAGTGCAGCTCCAACATATAAAAAGCTCAACACCATCCAGCACAAAACAGCCTCGCTTGATTACATCCTTTCCACTACCTTAAACATTCACTCTCTCCACCACTGATGCGTCAATAGAGCAGTGTGTACCATCTACAAGATGCAATGCAACAGCTTGCCAAACTCCTTCAACAATATCTGCCAAACTTGCAACTTCTACTACCTAGAAGGACAAAGGCAGCAAATGCATGGGAACACCACCACATGCAAGTTTCCCTCCAAGCCACACACCATCTGGACTTGGAAATTTCACTGTTCTATCAGGTGTACTCATATGTCTTAGCTTTTCCAAACAACAGCGACTCTCTGCTCAACCTTATTGATGGACGGCATAGGCCTTTACAATCAGTGAATAGTAAATAGTACAAGGATACTTTCCAAGGAGAAAAAGAAAAGATCTGACTTGTGACATTATATAATTCCTGCATGGGAAATAGGGGCATATTAGGTGACCTTTATTCGATTGTACGATGAAATGATATCAGGCAGATTGGTATTTATTTAGAAACCAAAGCTTTCAAAGCACAATATCCTGCACTGTAATATATTCCTCTTTCATCACAATATTTTGATAAATGCTTATAAATTGTAGTCAAAGGTCATCACCAATCAAAACTTCTTATTAGATTTAAATCAACATGATATAGGAAAACTGAAAACATACTGAAAAAATACTGCGAAATTACAATTTTATAAAACTAAACATTGTGGGTCGATTTTAATTCTTGAATTCTGTGAGGTTTATGGTGGACACTGCAGAGTAAAGCAGTGACTCAAAGTGATAAACCACCTTTCCAGTTTTTCCATTTTGAGAAGGAAACTATGATGCTCATAATAGAATGGATGAAGGGTTGGTTAGCTAATAGGAAGCAATGAGTAGGGTGAAGCGGGTCTTTCCTGGGTTGGCAAGCTGTAACTTGTGGAGTGCCACACGGATTAGTGCTGGGGTCTCAACTACTTACAATCTATATCAATGGCTTGGATGAAGGGACTGAATTTGCTGATGACACAAAGGTAGGTAGAAGAGAAGGTTGTGAAGCGGATATAATGAGTCTACAAAGGGATATAGAGAGGTTAAGTGAGTGGGCCAGAATTCTGGCAGCTGGAGCATAATGTGGAAAATGTGAACTTGTCCACTTTGGCAGGGAGAATAGAAAAGCAGAATATTTTTTTTAATGGAGAGAAATTGCAGAACTCGTGGTACGGAGGGATCTGGGTGTCCAGTACATGAATCACAAAAAGTTAGTATGCAGGTACAGCAAGTGATTAGGAAAGGAAATGGAATGTTGTCATTTATTGCAAGGGAAATGGAATATAAAAATAGTGAAGTTCTACTGCAGCTGTACAGAACCTTGGCGAGACCACTTCTGGAATACTGTGTACAGTTTTGGTCCCCTTATTTGAAAAATTATTTGGTTGCATTAGAAGCAGAGAAGGTTCACTTTACTCATTCCTGGGATGAAGGGTTTATCTTATGAAGAAAGGTTGAACAGGTTAGATCCATACCCATGGAGTTTAGAAGAATGAGAGGCAATCTTATTGAAATATAAGATTCAAAGTGACTTGATAGGGTGGATACTGGAAGGATGTTTCCTCTTGTGGGGGAGACTTGAAATATGGGACACAGTTTAAGAATAAGGGATCTCCCTTTTAAGACAGAGGTAAGGAGAATTTTTTTCTCCGAGGGGGTCGTTAGAATGTGGAATTCTCTTCCCAGGAAGCAATGGTGGCTGGGTCATTGAATTTATTCAAGGATGAGTTAGATAGATTTTTGATAGACAATGGAGCCAAGGGATATGAAGGGGGCTTGGGGTGGGGGTGCAGACAGGTAAGTGGAGTTGAAATCACAACTAGATCAGCCATGGTCTTATTGAATGGTGGAGCAGGCTCAAAAGGCCATATGGCCTATCCCTGCTCCTAAGTCCTATGTTCCTATTAGTCATAATGAAATCTACAAATTGTAGTAACTGTAAAAGTAACTGTAAAAAAACTGTAAGAAAAAAAGCCTAAGTAATCTTCTGCACGTGAGCCTTCTAACATATTTTAGGCACGTATCCTTGGAGTTTAAAAGAGTAAGAGGCGGCTTGATTAAACTATGTAAGATCCTGAGGGGACGTGACAGGGGGGATGTGGAGAAGATGGTTCCTCTTGTGGAAGAATCTAGAGCTAGGGATCACTGTTCAAAAATAGGGGTCACCCATTTAAGACAGAGATGAGGAGAAATTCTTTTCTCTCATAAGGTTGTGAGTCTTTGAAACTCTTCCTCAAAAGGCGGTGGATACAGGATCTTTGAATATTTTTAAGGCAGAGGCAGATAGATTCTTGATAACTAAGGGGGTAAAGGTTATTGGTGGTAGGCAGGAATGTGGAATGGAGGTTAAAATCAGATCAGCCATGATCTTACTGAATGGCAGAGCAGGCTCAAGGGGCCAAGTGGCTTATTCCTGCTCCTAATTTGTATGCTCGTATGTAACATGTGGCGAGGCTGTCACATAAAGTGAAGCAGCTTACAAATAACATGATGTATACATGTCCTGTGTAGCTAACCTTGTTTTTCTCTATCAGCTGCTGCTCCAAATCCTGGTTGTCCTGCTGAAGTTGTACGGTATATGCAATTGTCACCTCTCCATTCTGCCCTTTCTCATCATTTTCTGAGGGATGTAACTGTCCATTGAGGGCCATCACCTCTGCTTCTAGATCTTTCACCTGTAGGAGGAATTTACATTTCTTTAAGATTCATAGAAACAAAGTTATGTAATCCTGTAGGCCTGAATACAAAATACAGAAAATTTTATAAAAGTGGAGAAGACAATAAATAATTGCAAACACTGAATAAATACTTTCTCACTGGAGGAAAAGGGTTCTGTTCTATCCACATCACAACAGCAAATTACTCCAAATCTAATTCCCTCCTTTTGAAAAAACAGTTCCAGGTATTTATTTTCCAAGTTAAAAATAATAAAGTTCCAGCCTAGCTAACTAATCTCAGTTGGAGCAGTGGTAAAGTTGACAGAATTGGCTGCAACATTGTTAGGTTATAGAATCTGCCAGTGTTCCTGATCATAACCCAGCAGCTCCTGTGAGAAGTCTAAGCTCACATATGAAGAACAGCCACTTGGGCAAGGTCCATTGGCAGATTAGGCTATGGAGCCATATTCATTAGTCAAACTCCTTCTGCTGAAATAAGGAGCTAGAAACAGTTAGGAAAAAATATTAAAACTTCCAAGTTTTAAAAACTCACCAATTAATAACTGACCTATGATCAAAGCCACTGCCTCCAATATTTTTGATGCCATGTGTAAGAATGTGAATTTTTTTCCCCCAATTACCTTCAGATAACAGCAGTCCACATTGCTCCCCTTGTACCATCCCATTTAATTTTGGAGAAATCTGACATCGATAAGAGGAGGTCCTTCCAGGCTACCCTGGCTGCTAGCCATATTATGAATGGTGGAGAAAAGACTGTACAGAGGATAAATCTACCAGATTCTAGATAAAAGCTGGGCTGTGAGCACTGGGACTCATAACTTGAATGTATTACAACACAGACTTCATAAAAGATATGCCAGAAGAGGGCTGTAGCCTGTGTCACTTGTTGATGCCTGATGACCTTCAAGGAATGGCCATACCGCCTCACTTTTAATGATTTCCCCTTCCCAAGGAAACAGAAAATTATGCACATATCTCCTTGAAGGATCAAAGAGTCTTTGATTACGATGATGCTGGCATTGGGGTCAGCCAACACAATGAAGCAGGGGGTCAATTTGCTTGTTGACAGGTGACATGTCATTTGTAGATATCATCTGGTAATGTCCCAGTTCAACCGTTATATTGTAGGACAGTTACTTGTGTAATCTCTCCTTTAGCATATTCTTTGCAATTGATGTATAAAGATCAGGCTATGAAACTGTTCCTTAAAAAATATATATATAAAAAATATACATCGGTGAAATCACTTTTCTCACAAAATGGCTGAATGTATATAAATTCAGAAACGATGATAAGTGAGTTCACACATCAAGAAATAAAACCTGACCCATAATCGCATGAAAGTTTACTACATCCAGGACATTCTGTACAGAAATTGGCATGTTTAAATTGAACACATGGCTGAGAAAGAAGAGAGTCTACCTTCCTCTGACTGGCTTCCAGGAGTTCCTGTCTCTCAATCAGCTGCAACTTGAGACCACTCAACTGGCTCTGGACTGCCCCCTCTCGTTCTGCTGATGAACCTTCAGAAGTTTTACTTTCCATTTGCAGCTGATGCGTCTGTGACATCACAGCTTCATGGTCTAGAGGAATGTTAAAAAAGATTTTCTAAGACATGGAATGTGAGTAAATATATGTAATTAAGAACCCACTTATCTCTTTTACAAAGAAATCATTATCCAATCATAACACAAACAGCCACAAAACAATTTGGGGATAAAACAGATCTATGAAGATTCATCTCTCTCATATGCTATTCAGTACTTTTTGCTACAAGTGCAAATATATATACCACATGCCTCTGAAAAGCCAAATCACTATGTATCACTCTATTTTATAATCTTTTTTAGTATCACATATCATACTGTTCCATAACCTATCCCACATGGCAGCAGGCCTAAGCTTTTACTTGTTATAATTGGCTACTTCTTCTGCATTTGTGTGATTCCGTTCATAACATTCAAGGCTATGGGCCAAGTGCTGGTAAATGGGATTAGGTACGTAGGTAGGTCAGGTGTTTCTCACATGTCGGTGCAGACTCAATGGGCCAAAGGGCCTCTTCTGCACTGTGACATTCTGTGAATACTAGAGAGTGCACAAGAGCAAATCAAGGAAAACTATAAGGCAAAAGCAAAATACTGCTGATGCTAGAAATGTGAAATGAAGGCTGAAAGTGCTGGAAAAACTCAGCAGGTCTGGCAGCAGCTCTGGAGAGAGAAACAGAGTTAATGTTTCAAATTCCATATGACTCTTCGGAACTGAAGAGAGGTAGAAACGTGATGGGTTTTATGCTGTTGAAAAAGGGGGTAGGGGAAGGATTGGGTAGAACAAAAAGGAAGGTCAGGGATTAGTAACTTTGTGACATTTCTGTGGGCAAGCACCTAACTTTGCTCAGCACCCCTTCCAGAAGTCATGCTTCTGGCATAAGTTCACCAACAAAGCAGCAGAACATGCTGCTTTATAGTGCGAAAACAGTTAGAGCTGTACTTGATTTAGTGCAATCCAGAGAACAACAACAAAAGTTGTCTACAAGCAAGTAGGTATTTTAATAATTGTGACTTCCTTTGTTCATTCTGATCTATTGTATTAATATGTGGATTTCATTTTTCCACTGCTCAAGTGAAACTATCCACATTTTCCAGAGGCCACAGCTAAAGCTCAAACTAAACTCATTCCCATCTTAAGAGTTTAAAATGCAATTCAAGGCTTATACTTTTCACGAGTTATTTTTCCTACTATTTTCCCTCAACTGTTGTTTGATCTTAAATAAATTATATATTTTCAAACCTTGCTCAAGTTTCTTGAAATCTTCTTGCATTTTGATTAATTCTTTATCTTTCTGCAAGACTGAAGTATTTTTTTCATCCAGCATTTCTGTCAATTTTAATACCTATCATTGCAAAAAAAAACAAACAACGCATGTTACATTTGCCAGTACAGTTTTACCAGCACCAGCAACTGTACCTACCTTAGGGAACAGATTAGCTCAAAAAAAAAAGCAGGAGAATCACAAACCTCCTTTCCTTACAGAATCATGAGGATTTAACAGTGCCCCGCTGGCAGGTTTGCAGACACAGGGCCCCTAAAATTCCCCGGGAGGCCTTCCTGCTGCCCTCCCACCTGACCAGATATGTCCGCACTTATATGGCGGGATGGGGCGGAGTGGGGGGGGGCGTTGGCGAGTGAGGTCTAGGACATCCCGTCCTTGCCCAAGCAGAGTCAGCATGGCTTCACGAAGGGGAAATCATGCCTACCAAATTTGTTAGAATTCTTTGAGGAGGTAATGAGTAGTATAGATAAAGGGAAACCAGTAGATGTAATATACTTGGATTTCCAAAAGGCGTTCGATAATGTACTGCACATAAGGCTACACAAGAGCCCATGGTGTTGGGGGTAGTATGTTAACATGGATAGAGAATTGGCTAACTAATAGAAGACAGAGGGCAGAATTTTCTGCCTACCAGGCGGGTGGGACTGACCCAATCTCCGGTGGGCGGTGAGCCGATCCCCACCGGAGAAGAGGGCCGCGCCGCCATTTTAAGTTGGCCCGCCCAGCAATGTGCTTCCTGTGTGGGCAGTGGAGGGGATTCTCCAAATGCGAGAGTGCGCTCTTTTGCGCATGCGCACGAAAGAGCGCACATCTCCCTGAGGCTATGTGCTGCCTCGGGGAGATCACTGACAGCTGTATAAACGTTAAAAATAGAGAAAAAAAAATGCTTAGCATGTCCCCCTCATGTGACAATGTCACACATGATGGGACATGTTAATAAATTTCACTGAAACTTATTACACTTTTTTAAAACCCTATATGGAACCTCTTCCTGCCGGTGGATGAGCTTTCATGTTTTTTCAGAAGCCCGCCGGGGCTCCTGGCCTGCCTGCCAACTTTAAGGTTGGACGGACAGGTCCTTTAACTGTTTTAAAACGATCCTGTCAATGGCTTCAATTGGCCATTGACAGGTCAGCGGGCCCGCAGCTGATTTCGCTGTGCCCCCCGCCTTCCTGAAGATTTAAATGGGGCGCGGTGATGTCGGGGTTTCCCCCAACATCATCCCGCATCAGCGAGCAGGCCCCGCCCCCTGCTCGCCGACAGCAAAATTCAGCCCAGAGAGCTGAAATAAGGGGGGCATTTTCGGGATGGCAACCTTTATCTAGTGGAGTGCCTCAGGGATCATTGCTGGGCCTCAATTATTTACAATAGATATTAATGACTTAGATGAGGTAAGTGAATGTACTATCACCAAATCTGCGGACGTCACAAAAATAGGTGGGAGGGCCAGTGGTGAAGATGACACAATGAGTCTGCAGAGGGATATAGACAAGTTAAGTGAGTGGGCAAAACCTTGGCAGATGGAATATAATGTGGGAAAATGTGAGAGTATGCTCTTTAGCAGGAACAGTAGAAGAGCTGAATATTATTTAAATGGAGAAAGGCTGCAGAAAGCTGCAGCACAGAGGAATTTGGGAGTCCTTGTCCATGAATCCCATAAAGCTAACATACAAGTTCAACAGGTAATAGGGAAGGCAAATGGAATGTTGGCCTTTATTTCAAAGACAATGGAATATAAAAATAGGGAAGTCTTGTAAAACTATACAAGGCACTAGTCAGACCACACCTGGAATACTGTGAACAATTTTGGTCCCCTTAACTAAGGAAAGATATACTGGCACTGGAGGCAGTCCACAGAAGGTTCACTAGGTTGATCCCGGGTATGGAGGGATTTTCTTATGAGGAGAGGTTGAGTAGGTTGGGCCTGTACTCATTGGAGTTTAGAAGAATGAGGGGCGACTTTATTGAAACATATAAGATTCTTTGGGGCCTTCACAGGGTGGATGCTGAGAGGTTGTTTCCCCCTGTGGGAGAGTCTAGGGCCAGAGGGCATAATCTCAGAGTAAGTGGGCATCCATTTAAAACTGAGATGAGGAGGAATTTCTTCTCTCAGAGGGTAGTGAATCTGTGGAATTCTTAACTGCAGAGGGCTGTAGAGACTGGATCGTTAAGTATACTCAGAGCTGAGATAGACAGATTTTTAATCAGTAAGGGAATCAAAGATTATGGGGAAAAGGCAGGAATTTGGAGTTGAGCATTATCAGATCAGCCATGAATGGCGGAGTAGGCTCGATGGGCTGAACGGTCTACTTTTGCTCCTACGTCTTATGGTCAAATTGAGACCAATAATTGGCCACTTAAGGGCCACTTCCCACACAGTCTCAATATTGAGACTGGCAGCTCATTGTGCTCGGGCTTCAGGCAGGGTGGAGAGAGTCCCTCACTCAAGGACCCTCTTTCTATATTGGGTGCAAGAGCCTCCAAGGTCTGCCCTTGCAAGTGCCTACCCATAGCCTCTCCATCTACAACACCACCCCCACTGGGTCCTCACCTCCCCTCTCTGCCATGAGAACACCCCCCCCCAACCCCACACACTTATCTGATCCTGGACCCCTGGACTTGGAAGGTGGGGACCGCTTGTAGTCCCAGTACTGGCTGCTGCAGCCACTGGCGCCTTTAGTCCTGTCTCCAGCTAATTAATACTCCTCAGAGTGTTAAATGGCTGTGAGTCTGTCATAGTCAGCGGGGATGTGTTCCCCCCTTGGGTGGGTAACCCGGCCATCCAAAAAATTCATGCCCCATAGGGTTTCTCACATGGAGAGACATGGGGCAGAATTTCCCCCCCCCCCATTGTCGGGGGGGGGGGGGGGGGGGGGGAGGGAGTTCAGGAGTGGGCAAGTGGAGACGCATCTCTGATCAGCACCACTGATTGGAGGTGTGCCACCATTTTACCTGGACGGGCCAATTAATTACGTTTGACATCAAAGCTTACATAACCTAGAAGTTTGAAAGATATTAGGTTTTAATTATTATGCATGGAAATTTTTAACTGTAGTGTATAATAAAATGTAATTTTCCACTTAAAAATACCAAACATGTTTTCTTACATAAGGTACCTAAAATCCTTCATGAGGCATCAACTAAAGATAGAATCCTCTAAATGGTCTTACATGTATAGAAAATGAGAGATAATGGAAAAGGAGACATGAGGAAACCCAGGCTGCCTGATTAGGATACATTTTAGGACAATACTTAGCTAAAAATATCAAGAAAGGTGTTTCAAAAGTAAAAAAAAAGCAAAGACTATTTGATTAAATTAGAAAGAAGAATAAAGAAAATATGGTCACATTTTCTATCAAAGTTGAGGACTTATGTTATTTTGGAGTCATTTAACTTCAACAATTAAATGTCAAAACTTGCTGTTGTCCGATTTGAAAACCAGCGCAACCATACGGCACAAATTTGCCTCTTCGTACTTTACAATCTTTGAACAAGGGGATTAGCCCTCCAGGAAACTTGTTCATATTGAGATTTGATAAAAACAAAAAAACTGCGGATGCTGGAAATCCAAAACAAAAACAGAATTACCTGGAAAAACTCAGCAGGTCTGGCAGCATCGGCAGAGAAGAAAAGAGTTGACGTTTCGAGTCCTCATGACCCTTCGACAGAACTTGAGTTCGAGTCCAAGAAAGAGTTGAAATATAAGCTGGTTTAAGGTGTGCGTGTGGGGGGGCGGAGAGATAGAGAGAGAGAGAGGTGGAGGGGGGGGTGTGGTTGTAGGGACAAACAAGCAGTGATAGAAGCAGATCATCAAAAGGTGTCGTTGACATCTTTTGATGATCTGCTTCTATCACTGCTTGTTTGTCCCTACAACCACACCACCCCCCCTCCACCTCTCTGTCTCTCTATCTCTCCGCCCCCCACACGCACACCTTAAACCAGCTTATATTTCAACTCTTTCTTGGACTCGAACTCAAGTTCTGTCGAAGGGTCATGAGGACTCGAACGTCAACTCTTTTCTTCTCCGCCGATGCGGCCAGACCTGCTGAGTTTTTCCAGGTAATTCTGTTTTTGAGATTTGAAACATTAGTCTCAATTTTCTTGGATTCCCTCAAAGAGTTCAGAAGGCAGAAAACTCTTAACATAAAAGCAAAACCACATTGTTTTTGGCATACAAGAGAATACCATGGTCTTAATCTGCTTAACATTAAACATTGCGGTGATATAAAGCATAGGCTTTATGCTTAAAAAAGTTAAAAATTCAGTTGCTTGAAATGCAATATTTTAAATGGTTTTTTAATTGCAAAAGCAATTTTAAGTTAAATCGTATTATACTTTTTAATATTATTTTGATGTTATTTATACATGGCTCTAACAGACATAAGTTACTATATTGTAAGAACTAGCATGAAATAAGGAGGGGGAAATTTGCTTTGTTGGAGTACATTACTGCCAGATATCATATGTACTGTATTCTACTGTAGGTGTTACCTAACACACTTAGTTCTGTGGAAAGATTCTTCAATTTTTTGCCCTTCCCATTCCTACCCTTTTAATCCAAGTGGAAATCCAAACTATTTGTCTAACCTTAAATCTACAAAACTCATTCTAAGGCCTTCTGCATCCTTGACAATATGTTGCCAAGATCTGTGTAGCAAAAATTTGAACCTTTTTATTTCAACTTATATTTACAATTATCCTTCCTGTTCCTAACTAGATATTCATCCAGTTCTTGTAGTAATCAGGTAGTTTTTTTTTTAAATAACATATTTAATCTTTTCTAATCTTCCTACCCTGCATTATTTTTCCTTCTATATCTTAAAACTAAGCTTATGGCATTGTCCCACTCACTCAACCTCAAAGCCTTCTATCTTTTCCTTGAAATCTGGGAATGTTTTCTACAAGTCCAGGAAATGAACTGCAAACACTATCTGGTAATTGCTTTAGCTACTGGACTTAGTCTGTGCCTCTAAAAGATCCAATTCCAGTCATTGAACACACTGGAACATTACACCAATTATGTAATATCATGTTGTTATAAAATGGTTATTTACAGTAGACATATTTTCACCCAATTATTCAAATGGGCAAATATGAAGACCTTAACTCTAAGAGCTGAGCCCATATTTTATAAGTTACTTTTAATACCACAGTGTTTCATTTCCTGGATCTTTTTAGCATGTGGGCATCCAACTAATGGAAAATCTTCCTGGAACTTCAAACTGATTTGCCTCGACTTCAAGCATTTCAAATTGATCAGTACTATCACAGATTTTCAAACAGACGCTTATGAATAAAATGGCTCCTTTTGCATCCTTAAAAAGTATCAGAACACCCCAAATTTTGATTATTCCATTCAAATTTAAACGATAAGGGTCGGTCAAATATAAACTGAACCAATTACACAGCACTGTTTATATCATTATTTTCTTTGGCCTATAATTGACTAAACTAAAAACACTGTGTCAAAATGAAATTAATAAAGGGATCTAAACTGCAGTTCTTTTAAAAAATGCTTCCATTCTTGGATATTCTAGGAACTGCAATCCAGGCCTTAGAAAGGGTTTAAATGAGTCTTACCAGGATATTTGCAGGGATAAGAGACTTCAATTATGAGGAGAAATTGGAAAAGTTTGGACTGTTTTCCTTTGATCAGAAAAGGTTAAGAGGTGACCTAATAGAGGTTTTGAAGGTAATGAGAGGATTTGATAGATTTGGTAAAGAAAAAAAATGTGCCATCTAATGTGGATCAATAATCAAGGATCATAGGTTTAAAGTCATTGGCAAAAGAACGAGATGGGAGATGGGAAGATATTTTTTTTCACTCAAATTTGTTGGACTCTGCAAAGCTCAACCTGAAAAAGTTGCTGGTGGCTGATTCCATCAAAAATTTTAAAAGGGAGTTGGACAGGTAGATGAGGATGAGGAACTTACAGGGATATGGACAAAAAAATATGGCGTTGAGTCTAAGCATGACTGTTCTTTCAAAAACCAGCACAGGCACGATGAGTTGAAAGGCATCCTTCTGTGCTGTAAGTTTTTATGATGTATGGCTGGTTTAAAGGGATGATTACTAAATCAAAATTGACAAACAAATTAAAAAATCATTTTTAATCACAAACACTTTGTGAAATGAAATTCAGAAAGTTTGCCAATTTTTTTCTGTAATGCCTATATGATATTTATAATATATTAAATTTGTTATGTAAATTACACAGTCTTTAATTAGGCATCAGCATTTAGTGACATAGGGCAGAATTTTGCCCCACCAGCTCAGCAGCGGATGGGCAGCCGAACTCCGCCACCGAAACAGGGCCTGCCACCATTTTGAGTGGGTGGGCCAACTAAGGCCCACCCAGCAGCCTGCCCAATGAGAAAAGCTATGCGCCTCCTGTGCAGGGGTAGTGGGGGAGAGGGATTCCCATCTGTCAAAGTGTGCTCTGCTCCCTGAGACTAAGTGCTGCCTCAGGGAGATTACTGACATTCTAAAAAACTTTAAAAATATAAAAATTATTAACGTGTCCCCCTCATGTAACAATGTCACACGAGATGGGACATGTTAATAAGAAGCACATAAACTTTATTAAAGTTTTTAAAAACGGACATGAAACCTCATCCCAACAGTGGATGAGGTTTCATGTATTATCAGGAACCCGCTGGGGCTCCTGGCCTGCCCACCAACCTTAAGGTTGGATGGGCAGGGCGCTTAACTACCTTAATTATCCTGTCAATGGCCTTAATTGGCCATTGACAGGTCAGCGGGCGGACAGCTGATTTCGCTATCTGCCCACCTTCCTCAATATTTAAATGGACCGGGATGACGTCAGGGGTTCCTCCTGACATCATCCCGTGTCATTTTCCCGTCGGTGAGCAGGCCCCGCCCCCAATCACCCACAGGAAAATTCAGGCCATAGTCACACTGGCAGATGAACACTTCTACCACTAAATGGAGATTCATAAGATTCAAAGTGCAGATTCTTAGATTTTTATATCTATAGTAATACTAATGCACTCCGAGGAAAGGTTGTTTTGTCCTTATTTTCTGTGAGCAGCCACAAAAAATCAGCTGATGTAATGTTTAAAAGAAAAGTATCCTGAAATGTCAAATTCCAATTTTATGCCACATACTGCAGCTTTAACATTATTGAATGGAACAAACCTTATGCTGCAATTCCTCCTTCTGTTGCCTTGTCCCTTCTAACGTTTTGGCAATTTCAGCATTTATAGTTTCTCTGCTGTTTAATTCTTCCTGCATCCAAACATTTGAATGTTGTTAATGTGATACCACCATTAAAAATTCACAAAGATCACATTCAAATTGTGTTTACACCACCTCCAATACTGCATAAACTAATACATAACTTGCACATTAAATAAATACTCCTATTAATTATGGGTGCGTACATTAACCTAGGTAGGATTTGTGCTAGAGAACGAGCACCGAAAGGTCAACGCGAGTACTTCTGTGCTGTGAAGGAATAATGGGGGAGGGGGAGGAGTCCCATGTTGGTGGGGTCCTCTGGGGGCTTGGTCTGTACAATTGTACAATCATTACAACAGTTACCCAGTTTGCAATTTAAATCGCATTTTTGTATGGTCCGCAGTGCAGGGTAATTGCCCAGGGGAAGTTTGTTGGTCTGAACATTTCCAATCAATATCAAAACAGCAGGTGAATGTTGATCCTACTGAATAAATATTAACTTTTAGCTGAAGGGTCTGTTGACGACTCTATCCAAGTTAGGCTTTTGCTAATATTAAATTTAAAAAGTGTACAAAGAATACTTTTAATGCATGTACACCTCAAGGATATTTCCCCCATTGGGTTGTTTATTATTTCATAGTATTTTGCAAAATAATTTTGTTAAAATTATGTGAATAAATGATTGGAAACAGAAACCTTTCAAAAAGTGGAAGTTTCCTAACATAATAATGATTTTGTACGTTCCTTTAATCTATGCTTGCTCTCTACGCCAGATAGGATTATTATTTCTTGATTGCTTCGACAAGTGTTTCAAAGCAGCAGAACATACTGTTTTACAATGGGAAAACTTTTTCAACTATTCCCTTTCTACAGGGCTACAGGAGTCTGCTATGCAAGCTTCTCATTGTCCCAGCAATTGGACAACATGTGGCAGCATAAGAGAAGAAAAATATGGGAAATACAGTAATATCACATCATGCTGAACTTTTAGAATGTGAAATGTTGAAATTACAAATCATGGAATAGAAAAGAAATTGCAATGGCCATGACTAGAATTGTCCTAAATATATGCTTCTCATACAGCACAGAACTTTTTGCACCTTAAAAGATTTGTACATCACTTCTTTTCAAATAGACTTTTTTGCATAATTCTAAAACATTAGTGTCATAGAAAGGGTCTATTGTAAGTGAAAAGAAAGGAACAAGAAAGATAGTACAATTGAAATGAGAAATAAAACTAGCTAAAAAAAATAAAGGTTGGATTCTGGAATGGGGGTGTTTGCCCATGTTCCAGAAACTGGCCACCCAACATGATCAGCAAAGGTCATGAAGTAAGTCTTTGATATGCCTTCTCAACCTGGAACAGTAACGGCTTCATAGTAAGGAATGGAAAAAAAACATTAAAAATATTAGTTTAAACATAACCATTCTTGAATATAATTTTAGAATGTGGTACTAACCTTCGACCTTTCAAGTTCACACTCAACTTTCCTCAACGCATTTTCTGTTTCATTAAGCCTGTCACTTAGTTCTTCATTTTTCTGTTGGCATTGGCTCTGTGCACAAAGAACACAAATAGATGTGTACATATGCTGTACAATTAGGTTACAAGGCTGTATATGCTAAAGCTCAGCTACAAGACATTTTGATTTCCCACAACAGGGGAAGGTTAGGTAATGATCTTACAAGCACCAAAAAATGATAAAGGTTCACAAGCTTAAAAGGTAGGCTAATGGGAAATTGTGTTTTGCCTAATCAAGTCTATAGGCCACAAGAAAACAAATTACACACAATTATACTGAAGAAAATATTACAAACTTGTGCAAATAGGAAATACCATGGTTTTTTATAGTTTATGGAAGTATTTAAAATACTTTGCTCTAATAACATACCTCAGTCCTAGACTCAAAAAATGCCACTCCTCAGCAATTGGCAATCAATGTACTATAGTCTCTTTAAGATGACCAAGTTGGAGGCAGTGTTGTACAAAGGGCTTTTGTTGACCAAGAACTGGGTTGAACTTTCCTAAGCTCCTTTCAAGTGAAACCCTTATAAACAACCTATTTCATCAACTTAGGCTGAATTCAAACCAAGATGGTAAAGGTAAACGGACAGTTTCTTAAGTCACTGGGAGCAAAGTATGCAAAGATATCAGCTAGGAGACACTATACATGGAGCAGACTACTTGTTTTCCAGACGCTCCTTTTTTGTTGATGTTAAGATGTGGGAACATTAAGATTTAAAACTTACCTGATCTTGGGGGGTTGCAGTGGTATGCTAGTACATAGACTCACTGAGTGGAAGGGCATAGATTTCACCACTATGCTTCCCTCCACCCCTCCAATCTCATCCCCTCTACCTTCCATTCTATCAAGCTGGAGAAAGGAAGCAAGTGGTCCTGGCACTTCTCCATATGGAGGGAGAATTGCACACCTCCAACTAAACAGTCTAGCACTGATGAAACACAGTTACCTAACTGCTCCTTTGGCAGTAGGAAACATATCCCCCTCCAAGGTCCAAGAATAAAAAGCAGGTAATTTCATTTAAAAATAACAAATTGGACCTACCATCTGTGGTTAACTAAAGAAGTTAAGGAAAGCATCAGACTTAAGGAAAAAGCATTCAACTCCGCAAAGATGAGTAGCAGAACAGATGACTGGTCAGAACATAAAGAATGGCAGAGAATGGCTAAAAGGTTAATCAGGAGAAAAAAATTAGAGTACGAGAGGAAACTATCTAGAAACGCAAAAACGGATAGCAAGAGTTTCTACAGGTACTTAAAAAGGAAAAGAATAAGTAAAGTGAGTGTTGGTCCTCTAGAGAATGACAATGGGGAGTTAATAGTAGGTAATAAGGAAATGACAGGAGAAATGAACAAATATTTTGCTTCTGTGTTCACTATAGAGGATACAAAAAACATTCCAGTAATAGCTGTGAATCAGGAGGTGAACGGGAGAAAGGAACTTGGTGAAACTGAAATCACTAGGGAAAAGGTACTGAGCAAATTGATGGAGCTGCGGGCTGGTAAGTCTCCGGGTCCTGATGGACTACATCATGGGGTCTAAAAAGAGGTGGCTAATGAGGTAGTCGATGCGCTGGCACTAATTTTCCAAAAGTCACTAGATTCTGGAAAGGTTCTATCAGATTAGGAAGTAGCAAATATAACCCCTCTATTCAAGAGAGGGAGGCAGAAAACAGGAAACTATAGGCCAGTTAGCTTGACATCTGTCGTGGGGAAGTTATTAGAGTCGATCATTAAGGAGGTTATAGCTGAGCACTTAGAAGAGTTCAAGGTAATCGGGAAGAGTCAGCATGGTTTTGTGAAAGAAAAATCATGTTTAACCAATTAATTGGAGTTTTTTGAAGGAGTAACATGCACAGTGGATAAAGGGGAGCCTGTACTTGGATTTCCAGAAGGTATTTCCACAGGAGAGGTGCCAGAGGACTGGAGGACAGCCAATGTGGCATTGTGGAAGGGAGGAAGGGATGAACCAGGGAACTACAGGCCAGTCAGTCTAACCTCAGTTGGATGGGAAATTATTGGAAGCAATTCCAAGGGACAGAATTAGTCTACAGTTGGAGAGGCAGGGATTAATCAAGGACAGTCAGCATGGTTTTGTTAAGGGGAGGTCATGTCTGACCAATTTGATTGAATTTCTTGAAGAGGTGACCAGGTGTGTAGATGAGGGCAGTGCATTTGACGTAGTCTACTTGGATTTCAGCAAGGCTTTTAATAAGGTCCCGCATGGGAGACTGATAATGAAGGTAAGAACCCATGGGACCCAAGGTAATTTGGCAAATTGGATCCAGAATTGGCTGAGTGGCAGGAAGCAGAGGGTGATGGTTGAGGGGTGTTTTTGTGACTGGATGCCTGTGTCCAGTGGGGTTCCACAAGGATTGGTGTTGGGTCCCTTGCTGTTTGTGGTATATATAAACAATTTAGACTTGAATGTAGGAGGGTCGATCAGTAAGTTCGTGGATGACACAAAAATTGGTGGGATGGTAAATAGTGAGGAGGATAGCCTTAGATTACAGGAGGATATAGACGGGCTGTCAGATGGGGTGATCAGTGGCAAATGGAATTTAATCCAGATAAGTGTGAGTTGATGCACTTGGACAGGATAAACAAGGCACGGGAATACATGATGAATGGTAAAACCCTGGGAAGTAGTGAGGATCAGAGGGACCTTGGTGTGCATGTCTACCGGTCCCTTAAGGTAGCAGGACAGGTAGAGAAGGTGGTTAAGAAGGCATATGGGATACTGGCCATCATTGGCTGAAGCACAGAATATAAGAGCAGGGAGGCAATGCTGGAACTGGGGTTATTTACCTGGAGTTATTTATCTTGGAGCAGAGGAGATTGAGTGGGGACATGATTGAGGTGTATAAAATTATGAGGGGCATAGATAGGGTAGAATGGAAGGAACTTTACCCCTTGATGGAGGGATTAATAACCAGGGGGCATAGATTTAAGGTAAGGGGCAGGAGGTTTAGAGGGGATGTGGGGAAGAGTATTTTCACCCAGAGGGTGGTGGGAATCTGGAACTCTCTGCCTGAAAGGGTGGTTAAGGCAGAAACCCTCAACATTTTAGAAGTATTTGGATGTGCACATGTGGATCCATGGCATACAAGGCTATGGGCCTACTGCTGGAAAATGGGATTAGAATTGTTAGGTACTTGTTTGACTGGCGCAGCCTCGATGGACCGAAGGGCCTTTTTCTGTGCTGTAGACCTCTATGACTCTTTACAATTTGCGTAGCACACTGAAGGCAGCTCTTTTTTCACCACAATATTCACATACCTCTGATCTATTGCTGATATCATATTCTGGGTCAGACTCAATTATAATGAGAATCATAGATGAAAACTTCCTTAGGAACCTTGGTCTCTTACTTGCATTTGATAAGATGCCACATCAAAGATCATAACGGAAAATAAAAGCGCATGGTGTAGGGTGTAACATATTAGCGTGGATAGAAGATTGGCTAGCTGGCAGAAAGTATGCATAAATGGGTCTTTTTCTGACTGGCAAGATGTGACGAGTGGAGTCCCACAGGGGTCTGTATTGGGGCCTCAATCTTTTACGATTTACATCAATGATTTAGATGAGGAGAATGAAGACACAGTAGCTAAATTTGCAGATGACACAATGATAGATAGGAAAGTATGTCGTGAAGAGGACCTGAGGAGGTTGCAGATGGATATAGATAGGTTGAGTGAGTGGGCAAAGATCTGGCAAATGGAGTTTAATGTGGGAAAATGTAAAGTTGTTCACTTTGGCAGGAAGAACACAAAAGCAGAATATTACTTAAATGGAGAACATATGCATAATTTTGAGGTGCAGAGGGATCTAGGTGTTCTAGTACATGGGTCACAAAAAGTTAGTACACAGGTACAGCAAGTAATTAAGAAGGCTAATGGAATGCTATCCTTTCTTATGAGAGGGACTGAACATAAAAGTAAGGACGTTATGCTTCAGCTATACAGAGCACTGGTGAGACCGCACCTCAAATAGGGTGCGCAGTTTTGGTCTCCGTATTTAAGAAGGATGTAAATGCATTGGGAAGCGGTTCAAAGAAGGTTTACTAGATTGATACCTGGAATGAGTGGGCTGTCTTATGAGGAAAGGTTGGACAGACTAGGCTTGGTTCCACTGGAGTTTAGAAGAGTGAAGGGTGATTTGACTGAAGTATACAAGATCCTGAACGGCCTTGACAAGGCAGACGTCAAAAGGATGTTTCCTCCTGTGGGTTTCCGCTTGATGGGGCACTATTTTAAAGTTAGGGATTGCCCTTTTAGGACAGAGATGAGGAGAATTATTTTCTCTCAGAGGGTTGAGCGACTTTGGAACTCTCTGCCTCAGAAGTGGGTGGAGGCAGGGTCATTGAATATTTTAAGGCAGAGGTAGCTGGATTCTTGTTAGGTAAGGGAATCACATGTTATCGGGGTTAGATGGGAATGTGGAAATCGAAACACAAGATCAGCCATGATCTTATTGAATGGCAGAGCAGGCTCAAGGGGCCGAATGGTCTACCCTGTTTCTATTTCTTATATTCTTATGTTCACTGGTAGTACATTACTTACTATCTTATGTTGCGAGGCTGTTTTGTCAAATTCACGGGCAGTTTCAAGGGCAGCTATTTGAGCATCCACTCGGTTAGTCCTTTCTGTGTGCTGATGTTTTAAAGTAGCAATTTGATGCTGTAATCTGTCACTTTCGGCTTCGCTTTCTTCTTGCTGTGAAAAAGTCACTCATCAATAAAATCTCAATTAAGCTTGCTACAAATACAACTGCCTACATTAAATTTGCAAGTGATATATTTTAAATTAAAAGCTGATTTTATTTTTGGATTCACAATAAGTATATTTTTAAACTTTTCTTACCAACTTTTTTATTTGAACTTCTTTTTCATTCACATCATTTTCTTTTAGTATTAGCTTTCCCTTGGTAAGATTTAACCTTTGCTCCAGTTCACTGATCTGGGAAATAATCAGAATTTTAGAACGAGCTGGACTAGTAGTTGGGTTTCATTTTAAGTTTCCAACCATTAAGAAAGGATCAACCAATGAGCAGAGCTATAATTCATTCATCCAGATGCTGTTGTTTGTGTCCATACATGACAAAAAATAAATAAGAACACACAAACAAACTTTCAGGCCACGTTAAAAATTAAAGCCATTCCACAACTTGTTGACAGGTGGTCAAGGAATTGGACTACGGTTGCCGTTAATAATACACTAAGAAATAGCCATTACCTGAGTAGCATTCTCGTCTTTGACAGCCTGCATCTCATCATCTTTTTGCTTCATTAAAGTCTGGATTTCTACCACTTCATTGTTTAGCTTAGCTATCTAAAACAAATTAGGAAAATTATTTAAAAAATAAAAATGGAAACATACCATAAATTGTGACATTTAAGCCAACCTCATTTTCCAATCCCAAAAATCATATTTTTGCATATACTCAGCATAAAAATCAACTTGCTTTTCAGCCACGGCATGTTATACTTGCATTAATAGTCAGCCTCAATTTTTCACCCTATAAAAGCATGTTTTACTTACCAGTATTTTATAACTGGGTGCAAGGGATCAAGCAGGCGGTATGGGCTGTATTGTGAAGATAAGACATGCCCACTCTTTGCATGCAATGCTGATGACATTTCAAAAAGGCAACCACCCATACCCATGATGGTCTTCACTTTTATTCCAGGCGTATAAGTTGACCCCATGTTTGGAGGAATTTTGAGGCTTCAAAAGCTGACATCAACTTATACGTTGCTTTATGAAATATATTATTATATATAATTAAGCGTTCTACCCATGGTAGATATGTACCTGTGTTTTGAGAATGCTGACAGCCTCAGTGTGGCTAGTCTTAGCTTCCAACAAATGATGCCTTGTTTCTTCCAGTTTCTGCTCCAGATAGGATTTCTGCAGAGCACACTAACTGGTCAGCAACATAATGCAAACATGATTCAAACTCCATTTGAATGGCTATTGATTATATTAAATAAAGATAGAATGAAAACATTCGAGGGTTGAGAAAAAAAGTTGCGGTAGTATTCAATGCATGACAATTTATTTCAAAAGATAATTAAGTAACAGAAAATCTCTGAAAAGCCTAAATCATTTATAGTGCATGCACATCTATAGTTAGGCATTTCATTATGTTAATTATACCTCTTTAAGCAGATCCTGTACATGTTCATCCTCGGAATAATTTCCCTCTAAACGCTTTTCTAGGGAAAATACTTTTGCCTGCAGATGCTCTATAACCTTTCCCTTCTCCTCAGTCTCGGCAGATGCCTATTTCAGAAAAACAACATAGATACAGTGAGAAGCCAAGTTAACTAGTGACAGCTTTCACTCATTGAAAATGCTAACGCGCTAGCATGTGAAAATCACACCGTGTTTTTAGAAACAGTGGAAAAAAAGTGAGAATGGTAGAGTTTGTTTATCTCAGGATGGTAGTCCTCTGCACTCCCAGGCCAGTGAAAGAAAAATCAGCAAGTTTAAAATGCCAATTGTAAGCCAGTGAACCTGGGTGGAAAATGTGAAGTCAGAAGAGGACTGTAAAACCTCCGAATTGAATAACCTGGCAAAATTCACTGTCAAATGTATAAAGAACTTTCATCAGAACAATTTAACAGGAAGTTTCCGTGAATTCATATTATGGCTTCAGGACAGGAGAGAGAATTGACAAAATAAACATTATTCTGTGTGAATTATTTTTTCACAGCCATAGGAAAGAAAAACATTACTTTTTTGGTATTAAGCTTCTTAAAATCAGAACATCCATTAGATACATTATGGGGCAATAGCCTGCTTGAACAACTGTACACTCTGTGCTACCAGCCATCCAAGTTAAAATGATTAAATATTTCATGCAGGTAATTGTGTAATTATGTTCTCAAGTTACCAAGCTCTTATTAACTTGGTGGTGTTGTATTAGGAACCAAAAGCTAAAAACTAACTTTGTGGGAGAAGAAAGTAAAAGGTCTAGGGTGTATTTTAAGATGCTAGTATTTCACTTCCATACGACCCCTTCTTCTTCTCTAAAAAGTCATATTTGAAGAGACTGAATGCAAAGAAGTTTTCAATTAGTTGATTGCTTCAGCAGCTTCAAAATAAAAGGAATAGTTTTCAACTATGAGCCCCCTGTGTAGTACACTGTGACTTTTAAAAAATATGATAATGCTCAGTAGCATGCCAGGATCTCGTTGGAATCCAACTAAAATAACTGATGCATTACAAAGCACATGGCTCATTTCTGGAGCTCAATTTGCTACTTCCCTACCTTTCTCAAGATGTTAAAGGTTTTGTTTTGTGTAAAAATAAGAGAGCAGATTGATGCTATTTTAACTGTGTATACTAACTGCTGCGCAAAATTTACTTTCTAACTGAGGTGGCCCTATACATAATTATTTCCCTAATATATTAGGATACGAACTTGCTGCATGGACTGAACTCTGAAAATTAATTAAAACTTTAAAGCAACAAGATATATTTTAGTTATAGCTACCAAAGGCAACAGCTACTTTTCGTAGCTTTTAAACATGCAAAATGACAACTTTGCGTCTAATCCAAAGTTCTAGTAAGCAGGAAATGAACAGATGCTGTTTTATAGTAACTGAAACCCAACTGGGAACCAATTCCAGAATTAATTCTGTTCAGACTAATAAAACAGCCATAAGGTTGAACAAAGAAGTGGGTTGCTGGTGATTATTGAACCCTTAAACATTTGAAATGAAACAGTAAATATTTGTACCTTATGTAAATCAGCTGAGAGTCTTTGAATCACATTCTGCAATTCCCGTGCCCTGCATTCTAATACAGTTATTTTTCCTTCTGCACTTCTTTTTGTAGCCACAAATTCTTCTCTGTGCATTAAGGAAAATTCAACAGGATTTAAGCAAAGTGCAAAACAAAGAACCACAAGCAGCAAGCATACATAAGTGACCAGCAATCATTATCTGTCATTCAATTGTCTTTTCAGACAACACAGCGGTTATAGAATGTACCATCATTTCACGTACAATAACACAAAACCCACAAGTTACAATGAATCCTGCAGCTGAATATCCACAATGCCTACACTGAAGTTTGTTTAAATAAAATTTTGTTTGTACAATAGAACCAGAATCTTGAGCACATAATCTAGACTGACAGCTCAGTGCAGTACCAAGGGGGTACTGCATTCAAGAGGTGCAATTTTTTCTTAAGAAGACTATGTACTGTAAACCCTTTAGTTCTCCAATGTGGATATACAAGATCCTACTGCACTAAATGAAGAGCAGCACTGGAATTTTCTTACTGCAGTGATCAATATTTGTCTCTCAACTAACACTACCAAAACACTTGATCCAGTCATGTGTCTCATAGCTGTTTTGGGGCCTTGCTGTGTGCTCTTAATTGGCTGCGAAGCATTTAGGTGCAACCATATGTAAAGAAAGGTGTTGTACAAATGCAACTTCTGTTTTTCTCTACAGTATTTGCTTAATTAATTTAATCAGCATACAATATTACTTATACTGTAATGAATATAATCGTTTTTGGATGGAGGCTGATCTCCTTTTGTTATAATTACATTCTTCCTACACGTCATACCACTGTACCTGATTGCCAATGGCAATTTCTATGGCCAATGTGTGTTAAGTCATTCCCTCATATGCTATTTTAACACAAGTAATTCAATAGGAGAGGAAGTAGTTCATATAAATGGATAAGCATTTATCTTAATATTACCAAATGTAATGCCTAAGTTTTGATCTCAAAAATGAACTATTGATAAGACTGCATAAAATTGCTCATTACTATGACTGTTACAAAATTTTACAATCTGTATTAGAGAATTGCTCCCTGTATGGTTTTTATTTGTGGCATTTGTTATCTTGTGGCTTTGGAGCCAGAGCTAATACATATCTTTGTCTACACATAATATTTTTTCCCGTTAAATGTACAAGTATAATGTGCATATGCAAGTGGAATACATGTTGATCAGGACTAAACTTAACACACTATAGGGAAAGATGGTATAAATCTGCATATAAGAGCACATATCAGAAATTTGAGCTTGGTATCATGGGCCTTAAAGCAATTTGTATCCATTATTCTTAATTAAGATGTAGGGGTCATTGATCTCCATGTCTAAATTCCTAACATGCATGAAGTTTTGCACTAGGAACATAAAATTTACCGTCATAATTTATCCTCATCATATCTTAACCACTGAAACAAAAAAAAATGGGTGCACTCAATATACCCTTGGAGGACCCTGTAGTACACCTCGGGCTGAATGGACAATGTTTTCATAAACACCATTAAACTTACCATTCTGCCAGATCTGTCTTTTGCTAGAACTTTTGGCTTTCACAAAAAAGAACATTTTGCTTGCCAAACTTGCAAAGGGTTTTGTTAAATGTCTGCATCAGTCCAATTTCAGTATGTGTCCAACCAGAGCAAGTTTCAAGGTTAGAATTAATCAGTTCTTTTTCAATCAACACAAAATTGTAAAGATCATGGGGAAGAAATTATTCAGGACACTACCACTGACTTTTTTCCAAACGTGCTTTACCTTTCTTTGTTAATATCTGCATTAAGTGTCAGTAGCTGTTCAAGCCTTTTGTCTTGATTTAAGAGTTTCTGATTGGAGACTTTTAGCTCCTCTTTGGTTTGATCTAGCTCTGTTTTCCGTTCCTCAAGTTCCCTTTCAAAATTGGACAACATCTCTTCTTTCCTCAGGAGCTGTAAAACAGACAAAAGCCTAAGTTCTTACTGATTAGGTTTAGTTTAAAAACCTTAAGTTAAAACATTCTAGTTAAGTTCCAAACATTACAAACACTTCAGTTGTATTACTCTCTTCATTAACCAGGATATTAACTTATAGTTAAAGGGAAAGTTTGGGTAGGACTGTGCCACCAAGAGACAGGAAGCAGGATCATGCCCATTACTCAACACATGGAAAGTGGCAGAGGTGCCGAATAGAAATGGAGTATGCAGTAAAGAAAATTTAAATTCAAACAGCATAGCCATATTTTCATGTGGCGTAATATGACTGAATTGAAGTTCAGACAGTGAACACATTTTACAGTCTAAATCACTTCCCATTCAGTCACATTTATTGATAATCTGGTTCATTACTGTGTAGGAGCAGCTACATTTATTAAGAAGGAATGAGGCAGGTTCACTTGCATAATTCCTCACATGGAGAGATCTGATCGCATTTAGGTCAGCAAGGGAAAAGACAGAGTCAGCTGAAACTAGTTACCCCACAGGGAGAGAAAGAAAGCTCAGGTCTGTCTCATATGCCTTCCAGTGTGTGGATATGACGTGGCAGTGGCAGAGAGCTGAGAGCAGACTGCCTGTGCTTGCACTCACAGGTCTGGAACATAGAACAATTTCTAACACAGGAGGGTGGAACCTAAAAATGGGGAAAATTCCATCAAAGAAGGCAAGCATTAATTTCAATCAAGCCTAGAGTTAAAATGCACATCTCAAGCTGCAAGTTTAGTGTCCCATTCAAACAACCATGCCAAATTTTGCTCTAGGTTCCACTTCCAAATCCAACTTAATAATACTGTGAATCAAATATAACAGCATTAAAGTTAAACAAAAAGGAATGTTGGAAAGATTAAATCACACTTTTGTTTATCTAAACTAGATGCATGTAATTAAATGTTGCTGAACATGCATGATAAATGGCATACTTAATTTTAAATCTGGACATCGATAACAAGATTAGTCCCTTCAAGAAGGAAAATATGTTGTGGTTAAAAATAGCAGCAAACAAGGTTCAACAAACCTCATGGATGTAGTTCGACTGTACAACAGGCTGTGTAATTCGTGTGTGATTCAAGCATGTGATAAACCAAGGCTTCGATCTGTGAATATCATTTCAATCTAGATACTGAATTATAGCTTTGAATTCAATGATAATATTAATAACATTATCAATAAATTCAATAGTTAGATTGAGATGACGTACACAAACTGAGATCTCCATACATTACAATGTAAAATATACACTTGTAGCTTGCAAATTGTTAAATATTGTTCATTCTGTGCTTGGGTAATGCATTGCGACAGGTACTGTGGCATTAAAAAGGTCACTCCTGAGCTCTCATGATAGCATAGTGTAGGGATGTCCAAGTGTTTAGTCGTCAGAATCATAAAGATTGCTTATGCACATCTAGTTTAAATCCATGTTCTGATTAATTTGCATAAATCTCAAGTTATTGATTCTGATGGATCTTAGTGTTCCAATTAAGGTTTAAGCCACCAATGAGGTAACAGCAATAAGAATAGTTCTTCCCAAACCTCCAGGCACACAAAATTCAAACAGAACAACCAGTGAAGAAGAGATTTAAGTGCAAATAGAACTGAGTTACTGGGCTTTGAGAGATTGATTACCAGTGGGCCACAAGTTGAAATTTGGACATCTTTAGCCTAGTAAATAAAGGCACTAACCTATGTAACACAATGTCATTTAAAACTAGAAGGTTTGTGGTTTGACAATTGAATAAACTCATTCTAAAAGACAGCCTAGTTCCAAATCTAGTTAGGGAAAAATTATAAACAAAAATATCTGGAAAAACTCAGCAGTTCTGGCAGCATCTGTGGAAGGGAGCACAGTTAACGTTTCAAGTCCGCATGACTCTTCAACAGAAATAAGGAAAAATAGAAAAGGGGTGAAATATAAGCTGGTTTAAGGAGGGGATGGGGTTGGGACAAGAGAGCTGGATAGGAGGGCCAGTGATAGGTGGAGATAACCAAAAGATGTCACAGGCAAAAGGACAATGAGGTGTTGAAGGTGGTGATATTATCTAAGGAATGTGATAATTAAGGATAGAAAGCAGGACAAGCAAGGTACAGATAGCCCTAGTTGGGGTGGGGTGGGGTGAAGGAATTGAAAAAGGCTAAAAGGTAGAGCTAAAACAATGGATAGAAATACATTTAAAAATAATGGAACTGGGTGGGAAAAGAAAAATCTATATAAATTATTGGAAAAAACAAAAAGGAGGGGGAAATATCAGAAAGGGGGTGGGGATGGAGGAGAGTTCATGATCTAAAACTGTCGAACTCAATATTCAGTCCGAAAAGCTGCAAAGTGCCTAGTCGGAAGATGAGGTACTGTTCCCCCAGTTTGCATTGAGCTTCACTGGAACAATGCAGCAAGCCAAGGACGGACATGTGGGCATGAGAGCAGGGTGGAATGTTGAAATGGCAAGCGACAGGGAGGTCTGGGTAATGCTTGCAGACAGAACAAAGGTGTTCTGCAAAGCGGTCACCTAGTCTGCGTTTGGTCTCTCCAATGTAGAGGAAACCACATTGGGAGCAACATGTACTTCCTTCAAATTAGTCTACTGCATTCATCTTCCGACTCGGCACTTTACAGCCTTTCGGACTGAATATTGAGTTCAACAGTTTTAGATCATGAACTCTCCTCCATCCCCACCCCCTTTCTGATTTTTCCCCCTCCTTTTTGTTTTTTCCAATAATTTATATAGATTTTTCTTTTCCCACCTATTTCCATCCATTGTTTTATCTCTACCTTTTAGCCTTTTTCAATTCCTTCACCCCACCCCAACCCCACTAGAGCTATCTGTACCTTGCTCGTCCTGCTTTCTACCCTTAATAGCACATTCCTTAATATCACCACCTTCAACACCTCTTTGTCTTTTTGTTTGTGACATCTTTTGGTTATCTCCAACCGTCACTGGTCTTCTATTCAGCTCTCTTGTCCCAAACCCCCCCTTAAACCAGCTTATATTTCACCCTTTTTCTATTTTTCCTTACTTCTGTTGAAGAGTCATGCGGACTCGAAACGTTAACTGTGCTCCCTTCCACAGATGTTGCCAGACCTGCTGAGTTTTTCCAGGTATTTTTGTTTTTGTTTTCGATTTCCAGCATCCGCAGTTTTTTGCTTTTACCTTAGGGAAAAAATATGTCCACTACAAGCTATACAGCATGAAGTAAAGCCATAAGGTCTTCTAAGTAATGAAAGAATGTAAGAATGTTCACATTCCATTTCTTGTACCATATGTTTGACTTTGGCAAGTTCCTGCTGCTGAAATCCATCCAGTTCATCCTGCTCGTCTCGTTTCTGGAACAGGTTCAAACTGTGATCCTTCATTTGTTTCAGCTGATTCTCAAACATTGCTTTCTCCTAAGAATTTAATGAATGAAAAGGCTATTAAAACGTACAAATGCATTTTTATACATGCAATTATATCTCAAATATCAATGCCGTCAGGCAATTCTGAAAATGATTTTTCATATAGTCTCTGTATACATCATGGACGCCTAGCTAGGTGATTTTGTTTAAAAGCCTGTAACACAATAGATAAGTTCATGTGATCTGATTTATAAAATACATCTGAAACAAAATCTGTGCTACAGGCTTGACAAGATACTCCAAACCACGGATAGATATGTATGCATGTGTGCAATATAAATTATTAAAAATTACTTGTCTGCATGCATGTGTGTCGCAATGTTTTCCATTCCAAACGTGGCCGTGGAAATTCATATTGGAAACTTCCTATGTATATATGTCAGCTGTAACTACTTGCTGCTCCCAGTGGAAATGGTGCAGCACCATCACTAATGTACCCATTTCACAACAAATATATCTTCCTGTGAGGCACAAAAACCCAAGAGAAAACGTGATCCAATTGCGGCTAACAAGAAGTTAATGGCAGCATTAGATCAAAGGAAGAGGTTTAGAAAGTTACCAAAAAAGTAGTAAGCCTGAGGCTTGGGAGTTATTTTTTAAAAAGCGTTCACAAAGGAGGACCAAGAAACTGATAAAGAAGGAGAAAACAGGATATGAGAGTAAACTTGTGAAAAACAAAAAAAATGGACAGTAAAAGCTTCTATAGGTATGTAAAAAGGAAAAGATTAGCAAAGACAAATGTGGGCCCATCACAGGCAGAGACAGGGGAATTTACAATGGAGAATAGGGAAATGGCAGAAAAACTAAACATATACATTGTGTCTGTCTTCTTGAAAGAAGAAACAAAAATCTCCCAGAAATACTGGAGAATCAAGGGGCTAGCAAGAATGAGGAACTGAAACAAAAAATAGTATTAGTAAAAAAGTAGTAATGGAGAAATTAGTAGGACTGAAATATGTTAAATCCCTTGAAACTGATGATTTACATTCCACAGTGTTGAAGGAGGTGCATCGGTGGTCATCTTCCAAAATTTGATAGATTCTGGAACAGTTCCTGCAGATTGGAAGATGGCAAACATAACCCCGCTATTTAAGAAAGGAGAAATAGAGAAAACAGTGAGCTACAGACCTGGTAGCCTGACGTCAGGACTAGTTAAAATGCAAGAATCAATTGTAAAGGATGTGATGACTGAAGAAGATAAAGATAGGGTTGGGCAGAGGCAACGTCGATTTATGAAAGAGAAATCATGTTTGACAAACGTGTTGGAGCTTTTTCAGCAAGTAACTAGCAGAATAGATGGGGAGGGGAAGAAAACAATGGATGTGGTGTATCTGGATTTGCAGAAGGATTTTGATAAAGTCCCACACAAGAGGTTAGTAAACAAAATTAGAGCAGTTGGGAATGGGGGCAACATACTGGCACAGATTGAGAATTAGTGAACGAACAAAAGACAGAGCAGAGGAACAAATGAGTCATTCTCAGGTTGGCAGGTTGTGACTAGTGGAGTACTGCAAGGATCAGTGCTTGGGCCCCAGCTTATCACAATCTATATCAATGATTTGGATGTGGAGACCAAATGTAATATTTCCAGAAAAACAGAAATGCAGAGTATTTTTTTTAAATGGAGAGAGATTGGGAAGTATTGATGTTCAAAGGAACTGGTGTGTGTCTTTGTTCATGAGTTACTGAAAGCTAGCTTGCAGATGCAGCAAGCAATCAGGTAGGCAATAAAGGCCAACATACCATTTGCAAGAGGATTTGAGTACAGGAGTAAAGATGTCTTGCTGCACTTGTATAGAGACTTGGTGAGACCGCATCTGGAATACTGTATATAATCATATATTTTCCTTACCTAAGGAAGGATATACTTGCCATAGAGAGAATGCAACAAATGTTCACCAGACTGATTCCCGCAATGGCAGGATGTCCTACAAGGAGAGATTGAGAAGACTGGGCCTTTTTGCACTAGAGTTTAGAAGAATGAGAGGCAATCTCGTTGGAACATACAAAATTCTTACAGGGCTTGAAAGAGTAGATGCAGGATGGATGTTTCCCCTGGCTGGACCAGGGATACAGTCTTAGAATAACAGGTGGCTCATTTAGGACTGAGGAGGAGTAATTTCTTCACTCAGTGGTGAATCTTTGGAATTCTCCACCCCAGAGGGCTGTGGAAGCTCAGTCATTGAGTATCTTTAAGACAGAGATCGATATTAGTGAAGAGACCAAGGGATAGGGGGATACTGTGGGAAAATGGTGTTGAGGTTTAAGATCAGGCACGATTAATTGAATGGTGGAGCAAGTTTGAGTGGGCAGAATGGCCTTCTCCTGCTTCTAGTTCCTATGTCCCTACAGCAGATGAGGCTCTGGCCCGCATTGTGCAATCAGGAAAATCAAACCCTTAAATATCATTATTCTTATTTCTCATTAACAGTCAGTTTATTATTATTTAATTGAGCAATTCATAATAGGGAATATCAAAAAGTTATGAAAAATACCTTTTCAAGAATTGAAACTTTTAGCATCCAGTCCTGAAAATAAAAATGGCAATTATTTTTCTTTCCAAATTACAAATGCAGAAAATCTTCAAAAAAGACAAAATTAATGCATATAAACTAACACAATATTTATGGAATCTATAAGTCGCATCTTTTGATTGAACCATATGAGATTCATTTATTTCTTGGACAGCCATAGTGGCACAGTGCATTGTTGTTCGGAAACCATGAACTTGTAAGGTGTATTCACGTCGTCAATTTTAGTGGCTACCAGCAGAAGGAAGGGGCTTTCAATGGGAGCACAAAAATTAACTATTTAGAGCGCATGTCAAACTGTGCCATTCCTCTGTGCTTCTTACTGCAAAGCTCAAAGGGGTATACTGTGTTTCGGTTGTAGCACGAGGAGTTACTCTGAGGCGAAACTACAGTAAGGCATTTAAAAAAAAAATCTTTTTGCAGTTCTTTAAGCAGAATGTATTTTTCTGGTTCCAAAATATTGGCAAATTTTATCTGCAAGGAATTCTAAGATAATTATTGCAGCTTTCAAAATCATTCATCATACACGCTGTGTACGAATGAATACTTCAGTCCAAAACATACACTGTAGTGTAGGAATAATGTTAACTTAATTCTACAACATGATTCAGGTTACCTGATCCTTCTTTTCCAAGGCTAGTGCCATTCCTTCTGCCATTTTTGCTCTGTTGGCTTGATATGTTTCATTCTGTTCCTGAAGTTTCCTCATTGAGGCTGATTTAAAATTTTAAATAAAAATATTGCATATTACTAACTAGCAATAAGTGAAATTGCACTAAGCATCCAATTGCACTGTCCTTTTAAACGATTTTTTAAAATACTTAACATTTATCAATACTTTCTATTGGTAAAATTAACATGTTTGGGTTCTTTTAGAAAAGTCTTTTGCAAATGTTCTTCCATAATTTTCAACAATGGAATTATATTGTTATCCATGTCTTTAAAGACACCAGTAGCAAATAAAATAATTACGAAAGGTTTTTGGTTTTAATTATTTTTAAATGTAACTAATGAAAGAAAGAAATGGATTACCATCAAAAAAACTCAATTAAATTGATCTCTCAATAAGAAACGATAAAAATTAAAGTACGTACAATCCTGATGTTTTTCTAATGCAAGCTCAAGCTTCTCTTTTGTCTTCTGCAAATTTCGCAGCTGCTCGGCATAATCTTGTATTAGGGGAGAGGGGACGCAGGCCAGGAGGAGTTCAAAACAGGTAAAAAAACAAAACACAGGAATAATAATGAGTGAAGGATGTAAATGATTTTCCTCATCAGAAAATCATTACTGTTAAGGAGAACATGTATTGATGACATCCCCTTAACATGTTAATGGTAAAAAGAAAGATTTACTCCGGGACTAGCAAACATAGCATATTACGGAAAGTAATGTTGGAATACATGCTGGTGCATGTGCAGATTAAACACCAAATTGAAACAAAGCATCCTTTTGAACTACTGGAAGAAACCCTTACTGTAATTCATGTGTAACATCTTTCTTCAGTCTTTTCAACCAGTAGTCGTTTGAACATGTAAATTAAGTTTTCAGAAAACATGCTAAATTTCAAATGGATTTAACTTGTGCTCATTTACTATATCCTCATGAGATTTCTCAGAGCCTTGAACAGTTTAAAAACCAACGAACAATATCTAACTAACCACTTCACAAATCTATTAGATCTTAGTAAAGCCAAAAGTGTAAAAACAAATCAATATCTTAAATTAAACCTGTCAGCATTAAACATTTGCAACTTTACCTTTGACAATGTCAAACTTAGTTACTGGATTCGATGTATTCTGCTCTAAAACAAAAACTGGTATTTATGAAATATATCGGTGTGCTTGCACACGAGCAGGGGAGAGACCTCATCCTGAGTGAGACACAGTCAGGGTGAGTATGGGTATTGGCAGTTTGGTGACAGTGGGAATTGAACTGGTAAGTCTTTCTCTTTAATTTCTCTTAAATTTTTGTAAGTTCAGTACTCTAGTTAAAAGGTTGGTAAAGTAGCTGACTCAGCTGACTGTGTGACAGTTAACTGTCAATCACCTGAAGCCTGATTAGGGCCTGAATAGGTGTTGATTACTATTTGAAGCTTAACTAGTGAGAGTCAGCTCAGCTCTATTTAAGAAAGGGACTATTAGAAGCACACTATATCAGCGTGCTTGCACACGAGCAGGGGAGAGACCCATTCGTGAGTGAGACACAGCCAGAGTGAGTGTGGGTATTAGCAACTTGGTGCACAGTGGGAATTCGGTGCAGAGGGGAAGAGGTGCTCTTTGCATTTTTTTTTTTGCTATCCAACTTCTTAAATCTTCAGAGAGTGGTCTTGCCCTGCTGCAGCAGTGGCGGCTACAAGGGAGAGGAATGACTGGTAAGTAGTGGGTAAGGTCGGGTAAGTATTTACTACTTTTATTGCTTATAGTTTAAGGTGTTTTTGTGGGTTATAGTTTGTATATCCTGCAGTAACGAGGATCAGGAAAGAAGGGCCCTAGAGTAATTGATTTAAAAGGTTTAATTCAAAGGGATAAATCATGGCAGGAGCACTCAAAGACATGGTGTACTCCTCGTGCTCCATGTGGGAATCCGGGGACATTTCCAGTGCCTGGGACCAGCATGTGTGCAGGACATGTGTCCAGCTGCAGCTCCTGGAAGCTCAGGTTTCAGAGCTGGAATGGCGGCTGGAGACACTGTGGAGCATCCGGGAGTCTGAGAGCATCGCGGATAGCACGTTTAGAGAGGTGGTCACACCTCAGCTGAAGGGACTTGAAGGAAGGGAATGGGTGACCACCAGGCAGTCCAAGCGAAACAGGGAGGTAGTTCAGGAGTCCCCTGGGGTTCCGCTTGCAAATCGTATTCCATTTTGGAGGCTGATGAGGGCGCTAGTTAATCCAGGGAGTGCAGACGGAGCCAAGCTACTGGCACCATAAGCAGCCTGTCAGTACAGGAGGGGATGAAGAGAGGAAGAGCAATAGTAATAGGGGATTCTATAGTCAGGGGAACAGATAGGCGCTACTGTGGCCTTCAATGTGACTCCAGGATGGTGTGTTGCCTCCCAGGTGCCAGGGTCCAGGATGTCACTGAACGGCTGCAGGACCTCTCGGGTTGTAATCTCTGGATTACTCCTAGTGCCACGTGCTAGCGAGCACAGAAATAGGAGAATAGCGCTGACGAATACATGGCTTAAAATCTGGTGCAGGAGGGAGGGTTTTAGATTCCTGGATCTGGTTTCTGGGGAAAGTGGGACCTGTACAAGCGGGATGATCTACATCTGAACAGAGCAAGGCTGGATGGCCTCTACTTTAATAACAGGAGTACCACAGGTAAAACGGATGAGTTAGTGGTGAGGATTGACATGTGGAATTGTGATATTGTAGCCCTCACAGAGACGTGGTTGAGGGAGGGGCAGGATTGGCAGCTCAACATTCCGGGATATAGAGGGGAGGCGGTAAAAGAGGAAGAGGCGTTGCATTATTAGTTAAGGAGTCAGTTACTGCATTAAGGAGAGATGATATCTTGGAGAGGGCATCGAATGAAGCTTTGTGGATAGAGCTTAGGAATAAAAAAGAGACAGCCACGTTGTTAGGGGTTTATTATAGACCCCCAGATAGTCAGCAGGAAATTGAGGAGCAAATATGTGCAAAATTTGCGAAGGTGTGTAAAAATAATAACAATAGGGCAATTATAGTAGGTGATTTCAACTTTCCCAACATTAATTGGGATAGACATAGTGTTAAGGGATTGGATGGAGTGGATTTCTTGAAATGTATAAAGGAAAACTTTTTAGGTCAATATGTAGAGGGTCCAACAAGGGGTGATAGGAAGGAGTAACAAGCCCAAAGAACCATGGATGACCAGAGATATTCAGGACACGATGAGAAGGAAAAGAGAGGCTTTTAGCAGGTACAAGGGGAACAAATCATTGGAGGCATTAGTGGACTACAGAAAGTACAGTACAGGGTGGAGCTTAAGAAAGCAATTAAGAGAGCAAAGAGGGGATATGAGAAAGCTCTGGCTGGTAAAAGTAGGGAAAATCCCAAGATATTCTATAAGTATATCAATGGGAAGAGGATAACCAGGGAAAGAGTAGGGCCCATTAGGGACCAAGGGGGCAATATATGGGTGGAGCTAGAGGACATCGGTAAAGTGTTGAACGAATATTTCACATCCGTCTTCACCCAAGAGAATGAGGATGAAGGTATTGAACTCAGGGAGAGAAACTGTGAGGTTCTTGAACAAATTGATACAGGGAGTGACAAAGTACTGGAGATGTTGGCAGGCTTAAAAATGGACAAAGCTCCAGCTCCAGATGATGTGTGTCCCAGACTGCTGAGGGAGGCAAGGGAGGAGATCGCAGGGGCTCTGACCCAAATCGTTAATTCCTCTCTGGCCACAGGGGGAGGTGCCAGAGGACTGGAGAACAGCTAATGTGGTTCCACTATTTAAGAAGGGCTGTAAAGATAAGCCAGGGAACTACAGGCCATTGAGTCTCACGTCAGCGGTAGGGAAACTATTGGAGAAAATTCTGAGGAATAGAATCTATCTCCACTTGAAGAGGCAATAGTTTGATCAGGGATAGTTAGCATGGCTTTGTTAGAGGGAGGTCATGCCTAATAAAGTATGATTGAATTTTTTGAGGAGGTGACCAGGTGTGTAGATGAGGGTAGTGCAGTTGATGTCGTTTGTATGGATTTCAGCAAAGCCTTTGACAAGGTCCCACATGGGAGACTTATAAAGAAGGCAAATGCACATGGGATACAGGGTAATTTGATAAGATAGATTCAAAATTGGCTTAGTTGTAGGAGACAGAGGGTAATGACAGAAGGCTGCTTTAGTGATTGGAAACCAGTGTCCAGTGGCGTACCACAGGTATTTGTGCTGGGTCCCCTAACATTCGTCATTTATATAAACTACACTGGGGAGTAGGATTAGTTAGTTTGAGGATGACACAGATTGGATGGGTGGTTAACTGTGAGGTTGAGTGTCTTGGGGTAGGAAGATAAAGACAGGATGGTCAAATAGGCAGATGGAATTTAACCCTGAGAAGTGTGAGGTGACACACTTTGGAAGGAGTAATTTGACAAGGAAGTATTCAATGAATGGCATGACACTAAGGAGTTCTGAGGAACAAAGGGACCTTGGTGTGTGTGTCCATACATCTCTGAAGGCAGAGGGGCATGTTAGTGGGGTGGTGAAAAAGGCATATGGGACACTTGCCTTTGTCAATCGAGGCATAGATTACAAAAGTAGGAAAGTTATGTTGGAATTGTATAGAACCTTGGTGAGGCCACAGCTGGAGTACTGTGTGCAGTTCTGGTCGCCACGTTATAGGAAGGATGTGTTTGCACTAAAGAGGGTGCAGAGGAGATTCACCAGGATGTTGCCTGGGATGAAACATTTAAGTTATGAAGAGAGGTTGATAGATTTGGGTTGTTTTCATTGGAGCAGAGAAGACAGAGGCAACTGATCGAGGTGTACAAGATTATGTGGGGCATGGACAGGGTGGATAGGGAGCAGCTGTTCCCCTTAGTTGAAGGGTCAGTCACAAGGGGACACAAGTTCAAGGTGAGGGGCAGGAGGTTTAGGGGGGATGTGAGGAAAAACTTTTTTACCCAGAGGGTGGTGACGGTCTGTAATACCCTGCCTGGGAGTGTGGTGGAGGCGGGTTGCCTCACATCCTTTAAAAAGTATCTGGATGAGCACTTGGCACATCATAACATTCAAGGCTGTTGGTCAAGTGCTGGTAAATGGGATTAGGTAGGTAGGTCAGGTGTTTCTCATGTGTCGGTGCAGACTCGATGGGCCGAAGGGCCTCTTCTGCACAGAGATCCTGTGATTACAGTTAATTAGTAGGTTTGGATACAAAACACAGAAGTCAATCATTCAAGTTGCCCAATTGATTAGGATCTTTCACACAATTTAGTAACTTAATATGCCTCTAGTAGAGCTTTCACATTTGTAGAGATGAGGTTAAGGGATGACTAGATAGAAGTCTCTAGGCTTGTAAATAATAATAGATTATTTGTACTGATTGGTGAGGTGGTAACAATATAGCACAAGCTTAAGATAACCACAGAATACATAAAAGGGGATTTTGCCAAAGCATTCCACACACTTTACCATAAAGTTTATAAGATTATTTATGGGATTGTAGCTTTAAATTTAGTGTAAATGAAGCGGGGGGGGGGGGGGGGGGTCATGTGACATCTGCCTGACACTAAACTTGGATGGTTTAATTGTTAGCGATCAAAGGAAGGTTTACATTGTTTTACAAAGATGCTGCAAGGTATTTACGCTTGGAAACAATGGCAGCAGTCTCTGAGTATACCACAAGTATATCCCGAGTCTCCCAAAGTCCCAGAAAGGACCACAGCCAGATGCAGGTGGGAGACAGTCTCTAGTCAAAGGGATGCATCCTGCAGCCTCCTACGGATTCCGGGAGATTTGTTCCAGCATGGTGGTGGTAGTGGGGGAGGGGAAGAATCATCAGAAAAGGCATTTCTGCCGGTGCTGGATTTAAGAAACTCAAAAACAAAGGAAGTGCCCAGAGATAGTCACTCAAATTTACTACTTGGCAAAGCAGGGATACGGGAACCCATTGGAAGCTGGGAGCAAATATGGACTGCTTGCTACAAGGACTTTAATTCCGCAGAGAGTGTGATAGGTATAAAAGAGGAGTGTTCCTCTTTGTAGTTTAAAGTGTAAATCATCTACAAAAAGAAAATAGTGTTTAGTCAAAAGTGCTTTTAGTCATTTGTTACAATAAAAGTTTTAAAACACGAAATCCTGTCGAGTCATTCTTTCAGTTATTAAATGGAAATTTGAATCTCTTTTTAGAAGTTATAGGTCTCTAAGGGGATCATAACGCTTATTAAAATGTGAAATTCTCTGCCAGACTATTGTTGAAATTAGTAAAGTGCTCAAAAATAGGAATATTAAAAAGGTACAGGGATCCAATAAGCAGAGATGTAGTGAAACAAATGCAGAAGAATAAAGGGTGACATGATTATGAAAGGTTAAGAGGCAAGTAACATTAGCTTGTTTCACTGATTGTCAAGATGATAACCAGGAGGGCACAAATTTAAAATAATCAGAGTTGAAGGCAAGATTAGAAAACCTTCTATAGAGAGGGTGATTAGAACATGGAATTTTCTGCTCAAGAATCCCTTGTTGAAGCAGAGAGTATAAATTCTTTTAAAAGAACAACGTATAGTTACATGAAAAAGTGAAATATTAAGAGGAGGAGATGGGCAATGAGAAGAGTGGCATTAGGTTAATGGTTTACATGGAGAGAAACATAAGCAAAATTTGATGGACCAAATGGCCTGTTCCTGGAGTGGAACACTTAGTAATACTTTCTACAATAAAAAAAAAAGTAGCTTCAAAAACAAAACTCTGATTAAAATGCTCGAATGAAATAAAATTAGCAGGGGAGGACGATTTATGATTTAAAATCAATACGAATATACTACATTTAAGATTGAGAATTTGGACATCAATTTTTTAAAGCTGTAAAATTGGGACCATAGTGTTACATGCTATTTTAACCCATCATGCATATCATATCAAGGAAGGATAAAATCAAGAATATGGCAGTCCTCTCAATGGCAAAACTCCCAAGTATGTTTGTTGGCACTCATCAAGCAGAGGTAACTTCACTGGCTTGGGCACATTCACAGGATGGAAAATGGTCATACACCCAAGGATTTTCTGTACTGTGAAGCATCCATAGCCAGACAATGAGCAGGATGCCCAAAGTTCTGCTTCAAAGATGCTTCTAACCGTGGCATGAAGGCCCTAAACATTGATTCTCACACCTGGGACACATTAGTTGATAACAGAGGAAAATTGAGACATCACCTGTGGGCCAGCATGCAGCATTATGATGATCAGTGGTTGCAATAGCTTGGCAACAGGTGCTAACACTGAAAACAACAACCCATAATGACACCTGATAACCACTTCACTTGTGTCAGAACCTGCCTCTCATGGATTGATCTCTTCAGCCATCAGCAAAAGTGCACAATATGAACATAGCCCATCCCCAATGGAGGTGATTTTGCTGCATATCCATCATCTTACACAGATGGAAGGATGCGAATGGGAGTTGTTAAAGGGTTAATAAAAAAAACACTATATTAACCTACATACTGTGTGGTTCGAAACTACAACTAGTACACAATCTGCAATTTTGTGTGTCTTTTTATATGCTCTCTAACATAGCAACATACATAGAGATTTACCAGATAACCTAAAGCAAATGTCTGTTAGTTGGTTCCCACTTTTTTGTTAAGCTCTAAATGTTTTCCACAGACTCCAAGGAACTCACAACGCCTCAGTCAACTAAGTAGTTCCCTTTTACAGAAATTACTATTGGGCTGCTAGGTTGACCCGGGCTCAAAATAACAAACAGGGCTAACTCTTCATAACAAAAACAGAATTACCTGGAAAAACTCAGCAGGTCTGGCAGCATCAGCGGAGAAGAAAAGAGTTGACGTTTCGAGTCCTCATGACCCTTCGACAGAACTAGGTGAATCCCAGGAAGGGTTGAAATATAAGCTGGTTTAAGGGTGGGGGGGTTGGGTGGGGGGAGAGGGAGAGAAGTGGAGAGGGGTGGTGTGGTTGTAGGCAAATGCAGTGATAGAAGCAGATCATCAAAAGATGTCACATACAACAGAACAAAAGAACACATAGGTGTTGAAGTTGGTGATATTATCTAAACGAATGTGCTAATTAAGAATGGATGGTAGGGCACTCAAGGTATAGCTCTAGTGGGGGTAGGGGGGAGCATAAAAGATTTAAAAATATTTAAAAATAATGGAAATAGGAGGAGGGAAAAAGAAAAATCTACATAATTTATTGGAAAAAATCAAAAGGAAGGGGGAAGAAACAGAAGGGGGGTGGGGATGGAGGAGGGAGTTCAAGACCTAAAGTTGTTGAATTCAATATTCAGTCCAGATGGCTGTAAAGTGCCTAGTCGGAAGATGAGGTTCCGTTCCTCCAGTTTGCATTGGGCTTCACTGGAACAATGCAGCAAGCCAAGGACAGACATGTGGGCAAGAGAGCAGGGTGGAGTGTTGAAATGGCAAGCGACAGGGAGGTTTGGGTCATTCTTGCGGACAGACCGCAGGTGTTCTGCAAAGCGGTCGCCCAGTTTACGTTTAAAAGGTGTGGCTATGGGTACCCGCATGTCTCTTTATGGGGTATGTGGAACATTCCTTGTTCCAGTCCTACTCCGGCCCCCTTCCACAACTCTTTCTCCGGTACATCGATGATTACTTCGGTGCTGCTTTGTGCTCTTATCGGGACTTGGAAAAATTTATTAATTTTGCTTCCAATTTCCACCCCTCCATCATTTTCACGTGGTCCATCTCTGACACTTCCCTTCCCTTCCTTGACCTCGCTGTCTCAATTTCTGGTGATAGACTGTCCACCAATATCCATTACAAGCCTACCAACTCCCACAGCTACCTCAACTACAGCTCCTCACACCCCGCTTCCTGTAAGGACTCCATCCCATTCTCTCAGTTCCTTCGCCTCCGTCGCATCTGTTCTGATGATGCTACCTTCAAAAACAGTTCCTCTGACATGTCCTCCTTCTTCCTTAACCGAGGTTTTCCACCCACAGTCGTTGACAGGGCCCTCAAACGTGTCCAGCCCATCTCCCGCGCATCCGCCCTCACGCCTTCTCCTCCCTCCCAGAAACATGATAGGGTCCCCCTTGTCCTCACTTATCACCCCACCAGCCTCCGCATTCAAAGGATCATCCTCCGCCATTTCCGCCAACTCCAGCATGATGCCACTACCAAACACATCTTCCCTTCACCCCCACTGTCGGCATTCCGTAGGGATCGTTCCCTCCGGGACACCCTGGTCCACTCCTCCATCACCCCCTACTCCCCAACCCCCACCTATGGCATCACCCCATGCCCACGCAAAAGATGCAACACCTGCCCCTTCACTTCCTCTCTCCTCACCGTCCAAGGGCCCAAACACTCCTTTCAAGTGAAGCAACATTTCACTTGCATTTCCCCCAACTTAGTCTACTGCATTCGTTAATCCCAATGCGGTCTCCTCTACATTGGAGAGACCAAACGTAAACCGGGCGACCGCTTTGCAGAACACCTGCGGTCTGTCCGCAAGAATGACCCAAACCTCCCTGTCGCTTGCCATTTCAACACTCCACCCTGCTCTCTTGCCCACATGTCTGTCCTTGGCTTGCTGCATTGTTCCAGTGAAGCCCAACGCAAACTGGAGGAACAACACCTCATCTTCCGACTAGGCACTTTACAGCCTTCCGGACTGAATATTGAATTCAACAACTTTAGGTCTTGAACTCCCTCCTCCATCCCCACCCCCTTTCTGTTTCTTCCCCCTTCCTTTTGTTTTTTTCCAATAAATTATATAGATTTTTCTTTTTCCCTCCTCCTATTTCCATTACTTTTAAATATTTTTAAATCTTTATGCTCCCCCCACCCCCACTAGAGCTATACCTTGAGTGCCCTACCATCCATTCTTAATTAGCACATTCGTTTAGATAATATCACCAACTTCGACACCTATGTGTTCTTTTGTTCTGTTGTATGTGACATCTTTTGATGATCTGCTTCTATCACTGCTTTTGCCTACAACCACACCACCCCTCTCCACTTCTCTCCCCCCCCCCCCCCCCCCCCCCCCCCCCCCCCCCCCCCCCCCCACCCCCCCCCCCCCACCCCGCCAAACCTTAAACCAGCTTATATTTCAACCCTTCCTGGGATTCACCTAGTTCTGTCGAAGGGTCATGAGGACTTGAAACGTCAACTCTTTTCTTCTCCGCCGATGCTGCCAGACCTGCTGAGTTTTTCCAGGTAATTCTGTTTTCGTTTTGGATTTCCAGCATCCGCAGTTTTTTGTTTTTAACTCTTCATAGTATTTCCTCACCACCGTCCCCATCTTATCACATAACTGTCACCATCAATTTGACAGGAAGCTTTATTTCCCATGCAACAAGATGTTACTGTGTTTGTGAGTTAGGAAAAAAAATCACTCCTACAATTAGATAACAATCTGACTGTTTTCACCTCTTCATACAGTTGACAAGCTAATCCCTAAGGTGCAAGACTGCAGCATTGCGCACATCCAGCAGATGAAATGTTAACAGTTCCTAGTTCTCTCAGCAAATATTAATGGATCCCACATCAATAAACATATTCCCCTCTTGAAAAAAACATGTTAACATTAATAATGGATCTGTATTCAATTGCATTAATAATAATGCAGCATCTAAAGCTGAAGTTTCAAAATAACTGGAGAATTTGATATCATCCTCCAATGGTTTGTCAATGGCTTTCCTGAACTCCCACAATACAGATGCATACAGCCCTTCACACTTTTCACAGAACAATCCATTAAATTTGCCATCAGCACTTAAATAAAAAGATTTCAGGGTCCACATACCGAAATTGCTAAATGCCAGTGTATAGATTCAATCAATTACCAAAAAGGCTAATTGAATGTTGGTCTTTATCTCAACAGGGCTAGAATACAAAGGGTGAAAGTAATTTACAGTTGTACAGCACTCTTTCGAGACCCCATCTGCAGCACTGTATTCAGTTCTGGCTATTGCCTTAAGAATGAGAGCTAGAGTGTTCAGGAGTGATGTCAGAAAGCACTTCTGCACACAAAGAGTAGTGGAAATCTAGAACTCGCTCTCTCAAAGTTGTTGAGGCTAGGTCAATACCGAGGTTGATACTTTATTAAGAAAGAATAAATGGAACCAAAGTTGGTAGAATGAGCTAAAATTTTGATCAACCATGATCTAAATGAATGGTGGAGCAGGTTCGAAGGGCTGAATGGCCTACTTCTGTTCCTACATTGTTTTTCCATGTGAAACTGGGGAAGATGGGGCAATCTTCCTTAAAGCTGCTCTTTCAGTGTGAGCATAGTTTCCAACCTCTTTCTCCCAACTGCTGTGGAGTTTACCACTGTCCTCGCCCTCTTGTACAACTGTCAATTCGTCACTGCTGCAATGGGCCAAATGCAGTTTCTCAGTCCTTTCCAATCACAGAAAGGAACCCATATCCAGATAAGAGGACAGTTAAACTCAGTTCAGAGGTGAATATATAGCAATACATCAATGATTTTGTTAAGTCCAAACTCAACTAATTCTAATGCTCTCTTGTCTCGACTCCCAGCTGGCAACGTCCGTAAACTTCAGCTCTTCCAAGACTCTGCTGCTCGCATCCAAACCTGCACCAAATCCCATTCACACATCACCGTTGTGTTTGCTGATCTATGTTATCTCCTGATCTGGCAAAGCTTCAAATTTAAAATTCTCATCCTTGTTTTCAAATTCCTCCATGGCCTCACCCTTCTGTGTGTAATCGTCTCCAGCCCTACAAATCTCTGAGATCTTTACATTCCTCCAATTCTGACCTCTTAAGCATCCTGGATTTCTGGCACCCACACCTTCAACTGTCTAGCCCTTAGTTCTGTAATTCGCTGCATAAAGCTCTCTACTTTTTCTCCTTCATTTCAGACACTCCTTAAAATGCTCTTTGGCCAAGTCTTTGGTAACCTGTTCTAATATCTCCTTGTAGTTCGGTGTCAAATTTATTTTGATAATCGCTCCTGTAAAACTTGTTGGGTTATTTGTGACTACATTAAAAGTACTTTATAAATGCTTGTTGTTTTTGCTGCACAAGTCACATCCAATTGAATGGTGTGCAAGTTACTGATTACATGCCATAATCTTGCTATGACTATCACCCTCTGCTTCTTGCCACTCAGCCAATTCTGGATTCAGTTTGCCAAATTGCCTTAGATCCCAAAGTTTTAAGAGTTATCAACCGGTGTCCTTTTGAAGTCCAACCTTGCTTTCACAGATCAGTCTTGCTGATCTAAATGTACCATCATTTAGTGGCAGAACTGCCTGCCTCCAATTGGCTGGCAGCTCTTTGAGGCGGACTACCTCCTGGAGATGGACGGAAATCTTGCCTCATACTGATTAAAGGAATGTCACCGCCACTGTCCGAAAAATTAAAGTGGGCCAAGCCGGCTAAGCAAAGGCAGGAAATACACATCCCTTCATTATCAGTTTCCCATGCGAGGCCTTATCAAAAGCCTTGCTGAAGTCCAAGTAGACTACGTCAAATGCATTGCCCTCATCTACACACCTGGTCACCTCTTCGAAAAATTCAATCCAATTAGTCAGACGTGAGCTCCCCTTAACAAAACCAAGCTGACTGTCCTTGATTAATCCCTGCCTCTCCAAGTGTAGATTAATTCTGTCCCTCAGAATTGCTTCCAATAGTTTCCCCGCCACTGAGGTTAGACTGACTGGCCCATAGTTCCCTGGTTTATCCCTTCCTCCCTTCTTGAATAACGGTCCCACATTGATTGTCCTCCAGTCTTATTCTGCAACACAGAGCTCAAGTTGTGCTGGAATTTGATATAGTGTATTTCCTTGCTTTAATGTCAGAGTGCATAGTCAAACCAACATACAAGAGGCTGGATTTCTAAGCTGAGGGGTGGGTTCCCTGCATCCCATCGTGAAAGTCAGGGGCGAGCCTGCCTTTGCTTAGCTGGCTTGCCCCACTTTAAGTTTTTGGGCAATGGTGGTGACATTCCTTTAATCAGTATGAGGCAGGATTTCCATCCATCTCCAGGAGGTAGTCCGCCTCAAAGAGCTGCCAGCCAACTGGAGGCAGACAGCTCTGCCACTAAATGACGGTACATTTAGATCAGCAAGACTGCTCGGTGAAAGCAAGGTTGGACTTCAGGAGGACACCAGTCTGATAACTCTTAAAACTTTCTCGGGGAACCTTGTGATACAGGATGCTAACTGAAGAACTTGGTTTTATATAGCTAGCAGTTGGCAGTCTTCACATAACAGCAGGAGCTGGTGCTGCAGGTAGGCCAAGGTGGTGGCGTTCAGCCATCAACTCAGATATTCAGGTACATCTGGAGTCCTGCTGGGGCCAAGCTGATAGTGGGGTGGGGAAGGGGAATGTAGATGTAGGGAGGCAAAAACTGTGAGGTGGGCCTCTGATTATCATCAGAGGTGGGCAGGAGGCATTCCTTCCCCTTTAACTGGCCATCAGCCCACAGGGTTAAACCTGTCAGACTGCACGTTGAGCACTGGCCTCTCCCACTGCCCATAAATCAGAGTGGCAGCAGGATGAGGACCTTAATTGGACATTATACAAATATATTTTTCATAATTTTTGGCAAATTATCAAGATACTTTAGGCTGAAATAAATGCTTGATAAATATTAACTTACAGCACATCTCTAAAATATCTAGCAAGAACAAAACCCTATTAAAAGTTTAAAATGATTACAAGCTTACAACATTCTACCTGTTTAAGTAGGAAAACCTATTAGGCCTTCATTTAAAAATGCACACACTACAACTACAGCTACAGTATAGCATAGCACAATGAGGTGAAATACGTAGTATTCTATGGGTATGACTGTGATTCTAGTGACCAAAGGTGGCAATATCACACCTGTGAGGAACAGATGATGTACGCATCAATAAAAGGAAAATTTGAGTATTGCCTTTGACCCTATCCAACATTATGGACAGAACAAATAGAATACTGTACTGAAACAAAATACAGGTCTTAAGTTACTCACTGCCAGAGACTTTACAAAAAAAGGGAAAAAATCAAAACTAATTTGGAATAATTATAGATTATTTAGTTGATATATTTCTTCCATTTAGACAATAAAGAGAGACAGCATCACATTATTTTCAAAATTCCATACAAGTCAGAACTCAAACTATTGCTGTATTCCGCATGAATGATGCTTTACAAACAAATTAATCATTCTAACCAGCAAAATCAAATTTATAGAAAATAATCACTAACTTCTTAAAAGGTAAATTTAGTGAAATAATTTCAACATGAAATACTCCTCTGTTTTAAAATTCTTAGGAGAAATTTTAATGCAGCAATAAAACATAATGGCAAATGTAACATGCCAACTGAAACTTGCAGATTAAAGCAGGTACCTGACAGCTTCACTTCCAACTTTCGAACTTGGTCATTTCGCCGCAACAGCTGAGACAACAGGTCCTCTCGGGAACAGCTACTGTCAGAAGCCTTACAAAAGAAGGTGGGGGGAGAAGTTAAAAAAAAACTGGGATAAATACTGATTAAAATGGCTCATATTTCTCCTATTTAAACTACGTAATAAAGAAATACAGATGGCCGTAATTTACTTTAACCAAATTAGAAGCGTGCTCCTTCCAATGCAGTGATCTAAAACCCTTCTCTAATCCCTTTCTGTGCCTCTATTATGTTTTTGCAAGTACAATGCCTATTGGACACAGTGCTCTATGTGTTACTTCAATTTACTGAATACCAACAATACTTGCTTGGACTTTCTCAACATACAATAACTGCATCGCAAACCGATGACCCATCCATTGAAGGCATCAGCTGTTGAATTTAGGTCTTTTCCTGATCCACCATACTGCATAATTAATTAAGCTTCATTAAGTTGCTTATTATTAATTTAAAAGCACTAGTTCAAATTTTGGCATCAAAAACTGGCAATCAGGAAGAAATGTTTGGATTCAAAACCCTAAGGTAAATTTGGGGCCGGATGGTGGGGAATAAAAATTGGTATTTATTTGAACCATCACCAAAACTCAATAAAGCAAACAAAAGTATAACCCACAGCTATTTTCACAGCTAACAGAAACATCTTTTTTAGGGCTCACTGACTTTTCTGGCTGGCTTGTTTTCATAGCTAGATCTATGGACAAAAACAACAGGAAAAGCACAATCACACTAAATGGTAGTCTTATAAAATAGGTCTCACATTTGAAGATGTGCTAAAACAGTGTTCTCCAACATGCTCACCACAAGGCATTCAGCCATGGATATACAGCAAATTGATGCTCTCCATTTTTAAAACCACACACTAGGTTGTGTTAAAGTTGCAGCAGTGGTCACTCACTCAACCGCTATATGCCAACTGACCCTAAATGAGCAAGGAAGAATCAACCATGTTTCTGTTAGACAGGAGTCGCATATCTGTCACACTGCGACTATTTTTATCAAAATATAGTTCAGTTGTTAAGTTTCTAGTGACCTGGAAGCTGAAGGGCCATTTGCTCAAATGAGATAAGAAAAACTGTGTGCCGTTTATTACCTTCACTGTTTCTGTTCTCTCTGGGTGCCTCTAAATGATGCTGCCTTTAGATCAGCAGGACTGCTCTGTGAAGCACTGTAAAAGCAAGGTTGGACTTTGGAAGGACACCTGTCTGATAACTCTTAAAGCTTTCTTGGGGAACCTAGTGACACAGGATGCCAACTGAAGAACTTGGTTTTGTATAGCTAGTAGTTGGCAGTCTTCACATAACAGCCAACACGTGGCTGAAAACGAGGATTGAAATGTACAATTTTGGCAAGTCGGAGCAGTGCAGCAACATCCAAATCTGTTTAATCAACATCCTAATAGATCTGGTGAAACAAGTGATTGAAAGGAATAGGGCTTTATTGGAATAAAAGGAGAGATTACAAGAGGTTGGCCACAAGCCAAAAGTCTAGAAATGCTCAGACACTGCATTTGGGAATGGCAGGCGACAGCGTGCAAGCAAGGCAAGAGTCGGAACACAGAGGCCAATACGTAGAGATATGTTGCTCCTTGTCCATTGTCCCCAAGTCACTAATAAATCAATTCCTATAGTAACAGTTTACTCTTGAAGGAATTTGTTTTATTGAAATAAACTGGAGCTACGCTGTCGGATACCGAATATTTTAGTTAACAGATTGCTACCACCCTTTGAGAGTGCATACAGAAGGCTTGCTTTGCGGAGCAGTTGGATTGCAAAATCCTTTTGAAGCTGTTCTCCCAGCCCTGACAGCGAGTGTATCAGTCTCGATTGCTGATGGTTTGAAACTTTAAATCTATTTTGAAAAGACTGCCCACTTGTTTTATTAATATTGCATATATTTTGCCACCATATTGTGGCAAATATGGTGACCTGATCGCCACAAGTTTGGCGACCACTGAAATCCTATTGGACAAAAACTGTGGTAAAGTGCATAAGTACAGGAGAAAAGCAGGGTTGAACATGTGAGCTTGGTACAATTTGAAGTGAAGAGTACAAAACATACATGTATTTGAGACTTTCAATTTTAGACTGAATTGCCATTAAGTCTACCACCATTTTTGTCATGATCGTTGCAGATGTAACCTTTATTCCACATAGAAAAACTCATTTGAAATACAAATGCATGTGACAAAAATGCTGAAAGTCTCAATTTCCTTTGGGCAGAAAAATCAAGCCCAGCGATGTGCACACATTACATCCATGACTCAGTATGCCACCTGTAGCACAAATTGCATATGCTGAAATCACATATGCAAAGCACACCTATTGCTGGAGCTGTGACTAGATAAGAAAAAAGGAATTTTCAGTGTTTTTAGGCAATTTTAGGTGAAAATAAAAAGAGTTGGAAAGTGGGATTAAAATGAGCGACTAGTTTCTTTTTCCACTTTTTTGGCCAGCACAGACATGATTGACCGAATGGCCTCTTGTTATACCATTAACTTTTCTATGGTTCTAAAAAATAGGGACCTATGGCGAAAATCAATGATAAAGATTTAAAGAATATGTCTTTAAATTTTTCTAATTTTAGCACGAAAGTATTTATCATAAATATAAGATGGTCATTAACAAACCCAACAGGGAATTCAGAAGCAATTTCTTTTACCAGGATGTTGAGAATGCAGAATTCACTACCACAAGATATAGTCGACATGAATAGCGTAGAATGGTTTAAGGGGAAGCTAGACAAATGCATGGAGGAAAAAGGAATAGAAGGAAACGTTGATGAGGTAGGGTGAAGAGGGTAGGAGGCGGCTCGTACATAAACACTGGCATGGACATGTTGGGCCAAATGGTCTGTTTCTGTCCTATATATTAGAATAATCATTCATCTACCTATTGTTTATGCCTGTGTAGATCTTTCTGACCTTTGAACAATAACAGAAATAACCATACAAATTTATTCACAGAAGGGAGCCATTCAGCCTGTGATAGCTGTAGTAGCTCTTTGCTAAAATAATGATTGAGTGTGACTCAAGTCTTGGGTGGGGTTATTCTAAACTAGGGAAATTGATTCTAACAAACCTGGTTAGGTCATTCTTCACATATGATTGTCTACTGCTTTCTCAAGAGCTGCAGTAGACAAGAAAAAACAAAGTTGAACAGTTTGACATTAGAGTCAAATTCATTATAGCACATAAAGAGGCAATGTAATAGTACAATGTTTAAACAATGATTCTTACAATTAGGATAATTTATACTTACTATCCCCTGCACGCTGCTCCCTTTCTTACTGATGCAAAATGCCATTTGTTGCAGGTCCCTCTCCAAAAACATACCAGTTTCACAATGTTTCTAATTTATAAATTAGTCTGTATAACAACACCAGAATTCTCATCTGCAATCTAGAAGTGAAGTCAACACTTGTTTCATGAATGCAGAGCAATTACGCATTCTAGTCTTAAGAGATCTCTACCTTATAACCTGTTTCACATGATGTAATATTCCAGTCTTCAAAAAACATTGCACCAGGACTTACTGTGAGCAGGACCACAGGGAATTCCCAAATGCATTTTGAAAACATCCATTTATGATTTTTTTTTTGAAGTAATCAAAATTGTGATCTAAAGGATTTAGAGACTGATTTGTCTCAAGGGCACTATGGAGATGTCACAGACATGGAAAAATTGTCGAAATCCAATTACAAAGTGGTCACAATTAGGGGCTAGCCCATGTACCAAGCCAGAGTTGTCTGAGCACAGAAAAACACCTCCAAATATTATATGAAAGGGCCATCCAGTATCTATACCAGCAAGGAGCCACAATGTAGTCATAGACACTTCTTTCATCTAGGTTCATCTTTCATCAAACAACTGCATCGCTATTAAATCTAGAATGCATAGTCTTGCAAATTCAAATACCTGAAAACAAACTAAACAGGAGGATTATGCCCTTCAGGATTACCAAATATAATTCAATAATAAAATCTAAATGAGTCATACATGCCTGTGAAGCAATGTACCTGAAGCAAGAGAAGCCTGCAATGTGTTCATTAATATCTTGTTGTTTCAGTCAGAGAGTGAACAAACAAAAAAAGCATTCAACTGGCCCTCTTAAGATCAGAATACTAAAAATAAAAATAGGTTTAGTTTTTCCTTACTTGTGACATGCATTTAATAGTGCAGAATGTTTATTTCAGGAGTACTTGTGAAAAGAAAGAACTCCTTTAACAACCAATTCCAAAATACTAACATACTTCATATTCCAGATTACCAATAAAGCACAGTAAAACAATCAATTTGCATCAGGTGCATGGATAAGGAGCTAGAGGGTACTGAGATGTCTGTAAGAACTTTACATATCAAGACTAGTTGTGATTCTTTCAGTATGATTCAAGGTCAGAGATCAATATTATTTATAAATACCATGGGTATTTTATGTACATGACCAGCAGCAGATGCGGCGAGCCAGTCAAAAAGTCTGTTGACTTTAGTGGCACCAGTAAATCCTGCCAGCAGCTTTACTTTGATTGGGCAAGACATTGCCCTAAGGAATGAACATCACTTACTTTGTTTAGCCAAAACAGGTGCAATTGTGTGTACATGTTCTGTCTGCAAAAAAAAAACAGGGCCCTGTATATTAATATATGTAGCTTCCAGTACATGCAAATGTGCCATGCTGCAGCACATTTGTGTGTACTGGAAGCTACATATATTAAATACACAGGGCCCTGTTTTTTGCAGATAGAAAGAACATGTGTACAGCCAAACAAAATAAGTGAAAGCCATTCACGGGTTCATTCCTCAGGGCAATGCCTTGACCAGAGTCAAGCTGCCTGGTTTAAATGTCAAACAATGCTTAGCAGTTAACTGTCAGTCACCATTGACTGGTGCATTCTCTATGGCAACACCTCTACCAATCAGAGTTCACTTGCCAACCAATCAACAATCTCTTCTCACATAGTTTAAGTTGTTGCTTCCCCTGACATTGGTATTCTTGCGATTGTCCTGATGAGTGCAAAACGAAAAGCTTTGACAAAATGTCTTTTTTCAGCAATACTCTAGTTCTGTACTACCAAACAACTAAATAAAATTAGTTTCTCAGGGCTAGTGAGGCTGTTCAGCAGTAATTATAAACTTAGTACACTGTTAAAACTCAGTTACACATCATTCAACAATGTATAACTTTGCAAAGGCTTTTACAGTGTGACTAAAAGTGTTAGATGCAGGTTTTTGTCAATTTTGTGATTTCCATTTGATCACAGTCTGGGGAAACTTTCAACTGTTCACCCTATGGAGTAGTGCAGAATCATCAAGCAGCAACTTTCCGCATTTAATTGCGCACGAGGACCTCAGAGGTTGCTATCTGTTTCAGAGGTGCAATAATGGCTGATGTTGGCAGTTTCATTATCATTACTACTGCAAAATCCAGATCATGGAATCATAAAAACTGTAGCACAGAATAAGGCTGTTCTGATGCTAGTTTTTACTAATATTCTTTTACATTTCTCCTTCTAGAAAGCATCTAAAAGCACACCAATTCACAGAATTTAATTGTTTTTCATCACCTGTGTTTTACAACTACATACATCAGAAAGACAGCCTCCTCAGCCCAAAGGCCAGAGCCTCTACTGTACAACAGATTTACAAACAACATTGATGGAACTACATTCTTACATTGCTGTCTCCAACATTAGAAAGCTACATAGGTACAAAATAAATGCCTCACAAAGCATGTTAAAAAATGTTCCTATTATATACTTTAAAAGCAATAAGAGGCAGACTGCAGGCAGCTGTGACTGATGATGAAGCCTGATGAAAACACCCCCCCTGTCCACAAAGCCCCTTCCAGAATCTCATCCTTAGACATACCAAATAATCTACGGAATTATAGAAATCACCATACGTACAATATCATCTCCTGAGTCAGCTCCTACTGAGGTGATGGAGTCTCTGCTGACCGATCTTGGAATCCGTCCCATACCAGGCCGTGAGGTGTTGCCTGCCTCGTCAGTGATCTTCTTTTTCAGTTTTGCAAACATAGCTCCAAATCACCCAATGACAAAATTGCTTCAAGTACCAAGTGCTTTAAGTTTATGTGGAGCCTCAGAGATGGACTTGGAAGGAAAAGCGTGACTGTACTTCAGAAAACAATGCACTCTGTTTGGCTCTTAGCTGCTCCTAAAAGTCTCACTTTTATAGCCCACTGCAAAATAATCCATAGCATCAGTAATAAGCACCTATCAGGCAAAAAGAAATACATTAGATCAGGAAAATAACATTTCGACTGATTTAAGTGTAATTACAGAAATAACATCGAAAACATTTTGAAGTTTCAATAGTCTACACAACTGGGGTTTCATAACTAACTGTGAAGTCCACTGCAAATCTACAGAAAACCACAAGATTTTTTTTTCTGCTCCCCATGCAGCTTTAGAAGAGACTGGGAAGCTGAAGGCAACATTGAAGCACGTAAACAGCAGGAAATGGGTGTGGAAAGGAAATTAAGGAAATTCAAGACATTTCAAAATCATTGCCCTCTGACCCTAAGTTGAGCCCTCCCCCGTCCCACTCCCGCTCCCTAACAGGCAGGTAGAGTCTTGGTTTAATGTCCTATGTAAAAGAGGGCATTTCTGACAATTCAGTTCTCCTTCTGTGCTACGCTTAAGTGTAAATCTGGACTACTTGAAATCTCTGAAATGGAGATTTAAATCACAACTTTCTAGCTCAAACTTGAAAGTGCCATACAACAAGGATTTTTCTTTTATTCAATCATGGGATGTAGGTGTCACTAGCTAGGCCAGCATTTAATTGTTCAGAGGGCATTTAAGAGTCAACCACATTGCTGTGGGTCTGGAGTCACATGTAGGCCAGACCAGGTAAGGATGGCAGATTTCCTTTCCTAAAGGACATTAATGAACCAGATAGAATTTTATGACAATCAACAATGGTTTCATGGTCGTTAGATTTTTAATCCAGATTTTTAAATTTAATTCAAATTTCGCCATCTGCCGTGGTGGGATTCAAACTCAGGTCCCCAGCATTACTCTGGGTCTCTGGAATACTAGTCCAGTGACAACACCACTAGGTCACCGCCTCCTTTGAAAGCAGAAAAGCAGGTGCTGGGAGCTTATACCCAAGCTCAGTGTCAGTACCAAGAATTAAGTGGCACTTTTCATTTTACTTACATTGGACCAAAGTACAGACAAGATCGGTTTGCATTGCCTTTTTGGTTTTGTATTCTCACATTCTATTCCCCATCAAACATTGCTGATAGATGCTTTGCTCCAAGAACTCTGCTTTGCTAGTGAGCATAACTGTTGGATGTGCTATTTTCACTTGTCTTCCTTTAGGGAAGAAGCACTTTGTCTCTGCTATTCCCCTTCATCGCAAATTATTAGTCATCTGATCATGATGAGTAGGAACCACATCTAATATTCTACATTACAGTACTACTCACATTATCTTTACTGAAAGAAAACACTTGACCGAAGAGGGAACAAATAAATGAACTTGAGGCGGATTAGTTGAGGAAAGTGCAAATGGATAAGTTAGATTTTACAAAGCTCTCAAAATTCAGGAATCGTGCCTTTGGATTATATTCCCATTATTCAAGGCAAAGGAGGGAAAAATCAGGTAGATATAGATCTGTCACTTGAAATTCAATTGTGGGGAGCTTCCTAGGCTATATTATGAGATAGAAAGACTCAGTCCTTGGACAAATATCAACAGATCAGAGACAAATCTAGTTGAACTTTTGAGAACCATGGATGACAGGGATATTCAGGATACGATGGGAAGGAAAAGAGAGGCAGGTACAAAGGAAGCAAATCATTAGAGCCATTAGTGGAGGACAGAATGTGCAGGGTGGAGCTTAAGAAAGCAATTAGGAGAGCAAAGAGGGGATATGAGAAAGCTCTGGCTGGTAAAAGTTGGGAAAATCCTAAGATATTCTATAAGTATACCAATGGAAAGGGGATAACCAGAGGAAGAGTAGGGCCCATTAGGGACTAAGGGGGCAATCTATGGGTGGACCCAGAGAACATCGGTAACACACTTTGAAAGGAGTAATTTGACAAGGAAGTATTCAATGAATGGCATGACAGTAGGAAGTTCTGAGGAACAAAGCGACCTTGGTGTGTGTGTCCACAGATCTCTGAAGGGAGAGGGGCATGTTAGTGGGGTGGAGAAAAAGTCATATGGAACACTTGCTTTTATCAATCAAGGCATAGATTACAAAAGTAGGGAGATCACGTTGGAGTTGTATGGAACCTTGGTGAGGCCACAGCTGGAGTACTGTGTGCAGTTCTGGTCGCCACATTATAGGAAGGATGTGATTGCACTGGAGAGGGTGCAGAGGAGATTCACCAGGATGTTGCCTGGGATGAAACATTTAAGTTATTGAGAGGTTGTATAGACTTGGGTTGTTTTCATTGGAGCAGAGAAGACTGAGAGGCAACCTGATCGAGGTGTACAAGATTATGTGGGGAATGGACAGGGTGGATAGGGAGCAGCTGTTCCCCTTAGTTGAAGGTCAGTCACGAGGGGACATAAGTTCAAGGTGAGGGGCAGGAGGTTTGGGGGATGGGAGGAAAAACTTTTTTACCCAGAGGGTGGTGACGATCTGGAATGCGCTGCCAGGGAGGGTGGTGGAGGCGGGTTGCCTCACATCCTTTAAAAAGTACCTGGATGAGCACTTGGCACTTCATAACATTCAAGGCTATGGGCCAATTGCTGATAAATGGGATTAGGTAGGTAGATCAGGCATTTCTCACGTGTCGGTGCAGACTCGATGGGCCGAAGGGCCTCTTCTGCACTGTGTGATTCTGTGAAGTCATTAGCATGGTGGATAGAAGTAGTCTATTTGGACTTCCAGAGGCATTTGATAAAGTTCCACACAAGACATCACTGGCGAAATCAGAAGGCCATATTACTGGAGGCAAGATGGCAGCATGTGTCAACAATGGCTAGGAGGCAGGAAAAGAGAAGTAGGGATAAAAGATTCCATCTTTGGTTCGTAACTGGTGTTCCTCAGTGATCCGTATTGAGGCCTCAGCTTTACAATATAAATATTAAAGACTTGGATAAGGGAATAGCAGGTTGCATATTCATTTTTTCCAAATGGTATTAAATTAGGATGCACAGCAAGTGTGGGAATAGAGCCATAGACAGTGGGCAAAACTACAGCAGATACAATTCTGTGGAGAAGTGAAACAAAACAAAAAGTGCTGGAAAAACTCAACATATCTGGCAGCATTTGTGGAGAGAGAAACAGAGTTAATGTTTTGAGTCCAATATGACTCTTCTTCAAAAGAAGTGCAGAAGTATCTTGTTATTCCTTTTGGATCTGAGAAACAAAAATCTGAATATTTTCTTAATGGTTAGAGGCTAAGAGCTGTGAAGGAGTTTAGAGATTTGGGTGCCCATGCACTCAAATCACTAAAAGCCAGCACACAGATGCACGGTAATTCTAAAAGGTTCCTCTCCAATTGTACAGCCTCATTTCAATTTGCCCTATCCTCTTCTTCTTTGCTCAAATTTTTCCCCATGTATTAAGGTTGTCAGAGTACAATGTGACAGGTCTAGAAATAATCCAAAATCTTGCCAACTAGTCAATTTGCAAGCGGCAAAACTGTTCATACAGGCACATCAGTTAATCTTATGAAAGATGTTAATACAAACATTTTCATTAAGAGTAAAATGGACAAAAACTATACCAAATAAGCAGCAAGCCTAATATTTAGTTTCAGATTTTTGTATTGGAACATTGGGCCACGTCTGCCAACGCCAACAGTGGTAGAGTTGTTGCGTCCACCACTGTTACACTTTAGGACCCATCAGAAGCCCTGGCACAGGCACAAGCACTAATTTCCCAGGAAGTTTAAACTTATGGACTGTTTTGTGCTGCATGATACTTAACCAGATACTCACCCTAGAATCTCTGGTGTAACTCAGTAATAAAAAAGCAGAACCCCAAAACATCCCTCACCCCTACACCTCCCAACCCCTGTGACCCAACCCGTCACTAAAGTCCACTGAAAACCTGGAGGTGCTCACCCAAATACGGCAGTTGATGTCGCAAAAAATAAAAAAAAATGGGGGGGGGGGGGGGGGGGGTGTCCTCTTCGCTCCTCCCTCTTGGCCGTATTTGTCGGACGGCCGGGCGGAAGCGACTCAGCCGCAGCCGGGACTGGACATCCCGACTGGAAAGGGGGGAGGGGGGAAGAGAGGGAGGGAGAGCACCGCGGTCTTGCCAGTATCGCCACTGACTGGACGATCTGTAGTCATTGTAACGGTGGCTACAGTTCGAAAGTACTCCACTGGCTGCAAAAGCGCTTTGGGATTTTCTGGTGTTTGTGAAAAGTGCTGTATAAATGCAAGTCTGTGGTGGAATCTAGAAAGACTGGCGCAGAAGTTGTCTTGGATTTTTTTTTTGGGGGGGGGGGGGAATCACTTGAGAAGTTAAAGGGAATCCATTTAGTCAGGAATTAAAAATAAATTCAGTTCCGAACATAAGTGGGGCTTTAGGTAAAATCGTGAACTGTGTAATTCCTTCCGTGTAGTCACCAAAAAAAAAAAATCTTGCCATTGTAATTATCATAAACAATTTCAGGAGCTTCCCATAACCCGGAAAAAGTCTTCAATTTCCACCCCCCAAAAAAACAGCAGCAGCTTGCACCACAAAACAGCAGCTGACAGCTTCCCGAGTGACAGGTGACGAATCCAATCAGGAAGCGCGCTGCCCCGCCCCTCCCCCCCACCCCCCCGCCCCGGCAACGGTTTCATTGGACGGTCGCCAAAGCTCCGGGCCAATCGGCGGGCGGTAAGCGGGGAGGACAAACACCGGGCCGTCCGTCGGATATATATACGGCGGAGCGGCCTAAGGATGGGGGGGGGGGGGGGGGGGCCGAGTCAGCGGCTTCACCGGGGATCATCCAGCCATTGACCAACCGCTCGCCCCCCCCTCCCCCGGAGGCGGTGCTGGATAACAACAGGCCAGTTCTGGAAAGTTCGGCCCCCAACGGCCGAGTTAATACCAACGATAAACTCCGGAGAGCGGGATAGCCCCGGGCCCCGCCGCCGCCGCTGCCGCCGCGAGAGATCCTGTCAGGCTCGGTGTGTATAGACCGTTTCACATCATGAGGACGTACCTGAGTGTCCGTTAGCAGCAAAGCTCCGAGTGTGGTCGTCCAGCCGCCCCATCCATCCCGCTCTCGGCCTTTCTCACCTCCCTCCAGCCGATGTGGCCGCGACGTCATCCGGCTCCCAGCAGCTTTGGACCGCGACCGTGCCACAGGCTCGACCAATCAGATCCACCCTTAGATTGGCAGCCGGTGGAGGGGTGGGGGTTCCTGCCCGTTCGCCGATGCAATCGGACTTCTGATTGGCGCTTGGCTCAGTCAACCAAAACAAAAGGCAAGCCCGCAGGTGAGGCTGATCGCTGCGGCGCCAACAACTGTATGTATACGGTCAAGAGTAGACAGCGAGATCCTGCAGCGCCTAGAGTCTGGGAGGACTGAAGTCCAACTTCCATAGGTGCCATGGAAGCATCGGCGGAGAAAAGAGCTGACGTTTCGAGTCCTCATGACCCTTCGACAGAACTTGAGTTCGAGTCCAAGAAAGAGTTGAAATATAAGCTGGTTTAAGGTGTGTGTGTGGGGGGCGGAGAGAGAGAGAAGTGGTGGGGGGGTTTGGTTGTAGGGACAAACAAGCAGTGATAGAAGCAGATCATCAAAAGATGTCAACGACAATAGTACAAAAGAACACAGGTGTTGAAGTTGGTGATATTATCTAAACGAATGTGCTAATTAAGAATGGATGGTAGGGCACTCAAGGTATAGCTCTAGTGGGGGTGGGGAGAGCATAAAAGATGTAAAAAAAAAATTTTTTTTCTCTTTATAATGGAAATAGGTGGGAAACGGAAAATCTATATAATTTATTGGAGAAAAAAAAAGGAAAGGAAGGGGGAAGCAGAAAGGGGGTGGGGATGGGGGAGGGGGCTCACGATCTAAAGTTGTTGAATTCAATATCCAGTCTGGATGGCTGTAAAGTGCCTAGTCGGAAGATGAGGTGTTGTTCCTCCAGTTTGCGTTGGGCTTCACTGGAACAATGCAGCAAGCCAAGGACAGACATGTGGACAAGAGAGCAGGGTGGAGTGTTAAAATGGCAAGCGACAGGGAGGTTTGGGTCATTCTTGCGGACAGACCGCAGGTGTTCTGCAAAGCGGTCGCCCAGTTTACGTTTGGTCTCTCCAATGTAGACGAGACCACAGTTTTTCCAAGTAATTCTGTTTTTGTTTTTGATTTCCAGCATCCGCAGTTTTTTTGTTTTTATCCATAGGTGCCATGTTCATTTCAATGTGGTTGAGACTTTGTGCTCCAGGATTTAATGAGAGAGAGAGAGAGAGGGGTTGAAGTAGGGGTGAGCCACACAGACCGTGGAGCCTGTTCTGCCATTCAGTGCGATCATGGCTGATCTTGGGCTTCAACTCCACTTTCCCACCCCCTATCCCTTGACTTTCTGAAACCAAAAAATTGTCTATTACAGCCTTAAATATCAGGGTGACCAACTGCCCTTTTTTTTAAACAAGATTGCACCATAATTTCACTGATTGTCCTGCATCCCAATTTTTTTCTTTGCGTTACATCATCAGTCCCAGATTTCCAAAGCTTTGACCACCGATCTGGGAGGCTGTCTAGAGTTTCACCTTTCTTCCTCTGACTCAGGGATGGTATCAAGAGGACTGGATAATTGCAAACATTACACCTTTGCTCAAAAAAGGGGGTAAAGATAAGCACAGCAACTACATACCAGTCAGTTCAACTTCAGTGGTGGGACAATAATTCAGGACAGAATCAATCGTCACAGGGACAAATGTAGGTTAATTCAGGAGAGCCAGCATGGATTTCTTAAAGGGAAAATCATGTTTAACTGATGCTGGACTTTTTCTAAGAGATAACAGGGTTGATGAAAGCAATGCTGTTGATGTGGTATACATGGACTTACAAAAGGTATTTGATAAGATTGCCACACAACAGACTTGAGAAATGTTATAGCTCATGGAATAAAAGGGACAGTAGCAACATGGATACAAAATTGGCCGAGTGACAGAAAACAGAGTAATGTTTTTAGGTAAAAACAAAAAAACTGCGGATGCTGGAAATCCAAAACAAAAACAGAATTACCTGGAAAACTCAGCAGGTCTGGCAGCATCGGCGGAGAAGAAAAGAGTTGACGTTTCGAGTCCTCATGACCCTTTGACAGAACTTGAGTTCGAGTCCAAGAAAGAGTTGAAATATAAGCTGGTTTAAGGTGTGTGTGTGTGGGGGGCGGAGAGATAGAGAAAGAGAGAGGTGGTGGTGGGGAGGTGTGGTTGTAGGGACAAACAAGCAGTGATAGAAGCAGATCATCAAAAGATGTCAACGACAATAGTACAATAGAACACATAGGTGTTAAAGTTAAAGTTGGTGATATTATCTAAACGAATGTGCTAATTAAGAATGGATGGTAGGGCACTCAAGGTATAGCTCTAGTGGGGGGTTTTTTTTATATAATGGAAATAGGTGGGAAAAGGAAAATCTTTATAATTTATTGGAAAAAAAAGGAAGGGGGAAACAGAAAGGGGGTGGGGATGGGGGAGGGAGCTCATGACCTAAAGTTGTTGAATTCAATATTCAGTCCGGAAGGCTGTAAAGTCCCTAGTCGGAAGATGAGGTGTTGTTCCTCCAGTTTACGTTGGGCTTCACTGGAACAATGCAGCAAGCCAAGGACAGACATGTGGGCAAGAGAGCAGGGTGGAGTGTTAAAATGGCAAGCGACAGGGAGGTTTGGGTCATTCTTGCGGACAGACCGCAGGTGTTCTGCAAAGCGGTCGCCCAGTTTACGTTTGGTCTCTCCAATGTAGAGGAGACCACATTGGGAGCAATGAATGCAATAGACTAAGTTGGGGGAAATGCAAGTGAAATGCTGCTTCACTTGAAAGGAGTGTTTGGGTCCTTGGACGGTGAGGAGAGAGGAAGTGAAGGGGCAGGTGTTTTATCTTTTGCGTGGACATGGGGTGGTGCCATAGGAGGGGGTTGAGGAGTAGGGGGTGATGGAGGAGTGGACCAGGGTGTCCCGGAGGGAGCGATCCCTACGGAATGACGACATTGTCATCAAACCCGCTGACAAGGGTGGTGCTGTTGTTGTCTGGCGCACTGACCTCTTCCTCGCGGAGGCTGAGCGTCAACTCGCAGACACTTCCTCCTACCTCTCCCTGGACCATGACCCCACCACTGAACATCAAGCCATTGTTTCCAGGACTGTCACTGAGCTCATCTCCTCTGGGGATCTCCCTCCCACAGCTTCCAACCTGATAGTCGCCCAACCTCGGACGGCCCGCTTCTATCTCCTACCCAAAATCCACAAACAGAACTGCCCCGGTAGACCGATCGTCTCAGCTTGCTCCTGCCCCACGAAACTCATTTCTCGTTATCTTGACTCCCTTCTCTCTCCCCTTGTCCAGTCCCTTCCCACCTACATCCGTGATTCCTCTGACACCTTACGTCACATCAACAATTTCCAGTTCCCTGGCCCCAACCGCTTCCTGTTCACCATGGACGTCCAATCCCTCTACACCTCCATCCCCCAGCAGGATGGTCTGAGGGCCCTTAGCTTCTTCCTCGAACAGAGGCCCGAACAATCCCCATCCACCACTACTCTCCTCCGTCTGGCTGAACTTGTTCTCACGCTGAACAATTTCTCCTTCAACTCCTCTCACTTCCTCCAAATAAAAGGTGTGGCTATGGGTACCCGCATGGGCCCCAGCTATGCCTGTCTCTTTATGGGGTATGTGGAACATTCCTTGTTGCAGTCCTACTCCAGCCCCCTTCCACAACTCTTTCTCCGGTACATCGATGATTACTTCGGTGCCGCTTCATGCTCTCGTCGGGACTTGGAATAATTTATTAATTTTGCTTCCAATCTCCACCCCTCCATCATTTTCACGTGGTCCATCTCTGACATTTCCCTTCCCTTCCTTGATCTCTCTGTCTCAATCTCTGGTGATAGATTGTCCACCAATATCCATTACAAACTCACCGACTCCCACAGCTATCGCGACTACGGCTCCTCACACCCCGCTTCCTGTAAGGACTCCATCCCATTCTCTCAGTTCCTTCGCCTCCGTCGCATCTGTTCCGATGATGCTACATTCAAAAACAGTTCCTCTGACATGTCCTCCTTCTTCCTTAACTGAGGTTTTCCACCCACGGTCGTTGACAGGGCCCTCAACCGTGTCCAGCCCATCTCCCGCCCATCCGCCCTCACGCCTTCTCCTCCCTCCCAGAAACATGATAGGGTCCCCCTTGTCCTCACTTATCACCCCACCAGCCTCCGCATTCAAAGGATCATCCTCCGCCATTTCCGCCAACTCCAGCATGATGCCACCACCAAACACATTTTCCCTTCACCCCCCTTATTGGCATTCCGTAGGGATCGCTCCCTCCGGGACACCCTGGTCCACTCCTCCATCACCCCCTACTCCTCAACCCCCTCCTATGGCACCACCCCATGCCCACGCAAAAGATGCAACACCTGCCCCTTCACTTCCTCTCTCCTCACCGTCCAAGGACCCAAACACTCCTTTCAAGTGAAGCAGCATTTCACTTGCATTTCCCCCAACTTAGTCTATTGCATTCATTGCTCCCAATGTGGTCTCCTCTACATTGGAGAGACCAAACGTAAACTGGGCGACCGCTTTGCAGAACACCTGCGGTCTGTCCGCAAGAATGACCCAAACCTCCCTGTCGCTTGCCATTTTAACACTCCATCCTGCTCTCTTGCCCACATGTCTGTCCTTGGCTTGCTGCATTGTTCCAGTGAAGCCCAACGTAAACTGGAGGAACAACACCTCATCTTCCGACTAGGGACTTTACAGCCTTCCGGACTGAATATTGAATTCAACAACTTTAGGTCGTGAGCTCCCTCCCCCATCCCCACCCCCTTTCTGTTTCCCCCTTCCTTTTTTTTCCAATAAATTATAAAGATTTTCCTTTTCCCACCTATTTCCATTATATAAAAAAAAAACCCCACTAGAGCTATACCTTGAGTGCCCTACCATCGATTCTTAATTAGCACATTCGTTTAGATAATATCACCAACTTTAACTTTAACACCTGTGTTCTATTGTACTATTGTCATTGACATCTTTTGATGATCTTCTATCACTGCTTGTTTGTCCCTACAACCACACCCCCCCCCCACCTCTCGCTTTCTCTATCTCTCCGCCCCCCCCACACACACACCTTAAACCAGCTTATATTTCAACTCTTTCTTGGACTCAAACTCAAGTTCTGTCGAAGGGTCATGAGGACTCGAAACGTCAACTCTTTTCTTCTCCGCCGATGCTGCCAGACCTGCTGAGTTTTTCCAGGTAATTCTGTTTTTAGGGCTGGATGAAGGTTCATAGTGGAGTTCCCTGCGGGTCGATATTGGGACCCTTGTTTTTCCTGACATAGGGTAATGATAAATTTCAAAATTTGCAGACGAAACAAAGCTTGGAAACATTGTAAACTGTGAGGAGGGATGTGTAGAACTTCAGAAGGACATGGATAATTTAGTGGAATGGGTAGCTAGGTGACAGGTGAAGTTCAATGTGGAAAAACATGAGGTGATACATTTTGATAGGAAGAACATGGGGACACAACATAATATAAAGGGTACAACTCGTGCAAATGTGCGTAAGTCATTAAAGGCGTCAGGACAGGTTGAGAGCAGTTAATATAGCATACAGTATCATAGGCTCTATTAACAGGACATAGCGTACAAGAGCAAGATTATCTGCGCTTGTATGAACCTCTAGTTAGACCTCAGCTGGAATACTGCATACAGTTCTAGGCACTGCATTTTAAGAAAGATGTGAAGCCATTGGAGAGAGTGTAAAAAAGGTTTACGAGAATGATTCCAGGGATGAGAAACTTCAGTTATGAAGATAGATTGGAGAAGTTGGGATGGTTTTCTTTGAAGGCGGCTTAAAGGAGATTTTATAGAAGTATTCAAAATCATGAGGGGCCTGGACAGGGTGGATAGGGAGAAACTTTTCCCATTGCTGTAAGGATTGAGAACCAGTGAGCACAGATTTAAGGTAATTGGTAAAAGACACAAAAGTGATGAGAAAAAAACTTTTTCACACGAGTAGTTAGGATCTGAAACGCACTGCTTGAGTGTCTGGTGGAGGCAGGTTCAATTGACACATTCAAGAGGGAATTAGATAATTATTTGTAAAGGAGGAATATGCAGGGTTATGGGGAACAGACAGGAGAATGGCACTAGGTGAATTGCTCATTCAGAGCCAGTACAAACACAATGGGCCGAATGGCCTCCTCATGCACTGTAACAGTTCTGTGATTCTGCAGCTCCCTGTGTTTTTGTTATTTAACTGCTGCACTCAGCTCCCATCTTTGGCCACAACGTGGCTTTGCAACCCCTAGATGGTAGATTTGAATCCAACTAAATAGCCAAGTGGTTATGGTACTGGGCTTGCAACACGAAGATCAAGAGTTCAAATCTCACAATGGCAAACTATGAAACAATGTAACTTCATCTGAAAACAGATGGAAATGGGTTTGTACTTGAAAGAGTTACAGGGACCCCCCCTCCCCACCTACTGTCATGGTCACCAGCAACCCTCTACTTGCTCTCATGATTACTAGTTCCCACCTCTGGTCCCATAATCAAGTGTTCATTAAATAAAAAGTTGGTCACCCTGTTAAACGTGGTCAACAATGGTGATCGAGCATCCTGAGCCCTCTGGGGTAGAGAATTCCAAAGATTCACAACCTTTTGAGTGAAGTAATTTCTCACTATTGTCCATAATTCCTCCTGTCTCTGCTGCTAAGGGACCAACATTTATTTTAGCTACACAATTTTTATACACTTGTAAAAGCTCTTACAAATCTGTTTTTTTAAATCCCTGGCCATTTTGCTTTTTGCAATCTTATAAGCCTCTCCTTTTGAACTAATACTATGCTTAACTTCCTGAGTAAGCCATGGAAGGCTTTTTCTTGCTGAGTTTTTGTTTTTCAAGATTTTTGTTGAATATTTTGAATTGTTTCTTTAAAATGTTTGTTTATTTATTGTCATACTGTAAGGGGTTGATCATCCTTGAACATAAATAGCACCAAACACCTATATTTTCTGAGTTAGGACGACAGTTGGAGGCTGGGAAGTCATCTGATGAAACATCCATAAATAGGGACAACCAGAGCTGGTAATCCTGTTACTGAGGGAAAAAATGGTAAAATCCTGACATCCTCAACCTACAAAATAGTCATATGTCAAGGTTAAAAATCAGCCTATAGGATTGTTGCAATGGAATTATCATTACTATTTGCACAAGTAAAAAAAAAAAATGTAACAAAAATGCAATTTACAAACATGAGTTTCTATAACCGTTTCTGTTTTAACCATAAGATTTGGGATATTGGCAGCTTTATATGACTGATTAATATTCAGTCAAACATGTGTCACATCAGTAAAACTGGAAAGAAATTCACATTTTGTAATTAAGTTTTCTTAGTGACCAGGATATCAGTTTGGGGCAAGTTCCCAATTTCTTTTATTTCTGTTGTAAGTTTGAGAGTTTGGTTTTAATAACTGCTTGTGATCAATTCTATGGTGCATCCTGCTTGGTGACTATTTGTACTGACACACTAATTTTGAAAACATTTTTTGAAAAAGGTGGTAATGGCATAGTAATGCAGGAAAAATATTGATATTTAATCAAGTTGTTGCTGGCAAATTTTCCAGGGACAGGCCAATTTATCACAGTTTAAGATGCATGGGCAATAACCAAATATTTAACTTTATACCAAATTATTTGTATTGCAAATTATTCAAAACAATATCCTAAAGGCAATAAATATTGCCCTTTTACATCAAAGTCTTTGTAGACAAAAAGTGATTCCATATAAATCTGCAGTAAATGCACTTAAGCTAAATTTCCCTCAGCACCTATTAATTAATGCTTGCACATAGCTTATTATCTAACATCCCGCCTAAACATTGTCACAATAACTTTGATTGGCTAATGCTGGCTTTCTATTTTAAAAAGTCTATTTATCAAATACTTGAGCTCCTGCCTTCAAGGTGCATTATTCAAAATGAAAAGAGCAGTTTAAAAAATGTGTTTAGACGTGGCACTCACACAGATGAGCTGTGGCTAAACCTTCTTTAAATTCATTCATGGAATGAGAGCGTTGATGGAAGTACCAGCATTTATTGCTCAAACCTAATTGCCCTCAAGGTGATGCTGAGCCACCTTCTTGAACTCCTGTGATGTAGGTACACCCACAGTGCTGTTAGGGAGGGAGTTCCTAGATTTTGACCCAATGATAATGAAGGAATGGCAATATAGTTCCAAGACAAGATGGTCTGTTGCCCTTGTCCTTCGGTCAGTGGTCATGGATTTGGAAGATGCTGTTGAAGGAGCCTTGATGAATTGCTGCAGTGCATCTCGTAGATGGTACACACTGCTCACAGGCAACCGATTAAAGGGAAAGCAGGGAATGAAGTAGGATGTGTAAGTTGCATTTTTGTCAAGGGTGATAAACCAGTAAAATGGCATTCCAAAGATCACTCCTTGCTGACCTTCAAGGCAGCAATAAATATATGTCTAAGAAACTACGTCATCAGAAGGAAGGCAAAATTATGAGCTTGACTGTTTGCCAAAAGTTACTTTCTGGTCCCTCAGAGGCAGAGGTTTCCTGAATTAGATAAGGGAATCTGTTTCATTGCCTCTCCTGGGAAATGTTGACAAATGTTGATGTAGTACAATTGAAAAAAAATCAAAAAAAGGTATCTTTGGTATAATATAGAACTACTGATAAGTTGCTATTAACTAAAAAAACCTTTCCAGCAGAAAGAAATTGTGGTTAAACTAACTTTTCAGTTTTGCATAAGTTTGTTACTGAGGCACTTGTTCAAACGTAAATATCAACATGGTGAAACCATAAAGCTCCACTGGAACAGATGAAATTAACTACCATTTAAATAAAAGCATAACATTTTAATTCAATTCAGATTTGTTCATCATAGACTGTTCATTCTTAGTGACTCCAGTAAACAAAGGATTTTTCAAAAACATCTGTGTTGTCATTTTACTATTCAACTCCGGCATCACAAAATGTACACAAGTATTATTTACTACTATACAGAAGAATCAACATTGCTTTAGGATTTTTTTTATTGAGTCTCATTGATAAAGTATAGGGTAATACACATTACGAACACACAGTAAAAACAAAAATGTACATACAACAGTTAAGTTATGTTAATCACAAGACGCATTATAATGTGCAGACAGTGAGAACATTTTCTCCAGTGTGCGCCATCTGTTTACCTTTTAATATAACTAAAAGTATAGAATTCTGCTTTCATCTTTGCATTTTTCTGCTTCAAGATAGTAGCAAAAGATCACATTTAAATCTAATAACATGCTTAACAACCTTTCGAAAAGCTGCAGCACAGGAGTTGGGCTGCGTCAAGTGAATACAACGTGATTCACAAAAATTCTTTCATTAAAAAATCTTAAAACATCTTTGTAGTTGCAATTATTTACACATTAATTATTGGCCATTTTTAGAACTTTGGAAGCAAAATTGTCAATACTACAATGTCCTTTTATGCCATCTGGCCAATAAGCATTTAACATTTTAGTAATTAAGCTGCCTTCTTGTTTTACACACCTTAAAATTGTATTTTAGCCAAAACACATTCAGATTTTAACAACAGGACACAAGTTTAAGTGACAGCATATTAGACCAATAACATAAGTTAAATCAGATCTACGTGATGACTTGATAGTGAATAAATCTTCAGAAAGAGAAATTTCACACAATACAAGTCAAATAGCTCTCCTAAACCATCTAGGAGGTAATATCAACTATGAATTGAGTCAACACGATGCAAAAAGATGTGGTAATAGGCATAAAAAGCATATTTAATAGTCTTGATACTTGTCATAAATGGATCAAAATCTATTACAGGAAAGATGGTTTCCTTTACATAACATTACTATACAAAGTATATTTGGCAAAGGTATGAATCCCAAAGCTTTTCACAAAAAAAACTTGCTTATTTCAAGTATCCATGTATAAAAATGTAGCAGCGTCTTATGGCTGAACTAAAATTAGTTGTACAGCACAATACTTGTAACCATAAGATGTGTGACCTGTCATAGTAAATGTGTTGAGAACACAGAATACATCTTTCAGCTTCTAATTTCTACCAGTCTTTCAGGAACAAAGCAACGTTAAATTATAGCTACTAGCAACTTAATCAATAAAATAGTTCCTCTTTCAAAGAGGAATGATGAGTAGGTGGAATATAATTAAGAATATCTTTAATTTCACTAAAGTGAGGCTCAACTGCAAAAGTAACCCTAATAGTTTTATGCACATATCTGTAGTAAATGGAACAGATGAGACTGAATTGGAAGCTATTAGATATCATGCTACAGTGTTTTGTAGCAATTCCAATAGTGTAAAGCAACATGAGACATATACACTTAAACCTACCTTAATCTAATGGACTCTGCTTTGAATGTTTCCTGGTAGCTCTGGTTCTCATTCATCAACAGAGCATGCTCATCTGTCACAGTGCATTATGGGAGTGTTAGATAACACTGCCAAATGCAGTGTTTTCCAGGTCATGTCATATTTAATTGCAGTAGTGAAACACTAACAGGGGTATTAGTTTCTCTTAAGTATACCAAAGGTGACCATTAAAGGGTTTACTGATAATACCACAGCTTGTACATATGGCTAACTATAACTCTTAAAATGAAACAGAATATTATGGGAAATAATTCATTTTTTCTTCTATATATTGCTGCCAAGAGATACTTAATTATAAAACACTCAGAATGACAACCTTATTAACATCTAATGTTTTACTGTAACACAGGATGGATAAATGAACCAAGTCAAAAAGCTTCTATTGCTTTTGTAGTAAATGCCCTTTTCAGCTAATCATTATTTATAAATCATCTTTACAATTGTATCCTGCCGTGTTAATGTTTTCTTCACAATACACTTAACACACAGTGACTATGGAACACATAACTACAGAAACATAATTGTGCCAGATACATCAGTCTTTTGAGAAATTGTCTGATCAAAAAGACTTCTGTTTGAAAAAGAAGTGTTTCAATTATCCAATAGGTAAATGCAAAGAAAAATGTCTTCTTCAGAACCAGTGGCTTCAAATAAATTGTTAAATTTATTTTTCAGCCTTTCTCCTAATATTCAGCAGTGGTCTTTTCCAGGAAAAGGCTTCGAACATCCAACATGGAAGCCAGTTCTAGAATGTGATTCTGGAGGGCAGGATTCTCCACACTATCTTCTTTCTGCAACTGTGGGTATGTTTCCGGGTAATTCCGAGTTTCCTTTTATTGATATGGAGGCAGAAAGAAGAAAATAAACAGTTGAAAATAAACAGGTGTGCAAAAAATTAAGTTAATTTGGTAGTCTGGTGTCTCCATGCATTTAATATATTTAAGATAACATGAAAAAGACTGCCCTAAGTTGATCAATATACTACATAATCAATATCAAAACCAAAATCAGTATTTAAAAAAAAATCAAAAATGCAGGTGAACAGCCAAAACCCATACTGCAGAAAATGATTTTGGTTCAAGGTGATCATGGAGATAAAGCAAGATGGAGGAGCAGAGACAGAGATGGATGCAAATGAAGAAAACAGATTGAGGTGAGGGGATGTCATATTAATTGACACAGCATCCCGAGCACCATTGGCACCAGGGATTGTGATAAAATGAAGGGTTGTGATATAAAACTAAATAATATTTTATTCTATTCATGGTGTAAGATTCATAGCCATGCACCTGCTGTCCTTGGCCTTCTGGGCAGTACAGGTTGCAGGTTTGGAAGGTGCTGTCGAAGCAGCCTTGGTGAGTTGCTGCAGTACATCTTGTGGATAATACTCCCATAACCAATGGAAGCAGAGTGTTAATATTAACACAGAGCGAGACGCTAACCCATACCCTTTAATGGAAGTGAAACTTTTATAGTTATAGTTATGAAGAAGTTTCATTTACAGTGAGAAAAAATTACTTCTCATGTAAATAACTATCACAACTGGAATGAAACTGAATGTAAGGCAAAGGCAGATCAAGTTAGTTGGAGGGATGTTTCTATACTTTGATAAACATATAAAGTATATGGTAAGATGGTAGAATCTGTGGATGTACAATAGAGGATTAAGGGTTAGATCATAGCACATGCTCATAATTCTGAATGCAAGCTCCATTGCATTATGATAAAGTACATAATTGATGCTAGGTCCTCTCTCATTCAACATCCAACCATGCCAGGAGTTAAGATGTGCAATTACAAAGTAGGATTGGTAAAGACCTAGCAGCAGGTTGTCTTCCCACCCATCTAGCTACTATGAAGTGGCATAACCTAAGGAAATAAATAAAATAAGTGGAAGGCCAGAAGATTGGATAGAATACAAGGAACAGCAAAGGATGACTAAAAAATTAATTAGGGAAAAATTAGAGTACAAGAGAAAGATAGCCAGAAAAATAAAAACAAATGTTAAGAGTTTCTATAGTTATTTAAAAAAGAAACGAGTTATCAAAGTGAATAAAAAAGAGATAAAAACAAAAAACGCGGATGCTGGAAATCCAAAACAAAAACAGAATTACCTGGAAAAACTCAGCAGGTCTGGCAGCATCAGCGGAGAAGAAAAGAGTTGACGTTTCGAGTCCTCATGCCCCTTCAACAGAACAGGTTTATTTTGTTGAAGGGTCACGAGGACTCGAAACGTCAACTCTTTTCTTCTCGGCCGATGCTGCCAGACCTGCTGAGTTTTTCCAGGTAATTCTGTTTTTGTTATCAAAGTGAGTGTTGGTCCAATGGAAGGTGAGTCTGGAACATTGATAATGGAAAACAAGGAAATTGAAAATGAATTGAACAGGTGTTTTGCATCAGTCTTCACTATAGAGGATACAAGTAACATCCCAGAAGCAGCTATAAATCAGGAAATGGAAGGGAGAGAAGAACTCAGGAAAATTACAATGACCAGAGAAGTGGTACTGACTAAATTGTTGGAGCTGCGGGCTGACAAGTACCCGGGTCCTGATGGACCTCATCCTCGGGCCTTAAAAGAAGTGGCTAGTGAGAGAGTTGATGTATTGGTTTTAATTTTCCAGAACTCCCTAGGTTCGGGGATAGTCCCATTAGATTGGAAGATAGCAAATGTAGCTCCGTTATTCAAAAAGGGAGGGAGACAGAAAGTGGGAAACTACAGGCCAGTTAGCTTAACATCTGTTGTGGGAAAATGTTAGCTATTATTAAAGAAGCTATGGAAGGGGACTTGGAGGAGTTCAAGTTAATCAGGCAAAGTCAACATGGTTCATGAAAGGGAAATCAGGTTTAACAATCTTATTGAATTTCTTTGAGGAAGTAACATGTGTTGTGGATAAAGGGGAACTGGTGGATGTACTGTACTTAGATTTCTAGGAGGCATTTGATAAAGTGCCACATCAAAGGGTTTGCGGAAAATGAAAGCTCATGGTAGAGGGGGTAACATGCTGGCATGGATAGAAGATTGACTGGCTAACAGGAAGCAGAGTGAATGCATAAATGGGCCTTTTTCAGGTTGACAAGATGTAACGAGTGGTGTGCCACAGGGATCAGTGCAAGTACTTTAACTGTTTACAATTTATATAAATGACTTGGATGAAGACATGGATGGGATGGTTGCCAAATTTGCTGATGACACAAAGATAAGTAGGAAACTAAGTTGTGAAGAGGACATGAGAAGGATATAAAAAGATATAGATAGGTTAAGTGAATGGGCAAAGATCTGGCAAATGGCATATAATGTGGGAAAATGTGAAACTGCCCATTTTGTCAGGAAGAATAAAAGAGAAGCATATTATCTAAATGGTGAGAGATTGCAGAGCTGTGAGATGCAGAGGTATCTGGGTGTCTTAGTGCATGAATCGCAAACGGTTATTATGCAGGTCCAACAAGTAATTAGGAAAGCTAACAGAATGTTATCATTTATTGTGGGGGAACTGAATCCAAAAGTAGGGAGGTTATGCTTCAGTTATACAAAGCACTAGTGAGTCCACATCTGGAGTACTGTGCACAGTATTGGTCACCTTATTTAAGGAAGGATGTAAATGCATTGGAAGCAGTTCAGAGAACGTTTACCAGAATAATACCTGGAATGGGCGGGTTGTCTTATGAGGAAAGGTAAGACAGACTGGGCTTGTAGCCACTGGAGTTTAGAAGAGTAAGAGGTGATTTGATTGAAACATATTAGATCCTGAGAGGTCTTGACAGGGTGGATGTGGAGAGGATGTTTCCTCTTGTGGGAGAATCGAGAACTAGGGGTCACTGTTTAAAAATAAGGGGTCACCCATTTAAAACGGAGATGGGGCAAAAAATTTTCTCTCGGAGGGTGAGTTCTTTGGAACTCTTGCTGAAAAGGCAGTGGAAGCAGAGTCTTTGAGGTCAATAGATTCTTGGTAAACAATGGGTGATAGGTTATCAGGGGTAGGCAGAATGCAGATTTGAGGTTACTATCAGATAAGCCATGATCTTTTTAAATTGTGGAGCAGGCTCAAGGGGCTGAATGGCGTACTCCTGCTCCTTTTTTATCTGTTTGTATGTTTAGACATTTGTGCACTTCCTCCAACCTAGCATACTGTATACCCTGCTCACAGTTTAGTTCTCTCTATACATTAGGCAGACAAAATTCAGATTAAGTAATCACTTTGTCAAGCATCTGTTCTGCCCACATTTGCGACCCAGCGTTCCACGTCACTTGCCACTTGAATTCGCAATGCATTCCCATTCTGCTCTCAGGCTTTGTCCTTTTACTTGATTTCAGTGAAACTCACTGCAAGCTTGAGGAACAGCATCATATTTTCCCAATAGGGCCTCTGGCTGTAACACTGATTTAAGTAACTTTAGACCTTAACCAAAGCTTCCCTTTCTCTTCTGCAAGAATTGCTGGCAATGTGGGATTGACGCATGAGCTTTTTGGAATAGAGGAAAGGAGTAAATTGATGCTTGGGTTGGGGGACCCTACATTGGAAGACCTTTCTGCGAGGAGTAAACTTGTTTTTATTTTTTCTGGGTCACAGGTGTCTACGTAGCATTTGAAACAAAACAAATTAATTGATGGATCGTACTTATTTATCTTTATTTGAGCTAACAGCCATGACAGAGACATGGCTACAGGACAGGACCTGAACAATGAAGGGTGAGAGACTTTTAATAAGGATAGGAAGTTAAGAAAAGGTGGAGGGGTAGTTCTGTTAATTAAAGACAACATTACCACAACAGAGAGGGATGGCCTAAGTTCACAAAAGCAGTTTGGGTAGAGATGAGGAATCATAAAGGCAAGAAGTTGCTTGTGGGAGGGCTGTACAGGCTGCCTAACAGTAATCACACAGTAGGACGGGCTATCAAAGAGGAAATAGTGGGAGCTTGTCAGAAAGGTACGGTGATTATCATGATCTTAATCTACCTATAGACTGGAACAACCAGGTGGGCAAAGGCAGCATAGATGATGAATTCATAGTATCTTTTCAGGATAATTTCTTTGATAAGCACGTTCTGGAGACAACCAGGGAGCAGGCTATACTATATTAGGTCTATACTGGACCTGGTATTGTGCAACAAAATAGAATTAATTAATGACCTCATAGTGAAGGTGCCCCTAGATAGCAGTGACCATAATATGATTGAATTTTACATTCAGTTTGAGGGAGAGAAGATTGGGTCTAAGACTAGTATTTTAAACTTAAATAAGGGCAATTACGAGGGCATGAAAGCAGGACTAGTGAATGTGAACTGGCAATTTAGGTTAAGGAATAGGTCAATAGAGATGCCATGGCAGATATTTAAAGAGGATATTTCAGAATACACGGAATAGATATATTCCAATAAGAAACAAAAATTCCAAAGGGAGGATCCCCCATCTGTGGTTAGCTAAAAAAGTCAAAGATAGTATCAAACTTAAAGAAAAAGCATACAATGGTGCAAAGATGGGTGGCAGGTCAGAAGATTGGACAGAATATAAAAAACTGCAAAGAATGACTAAAAGTTTAATGAGGGGAAAATTAGAGTACAAGAGAAAGCTATCTAGAAATATAAAGGCAGATACTAAGAGTTTCTATAGATACTTATAAAAGTTAACAAAGTAGCATTGGTCCTGTAAAAAGAAAGTCTGAGGAATTATTAATGGAAAATAAGGAGATGGCAGATTAATTGAATAGGTCTTTTCCATCAGTCTTCACTACTGATGATACAAGTAACATCTCAGAAATAGCTGCAAATCAGGAACTGTAAGGGAGGGAGGAACTCAGGAATATTACAAATCTCCAGGGAAGTGCTGCTTAGCAAATTGTTCAGTCTTCAGGTCCTGATGGACTTCATCTTAGGGTCTCAAAAAGTGGCTATGAGATAGTTGACATGTTGGTTTTAATTTTCCAAAATTCACTAGATTCAGGGAAGGTTCCCTTAGATTGGAAAATAGCTAAAGTAACTCCTTTATTCAAAAAGGGAGGGAGACAGGAAGCAGGAAAGTATAGACCAGTTAGCTTAACATCTGTCTTAGGGAAAGTGTTAGAAGCTACTATTAAAGACGTTATAATAGAGCACTTAGATAAATTCAAGGTAATCAGGCAGAATCAACATGGCTTTGAGGGGGAAATCATGTTTAATCAATTTGCTGGAGTTCTTTGAAAAAGTAACATGTGCTGTGGATAAAGGAGAACCAACGGATGTGCTGTACTTAGATTTTCAGAAGACATTTGATAAGGCGCTACATCAAAGGTTATTGCAGAAAATAAAAGCTCATGATGTAGGGGGTAACATATTGGCACGGATAGAAGATTGGCTGGCTAACAGGAAGCAGAGTTGGCATAAATGGGACTTTTTCTGGTTGGCAGGATGTGATGAGTGATGTGGCACAGGGATTAGTGCTGGGGCCTCAACATTTACATAAATGACTTGGATGAAGGTATGGTTGCTAAATTTGCTGACGACACAAAGATAGGTAGGAAAGTAAATTGTGAAGAGGAACTAAGGAGGCTATAAAGTGACATAGATAGGTTAAGTGAGTGCTGAAGATCTGGGGAACGGGGTATAATGTGAAATCATTAATCTTGGCAGGAAGAATGAAAAAGAAACTTAATATCTCAGTGGTGAGAGATTGCAGAGCTCTATGATTCAGAGGCATGAATCACAAAAGGTTAGTATGCAGGTACTGCAGGTAATTAGGAAAGCTAATAGAATGTTATAATAATTGTGAAGAGAATTGATTACAAAAGTAGAGAAGTTATGCTTCAGTTTTACAGGGCATTGGTGTGACCACATCTGGAGTACTGTGTACAGTATTGGTCTCCTTATTTAAGGAAAGATGTAAATGCATTAGCAGTTCAGAGAAGATTTGCTAAATTAATACCTGGAATGGGACTATGGAGGGGCAATAAATCCTGGCTGAGCCAGCGAAGCCCACTTCTCATGAATAAATTTTTTTAAAAAGACAATTGTCTTATGAGGAAAGGCTGGGCAGGCTTGGCTTGTATCCGCTGGAGTTTAGAAAAGTAAGAGATGACTTGATTAAAACATATACAATCCTGAGGAGATTTGACAGGGTGAATGTGGAAAGGATGTTTCCTCTTGTGGAAGGATCTAGAACTTGGGGTCACTATTTCAAAATAACTGGTCGCCCAGGAGGAAAAATGTTTTCTCTCAAGAGGGTAGTGAGACTTTGGAATTCTCTTCCTCAAAAGGTGGTTGGGCAGAGTCCTTGAATATCTTTAAGGCAGAGATAGATAGATTCTTGATAAGCAAGGGGGTGAAGGATATCAGGGGTAGGCAGGAATATGAGGTTAAAATCAGATCAACCATGATCTTATTAAATAGGGGAGCAGGCTTGAAGGCCCACTCCTGCTCCTAATTCAAATGTTCATATTTGCCAATGTCCCCTTTCTACCTGTCTCTCCGTTCCCCCCACCCCTTTTAGCTATTTGTACATTTATTGAGTTTCAAATGTCTTTTCTTTGATTTTTCTCATTAAGCCTCCTATTGACTTGTGCCTGTATCAGTTCTGTCATTTAGCCATCTCTTCTTAAGCATTTTACAGGTCTTTTATTTTAATTCCCATATCGTATGTGCTTTTCCCTTTGTTCCATTCCTTGTTAAATACGGTTCATCAGTAATATCTTCAAGGCTCCAAACAAAATGATAACTTGTCTATTTTCTCCACAGATGCTGCCTGTTCTGCTGAATGTTTACAGCATTTGCTGCTTTTGTTTCATATTTACAAAATCTGCAATTCTTTTGCTTTTTCTACCTGATTAAACATTTACCTTGATCACTAAGAAAGAACTTCACATTCAAAACAGGCCCTGATCCAAAAAGACTTTGCAGATCTTGTTTTGATGGTTTATTTACAGACTCCTAAAGTTACTAACTCATGCTGGGGTGCCATTCCATTGGTTCAGTATACTTTTTACACCTATCTCATGCAGTCATTGTTTGTATAAGTTTAACATTGACTATTAGTAGGCTATATGATCATGAAGAACATCACAGCCATCCCGGATTCTGCTTTCATCAATGGCAAGCTCAAGACTTTCCTGCAGGGAAATGGTATGCATCTTATACAATCTAAACTTTTCAGACTTTTATGTTATCAGTTGCTGTATTGCTGAAGTAAAATCAAAAGGTACGAATCTTACCCTGAACATTTTGTGCAGTCTCATGGTTGCAGAACAGAGAACAAACCGGGTCAACAATAATCGAAGGAAATCATCACCAAAAAATTGAAGGAATGCTTGATCTGTAACAAAAAAAAAAATGAACAGGGATATGCTTTGTGATTTAAGTGCCATTCTCAAGAGAGCTGCTGCCATTCACTCAGTCATCCAAAGCAATGCAGATATAACTTAAACTGGTTGGAAACCTATTTTGTTTAGTGATCAATATGGCTATGCCATTTTATTAAGATTGTGCAATGTTCATGAAACAGGCTTCATTTTATAACTGCAAAAATCCTCAGGGAGTTCTGAAACAATTCTTAACTTCAGTCTTGTATGAAGAAATACTTGTGTAAAAAAAGGCTTACGGCCAAGATGAACATTGCAACAGTGTTGTAGATAACCAGAGACAGGTCAGCAGTCTTGTGTTTTATTTTCATACTTATGAATATATACAGGTTGTGGTAAATAATGTGACAGCTTTCATATTGCTCTAGAAAATGACACATCTTTCTGGCTCACTGAGAATGCCAGTTTTTTGATACTTTAAAAAAGTTTACTACAAAAACAAACTCCCTGTAGGGTTGTTTTCAATCTTAAAATTAAATGCATCTGCTAAAAGTGGAGGTTTTTACACCAGCTTGTTTGCTTAACATGCACTTTAAAAATAGCATCTCATTGAAGATAGGTAGTTCAATGTGTCTCTTACTAGAAGATACTATAAAGCACAAGGACCTGTATAATAGATTCAATTGAAAAAATTGCATTAACTAGAAAACCACATTACCTCATGTTTGAGGAGATTAGTATGTGTGATCATACTGTGCAAGGACTGCTCCAGACTAAAGCGGCAGCCAATTATGACCTCAGGTAACTTTAGATGGACAATAAAAATAGTCTTGTCAAGCATATAAATCAAGAAAAAAAATCTGTGTATACACAATTCTTCCTTCGTACATTGTGCAGCATTATTGCTTAGTCATAACATTTTGCAACTGTCTCACAATCCCAAGTTGCAGAAGCAAAATTTTAAAAGTAACAAAATTCCCACTGCTGAGCATTTTACAACTACTCCAGCTGTTTTGATAGGTTGCTGGGGAATGACAAAAGTGACCCAAGTTCTCAATCAAAAATTCTTAAGCTCACCTTCTAGTTTCAATATAAAAAAGGCTTGTTAGCTAACAGAATGGTACAGGTGCCAGTGGAATCATGTCCAAAGCATCTGTCACTGCCTTCGGAAGAAAAGTGCAGTATTCTTTTTAATTAAATGCTGAAGGGTGGAGAGCTTGATTAATCGAACCAGTCAGTATTCTTACTAAAACTAATTTAGTTACTTGTTCATGCATTCATTTCTTCATAAAACAGCACCTGGTGTGTGGAACATAGCTTACCCACAGTCCGTGATTTAGTCAGCAGGTGAGCTATGTCCCTATAAATCTTATGAAGATATTCTTGACATTTATCCCACATTCCTTTCCTCATACTTGTGAGTCGACACATAAAGAGAAATGCCATCAGAGGATTATACAGAAAGAGGGTGAAAAGGCTGCCACGTTGAGTTTGATCTGTAAAGAGAGGCACATAATTTAATAAGATTTTGGGAAGGGCAATCCATCCACCAATAGTTATCATGTACTCTTAACACAACAGTAGCAGTGCAAAATGAAAACATCCCTGATTTTGATTGCTTGCCAAAAGCTGTGATTAAAGCATCATCATTCTTTGCTTTCAAGTTTAAGTTGGCTTAATAATAATTGCTTATTTACCAAATAAGTACAACCAAAATTTGAATTCAACGAATTACATAGCAACAAATTTCAAGCAGAAGACATCCAATGCCGTCTTTCCACAGTATTCCACAAGTGCATTTCTGATATCTTGAATCCTGTTGTTAACACGAACCTTTCTGAAACCCACTGAGCTTTCTTGTTCCACCAACCATGGCAGCAATCTGTTCTACATATTTAGCATCCTACACGTAGGATGAAATTGCATGTCTCAAATTTCTCTATAGTAGTAATTGGATTATTTTAGGAATCACATCAAAATACTGTTCACGATATAGATATAATTATACTGCATCCTAGGATAATTTAGAAAATGATGGTAATATCGTGTTGCACAATCACCTCTAACTGTGGAATAGTGAATGGCATAATAATTAAGTCACGTCCTCCAATCAGTATTTAAAAATACCTTGTAAACCTTTGGGATATGCTGTTGGCGAAAGCAGGCAGACTAAAGGCTGGCCAAATAAGTTGATAAAGTTCTGCAACAAAAGAGAAATTATAATTCAAACCTGCATCTCTTGATGCTTTCAAAAATGATACAGCACAGCAATAGAGAATAAGACATTGCACAAAAAAAGTATGGAGATAATGTGTTACAAACACCAACACTTTTATTTTAGCTATCTGTATTTATTATTTGCATGTGATGATGTTATGGCTATTACGTAAACCAGAATTTGGTACTTAAAAGGGTGCAATCTTCACATCTCTGCTTTTCACAAAAACTCTTTTCTGAAAAACAAATACTTTGATATTTAAATGAGAGATTATATAATACTCCAGCATCAATAAATAAAATCCTGATATCACTGCTTACCAAATCATAACCAGTGTGGGAGTTGAATGGATGTGTCATTGCAGATCTTGCAGTAGGAGTAACAGGGAGGCTATAAATCCTCACTGTTAAGGAGTAAATTGGACATTTGCACATACACAGTTAAATTTGGAAATCAAGAAGTTTCTGCTCTTCCACAAGCTTCCCTACACTCAGACTTCAGCAAGAGACTTGGCTTCTAAATACATGTAATGGTGTGAAGTTGTGGCATTTAGCTACTAAATATGGCAGCAAAAGTTATGGCTTGTCCATTCAAGCATGTGAATTTTTAAGGGTACGGCAAGACTTAATTACTGTTAAACACCCTCTCTGGCACTAAAAATTATTTTTTATATGTGTAGAGTGGCATCCCTTTGAAGGTAATTAGTGTTGGAGGTTTAAACTTATTTTTTTTTACTTATTTCTTTTTCTTTATCTCACCTTCATTATCCATTTATTTCCTCTCTTTATTGTACTTCTTTCCATGGTTTTACACTGAATTAAATATTCTAATTTACACTTCCTGTTTTAGACTCTGCATGTTTCACTACATATTCTTCAATCAATCAGATTGCTTAAATGATATGCAGATGCTTGCCCTGTTCCAACAGGTCCCAGATCCTCCCTTTAGAGGGTGTGCTGTGCTGTTTTGGTAATCAAATAAATGCAAATCACAGTGTAAAATTCTACAGAATGTATGTGAACCCGTATGTGCAATAGACACCATTTGTTCACCACTGACCACAAAATCTGGGCTGATATTTCCATGTCTGATAAACAATTCATTCAAATGCTCTAAAGCTATGACACATCTCAGGGTTTGGATAACATGAACAAATCTTTCAAGTTTCATTCTTGATTCAGGACACTATCTCAATTACTTCATTTGTTACCATTTACTAACACACTACAGACTATAATTTTAGAAGGTCTGGTTGACCAACTAGCATAGCTGTGCAATAGAGTAGTGACCAGCATTCAACATGTGTATTCACAGATAAAGGAAAATTCCTCACTCCGATCAAAAAAAAGTCAGGGAAGTTACTTCTGCTTTGTGGTTCAATTTCTTGATTCCAAACTTAATCTATAAAAAATGAAAACTGTAAAATCTGCTGCAAGTCTGTTCAACAGTTACAAGTTACCACTGAGTTGGTCTCAAACACAAAGTTTTCTTAATCCAGACTTGTTAGCTTAATAGGAGATATTAGGCAGATAGTCATAAATATAGAACCACCAGATTATTCACCAGTATAAAGGTGGGGAATCCATTGTACCTTAAAAAGATAAACATTCAAAAAAGAGTTATAGCTATTCATTGTGATTAGGAATCAGAAGGTAACAGATAATTCTAACGACTAATTCTGTGTGCCTGGGTTAGAACAAAATTGAAGATATGACTGAAAAATTAAATGCCTTGTGGCTTTGTTCAAAGCAAGTACTTTATTACTTATCGTTAAAAAGATTACACTAATTCCCCTTAAGCGCATTATATTGTAGGCTATATAACCAAACAATGTAATCCTCAACAATATTTGCCTTAAACCTTATACTTCAGTTACGTTGGTAAGTAAGTCTCAACAGATCTGTTTTTGATGTAGGCTATTAAAGAATAAGAATCACACCCTTTCCAGGCCACAAGATTCTTTTCAGTCTTTCAGAATCAATATTCACTATCAAAACTTTTCATAATTTTAAAATCTCACATTAACTCTCCTTTTAGCCTTTTCTTCTCCAGCAGAAAAAAACAGGACCTCAAACCCCTCCTAGTAATTTTGGTATTTTTAAACCAATAGCATCATACAGTGTGTATGTGAGCTGTTGAGTGAATTGTTGCATTATTCCGAGGCCAGAATAAGAGAGACAATCTTGCCTTAATTGTGATTCCTACTAACCAACACTTCCATGATTTCACTATTCTCCCAATGGATACGACAGGGCTAAATTTGAAAGCCTTTTCATTTCCTCCCTTCCACTTATTTTCATGGCTAATTGAAACAAGAGTTCTGATTACAAGAACTATTTGCTTATTAAAATTAGGGTACACAGGGCTTCATGACAAAGTATTCACAAAAACAGCATATGACCATGCTTTTACAGTCACAGAAATTCTAATCAACACTTTTAAAATTATTTCACTCTGAGGAACTGGATGGCACAATGAGTTAGCACACTGTTTTTAATTCTAGGATCAAGACTTCACACCAGTTAAGACTAACGGGTCCAAAGTCTTCATAATCAGACATAATTGACATACAGGTGGTAAATTTATGCAGTCTCAACTAGGTTCTTGAGTGGGCACAGCCTAAAGAACGAAATGATTCAAAGGTCTGCATTAAATGAACAATCTCACTCATAGCATACAATCTGTTCTAGCGCATATAAGGTAAGCTCTTCTTTTCAGGGTAGGATTGAAGCACATGTAGGAGTTTTACTCTGCATCTCACCACTGTATTGTGGCAGCCTTCTGTCTTGTAAGACAATATTTTACACCATGGTGATCAACTCTGTGTTAAGCGTCACCTGTTGGGCTCAGGCACCTCACGCTGTCATGGCAGTCTCTGCCGTATTTGCTGCAGAGGAAGACAGTGGGCTGAGAAGGTGCACAACCTGGTGGCCTTGAGGCTTTTTCTGAGCCGCCTTCTCTCTCTCAGCCAGCTGAGCTTTTCATTTCTGCTCGCTTCTTTCAATGCCCTTCCAAATAATCAGTCTCCAGAGGACACGGCCAAGAACAACTATCTCCCAGTTGTCAGTGTCAATGTCTGCCATCTTCATTTCTTACTTGCATGTGTCTTTTTCGTGGATGTATGAATGACCAGGAGGTCATGACCCAGTGGCCCGTTCACCATACAGAAGTCTAACTATATGGCCGTTATTCATCCGATGAACATGGTTGAGCCAGCACGGATGTTGTTGGCTTAGTAATGAGCGTACTGCATCATACCTCACCTGCAAGTGCTCAATACAGACACTCAGTGGTTAAAACAAAAGTGTTTCACTTCGAAGCTCTAATATTTGCAGTCTGTTTATTAAATTTGTCAAAGATGTAAAGGAAAAGTTCAAGAATAACACTAACGGCATTAACATTTAAACAAATAGCCTCAGAGGTAGGCTGGCTACTGACAATACATTAGTCTTGCCACACTAAGATTATGACAAATGTCAAGCACCAGAGGGAGCTAATGTGCTTTAACTACTGACCACAGGCATAAGAAACATGGGGCTGAATTACTCCCCCCCGTTGGGTGCAGGGTTGTGCAGGGGCAGGCGGGAGTCAGCGCAAACCCAATCGGCGCCCCTGATTGGGTCCACGCCGCCATTTTATGTGGGTGGGCCAATTAATGCCTGCCCAGAAGCACAGAGCACTCCCTGTGCTGGGGGGGGTGGTGGTCCCTGAGTCGGGACCTGCGTTCGTTCGCGCATGAGCACAGAGGTGCCTCAGGGAGATCAGTTTAAGGTTTTGAAATTTAAATAAAGCAAAAAAAAAACTTTTAAAACATGTCCCCTCGTGTGACAACATGAGCTGGGATAATGTCAATGAATTTTTAAAATAATTTTTATTGAATTTTAAAACACTTCATGAAACCTCATCCCGCCCGTGGATGAGGTTTCATGAAAAATGCAAAGGCCACGTGGCTTATTCACCTGCCCGCCAACCTTGAGGTTGGACGGGCAGCTCATTTAACTGTTTTAAATTAGTTTTTTTTAAACAGGCCTTTGACAGTTCGGCAGGCGTGCAGCCAAGTTGGCTGCGTGTCCGCCGAAGTGAAAATCTAAATGACGTGTGGTGATGTCGGGACGCCCGCCCAATGTCACCACGTGTCATTTTATGCATCGACGAGCGGGCCCCGGCCCTGCTCGCCGACCGGAAAATTCTTCCCATGAAATGAACAATGGATAGTTTTTAAATGAATCTGGATTTTAGAAATGCACCCCTAATTAAAATACTGTGCTAATAAAAGCTGGACAAAAACCTTTTGAAACATGCAGCTAGGAAATACAAAACTCAATATATGGTCAGACACAAATTTTTCCTTCAAGAAAAATGCTTCTGCACACTTCCATTAAATTCATCCTTTCATGGTCTAACCAATCAGTATCAATTAAATGATTTATGATAAGGACAAGAGTGCATTTGTTGTTTGTGTTTTATTTTAAAATCAGCAAATATTTTAAGATTTTGTTCAGAAATTGGGTTAAAATAGAATGGCACCAGACACTCAAATTATTTGTTTTTATTTACCTGCAGTAAAGTAGGAATGCTGCCAAACACAAAAAAGGGTTTACATAGTTTACTTTAATTCAGAAATTTATACAAAATACAAACCCTCTCTAGACATGATTAAATTCCATACACAGTATTTTATTGCCCGGAATAAATTTACTCTCATGCAACCTGATTTAGAATTCAGTTTTAAATTTGACAGTACTAGTCAATTTCAGGTTACTGACCAATTGTTTATGTGAAAAAGACATACGCTCGAAAGATAAAATTAAATAGCCCACCAATTAAATCACCTGAGAAAATATCTAAATAAAAGTAAGCACAAAATACAGAAAATTGACCCGTGGAAATCTGGCAAACAGAAAAACAACTGAAACTTGGGAACATTCTCAAATACCAACTATGTGACAATGGCAAATATTAATCTGAAGATCGCATACAAAAGAACATCCATCTCTTAATTCAGTTAAACATCCAATTCAGATCTAGCTACCATAGGTATTAATCTCTATAAAATATATACAAAAAAAGCTAATTAACTGATCCACAAACAGTAACTGCCACACGTTCAACATTTATTTTGAAAAATATGCCTTGAAAATGAATACATTATTTGAGGATGCTCAACACAAAAGTGGTAACAGGCTTTTAAACTACACTGAATTCCAAAAAAACCTCAGATTTGCATATAATGTCTGTAGTTAAACACATGTTTAGATTATTAAGCAACCAAATACAGCTGGTAGAGCTGGACATCAGCTGTTCAAGGAGTGTCACCTGAACTGGCTGAGTATTAAAGCATCTTGGAGCGCAGGAGTGCACTGTCACTAAATTTGCAGGCTGCATTTTCTAATTGCAGAACGGTAAGAACTCATTAATCCTCGTTATAAGTCCTGTGCTAAATAAAGGTTACTAACATTTTTGCTGCTGAAAGTTGCAGATGTAGGTATGTACAAAATCTGAGTAGATACACAAAGTTTAATAAACTTTTCTAGGTAAGTGGCTATGATTCAGCAAATCAAAATGCAACATAAAATGTCACAAAATATTCATTATTTATGGATTTAAAATATAAGATTGGTTAAACAACCATGCAAATGTTTCTTTCTGGATTTTATGACAATCAAAGCAATTATGGACAAGGAACTTCAACCAAGCGATGCAGAAGCATGGTTTCTATGCAAGTAATAAGGTAGTTTAAAAAAATAAATTAAGTCTATGTTGTTTTTCTCCTGTAAAGTTGCTATGTAATATTCAATAATGGAGTAGTTCACCTGGATTTGCCTTCCACTATAAGTAAACCAATATTTGACTGATTTAAGATAATTAATTACATTAGGATAAAAGCTTTTTGAAAAAAAATGCTGGAGTTGGGTGGGGGGGCACGAGCGCTAACTTTGCGCATTGAGGATCTCCCTGAGGCACAGGGCTGCCTCAGGGAGAGGAAGTGTTTTTAAAATAAATAAATAAATAAAAGATTTGAAAAAATGTTACAAAACATGTCCCCTCATATATCTCTCACATGAGCAGGGACATGTTACTAATTAAAATTTTTGTTTTATTTTTATTTGCTTTTGGAAACCACATCCCACCCATAGACGAGGTTTCCTATAAAGTGCAAAGGCCGTTTGGCCTGTTCGCCTGCCCGCCAACCAGAAGGTTGGACGGGCAGCAAAAAATGTAAGTTAATCACGGCTTAATGACCTTAACAGGCCTGTTAATTGTCGGCGGGCCCACTGCCGATTCCCATGCGCACCTGCTGACCGAAATATCGCATGACTGCATGTGGACGTCGGGACGCTTGCCTGATGTCAAAGCTTGTCGCTTTACCCTCAAGCGGGCTGGGCATGCACCCGCCCGCCAAGGTAAAAATTTTGCCCATGGTTCTTTTCTGCCAATTTGCTCCACTCCTGATGATTGACTGCTCCTGGGGTATGGGTCCATGAGTGCCAAATATAATCTAGTACCTCACTCAAATAGCCATTTTGCAGGCCTAAGCCTAGCCATGGAACACTGGCCAGTTCTTTCTCCATAACATACATCACAGCTGAGCCCAATTCTGGCTTTACCGGTGAAATATGCACACCAGGGATCCATTGAGTGTGATCAGAGGTAGTAATGGTCTCTGGTTGCTTTTTCTCTCCCTGTCCCACAGTCAATGAGACCAATTGTAATTCCTGGCTCAGAGAAACTACTTTAGCACCAAGTGAGGACCTTCTGGAAGGTGTGCCTAACACACCAACTAAGCTATAAGGTGGACATTATCAAGTTAACTTCTGAATCGTATTTGTCTGGAAAGAAAAAATATTTGAGTATTTATTTTTAAAATAATCAAGGATAAAAGTTCATCATTGAATGTAATATTTTTTAAAAATTACATAGCATTATTTTACAAACACTGGTTTAAACATATTGAGCCAGATTTTGCTGCAGAAGTAACGGTGAAGCCACCACTGCTCACCGTTAAAGAGTAAATCGGACAGCAACATCCAGTGGTCGCACATGTGTTGATGAGTACGCAAATCAGGAAGTTGCTGTCCCCAAATTGCCCTGCTCATCCAGAAGCTAGGTTGTTCAATACTCTGCATTGAAACACATTGAACAGTGTGAAGTTGCAGTGCTTATGTAATGTACAAACAGGAACAGCAGTAGGCCATCTGGCCCTTCGAGCCTGATCCAGCATTCCCAGTGAGATCATGGCTGATTTATACTCCCCTTTGCCCCATGTCCCTTAATACCTTCGGATAACAATAGTGTATCAATCTCAAATTCAAAATTTACAAATGATCTAGCATCAATTGCCACTTGTGTAAGAAAGTTCCAAACTTCTACCGCCTCTTGTATCTAGGAGTGTTTCCTAATTTCACTCTTGAAAGGTCTGGCTGTAATCTCTAAACTATGTCCCTTAGTCCTAGACTCACCAATCAGCAGAAATAGTTTCTCTCCATCTACCCTAGCTGTCCCCCTTAATTCCTTGAAAATTTCAATCAAATAACTCTCAGTTTGTGAAATCTCGCTTCATAAAATAACCGTTGGAGTCCAGGTATCATTCTGGTAACCATTAGCTGCACTCCCTCCAACATCAACTTACCCCTCCTGTGGTGCCCAGAATTGTTCTCAGGTCTGTTCTAACCAAGGCTTTCTATAGCTGAAGCAAGACTTCTATCCCCTTTTAAACTAGTCCCCACTAAAACTCGCTAAAAGTAGTTGCGTCTTATTCAATCCAATATTAGTAAATTTTTAAAAGGCGTGATGAGTCTTAATTACTGCTAAGTAACTTCGCTAGCACTGAAAAATAACTTTTGCAACCATGAGTCTCATTACTTTAGATTCTAATTATTGTTAGAAATTTAAAAACTAAAACAATGAAAATAATTGTTATATTATTCATAAAGAGTCAGGAACTAATCGTTATGAGAATGTTTATGCACTTACTGCTATACTCCAGTAAGCTGCCGAACAACAATGGATCAGTTCCCCAGCCACATGCAGAGAAGCAAGAATAACACTCGAAGCTCCAGCAATGAGTCTAAAAGTATGATTATTTCCAACTTCTGAGAATTGGAAGACATAACATGTTGGCAGTGGGTCTCTTTTGAGTAACACAAACATTTTGGACAGATTTAATGTTGAATCAGACTAAGTAAAATCAACCTGAAATAGTGCGAAAGAGAGAGAAAAACTGAAGTGAACTGTGCAAAAATGAAACGGCTGCCACCATAGCAAAGAACGTACAAGCTAGAGCCCATAATGAATTAGGAAGCTGGTGATGTCATAGAGGCATCGGAGAAGCTTAAACAAAAGTGCAGGCTGACATTCAACAGGTTTCCAAAAGGCATTTCTGTGACAGGAGAGAAAGGATTACATTTGTTTAATAGCTGGGAGATGAATGAGGACAGTAAAAATCCAGACAAAATTTTTGGGAAAAAAAAAAATCAGCGTACAGCCAAAATTCAGTCAAATTTGAATCAAAAGATTCACCGATATGAGTTTCAAAGCCTGAGAAAGGAACCAGCTGAGCCTGTTGACAATTTCTTAACAAGAATGAAATATGCAGCCAGAAAATATAAAATCAAGGAAATGCACGAAAGTCTGATAGATTAACTCATTTGGGGATCTGCACACCCTGAAGTACAAAAAGATTTGATAGAAAAGAAAAGCTCAGAATATTACAGGCTGTAGACACTGCCAAAGCTCATGAAACCATGAGTAGGCTGATGAAGACATTGACTATCAAAGAACCAGCCTTCAGTTAAGTTGAGAGAAAGGAAGCAGGGTTGATGCAGTGAAACAGCAATAAAAGAATGCACACCAGACAGAGAAAACGTACAAGAGCTGTGGACGACCACAAGGTCACAGACAGAAGGAAAGATCCCACATACGGATCAAATTGCAGAGCTTGTGGAAAGCCCAAATCACTGGAAAAAGATGTGTAGAACGAAGAAAGATGGTGGTAAAAGAGTTATCAGAGGCAGAGCAACAGGGCGAATGAGAAGGAAAAGAAACCCATACATCCATTACCTGCAAAATGTCTGAGAACACAATAGACACAGGAACCACACATCTGTATTAAATGGCCAGATGCGTAAGTTCCCAGAGAATAGAAATTCACACAACCATTCAAATCAAGAAGAGGGTAAGAATTAAGCTCAAAATCATCAGCAAACAACCCCACTTCTGACTTTATGATGAAAGAAAGGTCAGTGATGAAACAACTGAAGATGGTTGGGCCTAGGACACTACCATGAGGAACTCCTGCAGCAATGTCCTGGGATTGAGATGATTGGCCTCCAACAAGCGCAATCATCTTTCTTTGTGCCAAGTAGGTCTCCAACCAGTAGGACATTTCCCTGATTTCCACTGACTTCAATTTTGCTAGGGCTCCTTGATGCCACACTCAGTCAAATGCTGTCTTGATATCAATAGTGGTCACTCTCACCTCATCTCAAGTTCAGCTCTTTTGTCCACGTTTGGACCAAGACTGTAATGAAGTCGGGAGCCAAATGGCCCTGGCAGAACCCAAATTGAGCATCACTGAGCAGTTTATTGCTGTTGAAGTGCTGCTTGATAGCACCTTTGATGACACCTTCCATCACTTTGTTGATGATTGAGAGGAGGCTGATGGGGTGGTAATTGGCCAGATTGGATGTTTTCTGCTTTTTGTGGACAGGACTTCCCTGGCCAATTTTCCACATTGTCAGGTGGTTGCTGGTGTAGTACCCATGTACTGGAAAAGCTTGGCTAGGGGCGCTGCTACTTCTGGAGGACATCTTCAGTACTATTGCTGGAATGTTGTCAGGGTCAGCAGCATTTGCAGTATTTAGTGCCACCAGCCATTTCTTGATTTCACATGGAGTGAATCGAATTGGCTGAAGATTGGCATCTGTGATCTCAGGAGGTTGAAATGGATCAACCACTTGGCACTTCTGGCTGAAGATGGTTGCAAATGCTTCAGCCTAGTCTTCTGCACTGATGAGCTGGACTTCCCCATCATTGAGGATGGAGATATTTGTTGAGCCTCCTCCTCCAGTTAGTTGTTTAATCATCCATCACCATTTAAGACTGGATGTGGTAGATTTGATTTGATCTGTTGCTTGTGCCAAGCAAGATACTTCCCTCCAAGCAGTCAGGAGGAAGTAAGACAACAACTCAGGTAGAACAAGGTCGACACTTCAACAAGCATGCTAAATCCTTGTCTGAGTTGTTGAAAGGCTAAACTGTACATGTACAGGATCCAAATAATTGAAACCTTAATTCTTTGTCTCTTCACTCTCTCTGAACCCAATCTTTTTTCTCCCTCTATGTGGCTCTCTGTATCTGATTTGACATAGAATTAAAACATTTGAACTGACACTCCTGGTTCAGACTCTGTGCAGCTCATTATGATCCTTCAATTTGATTGGCTATAGAAATACACAAGTCGTTTGCCCTGTGCACATAGGTCCCAGATCTTACAGAGGACACTGTGCCAATGTGGCACTCTAACCACAGTAAGTTCCAGTGCAAAAATCCCATAGAAGCTCTGTGGTCATTGCAAGTATAATGAATGGCTAGCACCATTTGATCAACGCTGATAACAAGTCCAGTCCATTGGTATGTCTTAAACTGTATGTTTTATAATGATATTCATCACTCTGCAGGGAAACATCAAATTTTAGCTACCATCTGTTCTTCCTTTGAACTTTTTCATACTAATTAGCCCACAGAATGTGTTCACAATTCCCATGCCACCTTAACACTGCATATTTTTGGAAAGGTCTGATATGAAAAGAACATTGACAACATATTAGTTTTGAGAAATCTATGCTATAAACAAATTTTGATCTGGAAATTAAGTCAATGCTCTACCCTTTTCTGCTTAGCATGTGACATTAATTTTCTATCCAGATGGCTCCAAAGATGGAGCAGACTTTATTTTAAAGAAGTCCAGTTGGATTGGCAAGATAAATACATCTGACAGTAGGACACAGCAAGGGAAAACAATCAAACATAATGAATACATATGCAGGCACTTTCTGCTGGTTTTTCTAACCTTAACAACCTGATATTTCCCGAAGGCAGGGGATTTAGAAGGAATTTAGCTTCTAACTGACCTTGAAGTGCCTATTCAGATCTATTCCCCTGAAGCAGGAGTCACAAAAGATCCACCATAAAGTGTTACAAATCAAGTTTGTTCCAGATACTCTTTCTAATGCCCAAAACAAAAATTCAATTTTTGTTCAAATGCTTCCTATATTTTGCATGACCTTATGCAGAATGCAGGGCAAACAATAAAACTTAAAAAAAAAACGATTAAAATAGGCACTAAAAATAGTAGACAATCCTTCCTGATCTCCAAGTGACATGCAAATAATATGCTGGATGACCATATATCTCAGGTTACAATTAAGAATCAGGTTTAACAAGAAATAGAACTAGCAAATGCAAAATAAAATCAACGGCAGTAAATCATGGTGTTGCTTACTTAACTCTTGAACAATAAATGGTCTCAAGTTCTGGCCATCCTCTATAACATTGCACTATTACTTTGGACAAATGTCAATGATGCAAAATTTACTGAGCCCACAATAGGAAAAGCAAGTCTAACAGTCCAAAACTGTGCCACTGATGGAAAACTCAGTATGGTCTTTTTCTTTCCCCCAACTTTCCAGATTAAAAACAAAAGCATTTATGTACTGCCTTTAGAGTATAAAAATATCCCAAAGTGCTTCATAGAAATGTAAGCAATAAACAACCACAGGAACTCAGTCTTGCAAAAAGTTGGAAGAGATATTCAGAGGGTATAGGGCAATTAACTTCTTTTGCTGAACATATGCTGTTCCACAAGAAGTTATGTTATGATAAATTGGTTCACTTGCAACTTTGAAAAACAAAATCTACCTCCACTTGGAATCGCAAATTTTGGGGTACACTGTGCTCACGGCTATGAGTTCTGCCACTCCTTGACTCTCTGTTTCTAGTAAACTGAAAACTAAACTGAAAACCAGCAGAGTTTTTATTTTCAGTTCAGATTTACCCATAGTTTGAAAAACAATAGAGGAATACTGCTGTGAATCATTCCGTCCTAGTTTTGCATGTTGCATGTATCCTCCCTGGGATTGTGGGAGGATGAGGGGGAGGGAATAATTAAGTATTGAGTGCCCCAATGCTCATTATAATGTTAGAACGTGACAGAACTGCACAATAAAAAGTCACGACTGGCAACAGGGAATGTATATATATTTGGCTTTTTTTTTCAATAGCTGGAGTTTGCATTGATTTGAAATTATTTGAAAAGTTCCACCACAAGTTTGTTCTTAATTCTTCTACTCGTAAGCAAAAAACAAAAGGAGATTACAGCATAGAAACAGGTCAGTGAGCACAAGTCATTGTTCTTTACTCCATATGGTATCTAGTCTAATCTTACTCTCCCATTCACTCTCTCAGACTTTGGAGAATCTTAAATAGCATGAGAAGAGTAGAAAGTGCGGCGACACTTCGGAGAGCCTTAAAGAAAGGGAGTGCGAGAAGGGGAGAGAGAGCTAGTCAGGGCAGGGGGTCAGCCTGTGGACCGACTGCGTTCAGAGAAAAACCAAAGTGTGAAATCACAGGGAAACAAGTAAGTGATTGGTTGGTGATCACTTTGCTCATTTATCTGTCAAAACTCATGCAATTTAGTAATTATAAGATTTTATTAGTATTAGTAAGGTTTACTAGCAAAACTCGTTGGGAGTATTAGTATTTATTAATTATAAATTAAGAAAATATTAAATTAACATATAATAAAGATGGCAGGTCAGGAGATGTGTTGCGACTGCAGAATGCGGGGCCAGTGTGATCCAGGGCAAGCACATCTGCAGCAAGTGTCTGCAGCTTGAGGAGCTTCAGCTCAGAGACATTGTGCTGGAGGCCGAGCTGCAAACACTGCAATGCATCAGTGAGGGGGAAAGTTACCTGGATACTTTATTCCAGGAGGCAGTCACACCCTTTAGGATTGGGTCTTCTCATTTAGTCAGTAGTCAAGAAAGGAGGGACAGAAAGCAGGAAACTACAGGCCAGTTAGCCTAACAACTGTTATAGGGGAAATGTTGGAATCTATTAAGCAGGTTATTGCAGGGGGGATTTAGAAAATCTCACTGTAATCAGGCAGCCAACATGGTTTTGTGAAAGGGAAATCATGTTTGACTAATTTATTGTAGTTCTTTAAGGAAGTAACAAGCAACATGAATAACGGGGAACCTGTGGATGTGCTGTACTTAGATGTCCAGAAGGCATTTGTCAAGGCGCCACATCAAAGGTTACTACACAAAACAAGAGCTCATAATGTAGGGGGTAACACGTTCACACGGATAGAGGACTGATTAGCTAATAGAAAACAGAGTCGGCATAAATGGGTAAATTTCAGGTTGGAGTGCCACAGGGATCAATGTTGGGCCTCAACTGTTACAATTTATATCAATGATTTGGATCAAAGGACCGAATATATGGTTGCTAAATTTGCTGATGACCCAGAAGTAGTTAGGTGGGTGAGCAGTTTGTGAAGAGGACATAAAGAGTCCGCCAAGGGATATAGATAGGTCAAGTGAGTGGGCAAAAATTTGGCAGATGGAGTATAATGTAGAAAAATGTGAACTTATCCACTTTGGCAGGAAGAATTGAAAAGTAGCATATTATTTAAATGGAGAGAGATTGCAGAATTCTACGGCACAGAGGGATCTGGTATCCCAGTACGAGTTGCAAGAAGTTATTATACAGGTACAGCAAGTGATTAGGAAAGTGGTGATGCTTTGCAACGGTTGTACAGGGCATTGGTGAGAGCTGGAATACTGTGTACAGTTCTGGTCGTCTTACTTGAAAACAGATATAAATGCATTGGAAGCAGTTCAAAGAAGGGTCATTTTCATCTTATGAAGAAAGGCTGGACAGGCTGGGCCTGTATCCATTGGAGTTTAGAAGATTGAGAGATGATCTTGTACAAACAGATAATGAGCACACTTGACAGGGTGGACGCTGAAAGGATGTTTCCCCTTATGGGAGCGACAAGAACTAAGGACACACTTTAAAACAAAGGGGTCTCCCCATTTAAGACAGAGGAGAGGGGAATTTTTTTCTCTGAGGATCGTGAGTCTTTGGAACTCTCTTTCCCAGAGAACGGCAGAGGCAGGGTCATTGAATATTTTTAAGCAAAGGTAGATAGATTCTTGACTAACAAGAGAGTCAAAGATTACTGGAGGTAGGCAGGAATATGGAGTGGAGGCCACAATCAGATCAACCATGATATTATTGAATGGCGGAGCAGGCTTAAAGGGCCAGCTGGCTTACTCTTGCTCCTAATTCTTAGGTTCATATCTTCATATTTTGTTGCTGAAAAATTCACATTCTGATCACCCCATGTAAAGATGTTTTGCTAACATCCTTTTTAATTCTTTTCGTTCGTCTTAGATTTGTGCCCTCTTCTTGCCATCTTGCAAACCAATGGAGATAATTCATTGTTACTTACATTTGTAGTTTGTCTCTAGATACAAAACCAAGAGAAGAGGGAAAGGAGCAAAAACGAGCAAAGAATCCCGAACAGTATTTACGTTGGTTTGTGTACAAGGTCATTTTAGAGCTCTATTTGTGCTTAACTAGCAAGAGTGCATCATTAAAAACTTTTAAAGAAATTAAAGCAACAGATGTTATACTTCAAAATAATGGCACAGTGATCAATCAGTTCAAAAACACAGGCTTAACGAGATTAAACTTGTGGTAACAATAAGGATGTCACTGAGCGGCTGAAAAGCACTCAGAGGGGAGGGTGAACAGCCAGCAGTAGTGGTCCATATTGGTACCAATGACATAGGTAGAAAGAGAGATAAAATCCAGCAGCCAGAGTTCAGGGAAGGAGGGAAGAAACTAACAAGCAGGACTTCAAGGATAGTAATCTCCAGATTACTCCCAGTACCATGTGCTAGTGAGCATACAAATAAAAGGACAGAGCAGATGAATGCATGGCTGGGGAGATGGTGCAGGAGGGATGGCTTTAGATTCCTGGGATATTGGGACTTGTCCTGGGGAAGATGACACTGATACAGGCTGGACAGATTACACCTGAATAGAGTTAGGACCGGTGTCCTTGTAGGGCGATATGATAGTGCTGTTGGCGAGGGTTTGAACCAACAGAGTGGTGTGAGAACCAGGGGGTAACATTAGAATGGAAAATCAAGGTGCATATTGCACATGAAATTATGATTTTGTAGCGATAACAGAGACCTGGTTCAAAAAAGGGGAGGATTAGGTACCAAAGAACAAGCAGCAATCCAGGGTAAAAATAATTAATTGGGGGAAGGCTAACGTCAGCGGAATGAGAACAGATCATACCCAGCTAAATTGGAATCACAGGTTGGCAGACAAAACTCTCATGTAACAATGGGCTGCCTTCAAAGAGGAGATAGTTCAGGTACAAAATACATTCCCACAAGGGGGGATAGGGTAAACAAATCCAGATTGCTGGATGACAAAGAGGTAGAGAGTAAGATGAAGCAGAAAAAGGGTAAATATGACATATGCCAGATGCCAGGTGGATAATAATATGAGAGAGAACAAAGAGAGAGGCTGAATACAGAAGGTCCAGAGGGAAAGTGAAAAATCAAATAAGAGAAGCAAGGCGAGAGTATAAGGGACTGGCAGTTAACATAAAAGAGAATCCAAAAGTCCTCTACAGGCAAATAAATAGTATAAAGGTAAAAGGAGCAGTTGGGCCAATCAGGAATGACAAAAGGAGATTTACGCATGGCGTTAGGGGGCATGACTGGGATACTAAATGAGTACTTTGCATCTGTCTTTACCAAGGAAGATGCTGCTCAACTCATAGTGAAAGAGGAGGTAGTTGAGACACTGGATGACAAAAGTGAGGTATAGATTGATAAACTGGCTGTACTTAAAGTTGCTATGTCATCAGGACTGAATGGGATGCATCCAAGGATACTGAGGGTGGTAAGGGTTCAAATTGCAGAGGCACTGGCTATAATCTTCCACATCTCCTTAGGTATAAGGGAGATGCTAGAAGACTAGAGAATTGCAAATGTTGCACCATTATTCAGGAAAGAGTATAAGGGTGAGCCCAGCAACTACAGGCCAGTCAGCTTAACCTCGGTGGTGGAAAAGCTTTCAGAAAATGATAATTTGGGACAAAGTTAACAGTCACTTAATTAAGGAAAGCCAGCAAGGATGTGTTAAGGGCAAATCATGTTTGACTAGGCTTGAGTTTTTTGATGAAGTAACAGAGGGTTGGTGTGGTGTACATTGGTTTCCAAATGGCATTTGATGAAGTGCTACATAAAAGGCTTGTCAGCAATGATAGAGCCCAAAGAATAAAAAGGACAGGAGCAGCATGGATATGAATTTGGTTGAGTGACAGGAAACTGAGTGTAGTGGTGAATGGTTGTTTTTCAGACTGGAGGAAGGTTTCTAGCTGGTTTCCCAGGGATCAGTGTTATGATCCCTGCTTTTCCTAATGTATATTAATGACCCAAACTTGGGTGTACAGCGCACAATTTCTAAATTTGCAGGTGACACAAAACTTGGAAGTACTGTGAACTGTGAGGAGGATAGTGACAGTCTTCAAGAGGATTTAGATGATGATTGGGCAGGCAAGTGGGAGCTGAAATCTAGGGAAGCGTGAAGTGAGTCATTTTGGTAGGAAGAACAAGGAAAGGCAATATAAAATTAAGTATACAATTCTGGGGGGGGGGGGGGGGGGGGGGGTGGTTGCAGGAGCAGAAGGACTTGGGTTATAGGTGCACAAATCACTGCAGGCAGCAGGGCAGGTTGAGAGAGAGGTTAATAGCAAGTAAGGGTTAAAGAGTACAAAAACAAAGAAGTTATGATAAATCTGCATAAAACACTGGTTCGGCCTCAACTGAAGTATTCTGGGCATCACACTTTAGGAAGGATCTGAAGACATTAGCATGGCGGGGGGGTGCAGAAAAGATTCACATGAATTGTTTCAAGGATGAGGCTTCAGTTTCGTGGATAGATAGAATCAGGAGGTGTCTGGATAGAATACATAGGGAGAAACTGTTCCATTGGCAGAAGGATCAAAAACCACAGTGCACCGACCAAGCTGACCAATAGAAGAAACAGTGGCAATAAGAGAAAAAGCTGCTTTTCATTTTTACACAGCAAGTGTTTAAGATCTGGAATGCACTGCCTGAGAGTGTGGTGGAGGCAGATTCAATCATGGTTTTCAAAACAGAATTAGACAGCTATCTGAGGATTAAAAAAATTGCAGGTAAAAGGCAGAGGCGTGGGACTAGGTGGATTGCTCTGGGAGAGAGTCGGCATGGACCCATGGGGTGAATAGCCTCCTGCGCTGTAACCTATGATTGTATGATAATTACAATAAAATGGAAGCAGAGTTCATGCCCATTTTAAATTACCACCAAAACTATGTAAATATTTTAAAGAATTTTAGCTTACCTTATATGCTATACTATTTGAAGAGTCCACAATTAGAAATAATGGTTTCCGTGTGAAAGGGAAGAAATCACCAGGATGAAGACTAAAGAGAAAGGAAAATACAGGAGAATTACAGCTCTATGTAGTTGCAATTTTACCAAGAATTTATGCCTTACACACCATATCCATGTGTGTCAACAGTGGACAATTGAAGTGCAAACTTGGCAAAAATATTCAAAATAAATTTATTTCAATGTAAAGGGTTTGCTATGAAGATTAAATTAATTACTGCATCCTGTAAATCCAGCTTAAGTTTAACTCTTAAGTAAAAGGGGTAACATAGCATAAAGCATGTGTAGTATAGTAAACAGGCTCTTACAATTAGGGTAATCGTTAATCCACAAATCACCAACTCTCCCAGGGACAAAGACTGCAGAAAAGATACACAGGCCAGAATTTTACACTGATTGGGCGGACACGCACCCAACCCAAATGCACATGAAAGTGCGCGAAATGACGTTGGGACGCAGTGCACACGAGCAATACCAAGGTCAGCGGGTGCACATGGGAGTCAGAGCTGCACCCGCTGACATTAAAGGGCCAATTAAGGCCATTAAAAACCCTACTGTCCATGATTTTATGTTGTCCATGCAATTTTGCGCTCATCGCATGAGCAAAACAGGCAGCCGGACAGCCAGTTTTTAATGAAACCTCATACAAGGACAGAATGAAATGTCCAGGATGAAATATAATTTAAAAGATATCTGGGGACTGATGTTTTTTGAGTTCTGCTGTCAGGTGCTTGAATGTGTTGCATAGACACAGTTTGGTGCATTATTTTCTTGTCATTTAATTTGTGCAGGTCTGCAGCTCCCTGAGGCAGCTCCGCAGCAGCTGTCTGCCTTCAGGAAGCTCATGAGAAGTGCCCACCTGCATCCTCACTTTTGTTGGCACGCGCCCTCTTCCCCACCCCCCTCAGCAGCGCTGAGGCTTTCTCAGCGCTTGTTTCACGCTGTTAATTGGCCAGCCAGTGTGAAATTGTACTCAGGGGCTGATCGTTGGCAGAAGCAAATTTTGCTTCTGCTTCTGGGCCTGCTGACTTGGCCCGCAATATGGCAGGCTATAGTATTTGAGTGCAGGGGATAAAGAGAACTATGGGAATCATCATAAAACTGTTGAAACATGGGTGATGCTTCTATAAAAACCTGTTGTAACAATTCCCCAACCCTGGTAGCCATTTTAAGGCAATGAAAGGGAAAGATAAAGTTGGGGAAGGCAGGAGGTATAGAAGTGTTAATATTCATCAACACTTAAAATATGGTAGTACATCAAATGAAAATTCTTGTCACGTTATTTTTAAAATTTGCTTATACTTTGCTACTCATGGGCTCCTCTGGTCTGATTCCGTACATCCTTGTTAGATAGAACTTAGCAATTTCCGCAAAATGTGGCCACCATGTTGAACACACCTACCATAAAAAGTTCAAAGCACTTTATTCTTCAATACCTGTACTGCAACTGGACTGACATACCAGTGCATTTCTTTAAATGAATTGTTGCGTTTTTGTATTACTTCCATGTTTCCTGCATCACGATTATTGTTGGTGAGCACCCCACCAAAATCATATGGACCTAAACAGGAAAACAAACATTGACACAATATCCTACATCATTTTATGTTATCATAGTTTGGTCCTAATTCAGTTGAGATTGGTGTAGCCACTCTGGTTGTGCATAGGTTGTTTCTTCACTTTTTGCTCATCACAACATGTTGAACAAATATACTTTCATGATGCATGAGTTAACTAATTATAGCATTCTTCATTTATTGCAGCAACACCTGTGGACTACAAGTTCCAACAAGTCCCTCTCCAACAGTGTAACCATCTTACAGCTCTCCGTGATCTCTGCACTCCTTGACATCCCTGATCTTAATCACTCCATCACTGTCAGCTGTGCCTTCAGCTGCCAAGGCCTAAACTCTGGAATGCCCTCCATAAACATCTCCAGCTCACTACCTCTTTCCTCCTTTAAGGCACTCCTTAAAAAACCTCTCTCTGACCAAGCTTTTGGTTACCTGTCCTAATATCTGTGTGTCAGTGTCAAGTTTTGTTTGATAATGCTCCTCTGAAGCAATACTGAAAGGAGGCCATCTGCTCATTAAGAGTGGAGAGATTACACTGGGGATTTCAATCAAATGTCTTTGAAGTAATGGTCATATAAATGTACAACATATTCTGCATTTTTAATATTAAAAATTCTAGATAAATACTTAAAACCATTATATCTTTTGATTTGAATGATGTCGTGATCAGCGCAAAATTATACATTCTAGCTTATCAAAATATCATGCAGGACAGAAGGATGTTATTCAGCCCGCCATGCCTATGATGTCCATGCCAATTCTTTGAGAAAGCTGTCCAATTTAATTTTACACCCCAGGTTTTTCCCCATCAATCTACAAATTAGTCCTCTTCAAGTACATGTCTAATTGCCTTTTAAAATTCTCTCTGGGATCTGTTTCCACTTACCATCCAGTGAGTGCACTGCAGATTTTAACAACACGTTTGATAATCTCTCTGCTGATAATCATTAGAAAATCAGCAGAGAGATTATTTTAAAGTCCATTAAATATGATTGTCATCCAGTTTGCTGAAAATCATTTTGGATTAAAAACTACTCATCAATAAATGTATTATAAATTCTTCACAAAACAACTCAATGTGTGTTTGTAACAATTCAGAGATAAAGAATTCCGTAGGTATGTAAATCTAAATATACTGATTTGATAGTGCAACATAGCATAAAGTTATTTATGGACCTTGGCTCCAGTGTGCGGATGAAAGTATTATTTCATAAGGATAAATAAATATATTATTTAAAATGTCTTCAATTACTTTTTGATTTATTATCCTTCTACTTCATTGAAATTCAGAAGACTTCAGATTTTTCTAAACTCATTAAGGAATACTTCAATATCAGGAAGAAATTATTTAGCTATACAACACTTCTAGATGGTCATGAATAGGAGACATCTTGAAGAATTACTTCTCCACCATCAAGTACTCCCTATTGTAAAATCCAAAACACAAGGGTCACTTTCATACAGGTTTACATAATCCCCAAGCCTAGGCACTTAACATGAAAACAACTATAAGCTTTGTTATCGATCACCCACTAAAATACTAACAAATATGGCTTTGTGTTTGTAACAAGTGACAGAGGCAAACATATAGGCCTGATTTTAAACTGTGTAAGTGAACAGGTTTTGAATGAATTAAAATTGGGCTTATTATATCTTCCTCTTTTATACTTCCACTCCGCAATATAAAACTAGTTATGAAACACTAAGAAGGAGAAACCAATATTTCTCCAAATTAAGCATTTTAAAAACAGCATGGAAGAAGAGTTTGTAAGAATCTATTGTAGCCCTTTAGTCCTAAATTCCCAACTTGGGATCTTGTGTAACAAAGGTTAAATTCAAACATCACCGTAGCTGACCTTTTCACTTCAGATTAGGAGAACATGGAAAGAAGAATTAATATTTTGTGTCTTTGTTTCCAGTTCTTCTTTGCCAATATTCTTCAAGCATGCTGTTGATGGCTTTACATGGGCACAATATATTCTATAGCCCACATTACAAAGGCAAACCTTGTCATAAAATTAGTTCAGGCAAAGACTCCTTCAGTGAGTGGATACACTTCTGATTCCTCTTTATCTCATTCAATTATCATCATCAGGAGAAAATGTCATAGGAAATAAATGTCAGATGTCAGACCATACAGGAATGTGACAGCCTCAAAATATCAAAGACTAAAAAGAATGAAGGGTAGAAATCATAGATATTGCCTCTTTATAATAAGTAGAGAATGATACTACAACCTACAAAAAAAGGAAAATAATCTTTATGCCAAAGATAACATAACCAACAATAACCTATCATGATATTAGACTAGGAAGCTTCCCTTACTTCCTTCAGAAAGCAATTTAGTGTCAGGCTTACAGTCTAAACTGAACTAACAGAACAAGGACATGCATTTGTACTGACCTTTAAAGACAAGCATGAAAACATTAATTAAATATTTTGACTTCAGTTTGGGCATAGATAATAAATAAAAACCATACACGTGAAGAATACCACTTGTGCGTGCACATCATAAAAGGAATGCAAAGTCATAATAATAAAGTAGACAACAATTTGGGAATAAACAATACAACCCCTTCCCCACAAAAGGTACTTAAAGTGCATTAATACTACTTAATTTTTAAATTAATATCCCTCTAGATTGCCTTCCTGCTTTTTCTTTAATATATCTCCCCTTCCTAACCCCAACAACCCCCACTCATTTTTCACCCCATCTCTTTTGAAGAAAGCAATACTTGGTGGGATACAGTTTCACATACAATGATCATTTTCTGGTACATCACCCAAATGAATTAGGTAACACAGCATCACAGCTAAACTTAATCCTATCCTCAGTTCACATGTGGCGCTTTCTATCTGAAGTCACTCAATAATGATCAAAAGTATTAAACCCTGGTTGATTCTTCCCCTCCCTTGCTTGCCAATGCCCAAGTTAATTGTAATGCCCAACTGAGATCAGCTAACTCAGTCCAGACCAGGCATCAAACCTAGGATCTTACTGATCCATACAGCTCAGTTCAACAGTTAGGCAGTGCATTTACCCAGAAAGTCATCTGAAGCATACACTGTAGTTTTCATAGGGAAAGTTTTTGATATTAACTACTTATGGGAAATTACTGATCTTAACATTAGGAGATAGTGAAACGGAAATAACTCTGTTGAAGTTAAAACTATTAGACTTAGCAACTCCTCCCACACCAGCAGGAAAGATTGCTCAAAAAAATGTAATGATTAGCTGGCAGTATCAATCTAAAACATACTGCAAGGATAGTAAATCACATCTCAAGGTTGCTACTATATTTCTTGGCATCTCATTAACCATGAAGACCATTCACCTACAAATACATTAATTCTTTCTGATGGCTTAACTTTCAATAAACATCAATGATAGTGACACTCATGGTTATAAATGTTAAGCATGCGGAGAAAATTTAATTTGTTAGATAGATATTTCAATTAAGTACATTTTCATTCATCAACCAGAACCCATTTTTAAAATATAACCCTATTTATTTCTTTAGGATTAGCTATCAAATAAGAGATTAACAGATTTCCTTTGGTGAAATAAAGCAAAATTGAAAGGATTACAGGTCCTTTCAGAAATTTGAGAATATAACCTAGACTGACATTTCAGTGCAGTACTGAGGGACTCCTACATTGTTTGAGGTGCCACCATTTGGGTGAGACATTTAATCAGGGTCCCATCTGCCCTTTTAGGTGTGTTCTCCTGGTGCCCTAGAAAATATTCCTCATCCAGTATCACTAAAACAGATTATCAGGTCTCAGTGCTATTTGTGAGACACGGCAGTGTACAAATTGGTTGCAGTATCCCCCTACATTACAATTTCAATTCCATTTAATTGACTGTGGAGCACTTTAGAACATACAACTTGAGAAGGGGTTAATAAACATCCTGCTTATACACTATTAAAAGTAAACAATGTCAGATCTATCGATAAATTTTAAAAAATGTAGAGTCAATGCCACAGAGAAATTTGCAAATAACTAAAAGAAAGTGCAGAGTTAACCAAAAACAACAAAACTTAGAACACCAAAAACCAGAACTTAACTTTCAGGATCATAAGGAAGGCTTAAATTTAGAAAATCAATTTGGTCATCAGCAGTTATCATCATTTCATTTATTAAAAGACACTTTGTAGTAGAAAGCATCAATCCTGCATTCTCTTGCGTTTTACTATTCTCCTTCAAATTCCCAGCTTTCCCTGCTTTTATTTATCCAAGTAAACGTATGCCTGTGACAATATATTTCTGATGCTAGCATCACTTCAGCAGTTGGACAGCTGATGGATGCCTGCTCAGAAGTTAGATATCCATTAGCCATTAACGGATTACTGACAAGAAAACCTCTTCTGACCAATACTTCTTTCGGGACTATGCCAAATGACTTTTTTTTTTAAAGTCTATTATTTTTTTTAAACTAAAAGCAGTAATATGAGTTATGCATTCATGTGTACTGGGTCCTATCCAACTTTTGCACTACCTAATGTAGGTTGACAGCACTGGAACAGTCTAGTAACGACAATGTTGAAGTATTGGTCTCTGACAAGATTCAAAGCTCAAATCTCACTTTTGGCACTTGCGCTCAGGTTCCCCAGAGAAATTCATTCCTGAATTACATAAATTCAAGTGTTTCTCTAAATAGACCAGTAGCAAAATACAGTTTGACACTTGTTACTCCATCATCCTGACACAAAGATGAAGGAGGATGGCAAAGATGGAGGATGAAGGAACTTGTGGGAAAGAGAAGGAGGAATCAAATATTAAAATGTGTTAAAAGGTTGCCTGGTAACTGTGATACCACAACACTGCACCACCAACCAGTTAGTGGGCCAGTCACAACAAACAAAACTAGCACTGAAGCATAACATTCTGGTGAGGTATAAAAATAAACAAAGTAAAAGTTAGAATTTCAATTACATGAGGAGCTGTAAGGTTAATAATTAGGAGAAAATTCTATTGATGTTTCATGAAGATAATAGAGTTTAAATTCCTAGAATATGCTGAATTTCAACAGGGCAGCAGGATGTGCACTGTAAACATATACATGAATTAACAGGGAGAAATCAGCACCAAAATTCCCATTCCTAATTACTATCTGAAGACCACGTTGGAAGTAGACACATGTGGATGATTGTTGAGGATATGATCCAGCTAAGTTCTCCATGGGTAAATAGAATGGCTCACTCAATCAAGGTTTACACACAAAGAACAATTGGGCATGCTACCAGAGTGCAACCATAATGGGGAATCAGAGCAAAGCAAGAAATCAACACCTTCAAGCAACAAGGGAAGAACGTTTAATTTAAATTATCATCCTTATGTTCAAATCCTTCCACGGCCTTGCACTTCCCCATTTCTGTAACTTCCTCCAGCTCTACAACCTGAGATCTCTGCATTACTCTAATTCTGGTCTCTTACACATACCCGATTTCTATTGCCTCACCACTGGAGGCCATTGTTTCAGTTTCCTAGGCCTCAATTTCTAGAATTTCCTTCCTAAAATTTGTCTGACTCATTACCTCTCTCTCCTTTTTCAAGACACTCCTTAATACCCAGCTCTTTGGTCACCTGTCCTAATATTCCTTTATGCAGTTAAATTCCAAATTTTGTGTGAAATTATTTCTGTGGAGCACCTTGGGACATTTTACTGAATTAATGGTGCTATATAAATGAAAGTTGTGGTTGCTCATACATTCAATAGCTCACTGGGAGATGGCATCAATCCTGATGACTGAAAGGCGGCTCATGTTATACTAAAACTCAAAAAGGCAATGAAATCAGAAATGGAAAATGATAGGCCTATGAACTTGGTCAGTGATAGAAGTTGTTAGAAGGAATAATAATGGAAAGAACAGAGGGAAAGAAGTTATACTAAACCTTGATAAAACATTGGTTAGATCCCAGTTGGGAAAACTGTGGCCAATTCTGGGCACCATACTTTAGGAAGCATGTCAAGGCCTTGGAGGGTGTGGGAGAGATTATTAGAATAGTACCAATGACAGAGGTCTCAGTTACTTTGAGAGACGAGAGAAACTGGATTGTGTTGCTTAGAGCAGAGAGGGTTAAGGGAGATTTGATCGGGGTATTCAAAATTTTGAAAGCTTTTGGTAGAGTAATTAAGGAGAAATTCTTTCCAGTGATAGAAGGGACTGTATAACCAGAGGGCACAACTGGCAAAGAACCAAAGGCAATCTGAAGAAAAACCTTTTGCATAGCAAGCTATAATGATCTGAAATGCACTGCCTGAAAGGGTGGTGGAAGCCAATTCAATTACAACTTTAAAAGGAAATTAGATAAACATTTGAAGTAAAAAAAAATTCAAAGGTTTGGGAAAAAAGTAGGGGAGTGGGACTATCTGGATAGCTCTTTCAAAGAGCTAACACATGCATGATAAGCTGAGTGACCTCCTTCTGTGCTATATCATTGTGTAAATCTATAAGGGATCTTCTGGGATACTCTATACAACCTGAGATACTCTATACAACCAACTTGATGGAGAACAGATTAGCAACCTGGTTAAATTCCTCAGAGATTATTAGGCTGATGGATGAAGGTCATCTCAAAGGCCACTGTATATTTTGACTTTCAAAGCTTTTGACAAGGTGTCACACACTATGTTACAGTAGTTAGCTTCCTGGGAGAGTGGAGTACAGAACCTGGTCTGGATGGAGAATTCACTGTGCTCTATTAGGCAGTGAGTGGTCATTAATTCTAGTGGTTCTGCACAGAGACTAGTTACAAGTGGAATACTACAGTGACAATTTTAAAGCTGCTTCTTTTCATGATTTATATCAATTATCTGGATGAAGGTCTTAGAGGGGTTCTGTCAACAGATTACAATTATATCCGTATTGGTGTCAGAGACCTTGAGAGCAAAAAGATAATCTAATCTAGATGCATCGGAGAATGAGCTTACATCTGGCAGATGACTGTTAATGTAGATAAATGTAGTGTAAAGCATGTGGGTAGGGCTAATGTCAGACATGTATATGAAGTCTGTTCAAATGTAAAGAAACCACTCTGTATGTGGTCCACAAACTGTGCCAAGGGATTATTGCAAAAGCACATATAGCATTAGCATGTATAGCTAGGCTGATCTAATACAAAACTAAGAGTACTAAAGTTTCCTTGTACAAGATCCTGTTTAGGCCTCAAATAGAACACCACTCATATTTGGAGATATTGAGGCCTGAAAAAAGTTTAGAGCCACTAAATTGATCTTCTGTCTGGTAAGCTGATGATTAGTGCTGTCAACTCTGTGTTAAGTTTTGCTTGGTGTGGCTCAGGAGCCCCGCTCTGGCAAGGTAATCTCTGCTGCCTTTGCTGCAGAGGGAGACAGTGGGCTGAGAAGGTGCACAATTTGCTGGCCTCTGTTTTCTCTGGACCCTCTTCTTAGCCAGTTGAGCTTTTCATTCCTGATCTTCCAATGCCCGTCCAAGCAGTCAGCCTCCAGAGTCATGACTGTTAGTGACTGCCTCTCAGTTGCCAGTATCAATGTCCACCATCTTCATATCTCACTTGCAGGTGTCCTTGTGGCAGAGGTATGGTTGCCCAGGAGGTCATGACCTGTTGGCTAAACTCACCAGCCAGGGGAAACATTCCATCCACATCTACCTTGTCATGCCCTGTAAAAATTTTGTAAGTTTCAATGAGATTACCTCCCATTCTTTGAAACACTAGATTGTGAACAGCTGTGGCCCAAGCACTGATCCTTGTGGTACCCCACGAGTAACAGCCTGCCATCCTGAGAATACCTGCTTATTCCTACTCTGTTTTCTGTTTGTTAACCAATTCTCAATCCATAGCAGTATATTACCCCAATCCCAGGTGTTCTAATTTTATCAAAAGCCTTCTGAAAATACAAACACGTTTTCTCCATTGGTTCTCCTTTACCTATGCTACAAGTAACATCCTCAAAAATATTCCAACAGGTTTGTCAAACAAGGTTTCCCTTTTATAAATCCACGTTGACTCTGTCCAATCATGACAGCATTTCCCAAATCTGCAAGCTCTACCACCTAGAGGAACAAGGCCAGCAGATGCATGGGAACACCACCACCTGCAAATTCCCGTCCAAACCACACTCCATCCTGTCTTAGAACTATATCGCCATTCCTTCACTGTAACTTAGTCAAAATCCTGAGGCTCCCTCCCTAACCGCACCACGGGTGGGCTTACAACACATGGATTGCAGTGGGTTCAAGAAGATGGCTCACCACCACTTTCTCAAAGGCAATTAAGGATGGGCAATAAATGCTTATCTTGCCACCGACAACGAGGTCCCATGAACAAATAGCAAAAATTGCTCAAATTGAAAAATTCTGCTGTGTTCAACAAAATATCCCACAGTCCCCTTCCTGTAAATTATTAAATTTAATTCCTTTGAACTCAATTCAAGCCCTGCAAATGACTGGAGGCATTCTTGTATTATACCTTCATAATCACAACGACCTGTAGGAAATACACCAGTAGCTGACAGATAGACCAGGAGGACGCTATTTCCAGGCAGCTCCTGAAAATGAAAATACAAACATTTTTCATTGAAATTTCATGTAGTATTATTGCCTTTAAAACACCGTTTGATATGATAATCAATTTTCTTGTTGCTCTTCATTTTTAAATTTGAAGTACAACTAAACAAAAATAATAGATTGGTTCATAAAACATCAGAATAGCCGTGTATACCATTTAACTGATTAAATCCTTGCATTTTGGACAAAAAATACTTGTTTTCATTAAATGTGGGAAGTTGTGGATGCGGCCACATGTGCAGGAAGCGTCACCAGCTGCAGAAACCTGAGCTTGAGCTCCTGGTTTCAGAGCTAGAGCAGCAGCTGGAGTCACTGTGGAGCATCCACAAGCCTAAGAGCTACGTGGAGAGTACGTTCAGAGAGGTGGTCACACTACAGCTTAGGAGCCTGGAGACAGAAAGGGAATGGGTGACCGCCAGGCAGTCCAAGAGAACTAGACAGTTATTGCAGGAGTCCCCTGGGTACCACTCATCAATCAATTTTCTGTTTTGGATACCAGTGAGGGCACTGGTTCCTCGGAGAAGTGCAGTCAGAGCCAAGTTTGTGGCACCACAGGTGGTGCTGCTGTACAGGAAGGGAGGAAGAAGAAGAAAGGAAGAGCATTAGCGATAGGGGGATTCATTAGGGGAACAGACAGACATTTCTGTGGCCGTAGACATGACTCCAGGATGTTATGCTGCCTCCCTGGTGCCAGGGTCAAGGGTGTCATGGAGCAGCTACAGGACATACTTCTGGGGGAGGGTGTCAGCCAGAAGTCATGGTCCACATTGGTACCAATAACTTGGGTAGGGAAGGAGATGAGGTCCTGAAAGCAGATTTTAGGGAGCTAGGAAGGAGACTGAAAGGCAGGACCACTAAAGCAGTAATCTCAGGATTGTTCCCAGTCCCATATGCAAATTAGTATAGAAACAGGAGAATTGAACAATTAAAAACGTGGCTGGAAAGTTGGTATAGGAGGGAGGGCATCAGATTTCTGAGGCATTGGAACCAGTTCTTGGGATCTGTACAAATTGGACGGTCTACATCTGAACAGGACTGGGACAAATATCAATGCAGGGTGATTTGCTAGTGCTGTTGTGGCAGGGTTTAAACTAGATTGACAGAGGAATGGGAACCTGAGGGCAAATTCAGAGCAGGGAATGGGAGATATAAAATTAGTAAGTGACTCTGAAAGACAGAAGAAGCAGGTTTAAAAAGTATACAGCAGAGGAATATGGCAGTGTTAAAAGGTATATATGCAAATGGAAGGAGTATAGCAAATAAAGCTAATAAGCTGAGGGTACAGATTGACACATGGCAGCATGATGTCATCGCTATAATGGAAACTTGGCTTAAAGAGGGGCAAAAACAACAGATCAACATCCCTGGATATTGAGTTTTCAGGTAGTATGGTGAGGGGGATAAAAAGGTAGAGGTGCAGCATTATTGGTTAACAGATCAATTACGGGTATGAGGAAGGAGGATACACTCAATGAAGCATCAAATGAGGCCATATGGGTTAAGCTCAGAAATAAAAAAGGGGCAGCCACACTGCTAGGAATGTACTATAGACTCCCAAATAGTGAAAAGGAATTAGAAGAGCACATATGTAGACAAATTTCTGAGTACAAAAATAATAGGGCAGTAATAGTTGGAAACTTCAACTGTCACAACTCACTGAGGATACTGCATTGCAATATCAAGCCCCACCGCTCCCCGAGCCGCAACAAACGTGAAAAAGTTTGATCAAACCACCAGATTGCCCCAATTCTACCTGTTTAATTTAGGTTAACAGAATACGAGCACCAGGTTTGTAAACATAATAAGTAAACAACTGTTCATTGAACAAATTGTCTTTAACTGGTAGCAAAAGAAAGAAATATTAACTGTTAACTTCTAACATTATAACTTAAACTCTACCCCCTTAAATTCCTATTTACGCACACGCACACAGGTGGGATAAAAATTCAATGGGTTGATTTTGATCGATGTCTTCCAAATTCCTTTCAGTTCTTGTTGATGACACGAGGTGGTCTTCCAGCATTTTCAGTATTTAGTTCACTGGTTGAGCACTTGCCTTTCAATGTCTCTAACAGTGATTTTCTCCTTTGCCTCTTGACAGGGGTTTTCAGAGAGAGAGCAGGTTGTAGAGATTTGAGAAAAAGCTATTATTGTGGAATGACTGGAATCTTCCACACACAGGAGAAAGAGGTTTTAGGTCTTGTTCCTTTCAGGCTAGTTCATCTGTTTAGCTTTCTTAAATGAAATAAAGAATGCTTCAATATCCCTTTCCCCAAATCTTGGAAGAGCTTGTATAAATTTAAATATCTCCCCACTGGGTTCTGATCTGGAAATAAGTCCTACCTTATCGACTGGTGTCTCTTTTTTAAACTGCTAGCATTTTAAGCTGGAATTCTCTCACTTATTCTCTTTCCTCCTTTTCTAGTTCCCTTTCTTGTTCTCTTTCTCTCTCTCCTATCTTTCTGTCTGTTCTCTCTGGAATGTTCTTTTTCTCTCTACTGCCTCTAGTTCCAATTTTTTTTTTATTTGCAACTGATTTTGAGCCCATTCCAATGAACCACCCCTTGGAGAATTTGGTTTCTCAAGTATTCCTTCCAATTTCAAATGTTGTGCCATCTCTTCGATTATCTCTGCCTTTCTAACTTTGGCAGGCAATCCTACTCTTACTTTACTTGCCAATTCGATAACCTGGCTTTTGGAATCCCTTGTAAAATCATCAGGGACATCTCTTCCTCTTGCAGGAAAGCTCTAGCAGTTTCCAGTGCCATCTTATTTTTGACAGTACAAACCTGATGTTTCTTTTTAGCTTTTATTACTAATAAATCTACACCCAAATCGTTGTTGCTTTTTGTCAATTACCCTAATATCAGTTGGGATACAAACAGTGTGAAGGGCACAGAGAGCACAAAATTCTTAAACTGCATTGAAGAGAACATTTTCAGCCAGCACATAACAAGCCCAACGAGTGGGGGCGTAATTCTAGATTTAATCTTAGGAAATAAAGCTGGGCAAGTGGATGAACTAATAGTGGGTGGCCATTTTGGAGATAGTGACCATAATACAGTTAGATTTAGCATCATTATGGAAAAGAAATAGAACAGCAGTAAATGTTCTAAATTGAGGGAAGAAAAATTTTACAAAGTTGAAAAGTGACTGGCAAAAGTGGACTGGATACAGGTACTGGAAAGGAAAACGGCATCAAATCAGTGGGAGGTATTCAAAAGCGAGATTCTACGACACACATTGTAGACAAGTCCCCACTAAGAAAGAGGTGGTACTGCCAAATCTAGAGCCCCCTTGGTTATCCAGAAGTATACAGGATAAGACAAAGCAGAAAAAGAAAGCTTATGACAGTCACAAAAAGGTTAATACTGTAAAGAGCCTAGAGGAGTGTAGAAAGTACAGAGATGAAGTAAAAAAAGAAATTAGGAAAGCAAAGAGGATATGAAAAAATATTGGCAGGTAAGGACAAAGAAAACCCAAAGATGTTTTACCAGTACATTAAAAGCAAGAGAGTAACTAAGGAAAGGGTAGGGTCTCTCAGATGTACATGGCAACTTATGCATTGATGCTGAAGATGTGGGCAGGGTTCTCAATGCGTACTTTGTCTCTGCCTTCACTAAGGGAAGGGATGATGTTAATATTCTAGTAAAAGAGGAGGAGTATGAAATATTAGATACAATAAGCATAATGAGAGGGGAAATACTGGAGGGACTGGCATCCTTGAAGGTGGATAAATCACCAGGGCCAGATGGATTGTATCCCAGGGTGTTAAAGGAAGCCAGGGAGGAAATAGTGAATGCTTTGAGGATCATTTTCCAATCCTCAATATATACAGGCGAGTACCAGAGGATTGGAGGTCTGTGAACATTGTACCGATATTTAAAAAGAGTACGAGGGAAGGCCATAAAATTGTAGGCCGGTCAGTCCTATGATGGACAAATTATTGAAATCAATTCTGAGAGACGGGATAAACTGTCAGGGATAGTCAGCACGGTTTTGTTAGGGGAAGATTGTGTCTTGTTAACTTAATAGAATTTTTTGAAGAAGTAACAAGGAGGGTTGATGAGGGTATTGCTGTGCATACTGTTGACATGGGTTTTGGCAAGGCATTTGACAAGTTCCCACATGGCAGACTGGTCAGAAAATTTGAGATCTCATGGGATATAGTGGAAGGTGGCAAATTCGATCCAAAATTGGATCAGCAACAGGAAACAAAGGGTAATGGTCGATAGAGTTTCTATGAATGGAAAGCAGTTTCCAGTGGTGTTCCACAGGGCTCAGTGTTGGGTCCCTTGCTGTTTGTTGTATATATTAAATGATTTGGACTTAAATGTGGGAGGCATGATTGGGAAATTTGCAGATGACACAAAAATTGGCCATCAAGTTGATAGTGGAGAGGATAGCTATTGGCTTCAGAATGATATCAACGGTTTGGTTGGGCAGGTAGAAAAGTGGCAAATAGAATTCAATCCAGAAAAGTGAGGCAATACATTTGACAGAGGGCAAACAAAGCAGGGGAATACTCAATAAATGGGAGGATATTGAGACGGGTTAAGGAAGTGAGAGACTTAGGAGTGCATGCCCGCAATCTCCTGAAGGTGGCAGGAGACAGGTGAATAAGGTGGTAAAGAAAGCATATTGAATGCTTCCCCTATTGGACGAGTTATTGAATACAAAGGCAGGGATGCAATGCTGGAACTGTATCAAATGCTGGTTAGGCCACAGCTGGAATTTTGTGTACGGCTCTGGTTGTCACATTACACAAGGGACAAAACTGCTCTGAAGAGAGTACAGAAGAGACTTAAAAGAATGTTGGCAGGGTTTGAAAATTGCACCTATCAGGAAAGATTGGATAGGCTGGGGTTATTTTCCTTAGAACAGAGGGGGCTGAGGGGTGACCAAATTGAGGTGTGCAAAATTATGAGGGGCCTAGAAAGGGTAAACTGTAAAGACCCATTTCCCCTAGCTATGGGGTCAATTAACCAGGGGGCATAGATTCAAGGTGATTGATAGAAGGATTAGAGGGAACATAAGGAAAGTTTTTTCACCTAGGGTGGTGGGCATCTGGAATTCAATGCCTGAATTAGTGGTTGAGGCTGAAACGCTCAACTCATTTAAAAAGGTACATGGATCTGCGCTTTGTTTCCTTTTTTAAAATCACCTTATTAACTTGCGTCACTAATTTTATATATGTATATCTATAACCCCAGGTAATTCTGCTTCTCTCTCATTTCTATCTTAGATTTATATTGTATCTATTTTGATTTCTTATGCTAATGTTAGGGTCTTTTGTAAATACCAAGCAGTTATTTAATAATTCCACCATTTCTCTGTCATTACCTGTAAATTACTAGTGTTTAAACTTAGTAAGCCTCTCTTCTCTATCCTGATTTTATTTTATTGTTTGTGTCTATAGAATACTGTACTCTTTCTTTTTATATTTCATGATAATTTAATTTTGTTGTTTCTATTTATCTTCTTAATGGCCTTTCCCAACCTTTTCTTATTGCCTTTTGGCATCATCTCCTTTTTGTTAATGTGCTTAGTGTACATTTTTATCTTTAGTTTCAATTTTACCCTTATTTCTTCATTCATCCATCATATATCATTACTGACTAGATTTTGCTTTCAGTTGGATAAGTTTCTCCTAGGCTCTACTGATCAACCATTTTAAGTGTTTCCTACTCTTCTATTTCTACGTATTCTTCCTTAGGTAAGGTGACCAAAACTGTACACAGTACTCCAGGTGTGGTCTCACCAAGATCTTATATAATTGTAGCAAGACTTCCTTACTCTTGTTCTCCAAATCTCTTGCAATAAGCACTAATATACCATTTGCTTTCCTAATTACTTGCTGCACCTGCATTCTAACTTTCTGGTGATTCATGTTCAAGGGCCCTCAAAAGCTCTGCATACCAACATTTACTGGTGTCTCACCTTTAAAAAAAGTATTCTGCTTTTCCACTTTTCCTGAAAGTGGATAATTTCACACTTCCTCACATCATACTCCATTTGCCCAAGCACTTAGCTGGTGTATATCCCTTTGCAGTCTTCTCACAGCTTACTCTGGTGATCTAGCTTTGTATCATCAGCATACTTGAATATATTACACCCAGTCCCCTCATCCAAATCATTGATATAGATAGTATATAAGGGCCAAACACTGACTCCTGCGGCACTCTATTATTATGTCCTGCCATCTGACAATGACCCATTTATTCCCAGTCTGGTTTTTCTCTGTTAACAAGTCCTTGATCCATGCTAATATAATAGCCCCAATTCCATGAGCCCTAATCTTGTGCAACTGTCATGAGGCGAAGCCCCTTCTTTTTAAAAAAAAATGTGATTTTTCAACTGGCTGGAAATTTTCAATTTGAACTGAGACACAGCAAACTGCTTAAAAATGCAAGGCCACATTCTATGGTGAAGGCGAGAAACAAACAAAGCACCCTCAGGGAACTGTGAAGAGACAGACATTTCCTATAACTCAGATACCCATCGAAACGCATAACTGTCTAAGGAAGAGACATTAAAAAGGCAATGGCTGCCACAGACAGGAACACCCAAAGCCTCTTGGAAATACACAACGGGTGAAGTATTTCATGTTAAGCCTGCCAGCCACTAGAGAAAAAGATTGTAAGTAACACAAGTGGTGTCAAGAAAGTTTTCAGCAGAGGAAACAGGTTAAAGGCTGCTCACTCCCTCTGTCTCTCTCTTTTGGAATAAGTGTGTCGTCTAGTTCAAGAAGACAACTCTACCAGCGAACAGAGATCTCATAATAATTGCAACATCTTCAACAAATGACCACATCCAAGAAACCAGCTAACCTAAATCGGCCACAGTGTTTAAAATCTCCAATTTAGGGACAATTAAAGGACATTTAACCAGATACTCTTTTACTATTTACTTTTCTTAAAAATTGGGCTCTAACTCCCCTTACTTCTGATACTTGTGTTGTGTGTGTGTGTGTGTGTGTGTGTGTGTATAAGCACGCGCATGTGTGTTTGAATGACTGCATGAAGGCTGAATGCTTGACGTCATGTTTTTGTTATTTTTCCTCCGGATTAGTGGTTAATAAATTTGCCCTTTGACTCAAAAAAACCTCATTTGATTGGTTTCTTATTGCTCACAGCTTAAAAAGTTAAATACATTCTGATTTGGAAAAAGGCATATCCTTGTGGAAAAGAGACTTAAACCTTTGTAGTGACCAACTGAGGAAGTTGAACAGAGGGGGGCCAGTTCACCCCTTCTCACCTAGTCATAACAGTGACAACCTCTTACATGGCACCTTATCAAATGCCTTCTAAAAATCCAAAGATACCAAATCCATTGATTCTCCTTTATCTACTGTAGCAGTTACACACGCAAACCAATAGATTTGTCAAAAAGTATTGCTAAAAGAGACATGTCTAAGCTTTTTGTCTTGCATTCATCAGGACACTCGCAAGAACACCAATATCAGGGGAAAACAACATTCAAACAAGGAGTAGGCCATTCAGCCCCTCGAACCTGCTCTGCCATTTAGTAAGATCATGGCTGATCCGATCCTAACCTCAACTCCACATTCCTGCCTACCCCTGATAACTTATCACCTCCTTTGCTTATTAAGAATTTATCTAGCTCTGCCTTAAAAATATTCAAAGATTTCCACTTTCGTTTTGAGGAAGAAATTTCTCCTCATCTCTGTCTTAAATAGGCGACCCATTATTTTTGAACAGTGACCCCTAGTTCTAGATTCTCCCACAAGAGGGAACATCCTCTCCACGTCCACCCTGTCGATGCCCCTCAGGATCTTATATCTTTCAATCAAGTCACCTCTTACTCTTCTAAACACCAGTGGATACAAGCCTAATCTGTCCAACCTTCCCTCATAACACAACCTACCCATTCCAGGTGTTAGTCTGGTAAATCTTCTCTGAACTGCTTCCAAAGCATTTACATCCTTCCTTAAATAAGGTGACCAATACTGTACAGAGTACTCCAAATGTGGTCCCTCTAGTGCCCTGTACAACTGAAGCATAACCTCCCTACTTCTGTATTCAATTCTCCTGGCAATAAATGATAACATTCTATTAGCTTTCCGAATTACTTGCTGTACCTGCATACTAGCCTTCTGTGGTTCATGCACTAAGACAATCAGATCTCTCCGCACCCTCTCACCATTTAGATAATTTTTTTTTATTCTTCCTACCAAAATGGACAATTTCACATTTTCCCACATTATACACCATTTGCCAGATCTTTGACCACTAATTTAACCTATCTATAGCTTTTTGTAGCCTCCTTATGTCTCCTTCACAACTTACTTTCCTACTTATCTTTGTGTCATCAGCAAATTTGGCAACAATCCTTCATCCAAGTCATTTATATAAATTGTAAACAGTTGAGATCTCAGCAGTGATCCCTGTGCCACACCACTCGTTACATCTTGCCAACCAGAAAAGGTCCATTTATGGCTGCTCTCTGCTTCTTGTTAGCCAGCTAATCTTCTATCTACGCCACCCCCTATACAATGAGCTTTTATTTTCCGCAATAACCTTTGTGGCACTTTATCAAATGCCTTCTGGAAATTAGTGCAGTACACCCACTGGTTCCCCTTCATCCACAGCACGTTATTTCCTCAAAGAACTCCAATAAATTGGGTAAACATGATTTCCCTTTTACAAAACTCTGATGACCTTGAGCTTATCCAAGTGCCCTGCTATAACTTCTTTAATAATAGCTTCTAACAATTTCTGTACGACAGATGTTAAGCTAACTGGCCTGTAGTTTACCGCTTTCTGTCTCCGTCCCTGTTTGAATAATGGAGTTATATTTTCTGTCTTCCAATCTAATGGGACCTTTCGTGAATCTAGGGAGTTTTGGAAAATTAAATCCAATGCATCAACTATCTCACTAAAAACTCTATGAAGGTCATCAGGACCCAGTCTCTTGTCAGCCCGCAGCTCTAACAATTTACTCAGTACTACTTCTCTGGTAACTGTAATTTTCCTGCCTTCCTTCCCCACTTCAATTTCCTGAGTTATAGCTGCAGCAATTTATACTGGAGAGAGTGCTGACTGGTTGGCAAATGGTGTTGTCATGGAGAATGCACCACTGATGGAGACTGACAGTTAACTGCACTATTTGAAATTTAAACCAGAAAGCTTGACCCTGATTGATCAAGACATTGCCCTGAGGAATGAGTCAGCGAATGGCTGTCACTAATGTTGTTTAGCTGAAACAGACACAATGTATGTACATGTTCTTTCTGTCTGCAAAGAACAGGGGCCTATGCAATAATGTGTAGCTTCCAGTATATGCAAACTCACCACACTGTAAGCCCAACTAATAATCTTAAATTGGTTGTCAGCGTAATTCTTAGCGCACTGAGGATTATTTAACAAATGCGGAATTACATCTAATATTGGACACTGTGTTTTGAGTTTTGCAAGCTCAGGCTGGTTGGGTATGGTCTGTATCCTGTCCATTGCGAACAATGGCTGGGATATGCTGTTTGATACGACCTGCCATTCTTTGGGATGTATGACCTACATACCTAGCATCACACTGGCACTGAAATTCATTTACCACATTACTGAATTGTGTGTTAAGTAGAACACTTTTTGGCTTGATGACAGCATCCTGTTAGTGGTGAATACCACTCATGTTGCTACTGCATGTCTCAATTTTCAGCAATACTCAAGCTCTGTACTACCAAACGAAGATTTGTCAAGTATGATTTTCCTTTCATAAAACTGTGTTGACCCTACACCATACTGTGACTTTACAATTGCTCATTTATCACACCCATAATAAAATTTCTCTACTATTTATGAGGCTAACTAGTCCGTAAGTTCTTTGTTTTCTCGTTCCCTCCTTTCTTGAACAGTAGGGAGTTACATTTTGTACTTCCTAATCCACAGACATGAGTCTAGAATTTATGGAACTCTGAGCAATTAAAACCAATGCATCCATTACCTCTGCAGCTACCTCTTAAACCAATGGCTGTAGGCCATCGGTCCAAGGTTTGTCAGCTATTAGCCTCATTAATTTCTCCAGTACTTTTACTTTACTAATATTAATTACTTAGTTCCTTATTAGACCCTGGGTTCCTTAATTTTCCAACATGTTATTTGTGTCTTCCACTGTGAAAACAGACAAAATATTTGTCTCTGCTGTTTCCTCATACACCACTATAATTTCTGCTGTCTCTGCCTCTAAGAACCCATGTTTACTTTCACTAAATTTCTCCCCTTTAACAAACTTGCAAAACTTACCTTTTTTATATATTTTTTACTAGTTTACTGTCATATCCTATTCTGCTTCATCAATTTCTTGGTCATTCTTCACTGATTTTTAGAATCCTCCAATCCTCAGATTCACTACTTTTTTGGCAACATTGTAAGCCCCTTCTTTTAACTTTAATATCTCAAGTTAGCCATGGAAGTACTGATTTTCCAGTGGAATTTTTATTCCAAAGGAATGTATATTCTTTGAGAATTATGGCTTATTTCTTTAAATGTTTACCAATACTTATCTATGGTTATATCTTTTAATCTAATTCCCACTCTACCTCAGCCAACTCTCCCCTCATAACTCCATAATTGCCATAATTTCCTAGTTTGTACTTAACCACATCACTCCCAAACTCATTGTGAAACGTTATCATTAAGATCACTCTTTCCCACAGAATCTTATACAATAAGATTACTGATTAACACTGTCTGATTGCTCAATACTAGATCTAAAATAGCCAATTCTTAATTGGTTTCTTGACATATTGTTCTAGAAAACTGTTTCAAATGCATTCTGTAATCTTCCTCTCCAAATAGCGATCATTAACATTGGAAAATTAGCAAACCTTAAAAGATGCAGAAAGAAATGTGTACAGTTGACTGAATGTTGGTTTGTACAGCAAATATTTGTGAGGATTTTCTCGTTTTGATGGTTTTTCTGTTGACTCCTGGGGAGAAAAATAGACAAATAATACAAACCACATACCTACATTTTTACTGAGTTACTTGCTCCCTTTTGCATCACTGGAGTTTGGCTATACACCATTCCTGATTCAGGGAAATCTGCCCTCACATGGTGTTCAAAATTAATCTTAATAAAGAACCACTTCTACCTAAATGCTTAAAAATATTTTTTTTTGCAGTCTAGCTCAAAAAAGCAAAACACATTTTCCTTAATTGGCACAAAACTTAGCTTTCTTTAGCCAACAGATCAAAAAAGGCCACATTGCAATGTCATTGCCCAAATGACTCATGGACACTTGTCCTGGGATGAAACAGAATCATCATTTCACGCTTATTGAGGAAGCCTCAGCTAACAAAACTGAACAAGTGCACCATTAGATTTTAAGCAGCCGCATTGAAACTTGTAAACTTTCTGTACCTCTGTTTCAGATATTTTAAACTATTTTTTCCCCCTTTTCAATTCTCCCTTTTGCACACTTCCACAGCCATAAATTGTACTCTGATACCTCATTGAAATAGGTTTTGTTCATGCACAATCTTTGTTAGCGTGTGCTATTCACTGGGGAACACAGCACAACCAATCTCGATCCTGTCATGATCAGGAACTCACACACTTTGAGAATTGTTTACTCCGTGCTATTCCAGGAGAGCTGCATACAACTGTAATCCTCAACACAAAACTCAATAAGGAATAGGGATCAAGCTTGGGATCCCCAGGTCTCTATGACTCACAGGTGGTTATTACTTCTGAATCATCCAGGGAAACTTGAGAAGTTTGTCTATGTGATTGGCCAGAAGTATGGAAGTTAACAATTAAAATGTTTTAAATATTTCTGTTGAGCAACTGTTTATAATAAATATTTGCAATAGAAGATGGTAGGTGTAAAATTAGACCAAGATCTACCCCATCCACAAATATTCATCCTATTGGTCAATAGCAGGTGGGATTAATAGTTTTGGCGGAGAAATCCAGTGTTCCTTTACACTCTCGACTTCTCCTTTCAAACTGACTGGCCTGTGGATTCCCATTAATGTGAAGAAAAGATCAGCAAATGGCAATAAACAGGTTTTCTGTTCTAATGTATCAGCAATAACAATTTTACACCACTGAATTTTCTAGTTGAGAACTGCTAATAGGAAACTCTGACAATATATCTTCAAATGGAAGACGGCCTGAACATTTCTTGGAGAAATCCTTGCTGGAAAAATAGCAAAAAAAATCCCAATCTCCAATATGTCAACTAATTCAAAATAATGATTCTGATCTCTTCAACAAAAAAGGTTCATCCATTTTTAAGAACAGCTTTGAGGTTATCTGCCATAATTTGTATGGAACACTAAACTGCAACTGAAAATCCTAAAAGTAAAGAGAACTGAGGAAAAGAAATCCAGTTTCAAATAAAATCAAAACATAAAACTGCAGATGCCAGAGATCTTAAACAAAAATATAAAATGCTGGAAACAACACAGGTCAGTCAACATCTGTTATGAGAAACAAAAAAGTTATAGCTTTGTGTACAAACCTTTCTTCTGTTTTGAAAGGTCTGCACCCAAAACATTAACTTATCAGATCCCTGCACAAGTCCTGACTGACCTGCTGTGTTTCCAGCATTGTCTGTTTTGTTTCCCCAGTTATTTTGGCTTCTTTCCAGAGGAGCCACAGCACCATAATTACATTTAAATAGATAGAGACCTATTTAGATAATTTCCTCATAGTTCGGTACTTCAACAATGCCTTAAAAGAAACAGGCCAGATTAGCTGCAAATCATTAAAATCATGTTGCACGTCAGAACATGCATAAGCAAAACCATGTAAAATCAACTAGTATTATAAAGTTGTGAATCACGTTGACGATATAAAATTCCAAAAAAAAACTTCTTGTGTCACTTTCAGGAAAATATATTTCATCTGGTTCAGCTTTAATTTATTACACAAATTAGAATTTGCTTCCATGTTCAAAAAGTCATTGATAAGTTCAGCAATCTTCATTCACCTGTGTCCCAGACTTGTTCAATTGTGAAGCCAAATTAATGGGTTCCCGTTCAAGAGCCTGCAGCATTCGGAACATGTCTATAGTTAACTCACTGAACTTAACCTAAAATTTAAAAAGAGAATCAAGTAAATCTACAAAATAACAAAAAACTGACATTGCTACATTACCTGTATCCAATGATACAGAAAATCTCTCAACTTTTAAAAAGCAGCATACGTTCAATTTTTACTTGGACCAGAAGCAGGGAATATCACATCTGTGCTCATAGTTTTTCAGGGAGAAAATGAAGTAGATGTGACAGCCCCAAAACTGCTACTACATGTTAGATTACTGTTCTTCAAGAACAATCACTGTTAACTCCACTTAAAAGAGGTTTATGTTTCAAATTAGGATATATAGCCCATTAGGATATACATTCCAACTGATTGCAAGTTTGTTTCTTAGTCTGCGCTAGTAGTATATCTCATATGGGGCAATTAGAGCTCTTGCATCTTCATGGACACATTTATTTTCTTTTTCCCACCTATTTCCATTATTTTAAAATATTTTTAAATCTTTTATGCTCCCCCCACCCCCACCAGAGCTATACCTTGAGTGCCCTACCATCCATTCTTAATTAGCACATTTGTTTAGATAATATCACCAACTTCGACACCTGTGTGTTCTTTTGTCCTCCTGTCTGTGACATCTTTTGATGATCTGCTTCTATCACTGCTTTTGCCTACAACCACACCACCCCCCTCCACTTCTCTCCCCCCACCCAACCCCACCACCTTAAACCAGCTTATATTTCACCCCTTCCTGGGATTCGCCTAGTTCTGTCGAAGGGTCATGAGGACTCGAAACGTCAACTCTTTTCTTCTCCGCCGATGCTGCCAGACCTGCTGAGTTTTTCCAGGTAATTCTGTTTTTGTTTTTTATTTTCTTTGCTGGATACATCCCATTTAGATCCAAATGCTACTTTCATTTTCAATTTTTTCCACTCATTTGGAAGGATATGATTACCTAATCCACTGACATTTCCTGATTTGTGAACAGAATGTTGTACTTCTGCAAAGCATGGTTGTTCCAGCTTCATCCCCACTCCAATGGCAGAAGAAAAAAAAACACATTCAAAGGAGATTGCACTACTGCCTTGTGCCATATAATGTCCTATACTTCAAAAATAGGGAAAACATTCCTAGCAAGAATCAAGGGCTGGATTTTACTGGGCACCGCAGTTCCCATACCCTTCCCAGCTAACAAGTCGGGGGAAGCCTGCCCATGATCTTGATGGTTACCCGTGGGGAATTTAAAACAGACTAGGATTAATTGCATTAACATGAGACTTCCTCCCCTTTCTGTGGATAAATGTGAGGTAGCAAAAACAGGAAGGCAGATTATTATCTGAATGGCTATAAATTGAGAGAGGGGAATGTGCAATGAGACCTGGGTGTCCTCGTACACCAGTCGCTGAAGGTAAGCATGCAGTTGCAGCAGGCGGTAAAGAAGGCAAATGGTATGTTGGCCTTCATAGCCAGAGGATTCAAGTACAGGAGCAGGGATGTCTTGTTGCAATTATACAGGGCCTTTTGGTCTCCTTATCTGGGGAAGGATGTTCTTGCTATAGAGGGAGTGCAGCGAAGATTTACCAGACTGATTCCTGGGATGGCGGGACTGACATATGAGGTGAGATTGAGTCAGTTGGATTATATTCACTGGAGTTCAGAAGAATGAGGGGTATTTCATAGAAACCTATAAAATTTTAACAGGACTAGACAGGGTAGATGCAGGAAGGATGTTCCCAGTGGTGGGGGAATCCAGACCCAGGGGTCACAGTCTGAGGATATGAGGTAGACCATTTAGGACTGAGATGAGGAGAAATTTCTTCACCCAGAGAGCTGTGAGCCTATGGAATTCATTACCACAGAAAGTAGTTGAGGCCAAAACATTGTATGTTTTCAAGGAGGAGTTAGATATAGCTCTTGGGGCGAAAGGGATCAAAGGATATGGGGAGAAAGCGGGAGCAGACTATTGAGTTGGATGATCAAACATGGTCATAATGAATGGTGGAGCAGGCTCGAAGAGCTGAATGGCCTACTCCTGCTCCTATTTTCTATGTTTCTCAGGAGGAAGGCCGCCTTAGAGAGCTGCCAGCCAATTGGATATTGGATGGCCAACAGATCTGTGATGCCTGCAGTGCCAGATGGGAGCAGTGGTTACTGCTGGCATTACAGGCAGTCCCACCACAGCAAGGAACCCAGCTAAGTGTTTTTTTTTTAATAATTCTGTGGAATGTGGGCCTTGCTGGCAAGTCCAGCATTTTATGCTCATCCCGAATTGCCCTCAAGAAAGTGGTGATGAGCTACCTTCTCAAACGGCTGCAGTCCACCTGGTGCAGGTACACCCAGAGTGCTGCTGGGAAGGGAGTTCAAGATTTTGATGACGTAACAGTGGAGGAACTGCAATACAATTCCAAGTCAAGATGGTGTATGGCTTGGAGAAGAACTCGAGGTGGTGGTGTTCCCACATGTCTGCTGCCTCAATATTTCTAAGTTTGGAAGGTGTTGGTGAAGGAGCCTTGACGAGTTGCTGCAGAGCATCCTGTATACAGTACATACTGCTGCCAATGTGCGTCAGTGATGGAGGGAGTGAATGTTTAAGTTGAAGGATGGGCTGCCAATCAAGCGAGCTGTTTTGTTCTGGATGGGTGTTGAACTTCGAGTGTTGCTGGAGCCATACTCACCTGACTTGTGCCTTATAGATGGTGGACAGGCTTTGGGGAGTCAGGAGGCAAGATGCTTGCCTCAGAATTCCCAATCTCTGTCCTCCTCTTGTAGCCACATATTCATATGGCTAGTCCAGTTCAGTCTCCAATCAATGGTAACTCCTAGGATGTTGATAGTGGGGAATTCAGCAATGGTAAAGCCATTGAATGTCAAGGGGGTATGGTTAGAATCTCTCTTGTTGTAGATGGTCATTACCTGGCACTTATGTGGTGTGAATGTTACTTACCACTTATCAACCTAACCTTGAACGTTGTCCAGGTCTTGCTGCATGTTGGCACAGAATGCTTCAGTATCTGACTGAGTTACAAATGGTGCTGAACATTGCACAATCATCATCAGCGAGCATCCCCTGTGAGCATCCCCGCTTCTGACCTTATTTTGGAGGGAAGGTCATGATGAAGCAGCTGAAGTAGGTTGGACCTAGGACACTAGGAACACCTGCAGCAATGTCCTAGTTCTGAGATGACCAGCCTCCAACCAACCACAACCATCTTCCTTTGCACTAAGTATGACTCCAACTAGTGGAGGGATTTCCCCCTGATTCCAACTGATCTCAATTTTGCCAAGGCTCCTCAATGCCACATTGGTCAAAAGCTGCCTCAAGGTCAGGAGCCGAGTGGCTCTGGCAGAACCCAAACTGAGCATCAGTGAGCAGTTTATTGTTGTGTAAGAAGCACTTGATAGCAGGGTTGACAACACGTTCCATCACTTTACTGATGATTGAGAGGAGGCGAGTGGGAAGGTAATTGACCAGATCGGATTTATGCTTTTTGTGGTCAGGACATATCTGGGCAATTTTCCACATTGTTGGGTACATGTCAGTGTCATAACTGTACTGGAACAGCTTGGCTAGGCTGGTTCTGGAGCACAAGTCTTCAGTAGTATTGCCGGGATATTGTCAGGGCCCAAAGCCTTTGCAATATTCAGTATCTTCAGCCATTTCTTGATACTGTGTGGAGTCTGGGTCAGGGTCTTGCTGGTGCGGGTAAGGGTTTGGGTTCAAGAGATCGGGGGGGGTTGGTTTATAAGGGTATGATCTTGGAGGGAGTGGGAGGGAGGTGCCTTCAGTGGACCCAGGGTGCCTGCAAAGGAAGCCCCTCCCACTGTTTGCCTGTCACAAGGCTTTCTGAATAGCATGGGGATCCAACGCTGCAGGTAAAACATCAGTGGCAGCGGGATGAGGCCTATATGTGGCCTTAATTATGCATTAAGAGGCTCAATAGGTCCAAAAGCGGGTGCGCAGCCTGACACATCCCCTGGCCCTGTAAAATTTCAGACAGGTCAGGGCCAGGCAGATACGTGGCAGAAAGGCCACTCACCGAATTTAATGTGTACGCTCCGACTTCTAACCTGCTGGCGGGAATTATAAAATCCAGCTCAAGTTGGAGGCTGTAGTTATTGATAAAATGAACCTCAAGGTAGAGTCCGATGCATAAGATATGTTACCAGGATATTATGCAATGGTAAAAGCTAAAAATAGGGCAAGATAATGTATTTGTTTTAGCAGTAGAAAGATAGAAAAAGACATACCTGACTGCTGCAGTTTCCAATGATTAGGGCATCTGCTAATGCTAGCTGGCCTGCTACCATCCCTTGTTCCAGTGGTGGGACTACTCCCTCCGCCAGGCGATTTGATGTTACCACAATGCTGTTGTCATCATTTAACACAATTGCAGGATCCGCCTAGAATCAAATAGGTCAAACAACATTTGAACCTAGCTAAGGAACCACAAACGCTAAACCAGAGGCATCCTACCTCTGCATTCCATCAATTTAGACTAGTTAACATCATTCTCCTGGGAAATGGACCAAAACTATCTCCCTTCAAAGTTTAACCTTTTAAAACCACTTCTCAGTTAATGAAACATAAGTTTAGAAACTGTTTTACAATAAAATTAAACAATTCAATTTAAGTACTTAGTGAAACTATAAACCAACAAAGTGGCCACCAGGATGAAAGTTATATCCATGGAAAAAGGTAATCTGTGCTGATCTATCAATATCAACCACATCTGCAGGTTACAAAACACGTTATGTTGTAACACAAAAAATAAAAAATGGTAAAGTAATGAGGAAAAACATGGTTGAGATAGATTTGATTTTAATAAATGGTGCCCACAGCCCCTTCCACGGCTCAGTTGAAAAACATACTGTCCAACATAGGACTAAACCATACAAATGATGAAAAACATTCTTAACTTCTGGGCTGTGCTAACAGTTGATAATATTGCTGCCCCAGCTGAGAGCACTATAATTGGCATTAGGAATTCTGGGCTAGAGAGAGGTAGAGGTGGGGCAAGGGAGCGAAAAACAAAATCAGGGTTACCTTTACTGGGAAGCTAGATATGTGAAGAGAAGATAGTTTCTAAAAATTTCTCCACTACTCAGTCTAACCTTGGTGATCGAGAAGCTTTTAGAAACGATAATCCAAGACAAAATTAACAGTCACCAGAAGAAGTGTGGATTAATTAGGGAAAGCCAGCATGGTTTGTTAAAGGCAAATCATATTTAACTTACATAACTGAGTTTTTTGATGAGGTAACTGAGAGGGTTAATGGGGGAAATATGGTTGATCACATCCATCTTCAGTTGAACGAATATTTCACATCCGTCTTCACCCAACAGAATGAGGGATGAAGGTATCGAACTCGGGGAGAGAGACTGCGAGGTTCTTGAGCAAATTGATATAGGGAGTGACAAGGTATTGGAGGTGTTGGCAGGCTTAAGAGTGGACAAATCTTCAAGTCTGGATGATTTGTGTCCCAGACTGCTGAGGGACGCAAGGGAGGAGATCACAGGGGTTCTGACCCGAATCTTTAATTCTTCTATGGCCACGGGGGAGGTGCCAGAGGACTGGAGAAGAGCTAATGTGGTTCCACTATTTAAGAAGAGTTGTAGAGATAAGCCAGGGAACTACAGACCAGTGAGTCTCACGTCAGTGGTAGGCAAACTATTGGAGAAAGTTCTGAAGGAGAGAGTCTATCTCCACTTGGAGAGGCAAGGTTTGATCAGGGATAGTCAGCATGGCTTTGTCAGAGGGAGGTCATGCCTAACAAATGATTGAATTTTTTGAAGAAGTGACCAGGTATATAGATGAGGGTAGTGTAGTTGATGTAGTTTATATGTATTTCAGCAAAGCCTTTGACAAGGTCCCACATGGGATACAGGATAATTTGATAAGGTGGATTCAAGATTAGTTGTAGGAGACAGAGGGTGATGACAGAAGGATGCTTTAGTGACTGGAAGCCAGTGTCTAGGGCGTACCACAGGGAGTTGTATAGAACCTTGGTGAGGCCACAACTGGAATACTGTGTGTAGTTCTGGTCGCCACATTATAGGAAGGATGTGATTGTACTGGAGGGGCGCAGAGAAGATTCACCAGGATGTTGCCTGGGATGAAACATTTAAGTTATGAAGAGAGGTTGGATAGACTTGGGTTGTTTTCGTTGGAGCAGAGAAGACTGAGAGGCAACCTGATCGAGGTGTACAAGATTATGAGGGGCATGGACAGGGAGCAGCTGTTCCGCTTAGTTGAAGGGTCAGTCACAAGGGGACATAAGTTCAAGGTGAGGGGCAGGAGATGTATGGGGATGTGAGGAAAAATTTTTTACCCAGAGGGTGGCGATGGTCTGGAATGCACTGCCTGGGAGGGTGGAGGAGGCGGGTTGCCTCACATCCTTTAAAAAGTACCTGGATGAGCACTTGGCACGTCATAACATTCAAGGCTATGGGTCAAGTGCTGGTAAATGGGATTAGGTAGGTAGGTCGGGTATTTCTCACGTGTTGGTGCAGACTCGATGGGCCAAAAGGCCTCTTCTGCACTGTGTGATTCTGTGAATGTACACGGACTTTCAGAAGGTGTTTGATAAAGTGTCATAATAGGCTTGCCAGAAAAGTTGAAGCCCTTGGAATAGAAGGGAAAGTGGCAACATGATATGAAATTGGCTAATAGATGGAAAATAGTTCAGTGTTGAATGTTTGTTTTCCAGACTGGAGTAGTGTATCCAATTCTGGGCACCACACTTTAGGAAAGATGTGAAGATATTAGAGAAAGCACAGAAAAGATTAATGAGAATGATTCTATATATGAAGGATAGTTATGTGGATAGGTTGGGGAAGCTGGGTTTTTTTCCATACGTACATACGAATAAGGAGCAGAAGTAGGCCACTTGGTCCCTTAAGCCTGCTCCGCCATACAATAAGATCATGGCTGATTTGAATGTAACCTCAACCCCACATACCTGCCAACCCCTGATAATTTTACACCCCACTGTTAATCAAGAATCTATCCAGTCCTGCCTTAAAATATTCAAAGACTCTACTTCCACCACCTTTTGAGGAAGAGAGTTCCAAAGACTCACAACCCTCAGAAAAAAATTCTCCTCATCGCTGTCTTAAATGAGCAACCCCTTATTTTTAAACAATGACTCCTCGTTCTAGATTCTCCCACAAGAGGAAATATCCTCTCCACATTCACCTTGTCATGGCCCCTCAGGATCTTAAAGATTTCAATTAAGTCGCCTCTTACTCTTCTAAAGTCCAGTGGGTACAAGCCTAACCTGTCCAGCCTTTCCTCATAGGACAACCCGCCCGTTCCTGGTATTAGTCTAGGAATCCTTATCTGAACTGCTTCTAACGCATTTACATCTTTCTTTAAATAAGGAGACCAGTGCTGTACTCAATACTCCAGATGTGGTCTCACCAATGCCCTGTACAACTGAAGCATAACCTCGTTACTTTTGTAATCAATTCCCCTCACAATAAATGATAACATTCTATTAGCTTTCCTAACAACCTGCTGTACGTACATACTAACCTTTTGTGATTCGTGCACAAGGACACCTAGAACCCCCTGAATCTCAGAGATCTGCAATTTCTCACCATTTAGATAATGAGCTTGCTTTATATCCTTCCTGCCAAAATGCACAATTTCACATTTGCCGACATTATACTCCATTTGTCAGATCTTTGCCCATTTACTTAACCTAACTAAGTCACTTTGTAACCTCCTTACATCCTCTTCCCACCTATCTTTGTGTCATCAGCAAATTTAGCCACCATTCCTTCGGACCCTTCATCCAAGTCATTCATATTAATTGTAAAAAGTTGTGGCCTCAGCACTGATCCCTGTGGCACACCACTCATCACATCCTGCCAACCAGAAAAAGACCCATTTATGCCAACTCTCTGCTTCCTGTTAACTAAACAATCTTCCATCCATGCCAATATATGTTATCCCCCTACACAGCTTTTATTTTTTGTAATAACCTTTGATGTAGCACTTTATCAAATGCCTTCTGGAAATCTAATTATAGTGCATCCACCAGTTACCCTTTATCCACAACACATGTGACTTCTTCAAAGAACTCCAATAAATTGGTTAAACATGATGTCTCTTTTACAAAATCATGCTGACTCTGCCTGATTGCCTTGAATTTTTCCAAGTACTCTGCTATAACATCTTTAATAATAGCTCCTAACATCTTCCCTATGACAGATGTTAGGCTAACTGGCCTAAAGTTTCCTGCTTTCTGTCTCCCTGCCTTTTTGAATAAAGGGATTATATTTGCTATTTTCCAATCTCATAAACCTTCTCAGAATCGAGGGAATTTTGGAAATTAAAACCAATGCATCAACTACCTCACTAGCCACTTCTTTCAAGGTCTTAAGGTAAAGTCCATCTGGACCTGGCAATTTGTCAGCCCTCAGTCCCAACTATTTCCTCAGTACAACTTCCCTGGTGATGGTTTTTTTCCCAAAGTTCCTCCCTCCCTTCTATTTCCTGATTTACAGCTATTTCCAAATGTTACTTGTGTCCTCTATAGTGAAGACCAAAGCAAAATACCCGCTTAATTCATCCACCATCTCCCTACTTTCCATTATCAATTCCCCAGACACGCTCTCTATAGGACCAACGCTTACTTTGTTGACTCATTTCTTAATTAAATATCTATAGAAACTCTTACCATCCATCTTTATGATACTAGCTAGCTTTCTCTCATACTCTAATTTTCCCTCCTTATTAATCTTTTTGTCATTATTTGCTGTTCTTTCTAATCTTCTGACCTGCCACCAGTCTTTGCGTAATGATATGCTTATTCTTTAAGTTTGATATCATCTTTAACTTTTTTTAGTTAACCACAGATGGTGGGCCCTCCCCTTGGGAATTTTTCTCTCTCATTAGAATGTATAGAACTTCGAGAAGTTTGACAGGCAATTTGATAGAGGTGCTCGGGGGACTGGATTTCCCTGGAGTCAATACTAGGACCACTAATTTTCTTAAAGTAAATTCGTGACCTGGACTTGGATGTACAGAGCACAATTTAAAAATGTGCAGATAACACAAAACTTACAAGTCTACTGAACAGTGAGGAGGATGGTGTTAGACTTCAAGACAGGCTGGCAGAAAGTGACAGATGAAATTTAATGCAGAGAAGTATGAAGTGATACATTCTGGTAGAATGAGGCCAGGAAATATAAGCTAAAGGGTATAATTCTAAAAAGAGCAGGGAGACCTGGGGGTGTAAGCGCACAAGAACTTTTTTTTAATACAGCGAGTGGTTATCTGGAATGCACTGCCTAATGGCAGATTCAACCGTGGTTTTCAAAAGGGAATTAGAGAAGTACATGAAGAAAAAAAAAAGGGCTACAGGTAAGCGGCAGGGGAGTGGGACTAGTTGGATTGTTCTTGGAGAGACTTGGCATGGACTAGATGGACCAAATTGTCTCCTTGTGTGCTGTAACCAATCTACAATTCTATAGGATTGGGCTTAGCTATGATGCCTAGCATGATTGAGCAGCTTGTCAATGCTCATTTGCAAATCTGGGTGAGGAACCAAGTGATACCGTGCCTATAGAACTAGGCCCAAGCAGCACTCACCATTATCAGAGGACAAGGGGAGAAAAATGTTTCTGACCTTTTTCATCATTTTCCCCTCAATTATAATATGACCCAAGACCTTTGATTTAATGAGAATAAAATTGATATGAGAGAATAGAAACAGAGGTAGATGGAAAATTCAGCAGTGCAGCTCAATGGGCACACATACTGATGAGAAACTAACATTTAGTTTTAGAATAAACTATAGAGTTTTAAAAATTACTTTGCTCAAAACTTCTGTAATTGTTCCGTAGTTACTGCTCATGAGCTACTGCAGGTCAAAGTTTGTGCGAGGGGAGTTTTTTTTAAAATATGGAGACGCTGACACTTTTATTGGTTTCTATCTTAATTTGCACAAAACATGGTGAATGCTGGATAAACAGTAACTGCTGGAAATATGCAGTAGATCAGGAAGTACCTGTGGAGAAAAAAAAAATTGTTCACATTTCAGGCCGTTAATTTTTCTTCAGAACTGGGAAATGTTACAGATATAACATATGTTAGGCAAGGACAGAAGCAGGGAAAAGGGCAGGGGGCGGGAGAGGGGAGAAAAGAACCAAAGGAGGCGTCTGTGATAGGATAGAAGGATAAGGATTCTGCTGTTAATGAGCAGCAGAATCCTTATCAGCACCTGGTGCCTTAAAAAATGCAGACAGTGATTATGATCTGAAATAACAGAAATCACTATTCAGCCAGAAGATTATAAAGTACCTGATCGAAAGATGAGGTGTTTCTCTTCGGACTTAATTGCAACACTGGAGGGGGACACAGACAAAAGTGGAATGGACGGAGAATTAAAATAGTAAACAACTTGAAGCTCAGCCTCACACTTGCAGACTTAATGGAGGTGTTCAGCAAAGCGGTCACCCAATCTGCATTTGGTCTCCTTAATGAAAATGGGACATCTGTACATCTGTAACAATTTTTCCAGTTCTGACAAAAGTCTAAAATGTCAGGTCTGTTTCTCTCTCCACAGATGCTGCCTGGCCTGTTATGTATTTCCAGCCTTTTCAGTTTATACATCATGGATTAAAAGTCACTTTAAAAACATTTGCATTAATTAACTTGATCCAAAGGATGAAGATGGGCTTGACCAACACCCGAACTATTATGTTACAATCTGGCTGCTGCTGAAGGCAATCATACTCAAGTCATCAATAATACTGACGCCTTCTATGCTCTTCACACGTCAAAACGACAACTTGCAAGCAGCTTGTTACTGATTATGGATACTCTAGCAGCAGGGTGAAATTTCAGGCTACAATCACAACCCCATGCATATTTCCAATGCTGGATCTACTACCCAAGGAGACAAGAGGTGGAAACCAAAGACATAGATAATTCATCATAGGGAAGGAAACTTGGACATACGCACACAAATGTAAAAATTAGATAGAAAAACTACTTCAGACAACACTTTCCTAATCATCAGCAGCAGTGGCAGAGGCCTTCAGCCATCAAAAAAAAGTTATTGGACAATATTCAAAATTGGAATCTCAACTTAGCATCTTTGCGAACTTAACAAACCCATGCACATTAACATCATGAAGTTTTGCTTCACTGTCACCAATTCCCCAGTTCTTCTACCCCACACCCAAGATTTCACCTACAACAACTTTGGGCATAATGAAAAAAGAATACATTTCTTCATTTGAAATTTTCTTGAAAAAAAGTCATTTTAAATTGGAAATTAATTCTAATTTCCAGATAATTAGAGCACTTTGTGCAAAAATGAATCAGAATTATTAGGAGATTGCAATCTCTGACCTGAGTGACCAACACGACTAAGATCAAGCAAGCCAAGACTAAAAGATCGCCTCCAGGTCATAGGCCACACTGCCTTGGAACTAAATCACCATTCCTTCACTGTTATTGAGTCAAAATCCTGGAATTCCCTTCCTAACAATACTGTGGGTGTACATATTTTCCTTCTCAAGGAAAATCAGGGATAGATGAAAATTGTTGGCCTAGCCAGCGATGTCCACGTTCTGTGAAATAATAAAAAAACGCACAACTTCGGTTGTGACTTAATTCCTAATAATTCCACTACTTCAATCATAATTTGATTGAATTTTGCATTCAGTTTGAGGGGAATCTAAGACTAGTATTTTAAACTTAAATAAGGACAATTGTGAGGGCATGAAAATAGAGCTAGCTAAAGTGAACTGGCAAATTAGTGTAACGAATAGGTCCATAGAGATGCAGTGGCAGGCATTTAAAGGGATATTTCAGAGTACTGAGAAGTGCTAGAATGAGAGATTAAAATGAGCAGCTAGTTTCTTTTTTCTCTGTTTGGCTGGTGCAGACAAGATGGACTGAATAGCCTCTTTCTGCACTGTATTTTTCTATGGTCTATGGTTCAAGGACCCACCATCCGTGGTTAAGTAAAAAAAGTTAAAGATAGTGTCAAATCTAAAGGAAAAGCATATAATTGCATATAATTGGGTGGCAGGTCAACAGATGCAAGAACGACTAAAAGATTAATAAGAAGGGAAAGATTAGAGTACAAGAGAAAGCTAGCTAGAATAAAAATGCAGTAAGAGTTTCCATAGATACGTAAAAAAGAAAAAAAATGTTAACAAAGTGATGTTTGGCTCTATAGAAAGTGAGCCTGGGGAATTAATAATGGAAAATAAGGTGATGGCAGATGAACTGAACTGGTATTTTGCATCAGTCTTCACTATACAGGATACAAGTAAAATCCCAGAAACAGCTGTAAATCAGGAATTGGAAGAGAGGGATGAAATCAAGAGAATTACAATCACCAGGGAACTGGACCTGAGCAAATTGTTGCAGTTGCAGGCTGACAAGTTCTCAGGTCCTGAAGGACTTTGCCCTAGGGTCTCAAAAAGAAGTCGCTACTGAGATAGTAGGTACATTGTTTTTAATTTGCCAAAATTCCTTAGATTTGGGGAAGGTTCCATTAGATTAGAAAATAGCAAAGGTAATTCCTTTATTCAAAAAGCGAGACAGGCAGAAAGCAGAAAACTACAGGCCAGTTAATATCTGTCAGAGGGAAAATGTTAGAAGCTATTATTAAAGACATTATAGCAGGACATACAGATAAATTCAAGGTAATCAGGCAGAGTCAACATGGTTTTACGACAGGGAAATCAAGTTTAACAAATTTATTGGAGATCTTTGAAGAAGTAACATGTGCTGTGGATAACTGGTGGATGTACTGTACTTAGATTTCCAGAAGGCATTTGATAAGGTGCCACATCAAAGATTATTGCAGAAAATAACAGCTCATGGCATAAGGATTAATATATTGACATGGATGGAAGATTGGCAAGCTAACAGGAAGCACAGAGTAAGCATAAATGGATCATTTTCTGGTTGGCAAGATGTAACGAGTGGTGTGCCACAGGGGTCAGTGCGGGGGTATCAACTTTTTACACTTTATATAAATGACTTGGATGAAGGGGCCGAAGTTATGGTTGTTAAATTTGCTTGATGACAGAAAGATAAGTAGACAAGTAAGCTGGAGAAATAAGAAGAGGGCAGAAGGAGGCTACAAGGCGATATAGATAGGTTAAGTGAGCGGGCAAAGATCTGGCAAATGGAGTATAATGTGGGAAAATGTGATATTGTCCATTTTGGCAGGAAGAATAAAAAAAAAGCATATTGTCTAAATGGTGAGAGATTGCACAGCTCAGAGGTGTAGAAGAATCTGAGTGTCTTAGTGCATGAATCACAAAAGGTTAATATGCAGATACAGCAAGTAATTAGGAAAGCTAATAGAATGTTATAGTTTATTGCAAGAGGAATTGAATACAAGAGTAGGGCGGTTATGCTTCAGTTATACAGTGCGTGATGAGACCACATATCGAGTAGTGTCTACGGTATTAGTCTCTATTTAACGAAGGATGTAAATGCATTGGATGCAGTTCAGTGGAGGATTACTAGACCAATATCCAAAATGGTCAGGTTGTCTTATGGAGGAAAGGTTTGACATGCTAGGCTTGTATCCGCCGGAGTTTAGAAAAGCAAGAGGCGACTTGATTGAGACATAAAAGATCCTGAGGGGTCTTGACATGGTGGAAAGGATGTTTCCTCTTGCGGGAGAATCTAGAACTAGGGATCACTGTTTAAAAGTAAGGAGTCACCATTTAAGACAGAGATGAGGAGAAATTTTTTCATTCAGTCTTTGGAACTCTCTTCCTCAAAAGACAGTGGAGACAGAGTCTGAATATCTTTAAGGCAGAGGTAGATAGATTCTTGATAAGCAAGGGGGTGAAAGGTTATGGGGGTAGGTAGGAATGTGGAGTTGAGGTTATAATCAGATCAGCCATGATCTTATTGAATGGCGGAACAGGCTTGAGGAGCCGAATGGCCTTCTGCTGCTCCTAATGTTTGAATGCACTTACAAAAGAAATATGTTTTCTGCTATTCTATTTTTACTAGGACCAAATTTTAAATCACGCAACAAAGGATTTCTTACTAGAAAGCTACCAACTGGACAGATGAATACACAATGCACATTTGATAAGTGCTAAATAAATTTTAAATGCCATACGCAAGCTTGTAGAGAACAGTACAGCAATAAAGTCATATATAAATAGATGGTGGACTGGTAGAACAGATTACAGAAATACTATACTGAACAATGCAAGAACCAGAAAGGGAATACTGGATAATCAAGGTTGTTCTTCCACCACTTCCAAAATATTTTACCATAAAATATTCAAGACCACTGTAAAATGATTACTTCTTGATTCTAATTATATTATTCACTTTGCAACAAGGTCGATAGGACAAACTGGGTGAAATATTAAGATGGCTCCTTGCTCCACTGGAGTCTTTTACTTTTGCACGCAATCGTGCATGGATCTATTACTGTTGGACATCACACACCTCAGGGAACAGATAAGACAGTTCTAATCCAAACTAATTTCTAATTCATTATCTTCACATTTCTTAGGAAACTTAATAGCTTTGGAATGAACTTATACAAAAATAACTTTCCATATATAATTCAAACTAAATGGTAGATGTTAACTTAATGAGGCAAAGTTTTTGCACACACTACTTTACATGCATCATTTGGTCAGTATCTACCATCACTTAACGAACATATTTTCTTCATATAACGAATCAGGAGCAATTAGCAATGCTATTTGATAGCCAGCAAGTGGGTTTCAATTATTGGAGCAGCTCAGTCCTTGCCCTTCAAATTTGTAAAACTTCCAACAGTCAGATTAAGATCAGATAAAACTCAATCTAATTTCAACTGGTGAGTTTTATTGATACTTGAAAAGATTCTCAAACTCTTCCATTAGGGTCGTAGACATATTAAGAACTAACTTAAGCTATTAGCAAATGGCATCAGCTGCATTAAGTTTGTAATCAATGCATAATCATCAACATTAACAGAAAAACATTAGTTTGAAAAGCTGGTTAACTAACTAGCGATATGATAATCAAGTTTAAACGCACAAATGACAGTGATTGAATAACTTATTTTAATATTCCGATATTTCCCAATAAGTCCAGATTACTATAAACAGACCTCAACAAACGCTGCCACCTCTTGCAGCACAAGATTCCATTCTAGCTGATCTTCAGTGTTGAACCGATGTGTATAATCTTCAATTTCATCTGACAGTTCCTATTAAAATTAGAAACTACTTTGAGTGTGTAATATGGAACTACAACTAGTTCACCATTATTGAAATTACATATACAAAAATTAACAGCAGATGGAGGAATTTTAAGTGTAGAAAAAGTAGTAGTGAAACCTGTGCTATGCTGTAGTTAAATGAAAATAAACCAGAGTGATTTAAAACTGAAATGCATCTTCTTCTATGCAGCCAAGTGGACCTTTTGTGTTCCACTGAGCTGTATAGATCCCGTAACACCAAATATAATCTCTGCTATGTGCCAAGCTTTGTGAGGACAGAATTGGAAGTCACTATCCCAAAGTTAATTAGATGGAGAGAAAAAAGATCAGTGAAACCCACTTGTTGGAAGCTGAAAGCCCACAGACAAAATTCAGTTCAGGTTTAAAATTCTTCATATTGTAGCGCATTGATTTTCTAGGCTCAATGAAAAATTGCCACTTGGGCAAGATACCAGAGGGTTGCAAGTGTTGACGGACTCATACCCTACAGGTCAGTGTCTCATGAGAGAAGGGAAGAAAATGGGGAAGGGAGTGGAAAAAGTTACATGTAAAGAAGTTCCTTCCTCTGTCACCATCAATTTCATGTAATTTGTTCTTATAAGCTGTAAGCAATAACAGTATTCAATGTCATTCACGACTCCTCAGTTACTGAAGCATTCCATGTCCATATGCAAGATCTGGACAATATTCAGGATTAGGCTAATACGTGGCAAATAATATTTGTACCATATGAGTGCCAGGCAACGACCATCTCCAACAAGAGAATCTTTTCAGAACTTTTTAAAATAATAACATGGTTTAAAATCTCCCAAGCGTTACTAGACAATTATTTGGAACACTATTGGATTTTGGGAAAAAGACTAGATTTGATGAATAAAGTTCACATTTAAAAAAACTTACTGCTAGAAATAAAAAACCATATCCCCTCAACATTCAACAAAATTAGCATAGCAGAATCCTCCCACCATCCGCATCGATGGTGGGGGGGGGGGGGCAATGTAAATACTGTAGCTACAAGAGCAAGTCAGGGGCTAGGAATTTTGCTGGGAGTAACTCACTTCCTGACTCCCCAAAGACTATCCACCATCTACAAGGCATTAATCAGGAATGTGATGAAATACTCTCCGCTTACTTGGATAAGTGCAGCTCCAACAACATTCAAGAAGCTTGACGCCATCTAGGACAAAACAAACCACTTGACTGGGATCCCATCCAACACCTTAAATACGCACTCATTCCACCACTGATGCTTAGTGGCTGCAGTGTGTGCCATCTACAAGTTACATTGCAGCAACTCACCACGCCTCCTCCAAAAGCATCTTTCAAACAACCTCTAACACCTAGAAGAACAAAGGGCAGCAAATGCATGGGAACACCACTAAATTCCCCTTGAAGTCACACACAATCCTGGCTTGAAACTACATCACCAAGCCTTCGCTGTTACTGGGTCAAAAATCTGGAACTCCCTTTCTAATGGCATTGTGCGTGTATTGACACCAAATGGACAGCAGTGGTTCAAGAAGTCAGTGGCTTACCACTATCTTCTCAAGGGCAATTATGGATGGACAACAAATGCTGTTCTTCCCATGGTAGAATTTTTAAAATTATGAATAGTGTAAAACTTTGATAATGGAGAATAGTTAATTAGGAAAATAAACATTTTCAAGGACAAATTGAACAACATCAGATTATTGGCAACTCTCTGGCACATGTGGCTACTTTTTGCGCATGTGTCTGGACAATAACCATCTATCCATGCATGGCTGACTTTCATGTATGCACATTCCATTAAGTGATTAAGAAGGTTAATGTCAAAGTCCAAGCCCAAATGACTGAGTAGGGATTTAAAAATTTTAATATTTTATTTTAATATTTTATATTTAATAAATATATAGATATAATAAACTTTAAAATAGCAGGAAATAGGTTTCTGTTAAATTGGACCATCTGAAAATTAATTTGATGTATTGAGAATTAATTAAATAACAAGATAAATTACTGGAATTAGGAAATGCTCTGACAAAATTTTTTGTAGTAGTTCCTAGAATAGCTACTATTAAAGGATGGAAAATGAACTTGGCAGAGAAAAAACATTATTTTCATTATTTTGAAGTGCATTATAACTTCATTCCTTACCTCGACCTCCTACCAATCTATTCATATTCCCAGTTTTGTAAATAGGTCAGTTGGATTAACACATGCAATAGTAAACAGATCACTGTGTCACACTCTCCCTAGCAAACATCAGACAGTAACATGCAACGACTCTGTACTCAAACCAAATATGTACAAAATTACATTTATAGTGGTTTGACAAATGTGTTGTTCTGCAAGAATTTTTTTCCTATTTGACAAACTGGTGATGGTAGATTATTAGCACTTCTACCATGAACAACGTCAAATTCACAAAGACTTTAAACATTACATCTGCTTTAAAATTCAACAACTGCTACAATAACTTTAGAACAAAACAGATCCCAAGGCGTTTGCAGAAAGAATGAGAAAAAGAGACAGCACTATTAATTAAATTACAGACGCATACACAAAACCATAGAGAAAGCGAGTTGAGAGAGCCGATAGAAAGCTTAGTTAAAATAAGGTAGAGATTTTTGAGACGTTTTCTAAATAAAAGTACAGATGTGCAAAGCTAGAGGGCTGTTGGAGAGAGCAATGCAAGGTCATAAAGGGACATAAAGATGAGAAGGAATATAAATTCAGTTGTGTTGGGGATGAGGGAACTAGTGTACATCAGAAAGGACAAGGTGATGGGAAAGCTGGCGAGTGTAGGACAAGTTGGAGGATAGGAGGCATCAGGGAATAAGTTGGGAAAAACAGTCTACGTGGCAAAAGCATGGCTAAAGTTTTCAGCAGGTGTGGAGTTGAGGTAGGGATGGAAGCAGGTAATGTTGCAGAGATGGAAATAGCAGCCTTGGCGATGGATAATTTGGCTTTGAAGCTCAGCTATGGACCTATTTCAAAGGTCTTGCACATTCTGTATCAGCCTCTCAAGGTGGAGTGGGGGTTGGAGAGAAGCAGTCCTTAGGGAAGGAGCTAAAAACAAATGTTTCAAAAATTGAAAATATTTCAATAAAAGTACCAAGAACATGAAACACAGTTCACAAAAATGACCCATACCTTAACAAGATCTCCAACTAGGTCCATTTTGTTAAGCAGCAGACAAACCACTATGTATCGTGCATAATACCGTAGCTTTTTAACCACAAGCTCAGGCCTACAAAAAGCGAGCAAACCAAACAAATTCAAAGCAAAGAAACATTGAGTGACGCATCTGACCAAGAAATGTGAAAAAAATTACCAATACAAATTAAAATTTAACAATTTGAATTTTCTGCATATAATGGAGACATATTTTCCAATTTTGCTGCTTTAATTCAAGAGCATTTGTTAAAACATCAAAATCATTGTCCATTAAAAGAAAAGAACAAATCTTGCAAGGGTATTTCAGCAGACAAAACTTTAGTTGTAACCATCTCTGTAAGAGTTATGCCTGCAGCACTTTGTATTTGTAGTTATAAATACACAAAAGATAATTATGAAATCATATAGATTAGCATACCTGTCCTCTTTAGTGACTTGGGAGTAGTAGGCCCTTTGTCTTATTGCCGAGTAGAAGGAAAATGCTTCATTCAGATAACTGGTCTCAGAAGTACGCAAGCTAAAGAATGGGGTGGTGGGGAAACAAAGAAAAGCAAATTAAGACAGCATTATATTGGAAAGGGCGGGGTTATCGGTTAAAATGTTGCAAAGGGGAAATAAAAGCTTTGAGAAACAAAGGGTGATATTTATCTATGGCATGTCATTCCTGATGGCATAACAGAAAGTGGGTGCCACTTCTACTCGCTTGCTTTTTGCCAGCTCCCACGCAATTCTAATGAAAATGTAAAATGTCAGTGGGGTGCACGGGTGACATGTGATCACATGGCAGAGAAGCTTTTCATTGGTGAAACTTGTTGTCAGTCTGCAATGCAGCAGGCAGGGTAGGCTATAAAAGAGCCTCCTACACAAACATAAGGCTCTGCATCAGGGCCACAACCTTCCAGTTCAGTAGATCCATTTCTTGCTGCTTCCCCTAATCAAACTCACCCCTCCTCAATCTGCCCCACCAAATCATTCCCCCCCCCATACCATTCTTCTTGTCCTGGCCCCCAACCCCTCATATCTAAGTCCCTTGTACCTCAAAAGATGTCAGAACCTAAACAGGGACACACCCCATGGTTCAGCAATGCCTCCCTGCAGGTTCTCCTCCAGACCAGAGAAAGGCAGGTGGTATTTTTTTCTGCAGATGGTATCAGGAGGCACTCCTGCCTGACCAAGGTGGCCTGGACAGAAGTGACAGAGGGGTGAACAACTGGGGAATCCATAGCAAAAGCTGAGTGCAGTGCAGAAAATGGGTGAATGACCTGCCTATTCTTTGTGCTTGGGTGTAATTTGAAAATGATAGGCCAGGATGTGTGATGGGGATGCATGCAGACAAGGGGATTAGGTTTCAGTTGACATGTCACTAACTCTGGACCTTGTCACGCAGGACAAACAGATGAATAATGCTAGGGAGAGAGCCAAAACAGGAGTGGAATGGCCAATCTAAGAATCCTCACCTGATCAAAGGAGGTGGTCACCCAGCTCACAGGAGTGGAGGAGAGACGGCCAATAGCAGAAAGTGAGGTTGGAATAGCTGGGCGGAAGGATCAAAACGCAATCATACTGGTGGTGGCATGTGGGGACACAGGAGGCACATGAGAAAGTATGATGTGCTCAAACTGTGCTGTTGCTTAATGTCCTTCTGTTTATTCTCCACCACAGGACATCTCCATGCAAGGACTAGGCCACAGACAAGGAAGAAGTCATCTTCCTGTGGGGACAATGAGACCAATGCTCCAGAGGATACACCGTCACCTGCCTCATCAGAAACCTCTGCCAGTGCAGAGATCATGTGTAGAATTGGGGTCACGATCTGGTGACCACATTACACACATGTGCCAGCGCTGAGGGAGACTGTGATTGCAGGTCCCCTGGTACCCAGAGGACTGATGGAGATCAGGCCCTTGCTGAGCCCCAGGCTGATGACAGGCCTCTGGTCGAGGCCACAATTAGCCTGCTGGGCATACAGAAAAAGTTAGGGGAAAATGCGTCAGAGATGCCAGTGATCACATGCAGTGTTGCACATGTGATGGAGAAGTCCATCCAAGCAATGAGTTCTGTGATGTCCCAATTTTGAGAGTGCATGGCTTCCTCCATGGAGAGGATGGCGACAGCCATGGAGAGCCAGGTTGAGCATTTGATCCATATGTGCTCTGACCTGCATTCCATCGCTCTAGCCCTGGGCTCAGTGCAACAGCAGCTAGGCGGGAGGCACTTGGAACTCCCTTGTGGTGTCTCGTCTCCTCAGGGAGACACGGAAATGCCACTGTGCACCAAAATGGAGGAGGAGCATGTGACAGCTACTCCAGGGACTTCCTCTCAGGGCGCTCCCAAGGTTAGCAGTGGCTACTAATCCCCTCCAACATTGACCCGTTAATTCCAGCAGTCGAAGTCCATGCACCAGTTCAGGAAGCCCCCCAGTAGGCCCCATGGTTCCAGAGGACACTCGCCACAGTCATCCAAGGCACTGGGGGACAACACTGAGGAGACTGCCTCCACCTCATCTGCTGATATTGGGGTTGTACCTAGACGGAGTTGTAGGAAAAGAAAACAAAGATATTACGAGCACAAAGATGGCACGGGTGTTTCATAAATATATATATGTATGTATATCACATGTAAATAGTGCACAATGCATTGTTTTTGCATTCACAATGCATACATAATCATTTTTGGGGACTAGCAAAGTCAGAGAGCTAAATTTAATGACACACACCATGGTTTGCACTCATTGATGATTACTGAGAATGTAGGGACATTGCCCTTATTGTGGAAGATGATGATTTGCATTTGTGTGCATTGTTTATTGAATATTCATGAGTTTCCCAGTTTTGTACTCACTAGTCTGTAGGACATGGCTTAACATGCAGGCTCATCTAGTCCTCTCTTCTACACATTGTTAAGGATATTGTCTGAGGTGACTCTCAATGAGGATAACTTAAATGGTGCAGGTACACTCAAAGAATTGTAAAGATGGAGACTGATCACATTTATTGGTCATGATACGCTGATGTACATATGTTTAAGTGCTGCACAGATGTCTGCTGTACCTATATTGAGTGCGTGCGTATGACAAAGCTCCTCGTGTTATTCTAGGTGACATAGCACGCAGGTTTAGAGGTTGCTCTGTAAGAGGGGATGGCAGGAGTAGGTCTTCATCCAAAGAAAAAACAGAGTTGTGGCAAAGGCACAATGGTGATGTCTGGGCCCCACTCAAGAGCGAACTGTGTGTGTACAAGCAACTCCTCACTTTAAATAGTCCCACTTAAAGTCATTTCGCTGTAACATCGTTTATGCTTTAGGGCTTGTTTTGAATTGCACCGCCATTTTCTGTTCCATATTGTCTGCACTCTGGGCCAACTGCTGCCACAGTCTGATATTGGAACTGCCACCACCACCATCACGACAGGCTGGGACTACAGAGAGAGCAAGGCTCAAGATCCAGGAGCAGGAGTGCAGGGCAGGGACAGGAAGCTGCAGACTGCAAGATCAGGTGGTGAAGTGCGAGTAAGCCGGGGCGGGGCAGAGGGAGCAGGGCCCCTGGCTCCATCCAGGGCCCACACCCAGCAGCCCGGGACAGCGGCTCAAAAGCTGCAGACTGAAAAACGAGTGAGAAAGGAGCAACACAATGCACAGGAGCAAGAGACACACATGCAGAGCTCTGAAGAAGTCATACGGACTCAAAACATTAACTCCGTTTCTCTTCACAGATGTTGCCAGACCTGTTGAGCTTTTCCAGCATTTTCTGTTTTTATTTCAGATTTCCAGCATCCACAGTATTTTGTTTTTAATCTTAGCAAAACATTGAGCTGAATTTCAGGAATGCTATGGGTGAGACACAAAAGCTGTGCTGCTCAGGGCTTGTTTGAGTGAGTTAGTATTATCTAATTTGAATTTATACAGTATTTCTCATTTCATTTAGCAAGTTATTCCAGCTAAGAATGCACAATGCTGTATATGAACGCTACAGTATTTCAACTTGTACGTTGCTTTTTCTAGGCAAGAAATGTCCAAAGAAACCTGACTCTGGCTTTAACATTGATTCCTTACGGAACTCATGATTCACTTAAATTTGTCTTACTTAAAGATGCAATTTTCAGCAATGCAAACTTTAACTGAGGACTTATTGTATAATTTCATCCCTTATATCTCATAAATATCTTTCCATGGCCCTGGCAGCCAGAAGGTCATGCACATTCGTGGCCACCTCCTCCTCGGGCACATACAAATTCATCCTCATCTGAGGAGGTGTGATGCTCCTCCTGGATACCATTTGTAACAGATGACCACGTTGTATGGCCATGTTGTTGCATTGCACAGCAGACCTTGCAACACCCTCTGCGGTGCAAACTGCAGAGCCCATCCAGAATGGTTAAGGCAGCAGAAGCATATTCTGAGCAAACCAATGGTATGTTCAATTATTGTTCTGGTGGAGGCGTGAGCTTGATTGCACCGCTCTTCTGCTGCACTCTGGGGATGCCTCAATTGTGTTATCAGCCATATCTGCAGGGGATAGCCTTATCACCCAGGATTCTGCCGTCGACCTGGGGCCTCAAACAGCTCTGGGAACTGTGGGTTGTGCAAGATATGTGTGTCATGGCAGCACTCTAGCAAACGAGCATAGACGTGCATGATTTGTCCCTGGTGGTCACAGATCAGTTGCACATTCAAAGAGTGAAATTCTTTGCAATTGACAAATGCAGCTGGCTAGTCCCAGGTGCTCTAATGGCCATGAGTGCAATCGATGACCCCTTGTACTCAAGGGAAACAAACAATGGCCTTGAAGGCTGATGACCTTTCAGCCTGGCTGTCATCATGTGGAAAAATGCATGAATTCATTGGCACGGGGAAGAGGGCATCAATCACCTTCTTGATGGATCTGTGTGTGACAGCCTGCAATATGACACACGTCTTCCATTGAGCTTTAGAATCCACCACTAGCAAAAAAATTCGGTGCCACAGTAACCTTGAGACCTACATGGGGCTCCCACCAAATCCATGTGTTTGCAGGCCTTGGTGAACAATGCCACATATCACAGTAACCATTGTTTAGTACATCCTCAGTTGTCTATGACATTCCCTCTTCGACATCTGAAGGTCCTGAGAATGCATTGACGTGCCAGTGCCCCGTCTCCTACGATGCCTTCCCTGGATGGCTGCATTCTGAGCAGCCTCTCCCTCTGGCACTGCCGACTGACTTTGCTGTCCCTGATGTTGAGCAGCAAGAGCTCTCCTTTGGCGCAGCCTTTCCACTTGCTCCTGAGGTTGCTGACTATTGGGTGTTTCAGACCTATAGTTAGTTGAGCTGTATGAAGAAAGCAGACAGCGAAATAAGAACAAGTTCCTCCACAGATTTCATCCATAGCACTGATGATCAATGAGATTTTCAAATCATTGCACTGACCAAAGCTCCACTCACCCCACTGAGTTCCTCCAACTTCAATCGCCAATCCTGGCTGCCGCTTGAGAGTTTGGAGACATTTTGGAAAAAATGGTATGCGTCAGGTTTGAGATCAAAATCATTACCCTTCACCTCCTCCTATCACCTTCATGCTTGTCCCCATCACCCTCAACTCTCCCAACATCACCTGGTACCTTCTCTCCATAACCCTTCAACTACCTCCGCACTCCCCACCACACTTACCCTGGACCCTGTCACCCTCCATTTGGACATGCCATCCCTCCCCCCGAGCCTACACCCATTCCCATCAACCCACCCTACTTCTGATTCTAGGCCCTCCCCACATCATCCTTAGAATTTGTTAGATCCAGGACCAGCCCCCAACTGAATCAGCCTCCTCCATGACCATAAACGTTCCCTCTGCCAACCAACACTGATGGGCCTACATGTGGACAGTGTAGACACCACCATTTTAGGCTCTCATTTTCTTATCTTGACTGACTTTCCCTCCCCGCGCCCCCCATCACCTGCCACCAAAATCACACCCAGGTCACAAAGCACATCCCCCCACTCCTCAATGCCCCCAGACCCCATCCTCTGTCCTCTCCTGGATCCATCTTTGATATCTCAATGCCCTTCACTCCACTTTACACACACCCACCCCCATAGTCATGACTCTCACTTGCCAGTCCCGGGCCTTCACACAAGCTGCCATTCTCCTGCTGCCCTCCCTTGTGCCAGATATCAAAGGAGAAAACTGCTGACCTCAGACACAGCTACAAATAGCCAATTGTTTCATGCTACCTTTAAACTAACATGAATCGGCTGCCACGAGATTCTCATGCGCCACTGACATTATCATGAAGTTAGGCCATAAGTACCAACAGTTTTAATATTATGAGTATTCGTGGCGTGTAAATGTATTACGAATCTGTCAGAGGATGAATGACATTAGGCCTAATCTGCCACAGACAGTTAATTTCTGAATTTGTGCCCACCATTGGGAAAGCAAAACTTCAGCTCCCGCCTAGTTAAGTCACCCCAACTTTCCCGCTCTTACAGGCCCCACAAAGAAACCCCCCCCAAAGCCTACAAAAATGCTAGCCAACTTTAAATTTTGTTCTTTTTAAAGAAAAAAGTCAACTGTTTTCAAGCTTTTTCAGGCTATTCACACAAGTTAGGTCTGCAGAAAAGTTTTTGTTTCCTCCTTCCACCTTTTCTCTTGGTCTATTCTCTCCTCTCTTTTTTTCCTATCCTTTATTTCTTCTCTTTCTTATTTTCCTTATTCATTTGCTCTTGCTGCTCCCGTGCATGTTTATTTTCTCCTGCACCTCCCACAGGTTAGCAGATTACAGGAGTTTGAAGCAAGTTGGGGCCATAAATTGAGCACAGAGGCAAGAGGAGAGAGAAGAATTCATCTGCAACCTCCAAAGAGTGAAGAGTGCATGTACAACAGAAAATTCAGCAGTCACTTCAAAAATTGTGAACAGCCACCCTGAATATTGGTTTCTATCATGTAGATGCGCCGAATGTGCAGTGAAATACATGCTGGTCATAATTTAAGGTGCAGGTATATCCAACATTAGAGAAGTTTTTCTCAGTTCTTGGGAAACATTGTAGGTATGCATATCGTTGCAAAATCTTGTTATTAAATTTCTTTTCACGCTAACTGGTGTTGCTGCTAATTGTGGGGGGCAATTCCAGATTTCACAAAGCTGTTGTAAGGTCAGGAATTCCCACTCCACCAGCATCAGATGTCAGTAATTCTTATTTACAATTCTTATTGCAAGCCGAAATTTCTTCAGAAATAACTTCCATCACCATCTTTGTGCAACAAAGTTTGATCCCCAAGCAAAGCAGCCGAAGGACAAGGGTGGAGCCAAGGCAGAATAGGGCCATTACAACCGAGCTGTAAGAAGTTTAAATTTAATTTAGTTAATTTTCATCCACGATGTCTGAAATGTTGATTGACTACATAAAGCTCAGTCAGTTGCATAAATCCGACAACAAAAAGGACATGGTGCTGTGTCAGGAAGAATCGGTGCTTTAAATAAAGGGAGCTGTTGGTGTAGTGATAATGTCCCCGGACTTGTAATCCAGAGACCCAAGCTTATGCCCTGGGGACATGGGTTCAAATCCCACTACAGCAGCTGGTAGAATTTGAATTCAGTTAATTAAAAATAAATATGTGGAAATGAAAACTAGTCTCAGTAATGGTGACCAGGAAACTATCGACAATTGTTGCACTAATGCCCTTTAGAGAAGGGAATCTTCTGTCCTTACCTGATCTGGCCTACATGTGACTCCAGATCCACAGCAATATTGTTGACTCTTAACTGCTCTCTGAATGGCCTACCAAGTTCATGGGCAATTAGGGATGGGCAACAAATGCTGGCTTTGTAAGCGATGCCCACATCCCATGAAAGAAAAAATAAAAACAAGTGATTTTTCAAAGTTGTCATGGTAATCAATTTGCATTTGATCATTTCAAAAATCAAACTTACTAATAATGGTAATAGAGTTGTCCTATTTTTGAAGCAATTTCTCCAATCTGCCATCTCTTCAGACCATACCTATTGTCCAGAATTTGCCTAGGATGAAAGATGGACAAATAACAAAAAAAATGCATACTGCACATACAAGCACGCATGAGGCATACTGCATATATGAACTAAACTTTCAAAACAACTGTTAGAATTGGTCTTAACTTGGTACTAGTGTATTCAATGAACAGTGGTTTTATGGTGCCAATTAAATGCAACATACAATCATTTTAAAGCCACGACTAATAATTGAATGTGAGGTAACAGAGAGCAAAATACAACCAATTTCTAATATATGCAAAATTGATCACATGGCAACACCTCGAACACAGTGAGATTGTAACATCACAAAGGCTCAAATGTTTTTTCCACCCAACAGAATGAGGCCCTTATCCATTTCCTCCAACAATTTGAGCATACAATTTACAAAAAAATTAGCTTTATCTGACCACTTCAAAGCGCAGTGCTTCACCTCCAGTTTCATCAAGGTAAGCAAGATTAATTGGGTTGTTGGAAGTATAATCTTCCTCTTTCCATACAGATATCATCAAGCAGTCTAAAACCAAGTTGGACTCAATGTTATACTAAATTTACAAGAGAGAAACAGGCCATTCAGTCCAACTTATATATGCTCCACATGGACCTCCTCCCACTTTACTTCATCTATCCACGTCAATACATCTTTCTATTGTTTTTCTCCCTCACGTGGTTATCTATTGGCTCCTTCAATACACCTATGCTATTTGCCTGAACTACTCCTCGTGGTAGCAAGTTCCACATTCTAATCACTCCTGCATAAAGTCAAGTTAAATATACACTTACTCAGCAATGCCTTCACACCAAAATCTGAGTAAAACTGTGATAGTAAGAGCACTGTCAACCATGCTGCAATTAACTCCTTTCACCTGGTGGTTAGAATAGCATCGTCAAACATGAACAAACTGCAGCATGTTGGACAACTCTCCTCAATACTGGAAATACATGCATTTCTGCATATGAATGCAGTCAAACATATGTTATATAAGTTCCTACACATAAACTCCCCTCAATGCTTAAGTGAAATATAAACAGATTAAATGTAAATTTTATACAAGAAATTAACCTCACTCTTAATAGAAACTACTCATTGTGAAGAATGATGCCTACAATCTCAATTGTACATTGGTAGTAATTTCATCTATCCTAGTACACTATATGAGAGACACTTCTTGCAACTAAACCTGAAACCAAAGGACATCAGACGATTGGATCATCAACTATTTATCTATTTTCTTTATTCTGGAGTAACTTGCTGAAAACAAAATATTTAATCGAACAGTCTGTAAAGCAAAATTTCTCCCAACCTGTGCTGCTGTTGGAACTTCCAGAGCTTAGTGTAAACATCGAAAGTACGTCCAAAATACGACTGCCATTGTTTCTGTCCATACTGAGGTAAATCCCTGTAAGAGAATAATCTGTATTTATTTTAGAGCCATGAGCTAAATTTGTAAAAGCAAGCTAATAATCGTCTGTCAGTACAGGACTTGAGTATTGCTGTAAAAGGACATTTTTTGTCAAAACTTTTCGTCTTGCACTAATCTGGACAATTCACAAAAAAATACCAATGTCAAGAAACATATTTATACTGTATGAGAAGAGAGTGCTGATCAGTTAGCAAGTGAGCTCTGATTAGTAGAGGCTTTGCCATGGAGAGTGCACCAGTGGACAGTGACTGACAGTTAACTGCCAAGCATTGCTTTAAATTGAAACCAGAAAACTTGTCTCTGATTGGTCAAGACATTGCCCTGTTTTGTTTAGCTGAAACAGGAGCAATGCGTGTATGCGTTTTGTCTGTCTGCAAAGGACAGGGCCCTGTGTATTAATATATGTAGCTTCCAGTACACAAATGCGCCACACTGCAAACCCGACTGATAATCTTAAATTGGTTGTAAGTCTTAGCACACTGAGGATTATTTAGCAAATGATGTCCAATCACAGAATTACATCTAATGCTGGACACTGTGTTTTGAGTTTTGCAAACACAGGCTGATTGGGTATGGTCTGTGCCTTGCCTAGAAAGGAATACTATCTGCCAGTCTTTAGGACATATGGCCTACATACCTAGCATCACACTGATGCCGAAATTCATATACCACATTACTCATGTGCGTGATGTGAACATCTTTTTCGCTCAACAGCAGCAATACAGTTAGTGGCGAATACCACTCATGTTACTACTGCACAGTAGCAGCATGAAACCACCAGCTTCACCTGTTGCTCAAATTTTTGAGATACCTTGCCCTTCCAGGGTAATCAGAGGTAGACTGGGCACTCTTCAGGGCCAGAAGTGATGGCCTTGGGTCCATTCATGAGTTTGAGACATACAGCCCAAAATGATCTGGTCAGGGTAGCCCTATTTCAGCATCAAGCTTGCATGGTGAGCAAATGGCTCAGGCCCAATTTACAAGGTTGCCAATAAGGTCAATCTTATAGCACATAGAACTGTAAGAGTCCCAACGCATGTATTGCCAAGTGAAGATAGGCTTGCGGAAGACTGTGGTAGAGAACCCCCTGGCAGTTTCTCAACTAGCACGCCAAGGAAAGAGAGTTCATTTGACTGCTGCACTTCAAAGATGAATTTGAGCACAGATTAGAGCCCATTAAGACATGCACAAAAATTATTATATGCAACTGCGGATTTAAATATAGCAAACATACCATCCACACATCAGAAATATGCAAGGGGTAAGGGGTTGAATGTCAGCCCATCGAAGACATATTTCTCATGGAACCCAACAAAGATGTTTGCGAGAGCTGGACCTAGAAGAGATCCCATGGCAACACCAGCTATTTGGACATACATGGTGTAATTAAAGCAGAACTCAAACAATGTTTGGCAGTTAACTGTCAGTCACTATCCACTGGTGCAGTCTCCATGGCAACACCTCTACCGATCAGAGTCCACTTGCCAACCAATCAGCGCTCTCTTCTCATACATTATAAATATGTTGTTTCCCTTGACATTGGTATTTTCTTGCGAATTGTCCTGATGAGTGCAAGGTGAAAAGCTTCCACAAAAAAAGTATTTTTTTCAGCAATACAAAAGCATGCCAGTGGGCCAGACTAAGAGGCAGAGGACAAGGGATGGGCGTTAGGTGGATAAAAGACAGCTAATACAGTTGAAAGACAAAACATGGACCACATATTTATATTGTTAAACTTATAATTCAATAAATGTCATTATTTCAATCATTTATTTGGAGCTATAATCCAAAAAACCCACACTGCGAACATCAGAATTCTTTCAGCCTCATCACAGATCAATTCTAACAACTTGAATTTATATAGCATCTTTAGCATGGTTAAGCATCCCAAGGTGCTTCATAGAGTGTTGTCAAGCAAAATTCAACACCGAGCCACAGAAAAAGAGATTAGTGCAGATGACCAAAAGCAGGGGCAGAATCAGGTACTGAAACACTAGTAGGCAGTCGTGCTGACAGAGCGGATACATGGTAGTGGGTGTCTGGAATTCACTACCTAAGTTGGTGGTAGAGGCAGAAACTCTAAACTCTTTTAAAAAGTACCTGGATCTGCACCTAAAGTGCTGTAAGCTGCAGGACTATGGGCCGGCATGGACAAGATGGGCCAAATGGCCTCCTTTTGTGCTGTAACTTTTCTATGGTTCTAAGCTCAGCCCAAGGTCAATAATTGCACATTGTTCCACAAGTCACTGTCACCTTCAATGCATGTACAATTCATAAGGAAAAAGATGGAAGGATTCAAGGGAGTTGGAAGCGTTTTCCGTGGAAAGGAAATGAAAAATACATTGGATTTTTTGGAGGATTTCAATTCTTTCCTTGGTAGATCTGTAGTTAATTCACTTCCCCATCAGCTGCATCTAATGCATCATTATCCTGGCCTCCAATCTTCACTTTCTTCTTTTGAATAAAATTGACTGTTTCCAGGTAGCAGGAGGATATTTCTCAGATTCTTAATGGTTCATTTGTTTTATCTAGCTCTATTACAACAGAAATCCATTCACAAGTCATGAGAGAGAAGAGACAGTAATAGAAATATGACAGAGGAGAATGGTCCACCTAGCCCATCAGAGTTGGGTTAATAAAAACACTAAACGCATCGCTCATTAGTTGGAGATTTCACTGTAAGGTATGCTGAAAATGGGCTGTGTGAAGGAAATTGTTCAACAGCCAGGATTTCTTTGCCGCCTATAACGATTCTCCCCATCCCAGCTGCTGGCCTACTAATTTGTCTATGAGTTTCAGGGATATCTTAGAAACCCTAACCCTCTCAAGGCCCATCTCCATAACAACATGAATCACATGGGTCTTGTACCTAGGTAGAAATGCTGATTAGCTATCCTTGAGACACAAACTCTTTTATCTTGAAAGTAAATGGACAGTTTAAAGCATAACTATTTACAACTTGACATTCTCAACACTTTTCTTGGGCGTTGAAGACTCACAGTCTATCCACTGTTAGCACACAGGGTGTTGCCATTGTCTCCAAGTGTAAATACCTTGTACTTCCTTCCCAATAAAACAATTTGGACCCCCTTTAATCTCTAACACAAAAACAAAAGTACCTGGAAAAACTCAGCAGGTCTGGCAGCATCTGCAGAGAGGAGCACAGTTAACGTTTCGAGTCCGAATGACCCTTAAGGGTCATTCGGACTCGAAACGTTAACTGTGCTCCTCTCTACAGATACTGCCAGACCTGCTGAGTTTTTCCAGGTATTCTTGTTTTTGTTTTGGATTTCTAGCATCCGCAGTTTTTTGCTTTTACCCCTTTAATCTCAATTGTGAAATCATCCAGGCTTGCCATCAGGCAGACTTCAGAATAGGTCACAAGACCCCTTTTATTTCATCTTAAAGACAGTCTCAAAACAATCTTATAAATTTCATAATTATAACTTACCCTGCAAATTTCCCCATCTATATCTTTGCCACTCGTTGGTGACCTATAAAAGACACTCATTAGTGTAACAGTGTCGCTATTGTTTAACACTAACCAAAGATTCTGTCCTTGACCCCTCCATGACATGGTCTATCTCCAGCACTGCAATATTCCCTTTAATCAATACCCCAACTTTTCCCTCGTTCCCCATCTTTCCTGAACACCCTCTATCCAGGAACATGTAGTAAATACTTAGCTTCTGCTTACAATCTTCTAAAAACAGGTAATAAGGATCACAAGAGAGCTTGCTTCAATGATATTTTAATTTGTCCGCCCTGTCTATGGAGACATGCAGGAGATCTAGGCAAAGGAATCTTACCATTTTGCACAGCCTGGGTGCATTACAGCATAATGTACAACTTCAATATTTATCTTAGAGCTTGTATTCGACGCTCAAATGCAATGTTCAGAAATTTAAGTCTAAAGAGTCTATTTTCATTGCAATACAAATGAAAAAAGATAAACGTAACATTACTCGCTAATTTTTTTAAACAAATATGACCAAAATATAAGGTGACTACAGAGTTTCACATCCAAATAGCTTTGTAAACAAAATGTTCAATGTCAGGTTATGAATGGAGAAAAATAATCAATGATCTTCCTTCTCTCATTGTATTACCATTACCCAAAAAAGCCACCTTAATTGACTGATGCTGAAAGTGATGCAGCTGACCTAGCTTAATTTTTTTTTAAACAGTTAAAGGGTTGCTTTTTTTGGTCTGTCACTGTATAGTTCATGTGGGCCTTATTACTGCCTGCAAAGATGGGAAATTAATGGGCCGTGGAATGAAATTAAATCCTGTCTGATGATAGCCCATCAGCTTAAATGACCTTGCATTTCACATCAGGCAAGGATGTCTTTGTGATGAATTCACTGCATTACTCGGTCCTCTTCCAGCCATTTTTGTGTATTTCTATTTTGTCCCATATCATTATACTGCAGAAACCAGACATGATCCACTCAATCCAGCTCATTGTCTTTTCAAAAACAAGCTACATTTTTGTTATGATTGACAACTCAACATTGTATCGCCATTTTCTGGCTTTTGTTGATGTTACTTAGATATGGCAGTTTATGATGATTCTGTAATGTTCAGTTGGAAATCCTTTTAATGGCTATTGTGGCAACTACATCGATTTAGTACAAACTTGAATTGCTTCCGATAGCTTCAAATTTTGCTTATTTTTAGGAATTTACTTCAGCATTATCTCTTGCTCCCAAGTTAAAATACACATAAAAATTAGAGTGTTTTACGTTAAGTACACCCAATGTATATTTGAGCTTTATTATAATTATTCAGGTGTACCAAAATTTAATTTGCACATTCTTAGGGGCAATTCATATTTTTCAATATTTAGAATCCTTAAAATCTTATGTTGGAATAATTTCCATTCCACTGGTCCTATGATCCCATGTAGGCCAACAAGTCTAAAGAACCACATTTATTGAACAACTCCAACGAAAAAACAATGGACAAGATTTCACTTTTTATAACTTATACTTTAACAATCAAACCAAAATCAACATAAACTAAACATGAATTAACTGACAAATCACTGTCAATATATATTATAAATTACACAGCAGATGGAAGAAAGATAGATTCAAGTATTTGGTGGGCAGTCACTCAGCATACAATACACCAATTTCAGCCACAAAATTTCTTCAAAGATCTGAACTGCCAGCTCTTTCTCTTTAAACATTTAGCCACCAATTCTCCTTTGACAGCAGCTCCCAGTCAACCTGGGTTCCATCAGTAGTCTTCACCAAAATGGCACATTTCTGCAGAACCTCTTCAGCTCTGCTGATGACAGTCTTGATGATGTGGATCCACCAATATCTCCTTTATCCGAACCCTCAGTGACAACCCTGTGCATTCTTTGGCTCAGTCTGGTCAATCAATAAAAGCAATAGTTGCAATCACTTTGTATTCATTCCTGGATATAGCCTTCATTTTCATCTTTCTTAAACTGTGCCATCGCTGTCTTCTTCCCAGCCTGATCACATGACCACTGTTGCAAGATCACTTCTAGAACAATTTGCCCCTCCACCCGAAATGCAGCTGGAGATCTGCAGCACGGGTGCTAGGCCTACACATGCACTCCCCCTGCTGCCTCCGGTCAACCATCTTGTGTCAACTTTGGACATTGTCACAGCTGACATTTCAACTTCTATCCAAATAACATCCCAAAACTTCTGTTTATTTTTACAAAGGAACTAATATGACATTCAAATTCAAGAACAATGTACCTGAAATTCAGCCAATGATGAAAATTGTTTTTCTTTCAAGGTTCTAAATCTGACTACTAAACTCCACCGGCTCACAGTTTGAGAATGAGGGAGGTGCAGGGAGATCCAATATATCATTCAAAGCTCGAATTTCATTCCCTCAAGTAACAATGACAAAAATTAGTCAGAAATTCTAGGCTTCTTTTTTTACCTTTGATGATTTGACTATGTTAAACAATTAGTCAGCAATTTATCTATCAATGCTGCCTGTCTACTCAATAGAAAAGGAAGAAATGTAATCCTCAAATCTATTTACTACACAACATTTGCAAAATGCTCATCTTTAAAGTTAAAGCCATTGTATTGATTTATCATGAGAATGTTACAAGAAAAAAGGCATTACACACAAAAGGTCGCTTAAATTTCTTCAGGGTTGTGATCTGTAAACTATATAGCTTTAGATTACTCACAACAGCTTGTATTTATATAGCTCCTTTAATGTAATAAAATGTCCCAAGGTGCTTCACAGGAGCATTGTGAAATAAAATATGACATCAAGCCAGAGAAAGAGATAATTGAAATTATCAAAAACCTGGTCAACGGGGTATATTTTGAGGAATGCAAGGTGGAGAGGCAGAGAGGTTTAAGGAGGACATTCCAGAGCTTAGAGCCTAGGCAACTGAAAGTACAGCCACCAAATGGTGGACTGATTAAAATCAGGGATCCTCAAGAGGCCAGATTTAAAGGGCCACTGATATCTTGGAGAAATAGGCAAGAAATTTTGATTGCATACACGATTAAACTACACCCAATTAAAGAAATATATTATTCAGTCTTATTCAGATATCACTGGGAATTTGACTACATTAAGTCAATCTGAAAATAATAGGCTGACTACAGTTCAAAGGACAAATATGTAAATTTCATTTTCTTAAAATCCGAGTCCAAGTGGTAAGTTGACAAGTAGCAGTTCGAGCTTCATTTCACATATGCATACATTTACTAAAACATTTTACACTTCTCTCTAGAATTTCAGCCCTTCTATAAATATTAGAAATGTTTGTTATTTTATCAAACACCATGTCACCAGTTATTTTACACCCTACATAATACTTACATTATACTAGGATCATAGCAGCACAGCACCTGTGCAATGCAATGCTAGGGGTGTTTGAACACACATTTGTATCTACCAATTGCAAGCACTAATGGACATAATAAAGAGAGGCAAACACAGCAATTAAGGAGACAAAAGTAAATAAGGTCTGTCAACCTTAGTAACTTCTTGATAAATTACAACCAGTCAGAACAGCATTGGCAGTGTCTGTAACACCAGCACTTGAGCACCTTGGGGTTGCAGGAGAAGCAACTGGCCATAATTTATTCTGGCTAAGACATGTAACTGCAATTTCCATTAGTTAGACTTGTCAGTTTAGATTTTAAAAGCTTGTGTGGCAAGTTGCTCAAAGTGCAAGTTGATAATGTTGCAGTGAGGGAAACTGGACATCTGGGACCTGGGTGAACAGGGAAAGCAACCATATATCTCCTTAATGAAATCAGATTGAAGGACTGTGAAATTAGCTGTGCAAGACTGGAGAAAGAACTATAAATTAGAGTGGGTGAGTTCAGTGCCAAATCAGGTACAGAAACAAAATGAGAGAGAGAAGACGATTGGATTAGGACAGCGAGAGAAAAAGAAAAAAATGGTGCATTTTGTTTCAAATCCACATTTTTAAAATCTCCAATAATTGTAGCCTGAAGCAATGAGTTTCCACAGTTGTATTGTTAATTTTCAGTGTCAGGATGGCTGATGGGAATAATTAACACATTCCGTATTATTAAAACATAAATTTTAAAATAGACAAGGCTTAAACCTTCTGTGGCGAGTTAGTTTGTATCTAGCAGGCAAACATAATTTCATGTCCTACAATGCATTTCACTGGTGAGCCAGACAGCTAGGTATCACAGTATCTTTACAGTGCAAACGGTGCCCATTCAACCCATTGAGTCTGCACTGGCTCTCTCAAAGAGCATTCCACCTAGTCCCACTCCCCTGCCTTATCCCCGCAACCTTGCATATTCTCTCTTCTCGGGTAGCAATCCAATTCCCTTTTGAATACCTCAGTCGAACCTGCATCCACCACTCTTACAGGAAGTTTGCTCTAGGCTCCACCCTTTCTGGCTGAAAAATATTTTCCTCAAATCACATTTATTCCTTTTGCCAATTATTTTGAATCTGTGCCCTCTAGTTCTTGATGCTCTCTTGAAAGGGAACAGTTTCTCACTATTTACCCTGTCCATACCCCTCAGGATCTTGAATACCTCTATCAAGTCTCCTCTCAGCCTCCTTTTCTCCATTCATTTTGCCATTCTTGCAAAACCAACAGCGGAGCTGCACAATTTAGACAGCAAGTTTTAGATATTGTAGTTTAACAGTGCATCTGTCCCTTGTCTGAAGTGCTGTACTAAGTTGTAAGTTAGGAGCTGTTGTTTCCAATTTTTTCCCCCATCCCACCACCCTCAATGGTCCCTCACATTCATCCCAAAACCTAATCCTCTAATCCTTTTCAATTCAGAAACTCACCCAATTTTCTTTGCAATACAATGAAGTCAGCACATACTGTACTCATTCACAATCTCAAGTCAACATCTAAGCATAACTAAACTACTGATGTATGGAGTGTCCTATCTTCAACCAATAAGCAGCAGTTGGTTTCCAACTCTACATCTGGCACCCTAAATTAATTTTGAAAACCTTGCTTCATTGCCCAATGCAAAAGTAAGTCTTGAGCTTATTTACCTAGGATTTGGCCATTTTATAAAATGTGGTTCCATTGGAGACCATTTTCATTAAAAACCAAAGAATGCCATAGTGTACTGAAATTGTACCATAATATTAAAGTGTTTCAAGATGCCAGTTTAGGCCCATAACTCCCCACTCTAGGAATTTCTGATCTCAGCTATAGTCACTCAGCTTTACCTTTGCATGATATACTGCACTAAGAACATGAATCTAGAAGCAGGTCTCTTATTTTTTTTCATTCATAGGTGTAGGCATCACTGGCAAGGTCAGCATTTATTGCCCATCCCCAACTGCCCTTGTTCAGAGGGCATTTAAGAGTCAACCACATTGCTGTGGGTCTGGAGCCACATGTAGGCCAGACCAGGTAAGGATAGCAGATTTCCTTCCCTAAAGGACATTAGTGAACCAGATGGGTTTTTACAACAATCGACAAAAGTCATCATTAGACTTTTAATTCCAGATTTTTATTTAATTCCAATTCCAATATCTGCTGTGGAGGGAATTGAACCTGGGTCCCCAGAGCATTACCTTGGTCTACATCACCTCCCCTAAGTTCTGTTGCTGCCATGAAGGAGCATCACAAATGGGTAAAGAAAAACAATGGAAGGTGCACCCTTCCAATTCTGGCTTGTGGCAAGTTTTAGTAATTGACACACTAGAGCTCAAAGCAATCACCATTAAGGTTAAAAGATAGATAGTTCCCACTACTTAAAACAGTTGCCTGTTTGAGACGACAACATTAGGACGCAAATTTAAATTAATCATAAAAGGATTTATAAGGTTAGGATGAAAAAATTTCATGCAGAGGTGTTTATTATATGGATCCCTTTGTCACCAACTTTTGAAAAACAGTCCAGAAATCACTTTAAAAGGGATTAGATAGTTGCTTGAAAAAGAGAAATATTAAAAGGGTACAAGAGAGGGACTAGAGAAAAATACAAGCATGGTTTGGTAGGCCAAATGGCCCATTTCTGCATTGTAACATTCTATGGCTCAATACACAGATCATGACCGAACAAGAAAAAAGGCCTCAAGATCCATAACGCTAGAGATAGAAGAGTTTTGTAAGCTTTGACTGCCTCAGCCTTGCTAAATTGCACTGCTGTCACAAGAACATTGCAAATCTGGAGGAAGTAAATGCGGGCCATACAAAGTGTTAAGCTTGGAACTGTAACACAAGGAAGATTTCTTGTTGCAGGATTATGGTCAGAGTGATGCTGGCTGGCTATTTTATAATCCTAACCTAATGAAATATTTAATTTCTATGCTGAAACAAACCATTTATAAACCAAAGGGTGCCAATGTAATTTGGAAAATTTCATCTAATGAGAACTTTACCAATATCCTCAGTTATGGAACTTAAAAGGTTGATGGTCCAGATCTTCCGGTCTCTGGATCATCTGATTCCCCTGCTCCCTGGGACCCTTCAAAAAAATATCCAACTCTGAGTTAGAGTCAGAGGCTTCAGGCCGTTCTGATTTACTTACTGGATAGTTACCCAGACAATGTTAAAAGAAAAATCCTAGTCTAATTCCTGGGTAACAATCTGACCTGATTACGCCACCCACCAACTGCCACCTTACTCACTTAAACATTCACCAATTCACTCATACCCACATTAACTAACACATTGAAAAGCTTTGGGACATTTAAACAGCTTTTCAGTGTGTTAGTGGACACTTACCAGATTGGAGCAGCTACTGCCGTAAAGAAGGGGCATGGCTCATCTTCCCCTGACGATCCAGCACCACTCAGAAGCAGTTCCATTGAAGGGACGCTTGACGTTTCTGAAGAAGCTAGGATTGGAGGGCCTGGCCAGAAATGTGGAGCTCCGTCATGGCACAGAACAATAGGAGCGGAGCAGTAATCCGACGGTGATTGCTGCTCCTCCTCAGAAGGTTCAGGCCGATGATTCACATTTTCCAGAACTTTGGATATACTTGCAGAATATGGTTTATCTCAACTTCGCACTGCTGAAATACGCAAGGTACAGCTGACTGCAATAAGTTTAATATATTCATCAGTAGCTTATTTCAGTTGTGATTCTTAAAGATCTGTTCAGCCTGAAACATTTTTGTAAGGCTTTGTATTGTTCAGCAATCACCATGGGTTACAGTTCACGCTTTATTTGTCAAAAACACACGGTGAATGCCATAATAAGATAAAGGTAGACAGTATGAGGTTAAAGGGCACAGCAATCATCTATACTTTAGATCAAAAGAGGCCAAAGGGAATTTTGCTTCACATCTTTTGCTCTCATATACTGCAGTTATCTTTATCCCAGCTGACCTGACATTTGGCTTTCAAGATGAATTACCAGGGATTCTGTACAGTAGCATGACCTCAACAATTAGTGTATCACTTTTAGTTATATTTCATAATCTTCACTCATAACATGAACCAAACTGGATCTTTCAGCTGGCTGGCTGAAAATAATCAACTTTAACAACTAGCATTCATATGATCCATTTAATGGAGAAAAATGGCCCACGGTCCTTTACAGAACCATAAATCACAGAAGGAAAAATTAGGAATGACCTAAAGCTGGGCATAGAGATGGGTTATAAAACAGGTCTGTGAGGAGAAGGAGAAGCAGGGAGGGAGTTCAAAAGCATGAAGCCAAGGATGAAAAGGCATAGGCTACCAGAGTATAAAAGGAACAGGATATACAAGCAGCGTCAGAAAACCAAGATTGAGGTTGGAGAGTGCTACAGAAATAGGGAGATACAGAAAGGTTTGAGGATAAGAATTTAAAATTTGTGGTATTGGGTCAGCAGGGCCAATTTGTGTCAACAAGGACACGAGTAATAGGAAAGCAGGAAGTGAGGTATGGTGCACAGCAGAGTTTAGGATGGACTCAAGTTTATGAAGGTTAGTGGATTAGAGTAATTAAATCTGGGCAGGAACAGATTTGGTTAAGGGTTTCAGTGGAAAGGGGGATGAGGTAGAGGTGAAGGCAGGCAGAAGTTGGAGTAGACGGTCTTTAGAACGTATAGGATATGGAATTGGAAACAGGGCACCAAGGTTTCAAGCAACCTAGTTGAGTCTAAGTCTGTGGCCAGGGAGGGGGATAGAACTAAGAAAGAGAATGGACAATGGCCTGAAAATGACAACTTTGTTCTTTCTATTCCCACTGTGGCTGGAGGAAATAGCAGCTCATTAAAGATTGGATGTCGGACAAGGTGGAGGGTCAAGAAAAGTGGTGAAGGGAGAGAGCTGAGTGTCAGAGTATACGAGGAAGCTAATCCAATACCTCAAGATGATGTTGCCAAGAGATATGTTAAATGAGGAAAAGGAGAGGATTCAAGAATGGATCCTAAAAGAAATGACAAGCTCTGTCAGTGCAGGGACAGGGACAGAAGCCATTGCTAGGGATTCTCTGGTTACAGGAAATGGAAGAAAGGACAGTCCTGCCAAGCTGGACAATACAGGAGAGCAGTTGGAAAAGCTGGTGCATGCCAAAGGTGGTAGAGAGATGAAGACAAAAAAAAGTATAATTTATCACAATCACAAAGAACGATGATCATGATTTTGATTAGGACTATTTTAGTACTAATGGGAGGTGCAAAATCTGATTAGGTATTAATTAGGAAATTTGGGAAGAGAGAGGGGGTAGTGCCAAAAAGCAATAGATGAAAGGGAGATTAGAAATGTGGCAGCAGTTGGTGAGGAGTTAAGGGTGTTTGTTTTAAGAAAGGATGATCACAACAGACCCGAGACAGGAGCATACTGCCTGAAGAGCGGGAACTATTTACACCATGGCCCAGCATGTAGACCAGGAAGGGAAGCTGGATAGTCAGCAGTTTAGCAAAAATGGGGTCAAGGAAACAGGAATTGATAGCATGCAGGAAACGATAGAGAAACTGGATAGAGTGTAAGCGGATAAGTACACAGTGTACTAAAATGCTCAGAGACATGCTTGCAGCAAAACATGGACCACTCTTTCCTTCCCATCGCCAGTTGGCATGTTCCATTATTTTCATTAACTCTTTCACACTGACCAAATATCATTGACTAACATTTGTTGACAGTCAAAACATAAATGGAGGAAGCTCTGCTGTAACAATGACACTGGAAACCCATCTCCTGTAAATCTTACAAATTTCCATTAAATAAAATGATTCCTTATGCTATCACTAAGCACCTAGAGTTAGTTCCACACATCTGCATGCTTTTAAAACTATATTAGCGTTTTTCATGTCAGCTTTAAACATATCTTATGAAGAACATCCCCACATGATGATCAATATAATTGGGGACAGTAGCAGAGGTTATTAGAGCACTATTCTCTCTGAATTCTGGGTACCAAAAAGAAACAACCAGCATTCCATCCAAAAAGGAGATTGTAGTAAAGTGACACGTGCCATCTGAACCCACAACAACTGCATTTCATGCATTTCAATATCAGTTGAATAATTTTGTATGCAGGTTGAGTCAACTTTAATCTGTTTGCAGATCTTTCGGTGCACAGTAATATTGAAGCTGTTAGAAAGGAGAGCATAGGGATGGGAGTCAGGCAGCCCTAGGACATGAACATTTGGCTTTTTGATTGCCATATTACAACGTACATCATGAATTTAGTTCTTTATTAAGGCTTTATGCACAGTAAGTTCTTCTACGGCTGCAAAACAAACATTTTCTTCAAAATAAAAAAAATTAAATCATTTTTACAAGAAGGTAATTCACAACTATTTGCATCCATTGCTTTTTGGAGTATCAATTTTAGACAACTTGAAACTATAATCGCTCCTTTCCTGTAAAAAGTTTCTTTCTTCAGAGTATATCAAACTTTTTGCATATTTAGATATCAGAGAACACAATTAGGGCAGCACCAATTGCTGTCATCACCATCATCAGTAGTTATACTCCTGATTTACAGCCCCTACGAAGCAGTTGCAGTTTTACGCTTTTGTGCTTCAACAATTCATTTGGCATCTCGCATGCCATCCCCACATAATTGGCCTCATGCTGCACCTTTCAGAATATATCACAATTTCCAATAACCAATGAGCATATACATTCCACTGAACCACAACATATTATTTCTTGAATAAAATCGTTTAATATATTTTTCTTTTGAAAGATACTAAAACCAGGCCATTGAATTCACCCTGACTCTCCAGTCTTCAAGACAACAGTTTTTTTTCAAATAGCATATCAGCCAGGCATCTCTTTTGGGAATTATTTGATAAGGAAAAACAAATCACTAGCTGGCAGAAGTTATGTATTAAAGGCCACAAGAGGAAAACCATTTGAGCTTTTTGAAGCATAATAGCTAGAGAAAAATATCTAACATTCAGACACATTAGTGCAACATGAACACATTATACACAATGAAAAAGTTTCACCAGGAAAATTGTTAAGGGAAATATTAATTAAAATGATCCTTTCTTATAGAAAAAAAGTGATTGATGCAAAGGTAAAGTCATTATGCAATTCTCTCTAAATAAGGCGAATCCAATTGATCTAAAGCACTGACCTTAAACCATTGAAGAGCTGTTTGGATTTATCTAGTAAGTAGCAAAAATCAGTAACTGTCTTCCTCTCTCCCAATGGGATATCATCATCAGTTCCTCCACCTGCTGTCATGGCTCCTTCCAGATTCAATACTGAAAACTAACAATAAACTTTATATTAGTAAAGTGAACTGCAAGAACTACCTTACATATTTTGGATATTTACATTACGTATAAAAACCAGCACCTCACCTAATCCCACTAAGAGTAAAATGTATCAGTCATCCCATCCATGTAATTGGTAATAAGGAACATATATTGGCTAGATTACTGAAAGAAATTGAGACATTGCCTGTGAGACAAACTGATCAGTTATTGCACAGTGAAGGGACAGTTTCAAGCTACCTGGACTGATTTTATCTCTAATTTTGCCTGCGTAATACTGTATTTCAAGAGCAATTTATTATATTTAGTGCTGTGAAATCTCATGTAACCATACTAAACGGCTTATTATTTAAGCATAGGGGCCTCCATTGTGTAACTTGTTTGCATTGCATCAATTTTATTCAAGCATATTGGGTAATGCAGCTAATAAGCCAACAAAATGCTCAGCAAGCGTATCCACTGTAGGTAACTGCAAAAGATTAAGTAACCAAAGAAGCAGACTAGCAGGATATCCCAGTTTTGATTCTTGATCTATGTTGAGATGGCTGATTTTTCCTGGGGCAGCCATAGATGTACTGCAATTAGGTACAATACCCATAGCTAGGGCAACAAAGGGGAAAAATAAAATCAATTAGTACTTAATCATTGTGCAGCTACTTTTGCCAGAGCTGCCACATGGATGTGTGAGAGGAAGAATCCGTCTCAATTGAGATAGTAGACCATTTGATGATAAAGGCTATTAACACCAATCATGAAGGTTAACAAGTGAATGATAGTCACTTAAGCAAAGCATTGGTGCCCATGGGACCATCCTCCAGTAAAGATTCAACATCTTCAATAGAAATGGAGAAGCCATAACGCATCAGCGGTTTTAACTTTCAAAAAAAAAGACGACTTTGGGGCAACATACCAGTAATTTCACAACACATTCAGGCAACTTGAAAAATGAAATTGTTGTTTGAAATAGCACTGTCAAATTCTATCACAATCAAAGACACAACCTCCCTACCAATGAATAAATCACCCATAAACCACCAATAAAAATGACTCCTTACAATACAATAACGACAGAAAGCACAAGATTCGGTGATGTTGTGCATGATAACAAAAGGGTCATCTTTTCCATGCAACGACCATGTTTCAAAACATACTTATTAATACAAATGTTCATAGTGGTATAAGGACAATTTTAAACTAGAAAACAAGCCAAGAACTTACTGGTTAGGCCATTTACAAAAGTAGACTAAACCAAAAAAACATACATCACAATGCTCATCTTGTTATAGAATTCTCCCCAAGAGTTTACAACCACGATCAAGTTAATTTTCTAAACATTTGATACATTAAGCCCATTTCAGAAAACAAAGTATAACAGAACAGAATTAACCTTCACTCTCCTACAAAAATCATTTAAAATTAGACGTAACATTGGAACCTATATTTATATGTAACGCCTTTCACAACTATCCCAAATCACTTTACAGCCAATAAAATATTTCTGAAGTGTGGTGACTATGATAATGTAGGAAGTGCATCAGCTAATTTTACACAAGGCAACGTCCTACAAACAAGATACATGGCCAGAAATTCAATATATAAAAGTGACATTAAATGAGGGATAAATATTCATCAGAGTATTGGAAGAACCTCTCTATCCCCCTTTCTGAATAGTGACATTCTTTTACCGAACGGGCAGATGAGGTCTCAGTTTAATGAAAGACAGTCATCTGAATGATGGCACATCCAACAGTCAGCACAGCACTATGCGCTGAAGTTTCTGCAGTGGGGTTTGAATCAATAGTGCTGTCACCAAGCCAAGGCTGACATGTTAATTAATATTTAAATGCAAGTTTAAATAAGTTGCGATATGATAAAAATTTAAAAATCAAGAATTTGACATGGTAACAAAAGCATAGGTGACCAAGAGGCATATTAAAAGAAACTATGCAAACAATAAAATTTCAGTTCAACTGTAGATTGGACTCCACACATGTGACATCCAAGGCTGTGTTCTTTGAAGAGGTAACAAATGTACAAAAGATTTGCTGGAGCTGTGTGATATTAGTTAGACTAGTTTCAGCATTCTGACTTCCTCATTGTGACTGATGTAGTCATGAAGAGCCATGTTTTCAGAGTAAGCTGAAGCACACAGTTAAAGGATCTCACTTTATTGAGCACCAGCCTTTGAGAGGATCTCAGAATTCTTTCACAACATTTGAAAGGCAAAGACCTGTAACTTACTCAAACACTGCAGACACAAGGCATTGAGTAAGTGAAGGTGACCGATGATATTTTCCATGGGTCTGCAGCTCCTGCAAGTGCTTTGTAAAATTTATTTTGCCACAGTCCATATACAATTAAGAACCATGTTCGTAGCACACAATAGAAATATAAAGCCGATCCTCTCCATATGCAAAATGACCAACCACAGCTAAGATTAAAGATCCATCAGATTAGTCAAACACAACTCAAACCTACCCAAATGAGCAAGGCTGTCAGGACAATGAACGGTGGTTTATACTTGCTCCTGGGATGTGTGATACTGGCAAGATTACAGTCCATCCATCCTTAGTTGACAAGTAGCAATTATTTTTCTCTTTTATAATTACAACTCAGAAGCTTGCTAGAACACTTGAGAGGGCATTAGAAATCAGCAAGTGTGGAATGGGAGGCACAAATAAGCCAGACCTGACATGGATGAAAGTTCCTTTCAAGCAAGGACAGTAGTATACTAGTTGGAATTTCAATGTAATCTGGCAGTTTCCAGCTATTTTCTTCTAGTCCCAACCCACAAGAACAAAATTAAAGCCAACAGTTGAAGCAGTTCAATAAAGAACCAGAAATATAATACTTAGCTTGTGCAAGCATTAAGTAAAAGGCACATTTAAAGCATCATGCAGTTGTGGTCTTTTCAAATGGTTGATGATATCAGGGCCATGGGAGTAGCTTCACAAGAAGGCAATACAAATGATACACTTAGGGATTTTAGAAACCAGGATAGAGTAAGAAAGTAAGACATTTCCCCCCTATTCAGGAAACGTAGACCTTCAGGTGATACAATTTATTTTATAAAAGAAAGAAACTTTCCCTGGATTGATCGTTGAACCAGAAAGTGTAAACACAAAATGAAACAAAGTTAGGATATATGCCAAGAAGTATTTTCTGTCACAGATCCATTGACCTCTGGATTAATTACCAAATGAGTGATACGCATTGATTCACTGTAGTTTTTTTTAGAAGAAAAGGCAGCTGAAAGGATTCCTGATAGTCAAGGACATTTCTATTCTTAGAAGGTAGTCAGAGGGATAGCTCGAATTCTTGACATGGATTACTTCAAGTTAACCAGAACTTGCTTAATAGCCTTACAAGTGGCACTTCCCTGTCATTTCCCAAATTGGCCCAAGATATTTTTCAGCACAGCAGAGGGGGGTTGAAGAGGAGGATGTCTGGGTTGATGGTGTAGCTCATTAAAATTGAACTAGCTTTGATGGGCCATTTGCTCTCCTGTCCAAAGTGTTACACCAGTTATTCTTTATTTGTCAGTATATCCCTATGCAGTGTCTCATTGGCAGTCCTCAAACCAAATATTTTCCACAGGTAAGCTGACTTTTACCCTGAATTGGCTCCAAATTCAAACCTGTCCCTCACCTAAACAAAAGATTTAACCCAGAGATAAAAACAAAAAACTGCGGATGCTGGAAATCGAAAACAAAAACAGAATTACCTGGAAAAACTCAGCAGGTCTGGCAGCATCGGCGGAGAAGAAAAGAGTTGACGTTTCGAGTCCTCATGACCCTTCAACAGAACTAGGTGAATCCAAGGAAGGGGTGAAATATAAGCTGGTTTAAGGTGTGTGTGTGTGGTGGGGGGGGGGGGGGGGGGGGGGTGTTGGGTCGGGGGAGAGAAGTGGAGGGGGGTGGTGTGGTTGTAGGGACAAACAAGCAGTGATAGAAGCAGATCATCAAAAGATGTCACAGACAACAGAACAAAAGAACACAGTGTTGAAGTTGGTGATATTATCTAAACGAATGTGCTAATTAAGAATGGATGGTAGGGCACTCAAGGTATAGCTCTAGTGGGGGTGAGGGGGAGCATAAAAGATTTAAAAATATTTAAAAATAATGGAAATAGGTGGGAAAAGAAAAATCTATATAATTTATTGGAAAAAACAAAAGGGGGAAGAAACAGAAAGGGGATGGGGATGGAGGAGGGAGTTCAAGACCTAAAGTTGTTGAATTCAATATTCAGTCCGGAAGGCTGTAAAGTGCCTAGTTGGAAGATGAGGTGTTGTTCCTCCAGTTTGCGTTGGACTTCACTGGAACAATGCAGCAAGCCAAAGACAGACATGTGGGCAAGAGAGCAGGGTGGAGTGTTAAAATGGCAAGCGACAGGGAGGTTTGGGTCATTCTTGCGGAAAGACCGCAGGTGTTCTGCAAAGCGGTCGCCCAGTTTATGTTTGGTCTCTCCAATGTAGAGGAGACCACATTAGGATAATCTTTTGTTCTGTTGTCTGTGACATCTTTTGATGATCTGCTTCTATCACTGCTTGTTTGTCCCTACAACCACACCACCCCCCAAAGATTTAACCCGCTGATTTATTTAATTACAAGAACATAACAGCTATTCCAGGTTTACTATGCTTCCAGCTTCAAAACATCAAACAATAAAAAGGAATCCCTATTTTTTTCCAAAATGTTATCATCCCATTTAAGAAATCGTTGAAATATGCAATTATACGAGAATGTGATTTTATCAGGTCATTAGAGAAAACAAGCATTCTTCTACCTATTATTAAATAAACCGGGCTATTTGGGAAAGGGAGGCACCAAGTTGAAGGCAAACATTTCCCACATGGAAAGTTGGAAAACGAGAGAGCAGGTACACTGGAAAATTCCAAAAACTTGATTCATAGCAACAAAAAAATAAATAAAAATGGCTGGACCAGGAAGCAATTCTACCCCTTCGAGCAGAGAAAGGCTTATGAAAACACGGAGCCATTAAGGTTGGAGGTAAGGAAAAGCTTGCATACTGCTTATCAAATAGAGTTTTTGCCCAGGGCCCTGTTCAGCTCCTGATCATTGTACAGAAATCACTGAAGGAATGCTCTTAATAGCATTATTTTTGATGGAATGGTTGATGATTGAGTTAATGAAATTGATGAAAGTTCCTCACCTAGGTAAGCTGTACTTTGACATGTTAATGTGACCCCATCCAAAGCAACAACCTTATGTAATTACAGAAAATACAAAATCAAGCTCATTTCTTTGGAAAATAAAAATATAAAATCAATATACCTTCAGATACTCCTATAAATAAATAAATAACAACTTGGATAATACAGAGACAATTCAATGAAAAATTAAAACTACAGAACTGCATTTATACATGTGGTCTCAGGCCTCTTTTCTCCTTTGGAATTGTTTTAACTGCACCAACAAAAGCCTCCTGTAATATTTCAAGTCAGATTTAGTTATCTTCTAAGTTTAGATGCCATCCTCATCTACATGGCTCTGCATTGTATTCTCTCATTTTATTACATCCTACTGCACTTCCCATCTCTTGAATAATGGAAAATCTAAATATAATTTCCATGTATAAAAGGTAGCTTTGTATATTACACAATGTAACTGCCATACAAGCATTCTGTTCCCTTCAATTCCGTTAAATAAAGACCAATAGCTTGTATGCTTGTTTGACTGCACATTATTGACCAGTCCATCAACACTGCAATGTGCAGGAAAGGTCATGCAAGGGCTGCTGAAAATGCTCAGCAAGTCTTCTGAATATTCCAATCTTCTCCTAGCCAGCTTCCATTCTCTAATCTGCATCTCATCCAAAACACGGATGCCTGCATCCTATCCTACCTTCTTGCTGACCTATAATGGCTCCCAATTCAAAATCTCCAAGGTTTTGTAGTGCTCAACTCCCGTTATGGTCTCACCCCTCCCAATCTCTAACTTCCTCCAGCCTAACAACCCCAACTTTGTTCCTTTTGCTCTGGTCTACCCATCCCCTCACCCTGTCATTGGCGACTATTCCTCAGCTGCTTAGAGCCTATACTCGGAAGTGTCCTGCTTAAGTTCCTTTAACTCCTATTAACGCCCACCTCTTTGGCTAAGCTTCTGAATATTTCCTTTGGCATTAAATCCACATTTCTAATTACACCTCACAAAAATATCTTGCTGTTTTACAATATTGAAGGTGATGTTTAAACACATGTTCTTGTTAAAGAATGTATTTACCCAGCTTCCCCTTAAGTATAATCTATACTATTTGCCGCAAGCTCTTCCGTGATAGCAAGTTCCACATTCTCACCAGAGTAAAGATATTATATTTCAAAAACTTCCATTTTTAATGGTGCCTATCACGACCTCAGGATGTCCCAAAGGAAATTACAACCAATTAAGTATATTGGAAGTTTAATTACAATTGCAACATAAGCGGTGAAAAAAAGCTGAACATACACCAAGTCCTATGAATAGTAATGAGGTACATGGCCACATTGATCTGTTTGAATGGTGTTACTTGAGAATTAAGTATCATCTGGAACACTGGGAGTGCCTCGTCCAAATAGTGTTCAACCAATAGAGCAGAAAGTTTAATGACTTATTCAAGGCTCCAATTGTGCAGAATTCACTCAGTATTGCACTGAAATGTCACCTTAGATTACATGGTCAGGTCTCTGGACTAGGGTTTGAACCTATGACTTTCTGATTCAAGACTTGAGAGAATCTTACCACTGAGCCAAGACTAATGCCTAAAACACTCAAAGTGATCTTTTAATCTAATAGCATCTTGCACCAGTACCACATCTGTTTCTCCTTGTAATTTATTCAAGTTCCACTTGATTGGCACCCAATCCACCACCTTAAACTTTCACTCCCTCCAGCACTGATGCACGGTGGCAACTGTACGTACGATCTACAAGATGCACTGCAGCAAGGTTCAAGAAAGCAGCTCACCACCACCTTCCCAAGAACAATTAGGGATGGGCAATAACGGCTAGCATAGCCAGCAATGCCCACATTTTGTGAACAAATAAATTAAATGAATTTAAGTCGAAGAGCAAATATTAGCCATTTTGAAGTAACCTTAGAATTGGACTTTGTTTTAAGGTAATGCTTCATTAATTACACTTTTTTTTTTAAAATGAGTGTCCAATCACAATGCGGACAATACCAGTTGGTTCCCCATTCTACAAGTTGAATTATATTGGTCACTAGAACCAAGCAGTACCTGGGATAATTGTGTCAGCTGGCAGAATGGCATTGATCCTTCAGTCACTGGCATTCAAAATTGTAATTAGGACAGAAAGAACCACCCATTCTTTTACAAAAGCTTCATTTTGTTTTTAATTTGGAATGATTTGTACACTAGCTAACTGTGATTTTACTACAAGGGCTGCACGGAGTATGTAATATCAATTGGCATCACCCTCCATCTTGAATCAGAAGATGCAGATTCAAATTCAACTGTGGATTTTAGCACATAATTTGGGCCAATAATTCCTACAAATGAGGTGTTAAACCAAGGTTCGAGTGAGTAAAGAGCCTCTAATACTATCTAGTGGTAAAGAGTATTCCTATTGTCTTTGCCAGCATTCTCTCTCAAATAATACCACCAAAAATTGACTATCTGATCATTTATTCAAAGTTGGACGTTGCTGTTGTTTCTTTTTGCATAACATTGATTATACTGCAGAAATAGCACTTAAAAAGTAAACCATTATTTGTAAAATGCTTTGAAATGTTCTATGGTAAGTAATATATCTTGCATCTTTATTAACTTTTAACAATCAGTTAGAAATTAAAATACTTGAGTTTCTTTATAATCAAGGCTTCAAGGTTAAAGAAATTTAGTGTATTTAAAATGTTAGTAATGCTAAAGATTTTGTTTCCTGCATAGATGAATGAAGAATGGTTTCGAGGAGAGGTTAGCTCTGCAAATTTTCAACAGAAGTTTCACATTATATTTGACATACACAAAGCAAACTGCAGCTTTAATCGTAGTCATGCTATTTTTTTCCAAAAATATACTTAAGTCATAAAAAGTACATTACAAAACATTTCAGCTCAGAAATTAAGAAAATGCAATAAAATTCAACTTGTTTCCATACAGTTGATTAAAAATAGCACAAGTGCTGGTTTTGAGTGTGTTAAAACCACAAGAGTTTCACAGTATTATGCCCAAGTATTATTGGTCATGCAGAATTGCCATTTTCCTTACACAGAATTTCTAACATTGTGTATACAATCATAATCTAATTTTATACTCTGCTCACCTCCCATTGCTTAATTATTTCCACCCCACTCACTTGAAATATTGTTGTTAAAGAGCGGTTTCTGCTATGACAATCAGTTGGTAACTGTGGTTTTGACCCTAAATCTATCCCCTCAATCCTAATTCAACCAGTATCCCTAAAACCTATATTGCATAATGTAGTTCCAGCTGTGGTCTACACAATCATTGCTATGTCACTGATGAAGCAGTCAGTGTCAATAGTCACCGAATTTGTATTTCAGCTACTGTTTCATTCTTTTATACCTTCTCACATACTTAGCTATCTCTAATTCTTCTTCAAAGTCTCTAACATAGGCAGGGGTTGTCTTTTAAATGCACCTTTATGAATCCAATCCAGTAACAATTACTATAAATTAACAGTTGCAAATGTTGGTGCTAAGATTTCTTTTAACTACTGTACCCACAGTTAATTTGCCTGACTTTATTCCCAGATACTTTCCATACTAGCAACAATAGAAAGTTTGGTGCCAACTGAGCAACCAAGAAAGCTAATTTTTCCTTCTGCCTTTCTGTGGAAATCACTAAAACAAGAATTTAAATCCATAAATCGTTTGTGTCTGTTTTCTACAGGTCGACGGCTTTCTTCTCTGCCTCTGTCTCCACTTGTTCCTCTTCCTTTAAGGCGCTCCTTAAACCTACCTCTTTGGCCAAGCTTCAAGTCACCAGTCCTCTTTAGATCAGTGTAAATTTTTGTCTGATTACAGTCCTGTGAAGTGTCTCAGGACGTTTTCCTTTTTTTAAAAAAAAGGTTCTATGTAAATGCAGGTAGTTGTTGATTAAAATGGAATGGCAAGTGTAGATTATTTCACATGACCAGAAGCAGTAGTGGTGATCGTTGCCAGACTTCCTCAGTTGTGTTTTACTGTATCCAGGATACCACATGACTGCTGGAATGTACCACTGTGACATCATAAATGGAAGAAGAATGTTGGGTAGAGATACTTGTAACTCCTAGCAAGTGTGTACAGTAGTATCAGCTTGACAACACTTTCAACTTGCATTTAAAAGGCATCAGGTTTGAGGCCCCTTTGAGCATATAATCTAGCACAATGGAATACTAGATAGTTATCACTGCATTGTTAGCTGTTGTTCTTTGAGAGATATTAAACTGAAGCATTATCCACCATATACTGAAGCATTTTCCAGTTATACACTCAATGACTGAACATCCACAGCCCTCTATATACAAAGTTCCAAAGATTCACAACTTGGTGAAGAAATTTCTCCTCATCTCAGTCCTAAATGGCCAACCTTTTATCCTGAGATTGTGATTCTGAACTCCCGACTCTCCAACCAGGGGATACAGCCTTTCAGTGTTAATTTTGTTAAGCTTCCTCAGGATTGTGTTTGTTTCAATGATACCACCTCTCATTCTGCTAAAATCGAGAAAATTTAAGCCCATTGTCCTCAATCTTCTAGCAACTACAGTGCTATTTGATTAGGGCAGTTAATTTTGGAAATTCGGGTCATGAGGTCATCAAGAATACATAAATATTTGTTGGAAGCTCCTGACACAAAGTTTGAATACCACTGATTGGTACAAGACTAAACTCTATATCAACATGTCCAAACAAAGTACTTGCTGTGTCGAGCAACAATTCATCAAGCTGATAAATGAGCTCTTGAAATTATCAAGCGATCTTGTTGTTGATGAGGGTACATGGTGAATGTTTATGCTCCGAAGCTATAATTAGCTACATTTTGCAATTCAGTGAAATATATATCAAATTTTAACTTTGCAGAAATGTTTTGAGAATTGTGGCCCACTTTTAATACCTCACACTAGTTAATCATTCCAGATATCTAAAGCTTAATACAACTGGCCAAACTCCAGAAACAGTACTACAGAAATCTTATAAAATACTTGATATAAATTAGTGCAATATCACACTAAATAGTTTCGTAACCCTTCTTCCAAACAATAAAGTTATTCTGGTATGTTTTGGGTGAGAAGATATCCTAAACTATTGTAGCAGCTAGCACTCACTCATGGAATACGTCCAAAAGATTGTTGTTGATCTCTGACGACAAGTAACTGACCTCTTCAGTTACTAGTGCCCAAGTTTATAAAAATGTATCTACACACAGCCTTTCAGTTCAAAACTCCAATGAATCTGACATTTCTTTACTTAACTTTCAGAATTTGTAATCATCTAACCCTTAAATTACCAATTAATCTCTGTGTCCAAGATTGCTATCATTAGACTCTAATCAAAATTTCAAATTTCCCTAGTGAACCATCTCATTAAACAATAATGCAAAATGACACTCTCAGACCTCACTTGGATAATTACTTCACAAGTTCTTCTTTGGTTACCTCTAAGCATAGAAGAGACAGAAAAGAATTCTAACTCTTTCTTTTACACATCAAGTACAAACAGCAGTTCTAGGAATCTGCACTACATGTTCTTTCTTCTCAACTTTTCATGTAAGGAATGGAACAAGATATGATCTTAAGATTTCAAAAATGTATGCATTTTATTTTCCTCATTAAAAAATGAATACTCTCCTTTTCAAGTTAAGGATCATGGATCATCTCCTAAAGTCTGCCAAGGTCCTAAGTCACAGTCACTGCATTGTATGCAAAATTAACAATTTGGATTCCTCTTTGGAGTTTTTAGTTTCTATACACCTCCAACTAAAGGCACAGCTAATATCACAAACACACCTTGGCAGATGACAAGGACAAATTTGCATCTTACTTCAATGTGGAGCGGAATTGTGGAACTTCAAAAGACTAATATATTACCCATTAGTATTTCCCATTTCTTCCACACAAGAATTTTACAGCAGTAAACTGTGGTATTCAATTCAGTGGCCTGGATGAGTTTATAAATCATAAACAGTGAAGTTTGATTAGTTTATCACTAGAATCCTAAAATTTAATTATTTTGCTAACTAATCACCAAGAATTGTTTAAAACATAAAACACATCATATACCAGCAGTTTAATCCTTACACGTTATTAAACAAATGGAAATAAACGTAATGAATATTTATCTGGAAGCAGTTACCATGCAATAATTTAATGAGTTTAAGCAATATTATAGACAGCAAAAGTGACATCATTTGAAACTAAAGGTTAAATTACACCTGTAATCATTCCCTAGTACATGGAATTTTTTTTTGTAGTATAGCGTTCCATATTCATGGGGAGGTTCCATTCAGCTCAGACTGTTTTGTGCCAAGTGCTGATTCTGTCAGTATGTTCCATTACACTGATGCTTGATGACACTCATAATACAGGTATAATAATTGGCATTATCATAAGTTTTATTCCAAAAAGAATCTGAGATAGATTAATAAGATTCTATATTCAAGAGACATACACACACGCAAAATAAAATTACACAGCTACGTCAAAACATTGCTGTTGATGCAGAGAGAAAATTAAGGTCTGGCCCATTGGCAGGGCTTCTAATGGGGCCATGAGAAGCTCACATGACTTCAAATTTGAAGAGTACAAAACTGCTTAGAGGGTTGCTGTCATAGCATCCTCCCCAGCTAGAAGATGAGACCATTTCAAGGTACCAGAAGAATAAGCAAATGAAAAATAATGATTCTGTTGGTAGCACAGCAGGCTGAAGCACAAAAAGTCACAACTTTGGAGCAGTGAGCTTGAAAAGATACATGCACTAATAATTTCAGATTCCTGCAGGTCCAAGACAGCTAACAGAAACAAAACAAGCATATCAGTTTTCTTGGGTAATTTTTTTTCTCTTTTCAAAGGATATAGTATGCTATTTTACAAAGAGCCCATTGTGCAACATAGGAACCGAGGATTTAGGTACAGAACTTTTCACATTACATTTGAACTTGGGGAGTAGCAGCAGAAGACAAAAAGATGCACTGCCAACTGTCCTTCGAAGTAAAGCTCAATCTTTTCCTTTTCTACAGAAAGATAGATTTCAGGTTTGCCAAAGTTTCACAAACTTTTTAAACCGAAAAACACAGGACTGAGTAATAGCAACATTTGACCAATCATTTAGATGCTCCATTAATCATTTTTAATTTGATTCAAAACAACCAAACAAGCTTTTAATTTTAACTACTACTAGTTTCATACAACTGAAAAACTTATAATTGGATACCTAGTTTAGCTATCAATTCGATAACCTTCCAAGGTGCCAAATGGAGAAATGCAATGGATTTTAGCAGGCAGGCTGATGCAACATGTTCTACAGTCTGGGACTTATAGTCACTGTTGCACTTTCAGTCATCTCTCATCTTCCACTAATGGAGCAGGTGGCTGGATTGTCCATGCGCTACACTACTATCACTTGTTCAGAGCCATATCAAGTAGGAAGTACCCAAAATGGGGCTAGAGTGTCCTCCATGGGGACACCCTGGAAGTGAGACTCAAAATTGCATAGACACTATGCCCATTTTGCCAATGTCAAATGACATCCAAGTATCCTGGTGATCGAATTTAAACAGATCAGAACTTAAAAACAGATGTGAAGTGTGTAATTTGCCAACATGGTGTAAGCTTGGTTGGAATACAGCTAACGGTGACTCAGGTGCTAGGATGGAGAAATATAAAAGTCAAAGAGAAAAAAAAAGTTATCTTCCAGGGTGAGGCTAGCAAGTGGGAAAGTAAGTAGCACATAGCTCTCTGTGCCATAGATTTTTTTCATTGCCACCAGTTCAAAATTGTGAAAGTTTCCACCTACTAGCAATGAGGATGTTCTTACACTGCATGTACTGCAGCAGTACAAGATGGGCAATAAATGCTGGCCTTGCCAAAGGCGTCCACATCCCAGGAATGAATCTTAAAAAAATTTCTGAAGGTATATCAAATTCAACTAGCCATAAAAATAGGTTGTGTCATCTATAAGTTTCTAATAGTAGCCCTGAAAAGCATCAGAAAAGTAAGTTATAAAACGTAATTAGTACTAATAAATTCATAATTACCCTCCTGCCAGTCCAGGCAAGTGTTAAATACTGCTCGATTCTCATTTAATTGCTTCATTACAGCACTGATCAATGCACAATTGATTATTCTATTCCAAGCTTTGCCCAGTACAACTCTGCCGGTATCCTCATTCGGCGCTCCAGAATATCGAATTCCTGTTGAAGATGGCCAGGACCAAGCAGACAGCGCGCAAGTCGACCGGAGGGAAAGCTCCCCGCAAGCAGCTGGCTACCAAAGCTGCCCGCAAGAGCGCTCCAGCCACGGGCGGCGTGAAGAAGCCCCATCGCTACAGACCCGGCACTGTGGCTCTGCGGGAGATCCGCCGCTACCAGAAATCCACCGAGCTGCTGATCCGCAAACTGCCCTTCCAGCGCCTGGTGCGGGAGATCGCTCAGGACTTCAAGACCGACCTGCGCTTCCAAAGCTCGGCCGTCATGGCCCTGCAGGAGGCCAGCGAGGCTTACCTGGTGGGGCTCTTTGAGGACACCAACCTGTGCGCCATCCACGCCAAGCGAGTCACCATCATGCCCAAAGACATCCAGCTGGCCCCGCCGCATCCGCGGGGAGCGCGCCTAGACTGACCCTACCCGACTCTAGACTGACCGTACCCAACTCTGCTGGTATCCTCACTGAAAGAAATGTTGAACTATACCAGGGGTAGGGGCAGGGGCAATATTTTCAGATTGTCTCTATTGTCTCCTCTTGGCTATTTCAGATTGCATCCCTTACAAGTCACATATCCTGACCAGCAACACATGTTGATGTTTCACTGTCGCTGGATGAAAGTTCGACAACTCTCTACCTAACAGTATTGTAGGCCTACACATACAGCAGTTTGAGTGGCCCACACTATATGCTTACTTAATTGAAGTTTTTTAAAAATCAAAAATTCTAAACAATATATTTGCAGAGGTTTTTGACTTCGGTAACATTTTCTTCTGTTAGTCAATTAATCTTAAAAACAAAGAATAATTTTCCTGTTTCCAACAACTAGCAGAGGAAATCTTTCCCCATTGAGTTCCATAATTCTTACTCCCTTAATGAAGCATCTTAAAACAAATTTCGAACATCACACACACATCTAGAAATGACTTTAATAAAAAAGTGTAGGAAATGTAAACCTTTTCATATTTTTAAATAATGTTTTTATACTTTGTATTTTGTATTTTATATGAGCTGCTAGTAAATGAACTCAACTCTAAAAGTATGTGATTGACATCTAGCCAGTGTGATTTGTGTCAAATCAAAGTCACACTGTAATGTGAATTGATAGTGTGAATGGCAAAAGAGGAGACTGATGTCACAAAGGATATGCTTTGAAATATATAGATCAAAGGACTTTGGGGCTATAACTTAGTTCAAGTTATTAAGTCCGGCAAATGGTTTGCAGAAAGAAGTTTACGATGGACTGCTAAAGTTTTGACGATATCCTTTTTCAGGGTCCATGACTATTGTCAAATGGAATATTAAAACCAAAAATACGACATCAAAACTAGAACACAGCCTTAAACCTTGGCTGCATAAGGTAAATACAGACAGTGAAAACAGGCTCTTTGTGCAGATTGAAGACGGAGACAGAAACAGGAAGAAGTCACAGGCCATCTGCCACCACTAGAGTCAGTGGGAAGCGAGAAACTTTAAGCTCAAGAATATCAACTTTTGTTAAATATAACTTTTGTTGCTTAATAAATTGTCCCAATACCTCTACATCAAATGTCTCCTCATCCAAATTTGTCTTGTCACAAAACTTCTTACAAAAGTAAACTGAGTGGCTCTTGTTGGAGCCAAATATTTAAAACCATATTCTCCAAAGACATTTGTAAACAAGCAGTTTACCAAGAATCTGCATTATCCAAAAAGTAATTGGAAGACTACTGTGCCAATAACAAAAATTATTGAAACTAAATTATCTTTATCTATTGTTATGGCATAGCAGATGGTAAATGCTGAGCTGTTCAAATCCCAGAGGGAAACTTGAAACAACTGCCACAGCTATTTTACAATTTGAATTCAGCAGTTGTAAGACCACTGAGTCTTTTGGTTTCTTACAAAACTAAATGAAACCTTTGTTAATAAAAAATGATTTTAAGCACATACATAGGTTTACAAATTACTACTGTGATAATTCCTAGCTCCATTAGTTAATCTAACTCCCAGTTACACCTCCATTAAGGCAACAGTAAAACACAGATTTTAAAAGACCCCGGCAAAGTAACATGATACCCTGAACATTCAAATTCAAAGTGAGTTTTCTTCACTTCAGGCCATGTAGACAGTAACTTGAGGCTTAGAGGTTGGAGACTTCTGACACTTGTTAGACCTGAGAATGCCTTACTCTTATAAATAACCTCATCTCCTTTATACAGGTTTCTCTCTTTTTAATGTAAGACCCATTGTCCCAATATGTCTTTTCAACTCTACTTTTCTAATAATAAAAATCTTTCAGAGTACCAATTACATCAGTAAATTTTGGGAAAAATAAGCACACTGTTTAGTTTCTTCTGGCTAAGTGTAACATTTCACCACCTCTTTTGAAATTCAAATTACTCTGGTTTATCTAAAAATGCAAATTTTCCCTTTACACCTCACATTCTAAAACTTCAGCCATGTTTATCCATTTAACATTTCAAACTTAGCTTCTCTTCCGTTAAATCAAATCCTTCAGACAGGCAGACAAACATTATGAAAGTTATTATATTTTCCTGACACCCCCTTATTAAAAAATGAACTGTCATAATTTAAAAAGACAGCTTCATTTTCTTAACCCATCTTACATTATTTCCTATTCTTATTACAGTGTTACATTACCAGATACATGCATTAACATAATATATATACACAAATCTTTGGTATCAAACAAAATTATTCCAGTCCAGTGTCCAGATTTTAAATGTCCAATTTTCCCTTTAAGTTCAAACTCTTGACAATGCATCTGCAATAAAATTTTCTCGTCCAGCCACATGGATGATCTGTAGATTAAACGGTTACAGTAATAAACTCCATCTGAGTAGCCTTGCACTTCTGTCTTGAAATTTGTCCAGAAGCTTTAAAGGATTGTGATCTGTATAAACAACTGTTTCTGATGAATTATTTGCAACATAAATTTCAAAATGCTGCAATGCTAACACCAGACCCAAAGCTTCCTTTTCAATTATTGAATATCTTCTTTGTTGCACATTCAACTTTCATGAAAAATACCCTATCAGTTTTTCAATTCCATTTTCAGCTTCTTGTAACAGTACAGCTTCAATGCCTATATGGCTTGCGTCAACAGCCAACTTAAATTGCTTGGCATAATTGGATACTGCCAAAACTGGTGTTGTTGTTAATACAGTCTTCAAACTGTCAAATGCCTTCTGACACTCCTGTGTCCATTGAAACTTTTTTTTTAAAAACAGTTCAGTCAACCGAACAACCACACTATTAAAATTTGGTACAAATTCCCAGTAAAAACCCACTCATTCCCAGAAATCTCAAAACTTCTCGTTTTGTTGTAGGCACAGGGAAATCCACAATAGCCTCAACTTTCACATCTCTCGGAGCCACATTACCATGTCCAATGATGTGGCCTAGATACAAATTCACTTTTAGCCAAATTCATCACCAGAGCAGCTTCTTGTAATCGACAAAACAATTCTTCCAAAGGCTGTAAATGCTCCTCCCACATCTGAGAGAAAGCTATCAAGTCGTTCTTTCTGCACTTGTGATAATTTTGCCGGATTTAATCCATAAGGATGCTGCCTTAGTGAAGATGAAACCCCTACATACATCATGTATAGCTAAATTTGTCTTCTCCAGTGTATTCCCACAAATAGCTTTGTGTGACTGCAATGGCTTCCCCAAGTCACTTTAATACTTCTCTAGAAGGTAACTCAATATTACATTTAAATTTTCAAGTACCCCACCATTATCCAATTTGATTAGAGTAAAATCAATTTCAGAATTCTGCCACTTCTACCTCTTTCTCATCATCTACCACCACTAATACCTCCTTTTGGTCCTCTTCCCTGTCAAAGTACTTTTTAAGCATATTTACATGACACACACCAGAGTTTTTATTACATAATTTACGTCAATTTCTTTCCAATTCTGCAAGGCCTACTAACCCTTGTCTTCAACGAGCCACCCAGTACTGGTAACAGACCCTACGCTTTCTCCCCAGCAACAAAACTACAAGCTGTAGCTTTCCTGTCTGCCTTCACTTTCATCACTTGATGTGATACCTTTAAATATTCCCTAGCCAACTCTCATGCTCTGTCCAAGCTTTCTCTGAAGATTGATACATAATCCAGGAGAATAGTTCCTGAATTTTGACCCACTATCATGAATCAATTTCAGTGGTCCCCTTACTTCATGACCATAAACTAGTTCAAAAGGACTAAAATCAGTCAATGCATTAGGAGCATCCCTAGTAGCAAATAACAAGAATGGAATTCCCCTTTCCTAATCCTGTGGATAATCCTGAATACACACCCTCATCATAGTTTTTAAAGTTTGATGCCATCTTTCCAAAGACCCTTGTGACTCAGAATGGTAAGCTGCTGACTTAAACTGTTTTATTCCCAAACTGTTCCTTAGTTCCTTAAACAGCTGTGACATGAAATTTTAACCTTGATCTAATTGTACTTCTTTGGGTAGACCACATCTTGTAAAAAAAAACATTTAGCTAACTCTTTCACAATCTTTTTAGTTGTAATATTTCTCAAAGGTATCACTTCAGGAAGCCTTGTAGACACATCCATTATTGTCAGTAAATACTGACTTCCACTTTTAGTCTTACGGAGGGGTCCTACACTATCAATCATGGATCCTAGTAAAAGCTTCTTCAAATGCTAGAATTGAAACTAAAGGTGCCAGCTTAATCACTGCGTGTGGTTTCCTGATCCCCTGGCATATGTGACATGTTCCACAGAATTTGACTACATCCCTGTGTAATCTAAGCCAATAAAAATGTTTTTTGTACTTTTGCTTGTGTCTTTCTAACTCCTAAATCACCCCCCATCCCCTCTATTGGAATTTCATGAGCTATCCTCAGAAGCTCATTTCTATAAGCAAATGGTATTACAATCTGATGCACCTCCCTCCAGCTTTCATTTGTCTGATACAACTGTTTTATTTGCAAATACTTTTTTTTAAACTCCACTAACTGCCTTGAGTTAAACACTTCAACTGCATAGTCTTCTGTTCTTTCCTCCTGAACAATGTCTTCAAACACAGTTCCAGCTAATTGGACTCCCACACTTTCTCCCTGCCTTCAAACTTCCTGTTCTTGTTTCAACCTATGAGGCTGTGATCTTGTTATCACACAATCTGGAAACAGTCCAGGATGCTCTTTCTGAAACGCCTCTGTTGAAAACACTTCTACAGGCTGCTCAACCACCATAGGCATCTCCCACATCTGTGACCCAGCTATATCATTACCCAGAATAAATTGAACTTCTGCCATGGGCAGTTTTTCCACTACTCCAACAATCACTTTGCCTGTTTTCCACTTACTCTTCAAATTTACCTTCCACAATGGCATAAGTTTAACATCTCCATGAACCCCACTAATTATCACCTGTTCTGCAATATTCCCTCTGAACAACAAATATCACTATCCCACAACATTAGGGATTCACTAGCCTGTTTCCTCTTAAAACATTAATATCTTTACCTACTCCACCCTGCACACGTGGAAAGACTTCCCCTTTACATATAAAATCTTTAAACATTTCTGCAACCTGCTCTTCCGAATTCTCTTGGGTAAATTGTGAACACTTTCCCACTTCTTTACCTACCACTGATTCTTCCTGTTTTACCTGTACGCAAACCACCAGTTTTTCCTGTGCCTGAACCTCGGAACCCACAGTACTTTTACTTCCAGAACTCATCTGCAGCCCAATAATCCCAACAGATTTCCCCTGCAATTTCCAACACACTGATTTCGTGCATCCAACTTTATTATAATGAAAACACCTCAATTTTCAAATGTCACTTCCAACCCCTGCACCTTCCTTTTTATTCTGAAAAAAAATTCTGCAAATTTCCACCTGCTCCTTCTCTTCCCTGGCTACCTACCTTCCTTTCACCTTCCCACTTTCTATCATTTGAAAGAGTGACAAAAAGGTTTAGCTCTATGAACTAATTCATAATCATCAGCTATCTCTGCTGCGTGTCTTACCATTTCAAACCTCTTCCTCCACGAGTTCTCACTACTGGAGGAATTGAAGTTTTAAATTCTTCTAAAAGAATTACCTCTCTAAGAGCTGCATATGTCATCTCTATCTTTAATGCCTGTATCCACTGGTCAAAATTACTTTGTTTTGCTCTTTCAAACTCAATATAAGTTTGCCCAGGCTGTTTTCTCATATTCCTAAATTTCTGCCTGTATGCATCAGGAACCAACTCATGTGCAATCAAAAGAGCCTTTTATGTCACATCATGGTTCACCAACATTTCTTCTGACAATGAAGCATCAACCTCATGTGCTTTACCCACCAACCTGGATTATAACAACAATGTCCAGTTGTCCTGTGGCCACTTCATCCATTTCGCTACCTTCTCAAATAAAATAAAGAATACTTCAACATCTCTTTCCTCAAACTTTGGAAGAGTTTGTACAAATTTAAACATCTCCCAGAGTTCAGATCTGGAAATAAGTCCTTCCTCACCTCCTGGTGTCTCTTTCTTAACTGCCAGCATTTTAAGCTGGAATTCTCTATCTCTTTCTTTTCCTCTTTCCTCCCTTTCTACCTGTTCCCTAACCTTATCTTTTTCTGCTACCTCTAGCTCAAGTTTTTTCATTTGCCACTGAATTTAAGCCCATTCCAACGGACCACCCCTTGGAGAACTTGGTCTCAGGTATTCCTTCCAATTTCAAAAGCTGTGCTATACCTTCAATTATGTCTGATTTCTTTATCCATGCAGGTAACCCTAATTGTAATTTATCTGCCAATTCAATTAACTTAGCTTTATTTGCCTTTTGTAAACCAATCAAAAGTTATAACTTCAACTCCCAGACAAGTCTTAGCAACTGCCAAAGCCATACTGCAGTCTCACCACTTAAAAAAAAAACCTCACACCAACTCCTGAATTCAAAGTGCTTCTGGTACTTATAATCTTAAGATTCACCAAACTTCAAACCAATCCAGGAATTTCAAATATATCCCGCAAAGACCCTCCCCCAGTTTTGTTAAGGCACAGCAGATGGTAAATGCTGAGCTGTTCAAATCCCAGAGGGAAACTTGAAATAACTGCCACAACTATTTTACAATTTGTATTTATTTCGAAATGCGTACCTTGAATTCACTATTAGTAAGACCGGAGTCTTATAGGTTTCTTACAAAATTAAAATAAACCTTTGTTAATAAAAAAAATGATTTAAGCACACACATAGGTTTACAAATTACTACTATGATAACTCCTAGCTCCCTTAATCTAATTCCCAGTTACACCTCCGTTAAGGAGATCCAGATTTTAAAAGACCCAGGCAAAGTAACATGATACCCTGAACATTCAAATTCAAAGTGAGTTTTCTTCACTTCATGTAGACATCAACTTGATGCTTAGAGGCTGGGAGGCTTTTCACACTTGTTAGATCTGAGAATGCCTTACTCTTATAAATAACCTCATCTCCTTTATACAGGTTTCTCCCTTATTAACGTAAATCCCATTGTCCCAATATGTCTTTTCAACTCTACTTTTCTAATAATAAAAATCTTTCATAGTGCCAATTTTTATCAGTAAGCTTTGGGAAAAATAAGCACACTGTTTGGCTTCTTCTGGCTAAGTGTAACATTTCATCACCTCTTTTGAAATACAAATTACTCTGGTTTATCTAAAAATGCAAATTTTCCCTTTACACCTCACATTCTAAAACTTCAGCCATGTTTACCTATTTAACATTTCAAACCTAGCTTCTCTTCTGATACAAAGCCTTTCAGACCAGCTGTTTTTAATTCAGTTAAGTCCCACACACACAGACACATACTATTCCTACGTTACAATAAATTCCAATAACATTAGGAAAAGTATTATATTTTCCTGACACTATGCAAATTCAGATGAAAGTCACTTTTATATAAAAATTTCAGATTTTAAAAATCTTTCCATAGAACAGCTTTAGTCAGCATATGTGTAATAAATCCAAGTAATGCTACTTAATTTTAAGAAACGTAACCTAAACTGATCTGATCAGGGATTAAATAATTCTTGAAGACCATTCACAACAATGCACTACGGCAACAGTAGAGAATTCTGTAGATTTATAGCATAATCTAGACAAGTTCTGCACAAATTTAAACAATTAATTTTTTGCAGTTATTTTTAAAGCAAAAGCAGCATTTTGGGTTTAGCCCTTCTCAGAAGGCAGCCAAATAATCTGTCGACAATGAGTGGTAAAATACTTGTGTATGAATGTCTTTGGAGAATATGGTTTTAAATATTTGGCTCCAACAAGAGCCACCCCGTTTTCTTTTGCAAGAGGTTTTGTGACCAGATTACTGGCATTGCTGCCATACTAAATAGAAGGATAAAAACAAAAGAAGAAAATAAAAATCAACCAAAAGAGAAAAATGTGACGAGATCTGCCCTACCCTTGTCGCTATTCTCCCTTCTCCTGAAGTCAGAAACTTCTTTCTGGGACACAGTTCAAAGAGCACAGGGCACCCCTTTGCCTATTGCCAACATTCTTCACGTGTAAGTTTCAAAAACAAATGTTGACAGGCTCCTCAATCATGGAGAGGCACAACAATTTGGATCCAATCCGATCAGAGACCCCATCACACACTCTTGCAGTAACTAACGGGAGCAGAAATAAATATAACTACTTACAATATCCCTACTGCCTACCTCAGACCTAACCCTCTGGGCCTGTATATCTCAGCTACCTTTTATGGGAGCTTACCTACCCACCTGGAGGTCAGTGGCAAAACAGACTTAAGACAGGTACTTAAATTCAGTTCCATATATTTTATTAAATATATAAACTATAGAGTCAGAGACCATATAATAGTCCTGCAATTTATATCCAGAATGCTTCAGAAGTTGCAAGTTATCCAAAATTGAAACTGGGTTTGTTTAATGGTTTGACCATTGGTCCATTGTGAGGAGGCCTGTGAATTGCCAAACACATGAAAAAACAGAAGAGACAATAATGTTTACACAAGAATACAACGGCCTGGATTTTGCACTAAAAATAACTGCAAGGCTATCAAAATTCCATTGACAGTATTCATCACACTTTAACTTGCCTGCTAACTTTTGTACTGGAATTTCAGGTTAATAGTGAGCCAAAAGTGGGAGTTCTTTGTTCTGTATTTGTATTACTATTAAACAAAAAGGGAATTTTTTTATTTGAAAGGTCCCACCACTCCTGCTCCTCCTCCAATTTCAAAGACTGCTGGCATTATCAAATGCAAGAATAAAACGTATTGCATTGTAGTATTGCATTGTAATATTACGACAATTACGTTATTAAGGCTTTTGCAATATTTCTGCCACAATATTCTTATTCATACAGTTATCGATAGAACTTAAAACAAGCATTTAATGCTCGTGTACAGGAAAGGTTTCAGCATGTCAAGTCTTTCAAATGTACAGAAGCATTTTTCCCCATTTCCTTCAGAGGAAAGGACTGAATAGATCAAGTTGCAAACTTGACCTGCTGCAGCACAAGAGTGACCAATACCCTACCCCAGTGCTTCCTAAACTTTTTCCCACTGTGGTCCCATTTAATGCTTGAAAATTGGTGCAACCTCAGAGTGAGGGTGGGGGAGAGCTGTTGAGCAAAGAGGAGGTTGTTGAAAAAAGGCAAATGGTTTTGAAGACTCTGATGGGGCCCTGGAGCAAAGAATCTTGCGTACATGTGTAATGAAGACTCAGTGCCAATCCCAACACAGTCCCACCATTCGCAAAAACGTGTGTTCAAAGTACATCCTCCCTTAGTGTATTGAAGGAAGTCACCAATTGGAACACTGAAATGAATGACCAACCAGGGCAGCAAAAGGCCACTGACAAACCATTTGGGGAAAAAAAATTTGCCTCCCAGCCAGAGTCTCCATTCAACAGTCACCATTTCTGCCTCAGAGCTTGTGATCCCAAATGATCAGTTGAGGTCACAGTCCACAATTTGGGAACCCCAGCCCTACTGCGTGGCACAGCACACTGGATATATATTTACCATATTACACTTTGCTGTAACAGTGTATTTAAATAGAATCCTTTCTACAGACCATCATGACTAGACTTACATAACAGCTTTCATAGACTCAGTGTACCCCAAAGTACTTCACAGGCAATAAAATACTTCAGGTGGTGAGCCACTGCTGTACTGTTGTTGCTACAGTGAGACACGTTTTGTATGTTCCCTTTATTAGGGATGGAGTGACGGGTTCTACAATACGGCAATGTTTGGTGTTGGAATTGACTGTGACTTCTGGAGAAATGTGATACCACTAGTTCACAAGCTGTTTTTGACTGCTAATGATTTGGCCTCATTCTAACTATTTCTGTGACTACAGCACATGCAGTGGGCTGCAATCACATCAGAACAAACATTTAACACCATCAAAAAGTGCTACTACTAATTTATATCAAGTGTTACACAGCTGTTTCTCTCGAGGAGAAGATTACAATGTTGGGGTTTAAAATTTTACTACTTTGTATAAAAGAGAGGGTGGAGTAAAATTGAATGTAACTGGAATAACTAAACATGAGAGATTTTATGATAACTTTTAATTTCATAAGTTCATGAAATTTTCTTGTTCAATACTTAATTTAACAATTACCTCAATAAACCTCCTTCTGCATTTCATCTATTTAGGATATTTTATTCCACTTTTGTCTTGGGAGGGAAGATTCTGCATAATTGCTATACTTTATGATAATCAAAATAATTTTTGTTTTCAATATAGCAAAACATTGTGCTTCACAAAGGAATAGAAAAGAAAGGAGACATCATTGATTACAGATGATCAAGGTATGGTTCAAAAGCTAGGTTTGAGATAACTTTGAAGAGTGGGAAGAGATGTGGCAAGGTATGTAGCTTTAGGTAGATAATTCTAGAATTCATCTACATATTAGCTAAAGGCTCAGCCATTAATATGGGAGCAAGAGGCAGCACATAGTACAGAATTAAAAGACAGGAGACTAAGCTGTGACAGTGTGGTGGAGGAGTCTGCAGAGATACAATGGCACAAGAAATGTACAAGTTTGCAAATCAGGAGCAGAATATTGAAATCAATATAGCGAGGAAAGGGCAGCATGGGGCAATAGGTGAACGGGACTTAAGAAAATAAGAGTGCTGGTAGATGGATTTCTCGATAGGTTTATGTGGCTTGGAGCTGGGAGGCCAGCAAGAAGGGCTTTGGAGAAGTAGAGGTGAATAATACAGATGGAGAGGGGGCAGACGACTCACCTCCTCCCCAAAAGGAAATACGGCGTGGAACCAACTCGCTCCCACACTGGTCAACCCCACAACCATAATGCACTGCGGGCGGGCTTAACAAGGGCAATGTGGGACTTCTGCCCCTCACTGGGGAGGTAGTCCCACCTTCTGGAATTGCCAGCCAAACCAATCCATCGGTCTCAGCAGTGCCAAGAGCACATTAGTGGCTGCTACCAGGACCGCAAGAAGAGTAGTAAGGCCGAGGGATCCATGAAACCAGTAAATCCAAGGTCTTGGGCAGGAAGAATTTTGGATAATGGTGAGGGAGGAGCGCACTAAGGGGTTTGACCTTTTTGGGGGGAGTAGGGAAGGGGAAGAGAGAGTGCCTGCACCCCCCCCCCCCCCCCCCCCCACACCCCACTCCTTCTTGCCCTTTGAAGGCTCTCTTTTAAAAAAAAATCAGGCGGCCCATGCCAAACATTTTATGGCGTAGCAAGCATGTTATCAGGGTCAACTGACTTGGGAGCAAGCTCCCTCCCCTCCCCATGCCTCCCAACCCCACTGGGAGCACATAAAATCCAGCCCGTAGTCTGGAGATGAATGCATGTGTGGGATTTCAATCAGGAGGCAATGGAAGTATGCAAGCTTGATGATGGAATGGATGGACTCCAGAGTTAAGCAGTAAATAAAGGTTGTGGAACATGTGATTCAGTATGAGTGAGCAGCTGGGGACAGAGAGAGATGGCATTGGTGGAAATGAGTGGTGCAATTTCTGGCAAGCAAAATCAGAATATCTAGCTAACCCATTGTTCCACACTAGTTGCCTATTCCACAAACCTAATCCACCTTCCACTTCTATCCTCAGACAACAAGAACCACTTTGTCCTGTGAATGACTTCATTTCTCATTCTGTTGTACTTTTTAAAACTAAAACAAATAGGCCTTATGTAGCCTGTTTATTACCCAAAACAGCAGAGATATTAAAAGAACCATGTAATCTTTATCAAAAGATGAGTAACAAAGTGGTGTGGCAATAAAACTGTAAATATCCAAATTATGTTAAAAGATTGGTTAATTGTTTGTACAATGTTAATCTTGCCATGGATTTTGTGTTGAACTAAGTGAGGGACCTGATGAGGTAAATTACATGTCATTGTCTTTCTCAACAGCATGCTCTCTTGTGTCAATTGGTATGAAAAAGTTAGATTGTGATGCACAGCGAATGACTTAATTTGTGCCCACTGAGTATTGAGGGATCAGCCACACCTGACCCAAGATCACAAGTTGTGGGTAGTGATGCTAACATGTTGCTGATGTACAAAAAGCAGAGCAACAGCTTAGGAACAAGTGGTTGTGTCATTAGAATTTCTAGTAACTTTTTTCCCATAGAATCAAGTATTTATTTTAATAAATCACAATTATTAACAATTGCATGAATTGGGTCAACCCAGGTAGAAGGTTGTTCAGTGGCCTGAACCAGTGTCATGCTTACTGCTGTCTCAATTTTTGTTAATTTAGGGGATGGTGTAACAATGCTTTTTGCTTCACAGCCAGACTCCCCCCCAACAATGTGGAATCCTTCCTCTTAAGATGCAACCATTATGGATTGCTGCACTACATACATGTATGTGAATAGCTGCTATACATTACACAACCACATTTGAGAAGTGTGACAAAGTGCCTTTTCAAATAATCTCAGAATTGATAATAGAGTAAAAGGAACATTATTTCTTAATTGGTGTTAACAGGAGAATTGATAATATTTGGATTACCACTGCCCCTATTCTTTGACTTAACATTTGAAGAAATAATAATAATTTGAAGCAAAGTACTACTTCAGCTATCCTGCTTCCCATGTAAATACAAGTTCACAACAATGTGCAATCTGACTCTGTTTTATAGACAGATCAGAGAAACAGTAATTAATGCAATGGGCTCATTACCACGTCTTAATCCAGCTCCTTTTAGAGGTGGTAGGCCCATCTGAGTCAGCAGCAAGGCAGAGCAACACTGGCTTTTGTTTTGTTTTTAAATGATCTATTCTGTTGAGATAAAGATGATATATATACTCCTTTTTATAAAACTCAGGACTGTTCTGCTAGTGTTTTCATTCTGTTCCTATTATGACGGAGTTCTAAATATCTTGACTAGGAAGATGGAGAAAATGGTAATGAGCTGAATTTTTTTTTTAACTTCCCTAGTTAGTAAGTAAGTAAGGACAGTAAGTAATGCTTCTGTTTTATTCATTGTTTTACATGACAGTATTGAGCCTAGAACTCAAAAATGTGTTGGAATTATATTCTGCTAGATCCCTTCAAAGATAGTTTTTGCACAAATTATGCATCCCACAGGGAGTCACAAATAATGGGATCTGTGGCAACTGATTTATTGTAACACTGGTTTAATTTTGAGTGGATTAAGTCATAAAAAATGTATACATTTTCTCAGTCTGAAAAATTATCTGTGCTATAAATGCATCATTTTAGAAACAGAAATTTTGGCAAAGGAAGAGACTGATGAGTCAATGCTCGCCCTTCAACAGAAATATTTTCTCCATCCTTTCCCTGGATCTTTTTACATTAATTTTTTCTGCCCAATATGTATCCATTTCTTTTTAAAGAATTGTCGAACAGGCATATGATAAACATTACATGCTTTGATAAGAATTGTGAGAAAATTTCCTCTTATAATTTCCCTCTTCCCTTCAGTCTTCTAATGATCCTGAGTCAGAGCCCCTGGTTACTAAATTACTAGTCAGTGAAAACAATCTTAAAAGACCACGTGGATATAGCTTTTCGGTTGATACATTTTAACATTTAAATTAAGGCCTAAAATAACTGAAGAATTTGCTTAATTACAACAATGCTCGCCACCTTCAGTGGAATGGTATTTGAAGCACTACATCAAATATACACAATGTATATATCGCCAGAATAGCTGGCCAAGTGCTGATCAGAAATTATAGATTATATTCAATTGATTAGCATGACCCTAAATAATAATTGGATAAAAGGTTATTTTAGGCAGTGCTATTCACTTTGCTATGCACAGAGAATGAATTGATTTCATGAAGTGGGAGTATAAAGGGGATTTTTAAAAACCTCAAGACCTCACATATTACATCACTCAACCATAGATAGATATAAAAAACAACCAGGCTATGCTTGGTTTCCATAGGATGTTTTTGATCTGAACGGAATAATGCATCATCATGGCCCAGCAAGACCTTTGGTGTTCTCCACATCAGTGGTGTATGATTATGAGGAGTTGGGGAAAACAGAAGGAATAAAAAGATACACATTTGAAAATTTAATGACCACAATAACAACTCTTTCATAAATGCAGACAGGAGAAAATATTCAGTACAGTATACTTCTAAGCAAGAGGAAAAGTTTAACAAAGTGGAAGAAAAATTTAAACAACGAAGGGTAAATCTTGGCTTACATTCACAATATACATTCTATGCCAAACATATATGGTTTCCAACCCTTCAATGTACTATGGCAGGAGGGCCTTAGATATGGTCTTTCCTCATTGCATCTTTGTGGCAGCTTCCCCAAGTTTTAATGATCAGCACAGAGTTCTGGACCTTGGAAGTGCCAGTCTGCAACACCCGATCATTGACAGCGCTTTGCACTGGAAGACTAGCGAGTCTCAGGCACACCAAACAGCATCTTTCACAGAATCGATGGCCCTCCAGCAGCAGTTAATGGTTAGTTTGTTTGGCATCCCTGGGAACAGCCTGTAGAGCAGAGTCCTGCATTGCAGAGCTGTTCAGAATGAATTTCGACCAAAAAAACACTGCATCTCTTTCCAGACTTACTTTGCATTTCTCTGCTGTTAGCACCTATACTTTCAGCTGTCCAAACCCCAAGCTCCAGAATTTCCTCCCTCAACTCACTCCACCTTTAAAAGGTGCTCCTTAAAACTCACCTCTCTGACTAAGCTTTTGGTCACCTAACTTCTCCTTACTGTGTGTCAAACTTTGTTTACTAATCTTCCTTTAAGTGCATTGGAATGTTTTATTACATTAAAGGCACTATAATAAATGCATGTTGTTGTGAGGAGCCCTTAAGTTTTTCAACTAGAATCCTCTCTCTCCAACACAACTTTCTGCAACAATAAAAACATTCAAGGCATGTGGCTGAAATCACTGACATCTGCTCTTGTAATTCCACCGGTTATATATCTGCCACTGTTCATGTAATTATAGTGCACATAATTTATATAAAAAGCATGATATATGGTCATGTAGCTATTAATGTATATAATGTTATTGGAAATTATTTTTCTTTAATAAGAGGTTTAGTCTGTGGGTGTGGCTTAATTGGATTAAAGCCAGCTAGCCTGGGTGCTTTGAAGTATTCTAGTTTTGAGATGTAACCAGAGAAGTAGAGGTACATTTGCATTTTGTTGAATAGAGCAAAATCTGGCACCTATCTAGCAGAGGCCAAGCAATGTTTATATTAATAAAATTGGAACTAAGAAAGAAGTTTTATTGTTAGAAGAGGTGGAGTTCAATGGTGCTGGTGATACAATGAGAATTTACATTCAATGAGATGTGCTAGGTGTAACAGGTAGCAGTCGTGTGTGTGCAGGCCAGAGGCAGAGGCAATGTAACATCAAAGCCTGTAAGCCTAACACTGTGTCTGCAAAGGAATCATAGTGAAAGGAACCTCATTATGAATTTGTAAGGTGAAAATGCTTTGCCTGGTATCTGCTTAAAGTCTATGGGTTGCTGTTGCCTTAATGGAGATTAGTTTAGGAATTTGTTAAAAGTTATGATAGTAGTAATTTATAGCCATGTGTATATATTTAACTTATGTAAATTAATAAATGCCTCATGTATTTTGATATAAAAACCTCTCAGACTGGTGGTCTGATTCCTGAATTTAGAGCTGCGTCTCAAACATACCACTAAAAATATAGGATATATTTTTCCTCTGGGATTTTTCAATAACTCAGCTTTACCAACTGCTGGGTCATAACAATATTTAAAAATTAAGATTTGTTTGCAGATACTTCATAGTTCAAGCAATACATTTAATTTTTATGCCATGTAATGAGCAATGCATCGGTATCAAATCTATTGAATTACAGTGACTGGTCAAATTTATTTTTAAGGAATTCTCAGAGTTTTAACCTGTTTGGGGGATTGAATTCCACAATTTTAATCATACAAACTGGCAGCCTTGATTCCTTTAAATGTGTACTGAAATATTGCTTACTTTTTAGTCAGAGGCACCTCTCACATTTATAAAACATGGACAAAGTTGATAAAAAGGACTTGTATATTTTTGAGAATAAGAGTTTCAATTGGTTGACTTGGCTTGCCTTCTACATTTTTATAATAAATATAGGACTAAATCCCAATGACTAACTTTTCTCTTCACCCAATTCACAGGATTTAATTTTCTCTCACCAAAATAAAATAGATCATCCAACTACAAGAAGTTCAGAAATTATAACTTGTTTGTCTAATCAATGAATTTGCTAAGAAAAATGTATCAGAGCGAAGTGGAAAAAATATAGCCACAGATGTAAACCAAGTGTGATAGAAAAAGAGCAACAGGAATATTTTACAGGGTGAGACATCTCCAAACTTCTCTACTTTTGAATGGATAAAAATTACACAACAACTACTTCTGGAGATATCAGATGCTTATAATCATGAAGCATCTGTAAGTACATAGACCAACCCTTTAACAAAGAAAACTACCTATAGTTCATATTCATCCATATTTTCCAGCACCTGTTCGTAATAATTAATCAGTGGTTTCTATTCAATTTTATTTTAATTTTCCAAAAACATGGCAACTAGATTTTCTTCATGCACTCTAAGCTCAACATCTAAAAATGAACACTGAAAGGTGAATTTCTTGGAAAGAAAATCTTGAGAAAGAAAAGGCAATTTTGATTTTAAAAGTGTTCATAACTTGAGCAATTCAAATTCAGAAATAATTTCTATTACTGGCAAATAGCATTTTAAACATTTTCTTTAAAAGAATCAACAAAACTTAGCTACGAACAACCACAATTGCAGCCATGTTTGGTGATCTTAATGCAAATAAAATCAAGTCAATGGGATTATTTTTGGAAGGTTACGCGAAAGCTTTTGGGCTGAAAATCAAACTGCTAGCTCAACTGCCACTGGAATTATGGCATTCAGTACTTTCAATTGGGTCCACAAAGATTGACCAATAATGGTTTATATTCACCTACAGCAATTTAGCAAACTTATTTAATAAACGAGCTGTGAACTTAAATCCTGTCTTGTATGTCAATACAGAAAATATTTTGCTTCTGTACAAGAAATGAAACTAAGCATGCTGCTTATGTCTTCAGACTGCTAAAAGATAGCATAACGATAGCAAATAATGACTTGTGTTGTTTCCACAATGCCGAGCAGTGTTGATTTTGCTGCACTGCGACATTTATCTAGGTCCTTTTAACAATCTCACCTGACAAAGCAAAGTCTCTATTCAATAATATCACAAAACAAATGGCCACCAATCCAGAACAGAACCTAAATGCTCTTCACCATGGTAACCGTCTATTATTCCATATATAAAACACGACTGATCATTATGTTTTTGACTATCGTTTCAAAATACAAATGCAGGCATAGTACACTACAGGACACAAAACTGGTTTAATTCTATTTGAAGGCTAATTTACTTCTGCCATTTATGAAACAAAACCAGCAATATGCCACCACTAGTGCAATAGCTTCAATTTATCACTCTTCGGGGAGCTGCCACCCTAGCAAATACTGCAAATTTCCACAATTCCTACAGTTAAACATTTTGTTACATCACACCATAGTTGATCACTTGCATGCACATACCATTAATAAAATGTTCAGACATCTTGATACCTTTCCTTGAAAACAACCAACTTACTAGCAGAAACACAATCAGCCTCACATGAAACCATACATTGTATTTGACTGCAAACTATTCATTATCCTTTGCACTGAGGGTAGAAACAATACCATTATTATTCAATTTAAAACAAAATATTAAACAACACTAATTGATGCATTAAATTCAAGTTTGAGGATCTCTGGTTGAAGCCCCACCCTTGGTTTGAACATAGATAAGACTGGCACTCCAGGTTGTGATTCACGTGGATGCAAAAGAGTACATGGCACCTTTATGTGCAGGGAGATCTTAATAATGTAATGATAAACATTTCTCCCTTAACTGTCAGCACCCAAAAGTATGGATTAAAGATTTTTCAGCGGTCAGTGTGATTTTGTCCAATGAATGCTGTATTCATACAGAACAATGACTGCACCTATAAAAGAACTTATCAAACATGATGAGCTTTAGCGTGATTCTGATGGGCAGGACAAGAGGTGCGAGATAATAAAGGTAATAAACGCAAGATTTCAGCTTAAAAATTCTAGAAATTTTCGGAAAATGCTGCTGCAACCACACCTCAATAATCAAAGATAAATCAGCAGTAACTGCATCCTGTTTTCAGACCAGCATATGCATAGCAAATTATTTCTTCCTAGAAATTCAACGGCTGTGTGTAAAAATGAGTTTGGGCAGTCCCAAGCTAATTCCTAAAGTGTCTCAGTACAAAACTGCTCCTAATCAGCGTTAATTTGGAAATGTTTCAGTGGTTACAAGGATGAACGGGGCAGGAAATGGAAAAATGTCATACTGGCACAGCAGTAATAATCTATAAATGGAGAATTAACCATATTGTTGGAAGTGCAGTAAAGAGAACCCATGTCTGCATCTAACCAGGTTCAATCTGACCAAATGTAGGTGTGGAGTGCTCAAAAAGGAAATTGTTCTGCCTCCCTAGTGCATACAACTTTGATGGGCACAAAATAAAAATAATTTCACACTCTATATCAAGACATATGAAATCAGCCTTTATCAATTGTCTAATTATATATGCAGAGATTACACAATGGGATACCTCATGCATGAGTACTTCATGCATTTGCCATCAACTCTGTTATTTTAGCAAAGGCATTAACCCATTTATATTGAAAGGGAAAACATTACAAATAACATAATGGAGGGGAAATTCCAATCAAATTTATTAAGCATTTGCATATTAGAATACAAAGATGTAATTTCATAGTCAGTTGTAGGGAAATTTCAATCCCATTAATCCTCCTAAGTAAACATTAGCAGATTGGTGCCTTGCATTCCAATAATTTGCAATTCACTTGTTTCAATTGCAATTTAAAAGATTGTTTTGGGACTATATGTTTTAATATAAGGTAAAATGGAGGAATGAAGGGGTCACGTGATGTGTTCTGAATTCTGCTGACAGCAAACCTGCTTGGTTGGATGGTTAAAGATTAAGGGGGACCCAGATTATTTCACTGGGAAGAAGGTGCAAGGTGTCCACACTGGTAGACAATGGCGGAACCTCCTGTGCTGACAGTGGTTAAACTGTTAGGCTCCAAAGTCCCAGGTAGGTGTTAAGAATGTCAGGTTTTGTAAACCATTATACTTTAACTGTAGTTAACTTCAAGAGGAGATGGAGTTGGCGGTCTAAAGAATAGCTAGTCAGTATTTCTACCTGGAAACAAGGTCCATGTGATTCACGTTGCCAGAGAGATGGAGGCTTTTAGAGAGGAAGGGTGCATCAGAACCTTGTAGGGTCGGATTACAATGCTCTTCTGAAAGATTTCCCCAAGATTTTACAGACAGGGCGGTCTGCCAGGATCCGAGAGAGAGAAAGGGAGGGAGCAGTTAGAGGCAGCAAGTCTATGGTTTACTGTGCAAGAATGTGGATGAGAGCTCATGTTCAGATTGAAAAGACCAAACTCATGAGGATTTAAAAAGAGGCTAGAAGCTTTTCCTAGCATGATCTACAAAACAAATCCCCAGGAAAAATGTCACTGTGAAGGACGGTCTGGAATTAACTTACTGGGCTGGGAAAAGGAAAAAAACAGAAGTAAACCCTGGGGATCTAAGAATCACTTTGGGCTAGTTCTAGGAGAACTGAATGCCTACTTAAAAGCAGTGTAAAGTACAACCGCGGAATGAGATTCCCAGTTGTAATAAAAGTTAAAAGAGAAAGTTCTGTTCTGTAGTTCAAAGTATAAGTTGCCTACTGAAATTGTGTTTAGTCAATGGTGCTTTTAGTTTGTGTGTTACAGTAAAAGGTTTGAAAATGTGAAATCTTATGTCATCCTTTCAGCTATTCATTGGAAGTTCAAGTTTCTTTTTAAAAGTTATTGGTCTCCAGGGCTCAAAACACAACAATATCAAAATGTGAGTATTGGATTTCAAATCATATTGATTTGACAAATAAAAACAAATGAAAAGTCCCAACAAATCTTTATCTTCAGTTTCTAAAATGTTCCATTGATTTCATAATCCTCACTAACTTTACCGTGTTTTTTTTAAAATTGATCTGGGAGGGAGAAGTGGAGGATAAAAGCAGGAGTTCCCCACATACATCCACTCATTGGAAGATGAAACCACCAGTCTCATGGAGGTTGGCAAGACACAAGTCTAATTTTACAAATTACACCCTCAGGATAGTATCTGTATCAGAAAAACAGCCAAAGAATTTACTCCAATGATGATCAATAAAATCTTGGGAGGAAAAGCTTTGTTGACCTAAACTGTTTGTGTAGTTCAGCTTTATTGGGCACATGAATGATTTCAGTCAAATCAATTCAAATAATTCTACATCTATAGAAATACTACTTTATTCAGATCCAGCATATTTTTCCTCAGTTCAGAAAGAGTCATCAGTGTTCTATGCAGTTACAAATTAGTATTCTACTAACCAAATGGCAACACGTGATCTGCAATGTTAGAAGACAGTAACATCAGTAGTTTCAAATGACATAACCCTTCAAGATGAGTCCATTTTTATCCTGCCCTATGACAAGGTTGGGTAATTTAACAATCTAATTTGATAAGCAGTGAAGGGTCATGAGGACTCGAAACGTCAACTCTTTTCTTCTCCGCCGATGCTGCCAGACCTGCTGAGTTTTTCCAGGTAATTCTGTTTTTATTTTTGTTTTACCTTATACCATAAGGCTGGATAAGCAATAGTAGGCTTTAACTTTCCTCACCATACTGGGCTTCACAAATAAATGGATTTTACTTGTCTCACTTTCAGATGGTAGCTGATAATCAAAAGACTGAAGTATTGTTTCATGCCATGTTATGCTGATTGTTCTACCGATATAAATAGCAAGCTTTCACTTATGCAGAATGAGCTAACATTGGATCTACTTTGTTTATTAGGAAACATATATGAAAACAAATCTTAAACAAAAATGGTTGTTTCTCAAGTCAAGTGCTCAATCTGTATACATTCATATTGCTTTTGAATTTATGGATTTGAATTAATTGTACATGTACAATTTTATGCAATTGTATGATTAACCAACTTCAGACTAAGTGAGGGATTAATAATTAGCAAGTTAAAACTCATCTATTCTTTTAACTTGTGATTAGACATTAAACACTTAATTGATTGCTCAAGGGACAAGTTCTGTCAATAAGAAAATTGATCAAATGAAGCATCTCTGGATTTTTTGATCAATTATGCACAGAACAGGTTTGGTGAAAAAAAGCTACATTTTAAAAAGGTGTAATCACACAAGTTTAAAAAAGGCATGCGTGAGTGGTGGTGGTTAAAATGCCAATTTTCCCCAAAGACGAAACAAGAAACAATTAGTTAGCTTATCTTGGTAACTGATAAACAAATCAACCCATTCTGCTAGAGTATCTTGCATGGTCTTCTCTCAGGTGGTGAACTCAGATGAAAATACAAAAGAGGCAGGTGTATTTGAATTCAGTCAAGCCTTAAAAGCTGTCCTTACAGCTTTCTGCTTTATGTAGACTGAAAAGAGAATAGTTAGGAGTCAATCTGGTAAAGTCAAGCAATAGGATCACTGTGGCGGGCAAGTATACCTATTATTTTACATTTTGACATGAAAACAAGATACACAAATTGAATTATGCAAGTCCAATCTTTACTATTGCTCTGGCTCACTGTTCAATGGCTATGAAAAAGCTAAGAATTTATTGCTGGCCTAGTCTTAGCAAGTGTTTTCTCAGCTCACCTCGGGAATTATTTAAGCACGTGGGGAAAAACAAGAATTTCTGGTTCCAGTTACAAGAGGGTATTGTTATATGCTTCAGTTGTGACATCTTACAAGTAGATAACAGACAGTGAGAGTCAATTCCAGCATGCAAAAGGGAGAGATCGACTTATAGGAGGAACAGACTCCACTGAATCCAAGCAGACCCAAATTTGTAGCTCACATCCTATTAAGCAATTCAAGTGTGCATCTTAAGTGGAATAAAAAGAGATACTCTATTGGTACTCCCATTTAACATGCATCTCTCATTCATACTTGCTATGTGGAAAAACCACAAGCAATCTGCTCTGGTGGTGTGCTATCTTGGGACCAACATGCTGCACTAACGTTCACTTTTTATTTAAATACAAACACTAGTTTATACAATTTTGATCAAGCCTAATGTGTATTAATTCTGCCCCACCACCCCACCCAAGGATGATCTGTTCTTCCCAACTTCATTTTTATTTCTAGGCTGAATAGCCTTAAGCAATGCTACTGTCCAGTGCCTCAGAGTCTGTCTACGATATCTAGATCTACTATGTGATCTAGATCTACTAAATTTTAAACAGATAAAACCAGCTAAATATTCTGATTTGTATTCAGAGCTTTCATTATTGTGATTTTAGCTGTGGTTTGATTGCCTTGTTTACTTGTTTAGGTTAAACTGAAACTGTACATTTTTATTATTTTGAAACTAGCTAACTTTACTTATACCTGATTCCATGCTCATAAACCTGATTACGATTCCACAGGAATTCAATCTGTTCTGCTCCTTGAACAACAAAATAAAACTTCAAATATTTACTCCTGAACTCTGGTCTTGCAATTGAAAGAAATACCATCAGTTATCCAGAGATTTGATACACCTCCTGGTGGCCACTTTCAAAACTGTACTGGTAAGGGGCATCTTCACTGAACGTTACCCACACTTTCAACCAGGGATGGCTTATATATATACCTACACATTTCACTAATAATGCACCTTTAAATACCAAGGATTGAAAGCAGACAAAACTACATTTTCCTCCTGTAATTAAATTACTTAGCTCAACATTTGCACAATGTCAAATACTCACTTTTACTCACACTTCCCTCCCACACTCCCTCCAGCAGCATGGGCTCCGGGGAGGGGCAGTAAGCAGGAAGCAACAAAGGGTTCAGGAGATGGAAGTAGCAAGCTGGAGGCTCTGGAGAGGGAAGCGGCAGTTTGTTATATAAAAGACTGAGCTTGCACAGTAACCACGCAAAAATGTGCTTTAAATGGGTGATACTAAGTTATCTACATTGATAGGGCTTTGCTGTCTGATTTAACAGTGCAACACAAACTCTGCTACACACTTCAGTAACTGAGCATCTATGTTACAAGATTCACATTCTTGAATTTCTAAGCTCTTACAGTAATGCGATTTAATGTTTGCTACAAACATTTACTGTTGCTAAAATTATGTTTTACAGAAATCACTCAATTTTAGTCTTCATATATCTCATTTTATAATTCTTTTTGTTTTTAAACCTCTTTCTTGAAGGTGAGAACTTTTGCTGTGGTGAAGGACCATGGATCCCACCCCTCATCCATTATCTATTGCCAATGTGTGTCCCTAAACATTAACTGACTGCTGGGCTTTTCAACTGTGGACAGTATTTCACCCAGTCGTGTCTTCACTCAACACAAAAACACAGGTTGGGGGATGGTGGAGGGGCAGGTCACTGAACAGCATTCAGGAGCAGGAACTGTGATAGTAGTATCTCCTCATTAACTTAAGGGCATCAAGATCAGCTGTTACAGTTACTATCAGCCAACTCCGTCCAAATCAGGAGAATCTGTGACCTATTTCTTCTACGTGGCAGCTTCTTTGACCAATAAAGCATGAGAGAGAGAAACAGAGAAAGAGAGAGATCAAGATCAATGTTATATTACTGACACTTCAGTTACACTTCATCAACCCCCTGGGTACTAATCCAGAGGTTCATTACTGACATATCAGTTACAGCTCAGATTCCAAGATGTCTAATGCTGAGGTTCCACTGAATTCTTGTAATTATACACCCTGAAGAATGAATCATTTCATATAAATGAAAATCATATTTTCATTGTATAGAACTTTTAAATATAATAGCTGCTTTAAGATTACTTATGTTGGTCTTAACTAAATTTGAAATATTTCCAGAAAGATCCTTTGAAAATAAGCCCTACTTTTAGGTTTGTGGCTAAAGTTCTGGGTGGGTGAGGGGGGCTGGGGAACTGTAAAGCTAAATCATACTTACATTAGAAATAAAAATCAAAAAAGCTGGAAACACTTAGCTGATTAGTCAAAATCTGGAGTGATGAAGAATCTGCATATCAAATGCTGTAATTATCTGTTCTCTCCACTGAATGCTGTTCACATCTGTTTCTCCAGTTTCCTCATATTTTTTACATTAGATTGCATTCATCAAGATACACAATGAACCAATGTCAAGTTATATTAGGATCAATCAAGGGCCAAACATTTCTTAAAGCACATCAGGCGCTGATATGACATGAATTCAGCTGTCCAACAATGCCACAATATACAATGGATATTTGCTCAATTGTGTTGCTCAAACAGCTATCTACTACATCTTTCTTACATACCACAGAACTGTTATTCATAACATACAATATGATTCTTCATTGCTTCATTTAGTTCAGAATAATTCTCAGCACCAAAGTTAAGCTAAACAAAACATACTTTTGTCAAAAGCTAAACTCAGATCTGTTGATTTTTATTACAAATCAAAGACAATACCAGCCATGGCTACTGAAGTATACTTTAAATTACTCTTAAGTACACTTTCCTTGCTGATCAATTCCAATTGTTTTGCAAATTTTGATAAAATTAAAATACTCACACTTAAATTATCCACAACACATTAGAAGTTAAATGTACAGAGTGCACTAGCTCACTCAATTCTCTATAAAACAAGTTCAGATAATTTTCTGGGCAAAAAGGCACAAAGGGGAAGAGTTTTCATTTAAAAATTATAACTTTTGGAAACAAATATGAATGTGATCAAATGAACAAGGATTTGAAAGAGTTAACTTTTGTACAAATCTGTCATGTAATTCTGACAATCTGCAGTAAATCATGATTCTTCAACACTAACAAATTGATAAAACTCTGCACTTTCCACAGGAAATTATTGGACAATATTCAAAATCCATAACTAGGCAATTATGGTTGAGAATCAGCTAAAAGGCCATCCCCCAAATTAGTGATGCATTAGCTGAATCAATCGTCATTGCATGACTCAAAATATCCAATATTTGACACCAGTATAGCACTGACTTCAGCTATTTGATTCAATTTTTTTAAAATCCATCTACATGGCATAAGTCAGGAGTGTGATGGAATGCTCTTCACTTGCCTGGATGAGTGCAGCTCCAATAACACTCAAGAAGCTTGACACCATCCAGCACAAAGAAGCCTGTGGCAGCAGTGTGTACCATCTACAAGATGCACTGCAGGAACTCAACAAGCCTCCTTAGACAGCACCTTCCAAATCCAGAACTGCTACTATCTAGAAGGAAGTGGGCAGCAGACGCATGGAAACACCACCACCTGGATGTTCCCTTCTGAGCCACTCACCAACTTGACTTGGAAATATATCACCATTCCTTCACTGACACTGGGTCAAAATCTTGAAACTCCCTCCCAAACATCACTGAGTATACCTACACCACATGAACTACAGTTGTTCAAGGCAACAGCTCACTACCACCTTCTCAAGGGCAATTACAGATAGGCAATAAATGCTAGCCTACAACCCATAAATGAAAAAAAATCATTTCTGAGCAACTATCAAAAATCAGAGGAAAATCTTGGCAATGACAATGCCCTATCTGAATCACACTTCCAAAATCAGTGTATGTGAAAAATGCAATAGAAATACCCTAACCCTGGACAAGAAAATGGAAAGTAAATTGTCTGAACCGAATTTCTGCGATGTAGCACACTACTCAACAATATATAAATCAAAACCACTATAACCCTATTGGTGAGTCATTGTTAATTTGGTTACAAATAGCATATTTAGAAAAGTAATTTGTACAAGTAAAAGGGAAGACCTTTTAGAACAGAGATGAGGAGAAACTTCTTTAGCCAGAGAGTGGTGAATCTATGGAAGGCTGTGGAGGCCAGGTCATTCAGTGTATTTAAGACCAAGATAGATAGGTTCTTGATTTGTATGGGGATCAAAGGTTACGGGGAGAAGGCGGGAGAATGGGGTTGAGAAACTTATCAGCCATGATTGAATGGCAGAGCAGACTCGATGGACCGAATGGCCTAATTTCTGCTCCTATGTCTTACGGTCTTAAAATATAGCAAATATCAAGAAAGCTCAGATATAATTGAGTGCAAATTTATAATTGAAAAGCATTGCCAATTGACAGTGTACATTAAAATCTGTTGATTACTCCTGCTCAATGCACGGTCAATTTCAAAATAAGTGGCCTGCATTTTCCAAGGAGTGGAAATCACCGTCAGATTGCCACTCCACTCCTATTTTTCTGCACCATGCCAGAGTCCCGCATTTCTGATCAGGACGTCCAATCGCGGCCTTGCCAGGAATGCACAGTGTACCTGAAATGGAACTGCTTCTTCTAGGCGTTGGATCGTTGAGTAAGGTGGCAGGGTGGGTGGGGTCAGGTCAGGAGCGGTTGTCAGGTCAGAGGTGAATCAGGTTGGGAGGTTGGATCCAAAGATGGGGGTGATGATTCAGCTGGCGGGAGCAAGCAAGGTCAGGTCAGGAGAGTAGGGGACGGTTCAATGTGAGTGATTGGGGGTCAGTTGTATAGTTATGCAGGAGTTAGACTAGGATTTTTCTGTCTAACATTTCCTGGATAACTACCCAGGTAAGTAAGTCGGAACAAGCCAAAGTCTTCAACTCTAACTCAGAGTTAGACACTTTTTTGGAGGATCCTGGGGAGCAGGGAAATTGCCCATCTGAAGTTCAAACTTCCTGCGCAATTTCCATGCAGCCCTTGCGTTTGTACTTCTGAGGGGTCCCATAGCACATCTTCTGGGGTACTTCCAGTCTCCAATCATCCAAAAACCAGAAGATCTGGGCCAGCAGACTTTTTAAAACCTCAAAATGTGACAGAAATATTCTAAGCATGATTATTTTTTTATACCCTCTGCCATTATTCCTCCATGCTAGGTTTTATTTTCACCAACCCTCCTGACCATGAGTTGCAATCACCTGAGAGCACCTTCCAATGCTGTTCTATGACCAAACATTAAAAGGCACAAGGAATACCCTCACTGCTTGCCCTTCAACTTCCCCGTCCCTTCAACTGCATGAGTGCCACTTATTTGCTCAATACTTCCAATTACATGTTCAATGTTTGGGAACAACTTTATCATGAAACACAATGCATACTTCACATCTGGTGCACACAAACAGGCTTCCTGAACTTCTCCCTTTTTCAAAGTATTCTCTCCTTACCCATTCTGTCTCAAAGACTATAGATCATGCTGCAGTACTGCTTCACAGCTACTGCCATCCTCGATCTCTAACCAGTGGTAGTTCAGTGACAGTCTATTTGACCAATGGGATCAACACAGCAAAGACCAACCTAGTCTGCATTCACTGTTCACACACAGCAGTCAGAACAGGAACCTTGGCTGAATTTCGTTGATGAGAAATGGTTTCCACTACCAGGTGGGTCAATAAGCAATGGATACCTATTTAAGATAACTTTCGAAAGAACCAGAAAGGAGAATAAGGAGATTTTTCTTTTTAAAGAAGTGTTATGATGATCTGGAATACACAGCCAGAAAGGGTGGTGGAAGCAAATTCAATAGTATATATCAAATAGCAACTGGATATATATGTGGAAAAGAAAAAAACCAGGTCTATGGAGAAAGAGCTGGGATGTAAGACAAATGAACAGTTCTTTCAAAAAGCTGTTCTATGCATGTTGGGCCACATTCCTGCACTATAAGATTACATGACCTTATGCAAGAATATGCCACTGCTGAATTTACACTTCAAGCACATCAGAAAATGCATTCACTGTGTGGAAATAAAAAGACTTGCATTTATAGAACACCTTTCGTGACCACATGACATCCCAAAAATGTTTTACAGCCAATGAAATACTTCTGCAGTATAGCGACCATTGTAAAGTAAGAAATGTGACTGCCAGTTTGTGCACAGCATAACATAATAGTGCAGAAGAGTTTGCATTTATAAATCACCTTCCTCAACCGCAGGATGTCCCAAAGCAGTCTGCAATCAATTAAGTACTTTTTTTTTTAATTATCACACCGTAATGCAACGAAACGCAGCAGCCAATTTCCGCATAGCAAGGTCCCAAAGACCAGTAATATGATAACAACCAGATAACTTGTTTCTGAGATGTTGATTGAGGGATGAATATTCACCAAGGATAACTCCTTGCTTTTCCTGGAAATACTGCCATTGATCTTTTATGTACACTTGAGGGAGAGTAGACAGGACATCGGTTTTAAGGGAGAGCAGACACAACACTGATTTAGCATCTCATCTGAAAGATGGCACCTCCTATTGTGCAACCCTCCCTCAGTTCCGCACTGGAATGTCAGCCTTGATTTTTATGGTCCAGCCCTGGTGTGGGACTTAAACCCATAAACTTGTGATTCAGAGAAAACAGTACTATAAACTGAGCCACAGCCGAGGTTCATGAGGAACTGTCAGTTGCTATTTTTTTTCAATGAAAATATTCATATGTCACTGAAAACTAGAAAATGGGAAAAGGCATTAATTCTTAGCAATCTCACTGTCTGTTTTTCCCTTCAATCCAATATTGGACAATTATGTCCACGGGGGTCTTAAAGAAAAGCCCATATTCATTTCATCAGTCGTCGCAGATCTACAGCTGATCTCTCATAATATACAATTAATTACATTTCCATTGCTCCCAGCAGCAATGGGTGGGTGAAGCAAAGAGAAGATATGTGTACATTGTATTTTCATGCAAATTTAAAACATTACAAGAGCAATTATGAAAATCTGATACTGAGCCACAGGAGATATTAATATGGTCTGTTGACCAGAAGCTTGGTCAGTAGTAGGCTTTAAAGGAGAATCATAAAGGAAAGCAGGGTAGAGGAGCAGTGTGAGAATAATGTGTCTAGATGTCAGGTGCGACTCACTCTTGCCTTTAAATCAAGGAGGTCATAGGTTCAAGCCCCACTCGAGAGACTTGCACAGATAATCCAGACTAGGAGCCCCTGAGATGAGACATTAAACCAGGGGAGCCCATCTGCTTGTTCAGGTGGAGGTGACACCAATCAAAGCAGCGCAGGGATGCTCTCCTAATGTCCACACCAACCGTTAAACTTCAACCATACTAAAACAAATGTCACTTGTCACACATGAGACTTTACTATGCAGAAACTGGCGACTGCGTTTCACCGCATTACAGCAGTGGTGATAATAGTTTTTTTTTTTCTGACTGGCTGCACAGCGCTTTGGAACTCCCGGGGTCGAGACAGGCGACATACGAATGCAATCTTTTTCCTCCTCTGTGACAGTGATAGCTGTCAGCACGAGGGCCGCTCTCAGCCGCAGGCGAACCGGCCGCTCGGTGAACACCTGAGTCCGCCCAGCCTTTGGGGCCGAGGAAACCCCGGAACCGTGATCTGGCTGCCGCGTCCCGAGGCGAGCAGCCGAACCCCGCGAAAACGGTGCCAATGCCCTGGTGGGCAGGACACGGCTTGAGCCTTTCCAAATTTTCAACCCCCTTGTTTCCTTCCCACCCCCACCCCCACCCCCAGTCCCCCGTCCCCCCAGTCCCCCCCTGCCCCTTATAGGGTTGAACTCACCGTGATCATCAGGACATTTAGCATAGATATTCTATACACACACACACACACAAAGCAATGGGATAACTGCAATGAAAAAAAAAAAGCGGCGGCTGTACCGCACATTCAAAGCCCCCCTCCCCTCCCCTCCCCCCACCCCTTTTTTTTGACTGAGGTGCTTCTTGCAACGAGGCAGCGCCACAGCCGACAACATGTCCACCTGCTGTCACAGTCCCCCGCGCGCGCGCGCGGGGGGCGGGGGCAAAGGGGCGGGGCAGGGGCTCGCGCCCCACAACATCAGTAACCGCCGTTCCCCGAGCTTACCTTCTCCCGCTCCCCTTCCCTTCCCAATTCAATCCTCCGGGAGTACACGGCCTAACTCCGCAGGGGGTGGGGGGGGGGGTTGCATCCAAGCTTCGAATACGGGAAGCTTCTCGAGCCGACCGATCGCCGTTACCCCCTCCCTTCCTGGGATCCTCACGCCGACTCCCCCCCCTTCCTTCCCCCTGCTCGGGTCCCACTCGTTCGTGTTTTTTTTTACCCTCTCACCCTCCTCCTCCTCCTCCTCCTCCTCTCTCCACCCCGCCGCGGGGTCGCTGCACTCCGCCGCCGCCGCCGCCGCCGCCGTTTATTTCGCTTCGATCCTCACCGCCATCGGCCACCGCACCTGAGAGTAACTGTCACCGACTCCAAAGCCGGCGCCCCCCCCCCACCACCACCACCACCACCACCTTCCTCCTCCCTCCCTCCCTCCCCAGCCGCCTTTTACTACGCGCGGCTCACACTCGCTTCGAGGCGCCGCGGCGGGCCCCGCCTCCCAGTCCCCGTCTCCGGCGCAGCCATTGGGTCTCGCGCCCACCCAGCCGTTCCCGCCCACTTCCCGGCGCCCCGCTCTCCCATTGGGGCTGGGTGGACGTCGGTCTCGTGACGTCACGGAGGGTGGGCGGGGAGCAGCAGGCTCCCTCGGGTTTTGGTTGGCTCTGGCTGACGGTTCGGGTGCAAGGGGTTCGGTGGGGGGGGGGGGGAGGGTGTGTGGGCTCGGAAACCTTTAGCCAATCGGCGGCGAGTGTCGGTGTAGCGCTATTGAGTGAGGGGCGAGCGCTTCTGCGTCGTTCATAAAATGTTATAAAATCAGCTATTTATTTATTGTTCTTTTGCGTTCCGCAAAGCGTTGCAAATTATTCCTTTTTCCCCACCCGAAGGCTTTGGAATTGCAATATGACGAACCCAGAAAGTAATTGTAACCATCATCACGGATGAATGAACAACTTCCCTCTGCTACCCCCAACCCCCCCCCCCTCCCCAGCCTCCACCAAACCTGAAATTCCCTCTTCTCTCCAGCACTAACTACACTGTTAGCGTGCAAAAAAAAAACTGGCACGTATCCAAGTTTCCATTTTCCCAACAAAGAGAAAGAAAGGAAGACAACATTCCGGTCACATTCACAAGTCCTCCCGTTTTGTGTCAGTCATGGCTGAATTGGTCGCGCACTCACACCCCCCCCCCCCCCCCAATTAGGAGGTCGTGGGTGCCAAACCTCAAACCAGAGGCTTGAGCCCAAACATCCAGGCTAACACTCCAGTGCATTTGCTGGGGGAGTGTGACTTGGCTTTTGGATTGTCTTAGTGCATTTAAGACCGAGACGGATAGGTTCTTGATTGGGAAGGGGGAATCAAAGGTTACGTGGAGAATGGGGTTGAGAAACTTATCAGCCATGATTGAATGGCGGAGCAGACTCGATGGGCCGAATGGCCTAATTTCTGCTCCTATGCCTTATGGTCTTATGTGTTATGGTCTTATGTGTTATGTTATGTGTTATGTATGGTTATGGTTATGTGTTATGTATGGTCTTATGTGTTATGTTAAGCTGCTTATATTTCACCCCTTCCTGGGATTCACCTAGTTCTGTCGAAGGGTCATGAAGACTCGAAACGTCAACTCTTTTCTTCTCCGCCGATGCTGCCAGACCTGCTGAGTTTTTCCAGGTAATTCTGTTTTTATTTTGGATTTCCAGCATCTGCAGTTTTTTGTTTTTATTTTTTTTACTTTCAATCTGGGCCTTTTTGTTCTTGTTCCTTTCACAAGTGAGAACAATTTCTCCCTATCTACTCTGTCCAGACCCCTCATGATTTTGAATACCTCTATCAAATCTCCTCTCAACCTTCTTTTCTCTGAGGAAAACAGTCCTAACTTCTGCATTTTTTCCTTGCTATCCAACTTCTTAAATCTTCAGAGTGTGGGTCTTGCCCTGCTGCAGCAGTAGAGGTTACAAGGGAAAGGAATCACTGGTAAGTAGTGGGTAAGGTACTTACTACTTTAATCGCTTATAGTTTAAGGTCTTTTTGTAGTTTATAGTTTGTATATTCTACAGTAACGAGGATCAGGAAAGAAGGGCCCTAGAGTAATTGACTTAAAAGGTTTAATTTAAAGGGATAAGTCATGGCAGGAGAGCTCAAAGCCGTGGTGTACTCCTCGTGCTCCATGTGGGAAGCCGGGGACATTTCTAGTGCCTGGGACCAGCATGTGTGCAGGAAGTGTGTCCAGCTGCAGCTCCTGGAAGCTCGGGTTTCAGAGCTGGAACGGCGGCTGGGGACACTGTGCAGCATCCGGGAGTCTGAGAGCATCATGGATAGCACTTTTAGAGAGGTGGTCACACCACAGATGAAGGGACTTGAGGCAGGAAGGGAATGGGTGACCACCAGGCAGTCCTAGAGAAACAGGGAGGTAGTTCAGGAGTCCCCTGGGGTCCAGCTCACAAATCGGTATGCAGTCTTGGAGGCTGATGAGGGCGCTGGTTCCTCCAGGGAGTGTGGACAGAGCCAAGCTTCTGGCACCACAAGCAGCCTGTCGATACAGGAGGGGAGGAAGAGAAATAGTAATAGGGGATTCTATAGTCAGGGGAACAGATAGGCGCTACTGTGGCTGTCAATGTGATTCCAGGATGGTATGTTGCCTCCCTGGTGCCACTGAACGGCTGCAGGGCATCCTGAAGGGGGAGGGTGATAAGGCAGATGTCATGGTACATGTAGGTACCAATCACATAGGTAGAAAGAGGCATGAGGTCTTGCATCAAGAATTCAGGGAGTTAGGGAGTAGATTAAAGAGCAAGACCTCTTGGGTTGTAATATCTGGATTACTCCCAGTGCCGCATGCTAGCGAGCTCAGAAATAGGAGAATAGTGCAGATGAATACGTGATTTAAGAGTTGGTGCAGGAAGGAGGGTTTTAGATTCCTGGATCACTGGGACCGTTTCTGGAGAAGGTGGGACCTGTACAAGCGGGACGGTCTACATCTGAACCAGAGCGGGACTAACATCCTTGCAGGTGGGTTTGCTAGTGCTGCTAGGAGGAGTTTAAACTAATTCGGCAGGGGGAAGGGACACAGAATGTTAGCAGAATAGGGACACATCAAAATACAGTAAAACAATCAAGTCAGAGGGAGTACAGCTGCAATAAGCTTCAAGGGATTAAGGCAAGACTGGATGGCCTCGACTTTAATGCCAGGAGTATTACAGGTAAAACGGATGAGTTAAGGGTGAGGATTGACACGTGGAATTGTGATGTAGTAGCCATCACTGAGACGTGGTTGAGGGAGGGGCAGGATTGACAGCTCAACATTCTGGGTTATAGAATCTTCAGGCGATGCAGGGTAGGGGGTAAAAGAGGAGGAGGTGTTGCATTATTAATTAAGGAGTCAGTTACTGCATTAAGGAGAGATGATATCTTGGAGGGGGCATCGAATTGTGGGTAGAGCTTAGGAATAAAAAAGGGGCAACCACATTATTAGCTGTTTATTATGGACCCCCAGATAGTCAGCGGGAAATTGAGGAGCAAATATGTGCGCAATTTGTGGAGGTGTGTAAAAACAATAACAATAGGGTAATTATATTAGGTGATTTCAACTTTCCCAACATTAATTGGGATAGACATTGTGTTAAGGGCTTGGATGGAGTGGATTTCTTGAAATTTATACAGGAGAACTTTTTAGGTCAATATGTAGAGGGTCCAACAAGGGATGGTGCATTGCTGGACCTAATTCTGGGGAATGAAGCCGGACAGGTGGCTGAGGTAGTGGTGGGGGAGCATTTTAGCGATAGCAACCACAACATGGTACAGTTTAAAAACAAAAAAACTGCGGTTGCTGGAAATCCAAAACAAAAATAGAATTACCTGGAAAAACTCAGCAGGTCTGGCAGCATCGGCGGAGAAGAAAAGAGTTGACGTTTCGAGTCCTCATGACCCTTCGACAGAACTTGAGTTCGAATCCAAGAAAGAGTTGAAATATAAGCTGGTTTAAGGTGTGTGTGTGGGGGGGGCGGAGAGATAGAGAGACAGAGAGGTGGAGGGGGGAGGGGGGTGGTGGGGGGGTGTGGTTGTAGGGACAAACAAGCAGTGATAGAAGCAGATCATCAAAAGATGTCAACGACAATAGTACAATAGAACACATAGGTGTTAAAGTTAAAGTTGGTGATATTAGCTAAACGAATGTGCTAATTAAGAATGGATGGTAGGGCACTCAAGGTATAGCTCTAGTGGAGTTTTTTTTTATAATGGAAATAGGTGGGAAAAGGAAAATCTTTATAATTTATTGGAAAAAAAAAAGGAAGGGGGAAACAGAAAGGGGTTGGGGATGGGGGAGGGAGCTCACGACCTAAAGTTGTTGAATTCAATATTCAGTCCAGAAGGCTGTAAAGTCCCTAGTCGGAAGATGAGGTGTTGTTCCTCCAGTTTGTGTTGGGCTTCACTGGAACAATGCAGCAAGCCAAGGACAGACACGTGGGCAAGAGAGCAGGGTGGAGTGTTAAAATGGCAAGCGACAGGGAGGTTTGGGTCATTCTTGCGGACAGACTGCAGGTGTTCTGCAAAGCGGTCGCCCAGTTTACGTTTGGTCTCTCCAATGTAGAGGAGACCACATTGGGAGCAACGAATGCAGTAGACTAAGTTGGGGGAAATGCAAGTGAAATGCTGCTTCACTTGAAAGGAGTGTTTGGGTCCTTGGACGGTGAGGAGAGAGGAAGTGAAGGGGCAGGTGTTGCATCTTTTGTGTGGGCATGGGGTGGTGCCATAGGAGGGGTTTGAGGAGTAGGGGGTGATGGAGGAGTGGACCAGGGTGTCCCGGAGGGAATGATCCCTACGGAATGCCGATAAGGGGGGGTGAAGGGAAGATGTGTTTGGTGGTGGCATCATGCTGGAGTTGGCGGAAATGGCGGAGGATGATCCTTTGAATGCGGAGGCTGGTGGGGTGATAAGTGAGGACAAGGGGGACCCTATCATGTTTCTGGGAGGGAGGAGAAGGCGTGAGGGCGGATGCGCGGGAGATGGGCCGGACACGTTTGAGGGCCCTGTCAACGACCGTGGGTGGAAAACCTCGGTTAAGGAAGAAGGAGGACATGTCAGAGGAACTGTTTTTGAATGTAGCATCATCGGAACAGATGCGATGGAGGCGAAGGAACTGAGAGAATGGGATGGAGTCCTTACAGGAAGCGGGGTGTGAGGAGCCGTAGTCGAGATAGCTGTGGGAGTCGGTGGGTTTGTAATGGATATTGGTGGACAATCTATCACCAGAGATTGAGACAGAGAGGTCAAGGAAGGGAAGGGAAATGTCAGAGATGGACCACGTGAAAATGATGGAGGGGTGGAGATTGGAAGCAAAATTAATAAATTATTCCAAGTCCCGACGAGAGCATGAAGCGGCACCGAAGTAATCATCGATGTACCGGAGAAAGAGTTGTGGAAGGGGGCCGGAGTAGGACTGCAACAAGGAATGTTGCACATACCCCATAAAGAGACAGGCATAGCTGGGGCCCATGCGGGTACCCAGAGCCACACCTTTTATTTGGAGGAAGTGAGAGGAGTTGAAGGAGAAATTGTTCAGCGTGAGAACAAGTTCAGCCAGACGGAGGAGAGTAGTGGTGGATGGGGATTGTTCAGGCCTCTGTTCGAGGAAGAAGCTAAGGGCCCTCAGACCATCCTGGTGGGGGATGGAGGTGTAGAGGGATTGGACGTCCATGGTGAAGAGGAAGCGGTTGGGGCCAGGGAACTGGAAATTGTTGATGTGACGTAAGGTGTCAGAGGAATCACGGATGTAGGTGGGAAGGGACTGGACAAGGGGAGAGAGAAGGGAGTCAAGATAACGAGAAATGAGTTTCATGGGGCAGGAGCAAGCTGAGACGATCGGTCTACCGGGGCAGTTCTGTTTGTGGATTTTGGGTAGGAGATAGAAGCGGGCCGTCCGAGGTTGGGCGACTATCAGGTTGGAAGCTGTGGGAGGGAGATCCCCAGAGGAGATGAGGTCAGTGACAGTCCTGGAAACAATGGCTTGATGTTCAGTGGTGGGGTCATGGTCCAGGGAGAGGTAGGAGGAAGTGTCTGCGAGTTGACGCTCAACCTCCGCGAGGTAGAGGTCAGTGCGCCAGACAACAACAGCACCACCCTTGTCAGCGGGTTTGATGACAATGTCAGGGTTGGACCTGAGAGAATGGAGTGCAGTAAGTTCAGAGAGAGACAGGTAAGAATGGGTGAGAGGAGCAGAGAAATTGAGACGACTAATGTCACGCCAACAGTTCTCAATGAAAAGATCGAGAGAAGGTAAGAATCCAGAGGGAGGGGTCCAGGTGGAGGGAGAATAATGGCGATGGGTAAAAGGATCCGTTGAACTGGGAGAGGACTCCTGCCCAAAGAAGTGAGCCCGGAGACGAAGACGGCAGAAGAAGAGTTCAGTATCATGCCGAGCCCAAAATTCATTGAGGTGAGGGCGTAAGGGTATGAAACTAAGTCCTTTGCTGAGCACTGAACGTTCAGCATCGGAGAGGGGAAGGTCAGGGGGTATAGTGAATACACGGCTGGGGCTGGGATTGGAAGAAAGGGTGGGGACGGAGGGACAGGCAGGGGTGGAGGGTCCTAGATGGGTGTTGGTGTCGATGAGTTGTTGGAGCTTGCGTTCCTTAGCACTTGAGAGAAAGAGAAAAAGTTTCTTGTTGAGGCATCGGATGAGCCGAAGGATAAAATGAAACTGGGGGCACGCGCAGCTTTGAAAAAGGGTACGGCGGTGCTGCTGGAGGGAGAGGTCGAGTGTGTTCATATGGCGGCGCATGGCACTGAGAGTGGATTTCAGAATGTGACGGGAACAGCAGTCTGAGAAACGTTTTATGTCCCGGAGATACCTGTAATCCTGGGTGGGTTCGAAACATGAGGGGTGGAATTTCAGTTGAAATCCACGTGGGGTAAGTTGGAGACGGAGACAGTCACTGAGAAAGGAGATATGGCTGTGAAAGCGGGTTTTAGTAAACACCTTGTCAAACACTAGGAGGGAAATGGAAAGCAAGGAAGGTGAGCAAGACAACAGAGAGATACGGAAATCTTGTCGCAGAGAGGAACAGAACTTCTTCAAGGAGGTAGGCATTTCTTGAAGAGCAGTGGCAGTCAATTAAACACAGAGATAAAAACAAAAAAACTGCAGATGCTGGAAATCCAAAACAAAAATAGAATTACCTGGAAAAACTCAGCAGGTCTGGCAGCATCGGCGGAGAAGAAAAGAGTTGACGTTTCGAGTCCTCATGACCCTTCGACAGAACTTGAGTTCGAGTCCAAGAAAGAGTTGAAATATAAGCTGGTTTAAGGTGTGTGTGTGGGGGGGGCGGAGAGATAGAGAGACAGAGAGGTGGGGGGGGGGGTGTGGTTGTAGGGACAAACAAGCAGTGATAGAAGCAGATCATCAAAAGATGTCAACGACAATAGTACAATAGAACACATAGGTGTTAAAGTTAAAGTTGGTGATATTATCTAAACGAATGTGCTAATTAAGAATGGATGGTAGGGCACTCAAGGTATAGCTCTAGTGGAGTTTTTTTTTATAATGGAAATAGGTGGGAAAAGGAAAATCTTTATAATTTATTGGGAAAAAAAAGGAAGGGGGAAACAGAAAGGGGGTGGGGATGGGGGAGGGAGCTCACGACCTAAAGTTGTTGAATTCAATATTCAGTCCGGAAGGCTGTAAAGTTCCTAGTTGGAAGATGAGGTGTTGTTCCTCCAGTTTGCGTTGGGCTTCACTGGAACAATGCAGCAAGCCAAGGACAGACATGTGGGCAAGAGAGCAGGGTGGAGTGTTAAAATGGCAAGCGACAGGGAGGTTTGGGTTATTCTTGCGGACAGACCGCAGGTGTTCTGCAAAGCGGTCGCCCAGTTTACGTTTGGTCTCTCCAATGTAGAGGAGACCACATTGGGAGCAACGAATGCAGTAGACTAAGTTGGGGGAAATGCAAGTGAAACACCTCATCTTCCGACTAGGGACTTTACAGCCTTCCGGACTGAATATTGAATTCAACAACTTTAGGTCGTGAGCTCCCTCCCCCATCCCCACCCCCTTTCTGTTTCCCCCTTCCTTTTTTTTCCAATAAATTATAAAGATTTTCCTTTTCCCACCTATTTCCATTATAAAAAAAAACCCCACTAGAGCTATACCTTGAGTGCCCTACCATCCATTCTTAATTAGCACATTCGTTTAGATAATATCACCAACTTTAACTTTAACACCTATGTGTTCTATTGTACTATTGTTGTTGACATCTTTTGATGATCTGCTTCTATCACTGCTTGTTTGTCCCTACAACCAAACCCCCCCCCACCTCTCTGTCTCTCTATCTCTCCGCCCCCCCACCCCCCCCCCCCCCCCCAACACACACACACACACACACACACACACCTTAAACCAGCTTATATTTCAACTCTTTCTTGGACTCGAACTCAAGTTCTGTCGAAGGGTCATGAGGACTCGAAACGTCAACTCTTTTCTTCTCCGCCGATGCTGCCAGACCTGCTGAGTTTTTCCAGGTAATTCTATGGTACAGTTTACATTTGTTATGGACAAAGAAATCGACAAGTTGCAAAAAAATGTTTTGAATTGGGGGAGAGTGGATTTTAGTAAAATAAGGCAGGATCTGGCCAAGGTAGACTGGGAACAGTTACTTGGGAAATCTACAGAGTAACAGTGGGGGGTGTTCAAAAAGGAAATGGGGAGGGTACAGGCTCAACATGTTCCCTCTAGGGCGATAGGAAGGAGTAACAAGCCCAGAGAACCATGGAAGACCAGAGATATTCACGTTACGATGAGAAGGAAAAGAGAGACCTTTAGCAGGTACAAGGGAAGCAAATCAGCAGAGGCATTAGTGGAGTACAGACAGTGCAGAGTGGAGCTTGAGAAAGCAATTAAGAGAGCAAAGAGGGTATATGAGAAAGCTCTGGCTGGTAAAAGTAGGGAAAATCCCAAGATATTCTATAAGTATATCAATGGGAAGAGGATAACCAGGGAAAGAGTAGGGCCCATAAGGGACCAACTGGGCAATCTATGGGTAGAGCTAGAGGACATCGGTAGAGTGTTGAACAAATACTTCACATCCATCTTCACCCAACAGAATGAGGATGAAGGTATTGAACTCGGGGAGAGAGACTGCGAGGTTCTTAAACAAATTGATATAGTGAGTGACAAGGTATTGAAGGTATTGGCAGTTAAAAGTGGACAAATCTTCAGGTCCAGATGATTTGTGTCCCAGGCTGCTGAGGGAGACAAGGGAGGAGATCGCAGGGGCTCTGACCCAAATTTTTAATTCCTCTTTGGCCATGGGGGTGGTGCCAGGGGACTGGAGAACAACGAATGTGGTTCTGCTATTTAAGAAAGGTTGTAGAGATAAGCCAGAAAACTACAGGCCAGTGAGTCTCACATCAGTTGTAGGGAAACTATTGGAGTAAGTTCTGAAGGAGAGAATCTATCTCCACTTGGAGAGGCAAGGTTTGATCAGGGATAGTCAGCATGGCCTTGTCAGAGGGAGGTCATGCCTAACAAATTTGACTGAATTTTTTGAGGAAGTGACCAGGTGTGTAGATGAGGGTAGTGTAGTTGATGTCGTTTATATGGATTTCAGCAAAGCCTTTGACAAGGTCCCACATGGGAGACTTATAAAGAAGGCAAATGCACATGGGATACAGGGTAATTTGATAAGATGGATTCAAAATTGGCTTGGTTGCAGGAGGCAGAGGGTGATGACAAGAGGATGCTTTAGTGACTGGAAGCCAGTGTCCAGTGGTGTACCACAGGGATCTGTGCCGGGTGCCCTATTATTTGTCATTTATATAAACGACATAGATGACTATGTGGGGGGTAGGATTAGTAAGTTTGTGGATGACACAAAGATTGGCCGGGTGGTTAACAGTGAGGTTGAGTGTCTTGAGCTACAGAAAGATATAGACGGGATGGTCAAATAGGCAGATAAGTGGCAGATGGAATTTAACCCTGAAAAGTGTGAGGTGATACACTTTGGAAGGAGTAATTTGACAAGGAAGTATTCAATGAACGGCATGACACTAGGACATTCTGAGGAACAAAGGGACCTTGGCGTGTGTGTCCATAGATCTCTGAAGGCGGAGGGGCATGTTAGTGGGGTGGTGAAAAAGGCATATGGGACACTTGCCTTTATCAATCGAGGCATAGATTACAAAAGTAGGGAGGTCATGTTGGAGTTGTATAGAACCTTGGTGAGGCCACAGCTGGAGTACTGTGTGCAGTTCTGGTCGCCACATTATAGAAAGGATGTGATTGCACTGGAGGGGGTGCAGAGGAGATTCACCAGGATGTTGCCTGGGATGAAACATTTAAGTTATGAAGAGAGGTTGGATAGACTTGGATTGTTTTTGTTGGAGCAGAGCAGACTGAGGGGCGACCTGATGGAGGTGTACAAGATTATGAGGGGCATGGACAGGGTTGATAGGGAGCAGCTGTTCCCCATAGTTGAAGGGTCAGTCACAAGGGGACATAAGTTCAAGGTGAGGGGCAGGAGGTTTAGGGGGGATGTGAGGAAAAACCTTTTTACCCAGAGGGTGGTGACGGTCTGGAATGCACTGCCTGGGAGGGTGGTGGAGGCGGGTTGCCTCACATCCTTTAAAAAGTACCTGGATGAGCACTTGGCACCTCATAACATTCAAGGCTATGGGCCAAGTGCTGGTAAATGGGATTAGGTAGGTAAGTCAGGTGTTTTTCATGTGTTGGTGCAGACTCGATGGGCCGAAGGACTTCTTCTGCACTGTGATTCTGTGATTCTCCAGCCTATCTTCATAACTGAAGTTATTCATCTCTGGAACCATTCTCGTGAATCATTTCTGCACCCTCTCTAATGCCTTCACATCCTTCCTAAAGTGTGGTGCCTAGAACTGGACACAATACTCTAGCTGAGGCCAAACCAATGAATTACACAAGTTCAACATAATCTCCTTGCTCTTGTATGCTACATAAATTCCTTGCTTTTGTACTCTATGCCCTTAATAATAAAGCTCAGGATACTGTATGCTTTATTAACCACTCCCTCAACATATCCTGCCACCTGTAATGACTTATGCACATAAACACCCAGGTCGTTCTGCCCCTGCAACTCTTTAGAGTTGTACCCTTCATTTTATATTCTCTCTCCATGTTCTTCCTATTAAAATTAATCACTTCACATTTCTCTGCATTGAACTTAATCTGTCACCTGACCATATATTCCACCCACTTGTCTATGTCCTTTTGAAGTTCTACACTATCCTCCTCACAGTTCACAATGCTGCTAAGTTTTGTACTGTCCGCAAACTTTGAAATTGTGCCCTGTACACCAAGTTCCAGGACATTAATATATATCAGGAAAAACAAGGGTCCCAACACTGAGCCCTGGGGAACTCTACTACAAACCTTCCTCTAGCCTAAAAAACATCCCTTAAGCACTACTCTTTGTTTCCTGTCACTCAGCCAATTCCATATCCATGTTGCTATTGTCCTTTTTATTCCTGAGCTATAACTTTGCTAACAATCTGTTTTGTGACACTACCTTAAACGCCTTTTGGGAGTCCATGTATACTACATCAACAGCATTGCCCTCATTGACCATTTCAAAAAGCTCCAGCAAGTTAGTTAAATTTATTTCTTAAGAAATCCGTGCTGGTTTCCTTAATTAACCTGCATTTGTCCGTGTGACTATTAATTTTGTACCAAATTATTGTTTCTAGAAGTTTTCCCACCACCAAAGTTAAACTGACTGGCCTGTGGTTGCTGGGCTTACCTTTAGCCCCTTTTTTGAACAAAAAACTCATTAAAAACAGCTCACACAGTAAATGATACTGTTAAAGTAGACTAAAAATGGTTTAGATCAGAACAAAAAGATGAAAAATAATCTGTACAACCCTTAAACATTAATGACCAGCTGAAGGTAAGGAAGAGTAGGCTGAATAGTCCCTTGATGCACAACCTTATCTTCTTTTTCTTCTCTGATATGGCTTATACTAAAATTAAAGGAAAAAAGGCATTTGTTGAAAGCAAATGTTTTGTTCACTTCCAACCAAATTCAATAAGAAATGAGTAGGGAAGGAAAATCATACATCAACTGAAACTAGTGGAATTGTATATGTCTTTAAAATGGCCTTGCAATACCATAATTCTAAACTATCTTTCAAACTGGATATCCCAGTATTACAATTTCAATGCACATAATTTATTCTGTGGGTGATTCATGTTTTGTTTTTGTTATGTTTTCAAACAGGATTTACCAATGATTCACTGGAGTTATGGAGCGCACATTACTCATGCTGATCAAAGAAGATGTAACGTTTTTGCACGGATTCACTAAAACTAATGCCCATATCATAAGAAACAGTAGACTGTACTGCAATGATAGGCCATAGTCAAAAATAGCATTTCTTCTTCATACCTAGTGAAGGTGAAGAATAATTACATTTAAAATGGAGATGTACAGTACATAAAATGGATTGATAATTGTCATGAAGCTATTAATGTATATAATATTATTGGAAAATATTTTTCTTTTAAAATAGAGGTTTAGTCTGTGGGTATGTCTTAATTGGATTAAAGCCAGCTAGTCTGGGTGCTTTGATGTGTACTAGTTTTGTGATGTAAACAGGGAGGTAGCGTGCAGTTGCAATTTTTGAATAGAGCATTCAAGAAGTGGGGTGAAAACTACCACCTAGCTAGCAGATACCAAGCAATATGTTTATATTGCTAATAAAATCGGTATTATAAATGGGGTTTTATTGTTAAAAGGTGGAGTTCAAAGAGGCTGGTGATACAATGAGAATTTACATTCAATGGGCTGTGCTAGTTATAACAAGATGACCATTTTGTGTGTGTAGGACAGAGGCAATGTGAGATCAAAAGCAGCTGTTAGCCTCCAACTGTCTCCACAGGAACCCAAGTGAAACGAACCTAATTTTGCGTTTGTAAGGTGAAAATGCTTTGCCCTGGTGTTTGGTTAAGTCTTTGGGTTGCTGTTGCCTTAATGAAGATTAGTTTGGGAAATTGTTAAAAGTTATGATCGTCGTAATTTGTAGCCATGTGTATATATTTAATTTGTGTAAATTAATAAAATGTTTCATTTAGCTTAATATAAAACCCCTCGAGAACTGGTGGTCTGATTTCTGAAGTTAGAATTGCACGTCAAACATAACACTTAATGTTGTAGGTTATGACAGTTGTTTAAAGTTTCTTTCTGGGATTTTTAAATAACTCAACTGTACCAACTGCACAGTCATAACATAATCAAAAAGTGAATCATTAGGCTGCGTTGAACTCCCTTTCTTTTGGACGTGTTTAAGTTCTAACTTGAGGTGTCAACTGTTCTATATCGTTTTCTTTCAGTTTCTGAGGTTGTTAATGTGAAATACCAATTTTCAATCCTGAAGGCAGGCAAACAAACTCTTCCAGGTCAGTTCTAAGTATCATTTTTGAATTGGCTCCTATCAAAAGTGCAGCAATAGACCCAATTCCACTACCTTCTCAATTGAGATCAAGAACTCACTGCAACATTTCAAGGTGGAACAAGCAGAGTTGTAAGCCAAGTCAGTCTGCAGAAGTAGTAAAATTTTGAAATAAAAAGTGCTTGGTAACCACCAACCATTGGGTGTACTCATTGGATACAAAGAAAGTTTGATTATATACAGCATTTTATTTACTTAATTTTCCCACTCATTCTTAATGCAGAAAGCTGAAGTTTTGTCCTCTTATGATTATGCAAATTTTAAAACCTAATAAAATAAAGCTACATCCTACATCGTTTCTGGAATAAACAAGATTCCTATATTGTTTCTGGAATAAAAAAGATGACTACAGGTATTATCCTTTCTCTTATTGACTTCATTTAAGAGTATGAAATCAATTAATTGTTAAAATAATTTGTTGACCTAAATGTAGTGAAAACAATTATCACTTTGGAAATGTAAGTTATTTCTGTATCTGTGTAAAATGTTTGAATGATATGACACCCATACGTTATGTTATTGTACTTTAAAAAAAAATATATCAGAATATTGTACCATTTCAGACAAATGTTCATTTGATGCCATATGCTTTTTAAAATTTATTTATGGGATGTGGGTGTTGCTGGCTGGGCCAGCATTTATTGTGCATAGCTGTAGGTCTGCAGTCATATGTAGGCCTGGTAACACCAGGTAAGAAGGGCAGATTTCCTTCCCTAAAGGACATCAATGAACCAGATGGGTTTTTATGACAATCAGCAATGCTTTTATAGTCATCATTGTTTTAAGTCCAGATTTTTATTGAATTCAAATTCCACCGTTTGCTGTGGTGGGATTCAAACCCAGGTCCCTAGAGTGTCTATGAATTACCAGTCCAGTGACAATACCATTGTGCCACCACCTCCATTGTGGTTGGATAATTTGCTGAAAGGTATACTGTGAACTTCATTTGCTAGAGGTCATACAAATTTTCAATGTGACCATTGTATTGTTTGTGAACAATTTCATTGAGCTTTGTCTGGTATCAAAGGGAATTTTACTGAAGAAGGTAGATCAATTGATCCATTGAATTCTGAAGAAAGGCAAAGATATTGCAAGGGGAGTTTGGGGAAACATATTTTAAAACTACCAAGATTGTTTTGCTGGAAGAGAATAGTGAAGCAAGTTTGCACTTTAATCAATCTTCTAAGTTATATGTATGAGAATGTTGCTCTGTTCTTTGAATATTTATTTCTAAATTGATGCAAAATTTTTAATTTGACATGAGTTGATCTCCCATGGTGTAGCGTAGAGGGCAATTTTCAAGTCAAGCAAGGTTGGTAGGCAACAAGATAATTGAACCAAGTATAAGAGGGGAGTGGAGAGAGGAAGGAAGGATAGATTGGGGAGTAAGCGGAAGAAAGGGGGAGGTGAGAGGGTGGAGATGGGAAAATGGGAAGGATAAAATGGACAAGAGGTGAGGGGAGGAGAGGGGATGGGAGGAAGAGAGCATGAGAAAAGTTGAAGATAGAAAGGTAAGGCAGAGTGGTTAGGAAGGAGAGGAGGGGGGGTGTGTGATAGAGGAAAGGGAAGAGTGGAATGGAGGGTAAGTGATAGCAATGCTGAGAAAGGTTTGGGAGAGAAGGAGATGAAAGGAGAGGGTGAGAGGTGAAGAAGCAAAGGCACAATAGGTGAAAGCATAAAGGAGAATTTATCTCACCAGGTATGAGAACTATGACTCTATCACTTGCCTCACTGGGTGGCATAGGAGTGGTAGCTGGAACTAATTGTACCTCGGGATGGTTCTAGTCACCTACTTGAGACTCAGGGTTGGGAGGTCTCCTGTTCAATTTCTATCTGGGATGTCAGGGTCTGCTATTGATCTTCAATGGGAGAAGGGAAATTCATTGGATATTTTGTTTCAGCAGGATTGGGGATGCCAATTGCAAATTTGTCTGAAGGATGCATTTTATGGCTGAGACATAACGCTCTTTTGTCTCAGTGTTAGATAAAAATAACAGTTACAACAGTCTGGAGACACTTTCATCGAGGCAACAACCTAGCTACATTTAGAAATGTAATTACCTGTATTCATAAGATGATAGTACCAGAACTTATCTTGTTTTTTGTGTAATCAACTTTGCAGACTGAAGGAGAAGGTACATCTCATAACCACCAATGGCAGAACCATCAATGACTTTTCACTTCTGACAAAATTTCAAAATGCATTGTTTTAGGCTTTGACAAAGAGATATGTCAAATTGCTTAGAATATCCTGCCAGCACTTTCACAATATTTTAAATTTGGCAGTTCAAACCTGATTTCAAAAAAACCCAGAAAATGGTTTAGAAGCTGGGATTTTACTCCAGGATTACAGCTCCAACAACCTATTTCCATGTTGAGGCAATGAAGAAAGGCTTTATGGGTTTATTACTGACATAACATTTCATCAAAAATTCAAGTTAATAGATCTGGAAACCACTACAAAATTTCTGGACTATATTCTGCAAATATTTTAAGTGTTGTGCAAATCAAGTATTATACTACTGGTTACTTGCCATGGCAACACAAGAAAACATTGAAAAATAAGAACAGTTATGACACAAAAGGAGGCCATTTGGCCCATCCTGTTGGTACAAGTATCTTATTTGTAAATAATTGTTATTCATTTTACCCTAAATGATACCGTCTGACATTATTATATTTACCAAGTTTCAGAGCATAATGAAGAACCCATATGCTCTCTGGGTTTAACATCATGGTAAAAGGATAAATGCTAGTGATGTAGAAGACTATCCCACTCATGATATATATAATGTTTTAAGTATTAGTTCAAAAGACATGTCGATCTGCTAAAGGGGTCTGCTTGACCAACCTTATTGAATTATTTAAAGTAGCAAAAAGGGTAGATATGGGTAACTCATGGACTTAATATATTTGGATTTCCAAAAAAACCTTAATAGTACTGCATGATAGACTCATAAGGTCCGAATATGTGGAGTTAGGGACAAGTAGCAGAATGGATAGCAAACTGGCTGCAAGAGAAAACAAAGAGTCAGATCAAAGGTAGTTACTTGGATTGGCAAATGGTGATTTGTGGTGTTCTTCAAGTATCAGTACTGGGAGGACTTCACTATTTACATAAATGATTCGGACTTCAGAATCAGCAGTACAATTTCAAAATTTGCGAATGACACCAAACTGGAGCCCAAAGGTGATACAGAGGAGGACTGAGACAAAATACAGGAAGACGTAAAGAAACTTGCAGAATGGAACTGCAATTGGCAAATGAACTTGCTGGGACAAGGCTCATGTGGAATATAAACACCTTCATGGACCTGTTGGCTTGAAAGGTCTGCTTTTGTGCTGTAAATACTTTGTAATGGAAATAACTCCTGTTCATAACGTATAGGCTCAGAGTTTTGGAAGGAAGTTCAAACTGTAACAAAGTTCTCACTATTGTGTTCAATAAAATATCAACTATATCTAAATTCAATAAAAATGTTTTTATTAGTACTGAAATGTGGTAAACGTCACACAATAGTTGTTAAATAACTACATACTTCAAATAGTACTCATTAAAACAAAGTTACAAATCATTCATTCTTCTGTTAAATTGAGATGACAGAATTTTAAAAAATGGAATATACTTAAAGAGATAAGAAACAGGACTCTTTATTCCTAGCCATAAGAATATTTGCTTTATTAGTTTTTGCAGTAAGTAAATTATATTTATCTAGTTGCCATACCAGATCCTTATTTGTATTTTAGAATATTTGTTGAATGATAATGTAAATCCACATCTTGAATGCTTCCCACACAAGCCATGGGTAGAGTTTCAATTTATACGGGTATAAACTTGTTTTATATCCTGGTATATTGAATGTGGGTGGAATTATACTCTATTTGGGAATACACAGCACAGTTGCAGCTCCCTTAATGACCACAATTAATATAACTTTTACACAGCATGTAGCTATGGTCTGAAGCAGACCAGAAAGTCACCATTTTTAAAATTAAAACTAAATTTAATATTGTGATCAGTGACAACTTCTGTTATTAAAATGCAGATGATGGAAAGGGACATAATAGTACAATAAGGTGTTTTTTTAAAAAATCACCACAAAAACTGCTGAGCAAGAGGGAAAGGTGAAATAATTAAACGTTAAAGAGTGAGATGGCGAAATTGAGGGATTCCAGAAATCCCTCCAGCAAAATTCCACAAGAAAGCTGCATTGTGGTTGATGAATCAGCCACCAATGTGGGAGCAGAATAGCCCGAAGGTGTCCTGGCACTGTCGGAGGGGTGGGTGGTGTATTTATGTAGTATAGCTGGAGGATATTGCTGATAGGGTGTGAGGAAGCTGTGGAAAAATTGAAAGCAAAACTAAGGATGTGAACCATGGTATTCTGAAGGTGCTGTAATTTGTATTTCTGTTGGCTTGAACATCTTATGAAAATTCAAGGCTGTAGATGATAAATGTAGGTGATAAAGGCACGGATTTAGGTTTCAACAGAGGGGGAAAGTAGAGGTGTGTGCAGGCAATTGTACGTTGGTGGAAGGTGGTGATCTTAGTAGAGGGAAGACTGTGAAACTCAGGTAATGGTAAGTAGTTTGCCAAGGCTCCAGGCTTCCACATTGAATCCAAGATGCCAGCCAGGGGTGTTAATGGAAATAGTTGCTGGATTGAGCCAGAAAAGATGCTTTTGGTCTGGTTAAGCTGAAGGAAATATTAGATATATTGTCAGCAGTGAAAGTATAGCAGAAACCTTGGGTAAATAGAAGGGTCAATTTTTGGGGTAGATATGGAATTTCATAGAATGGTTGCTGCACAGAAAGAAGCCATTCATCCCTCTGTGCCTGTGCCGCCTCTCTGCAACTCCCCCTCCCCTGTCCTTTCCCCCAGTCCTGATTTTTTTTTTCCTCTTCAGATAATTATCTGATTTGCTTTTAAAAACCACAAATGAGTCTGCCACAACCACACTCTCAGGCAGGGCATTCCAGATTCTAACTGTCTGCTGTGTAAAATAGTTTTTCATGTCATTCAGTCCTTTTACCATTCATCTTCTATGACTGTTCTCTGGCTCTGGACCCAATAGGGTCCAGATTCACCAATGGGAACAGTTTCTCCCTATCTACTCTGTCCAGAGAACTCATAATTTGTATCTTCTCTCAACCTTCTCTAAGGAGAACAACCCCAGCTTCCTCAATCTATCTAAGTGAAGTCACTCATCCCTGGTAATATTTTTGTGAATCTTTTCTACCATCTCTCTAAACCATTCACATTCTTCCAAAAGTGTGGTGCACAGAATTTGACACAATACTCCAGTTGAGGATGAACCAGTGTTTTATAAAGGTACACCATAACTTCTATGCTTCATATTCTATGCCTCTATTTATGAAGCCCAGAATCCCCTATGCCTTATTTACCAATTTCTCAACCTGTCCTACCACCTTCAACAATTTTTGCACATATACTCCTGGATCTCTCTGCCTCTGCACCCCCTTTAAAATTGTATTCTTTAAGATTGCCTTTCCTTGCTCTTCCAATGAAAATGTATCACTTCAGGCTTCTCGGCATTAAATTTCATCTGCCACACATCAGTCTATTGTACAAGCTTGTCTATGTCCTTTTGAAACCTAATCATGCTCTTCCTCACCGTTCACAATACTTTTTTTGTGTCATCTGCAAATGTTAAAAAAAATACCCTAGGCACAAGAAGTCTAGGTCATTATCACAGATTGACCACCAATCACTGAGGGACTCCAATGCATACCTTCCTCCAGTACAAAAAACAACTACTCACCACTACTATATTTCCTGTCACAGCCAACTTTTTAATCCATACTGTCACTTTTATTCCCATAGATTGAACTGTGAAATGTGGCATTTTATAAAACACATAATACCCTCATCAACCCTCTCTGTTTACCTTAAACTAGATTGAACACAATTTGCCTTTAACAAATTTGTGCTGGCTTTCCTTAATTCATCTACATTTGATCCTTTTCTTTCAGATTGTATCAGAATAGAATAGTATTTAAATGATGGAAATGTCAAAAAACAAATCCAAGGATACACCACAATTTGTGTTTGTGTTAGCACGGGCACGATAAATGTTTGGAACAGATTATAAGGGTTAAATCTGCAACTCCATGATCCCAGCAAGAAGCCTGTTCACAAAGTCAGTGGGAATCAGAAAGATATGGATCAGTCTTGCAGCCCCAATTCTCCAACACAGTCTCTGCAAGCACAGTTGCCCACTGGGAGCAGAGAATTGTAGAGGTGCCAGTCATATCTAGATTCTATTCATACCTGAAGAAATATAATAATGTTTTAACTCCATAGTCAGTAAGAGGTCTCAGGTATTTGTAGCAGTCTGTACACTTTACTATCCATCACAAGACAAAACTCACCTACTGGTAAGTAGTTATATTATAATATAGTATGGTTTTAATCACTACCATACTTCAAGTTACGAATGCTTAGTTATAAAGAACTTAAGTGGATCAACGTGATTTGTAGACTGCAATTCCTCAACCCTGTTGCAAATTGAATACAATGCTAACTTACTTTTTTTTTAAGTTTGCTTGTGGGCAGGTCAATGATTCACATTATATAATTGAACTTTAATTTTTATAGTAGAAAACTACAAATAGACCAAAGTTATCCAGCAAATTAAACTTAAACTGCTTTTACTAAAATCATTATATCCATATCATTAAGTTATATTTTATCTTTATTATCCATGGTTTTACAACATAGTACTCAATAGTACACCAAACTGTAAAATATTTGGTTCAAACTTGGAGAAAAGTGTCATATTCTTTTACTTGAGTATTTTTTGGGGAAGACTTGCCCCCATCCCAGCTTTCTCCCTCCTGGCTGGGTTATGGGTCCTTGGACCTGGTTTCCTGATCACACAGCTCTTTAACATCCCAACCACATGGCCATTCCTCTTGGGTAAAGCCAGACAGAAAGCACCAAGTTAGGTTTCTATGGAAGTTATCGTAGCTGAGCCTGATCCTGCATTTTACAGTTTTGCATCTAAATAAGGGTGACTGCCACAATTAGATGAATGGCTTATTTTTGCTGGTGAGGTTAAAAGTTGACCAGGGTGGCAGTAGAACTCCCTGCTTCTTGGGGGATAAAAGCCATGGGATCTTCTAAATCCACCTTAACAGAACCTTTGTTTGATTTCTCATCTGGAAAATGCCACATCTCAATACTGCACTGAAATGTCAGCCTAGATTATATGCTCAAGTTCACGACTGGAGATTGATCAGGCCATCTGTGATTTAGAACTAAAAAGTACTATCACTGATCCAAGCTTACAAGTGCAAGTGCTCTGCTTTCTCAATAAACATAGCACATTTCTAAGACTTTTAAAAATTAAGCAGAGCAATTCAGCCCTTTGAGATATACAATATTCTTATTTCCATCAAAATAGAAAACAATCCTCACTTTTCCAACAGTATTTCAAAATGTTTGTCTTTAGTCGAAAAGAGGAAATCAGGTGTCAACTAGATTGGATAGCACAACAGTTGAATAACTCAAATTAATAATTAATTAATGATGGCTAGATTTTGAAGACAGCAGCCAACCTTTGTGTCTGCCCACAAAGATTTAGTGATCACTGTCATGAATTTCACCTTTCCCAACCTTAAGTTGAATCTGGTGCCAAGTCAAGGAGGCCTCCATCGCTTCCTGGAAGTGATGTCATCAAGCAGGGTAAGCAGCCAATCACATTGAAGAATTTTCAAGACATCAAACCAGGAAGTAAAATTATCATCTTATTATGTTACAGAGAGCAAAATAAAGATTGGGATATACACACAGGATTAAGGTAGTAGCTGAAATATTCAGACTTCAACAAACTTCAGATCTGGAATTTGACAAATATAAAATTAGTTTTTCAGGGCCAGGGAGATATGAACAGCACACTGTTAAAAAAGAGTTACAGTCATTCAACAGGGTGCAACTTTTTCCACGGATTTTTACAGCAAGACGGATAACTGAAATTTTTGGAGACTTCAGTAATGCACTGTATGGGGAAGTATAGAATCACTGACAGCACCCTCTGGATATCTACATTTAACTAAGCATGTATGGACTTCAGAAGTTGCTGTCACTTTCAAAGCCGTAATGATGTGGAATGCTCAATTTTGCCATTATTACTGCAGCCAAATCTAGGACAACGGATACTTGGGCAAGATACTGGGTGATATTCTGCATGTATGGATCCACATTCTAAGATAAAAAAGCAAATGTACTCAGTAGGGGAAATAAAAGCAAAAGCTGTTCAAACACGTCTTGGAAACAAAAGGAAGGTTTCCAATGCAAGGCAAATGAGACTGGTTAATTAACTTATCAAAATGTTGGTCAGTTTTGAAGCTTTAAAATATTCAAACGCTAAAAGCTATTACAATATTAAACAGTCTTAATATAAAACGTTCTATACATTGGAAACAGTTTCAAATAACTTGCACCATTAAATGCTTAGTTTGCACATCAATGATCTAATTATTTACAAGACTTCATGTTTCAGTATATACATAGCTAATGTAATAATGAAAAATCTTCCAAATTTAAATATCACTGATTTAAATCAGAAAGGGCAGTAAACATTGGAGTTAATAATAAAGCAGTTTATTTTCAATATTTTAACCTATGAGAGTTGCTGTCACCATATTACTATATTAAAACACAATGAAATTTGAAAACTGATCAATACAATTATTTTAATGTACAAATTTTTAATTACTGGAGGACATAAATCAGCTTCTCAATATCTGCTAGCATTAAAAACAAAAGAAAAATGCAGCCCTTTAGACCACTTTATTCATTTTAGCATTTAAAATATTTGATAGAATGGTTGAAATTCTACATCTTGAACCTTGTCTACACAACACAATGTATGTTTACAGTCCATTGTGCTCACTGTATTAAGAAATTTTTTTTTTACTGAGAACAAAATATATTTTAAAGGAAATAGGGTGTTGTTGTTCTTGGTGGAATTACACGCTCTGAATCTGGAACTGCACGAAATAACTTTGGCTCCCTTGAGTTTACGTTGTTGAAGACCATGATTGATGCAATATTTCCACAACGGTAGCAATAGTTAGGAGCAGACCACACAGTCACCAACTTCTCATCAAACATGAATTTATATCCTTCATGAACTAGCTGATGTGCTCGGCAGATTAGTTTCAGGTTGTTGATATGAACAAACTACAAAACAAAAAGAAAAATGTTTTAAAAGAATGTAGAAAGGAAAGGCCCATGGTTGAACTTTATTATATTTAGTTAAAATACCAAAGTTGAGGAGCAGAGCGCCACTTAGTGGTCCATTACTGAATTAAGGTAAGTTTGATTTATTGTAGACTGAGAGGAGCGCACTGCATTTTCACCAGATTCATGGTGCATATTGCACCAACTCATTTTGAAGGAGGGAGAGAAAAAATAAAAGTTATAGTTGATACACAAAGGCCATCAAGTATAATTTTCAGCTCAGCCAGGACAGTAATAAAGGTTAGTGCGATTAATTCCTGGGGTGCTAAATTTAAGAAAGGGGAGAAAAGGTAAAAGCAGAGGAAAGAAAATAAAAACATTACTGTCCAGTGTTATCCTGAATGGCTCTTTCATGGTGACACACCTGTATCTATTAATACTTAATCTTTTTGTCATGCAACTCAAGACACTTTCTCTGGACAATAGTCATGTGTCCTAATTTCATACAAAATCAAGTCACAAAAACACTTCATAGATTTCAGAAAAAGGATTGTCTTGAACTGTATCAGGCAAGGGGGAAATTGAGGGCATGGCAAAAACTGAGGAGGGCTGCAATAATTTACAGAAGATCATGAAGAAATCTGCAGAATGGGCAAATAATTGGCAACTGAAGCTCAACACAGATAAATGAAGTAATACATTTTGATAGGAAGAATATGGGGATCAATTATTATTTGGAAGGTGCAAGACTAGAAGGGGTAGAGGAACAAAGGGATCTTGGAGTACAAATACATCAAGGTCATTTAAAAAAAGCAAACCAAGCACTAGACTTTATATCTAAAGGATATAATTGTAAAGTAGAGAAGTTAGTCTAAATGTGCATCAACCTTGGTTAGACCACACTTAGATTACTGCTTGCAGTTCTGACCACCATATTATAAAAAGAGTTTGAGGCACTGGAGAGGGTGCAGAGAAGTAGTACAAAGATGATAGCAGAAATGTCTATGCATACATATCAGAAAACATTTTGACAAACTGGGTCTCTTCTTTCTTGAATGACCGAATAGAAGTCTTTAAAATTATGAAAGGTTTTGATAAAGTGGATACGGGGAGAATGTTTCCGCTTCTGGGGAACAGCATAACTAGAGACCATCAATGCAAAATTGTCACCAAGAAATCCAATAGAAACTTCTTTACCCAAAAGGAATGCTAAGAATGTGAACTTACTACCACAGGGAGTGGTTGAAGCAAATAGTACAGATGCATTTAAGGGGAAGCTTGACAAACATATGAGAGAGAAGGAAATAGAAGGTTGTAATGGCAGATTTAGATGAGGAAAGATGGGAAGAAGTGACTGGAGCATAAATGGCAGCACAGACTGGTCATGCTGAATGGCCTGTTTGTGTGTCATATAAACTTCATAAAAAGGTAGAAAGAGAGAGAATGCAAAATATGGAAAAAAAAGTATGCAAATATGAAAATTTGATTTGACCAGAATATTCTAACTTTCAAAAATACTTAGTAAAAGGCCAATAGTTAACACTAACTTTTTTAAAAAATCAGCTTTCCCTCCTACCCCTAAAATACTGAAGTTCTTTGTAAGTCTGTAGTTGACAACTTGCCTCGTTTGTAACCTTTGCTCCAAAAAGCCAGCCTGCTCCTCGAGGACTGATGGCCCAAGTATCTACATCCTCAGGATCTGACCATACGAGGTCACAAAAGGCTCCTTTGTGTGGGATCTCCTGGTTACGCTCAATGGTCCGGATTTGATCTAGAGTTTTGATATCGGGAGAAAGTCCGCCATGCACACACAAGATCTGTTCATCTATCAACTGATATGGAAGAATATAAATTAAATGCCTTTGTAATTAAATGCCCTATAAAAATATTCTGGGCATAAAGTAATGCTGATTTATATATTTAATTATAAAACCTTACAAACTGACAAGATAAAGAAACCCTTCAACCTATCATGCGTGTCAACTAGTCATTAAAGAAATCCAAAACTGGTCCGACTCACCCACAATCTCCCCAGGATCCCATATCTTCCTCTGCTTCAAATATTTAATCAAATTTTCCCTTCCAAAAAAAAGTGCAGTAGCGTAGCCACTTATTGATATAAAATATTTCAAGATCTACCAACCCTTGAAGAAATTTCTCCTAATCTGTCTCCTTGCTCCTAAATTTTAAAATTGGTGGCCGCTCACCGAGTTCACAACTGAAGGAAACAACCTTTTGTCACTCAGTCAATCAAAACTCTTAATAGATTTGAAAACTTATGTTAAGTCTCCTCCTAATTTTTTCTGCTTAAGTGGAAAATCCCAATATTTCTAAGGTCTCTTCCTAATTATAGTTCCCCAACTATAATCATCCTGGTCAATCCACACTGTGCACCCACTATGGATTTAACATCCCATCTATCAAACTACATATAGCATTCCAACAATAGCATAACCAATTATTTTCTTCTACAATTTTTCAAATGATGGCCCAGATTTTGTGGCAATGTTGTCGGAAAAGTCAGCGCTCGGTCATTACAACCGTGAAACTGACAGCAACTTCTGGTGTCCACATATGTGTTGTCAAATGTGAAAATCTAGGAGCTACTGTCAATAATTCTCTGCTCCTCCACAACCTTTTCTGTTTAAGTCCTTGCAGGTGGAAAACAATTAGAAACCATTGGCTTGATGTGAACTTCCATTTTCTACACAATTAGATTGACCGTTAAAAAAGTCACACCTTGTTCTGAGGTCTAACTGGGTTTTTAGTGGCGTGCTGGATCATAATTACTGTTGAATAACATTTCTAGCCCTGAAAACTATTATTTTTGTGGAATTCCAATTTTTTTCATGCTATGTTAAAAATTCCATAAATTAAAATATTTAAAAATGTTTATGATATTTCAGTTCCTACCTTAATCCCATGTGTATGTCCCAATCTTTATTTTGTTTTCTGTAAAGTGAATGGTAATACTTGCTAGTTACTGCCTGGTTTGATGTCTGTGAGAATTCTTCAATGTGACTGGCTCCTTAGTATGTCTGATGAAAATAGTTGTTGGATAGCAGAGATCCCCAATGAAATTAATGTAGGGAAAGGTGAAATCCACACCAAAAAGATCACTATATCTTTGAGGGTAGTTTTCTTCAAGGTCAGCAGTGAGCACCAGCACTTTTCCCACCGACAGCAATAATTGGGCCAATGTACTTTTCTCCTAAACTTGTTTTATCTTCCTGCATTTCCAGAAATTCAGATACGTAATTCTCTTTCTTAGTTTATCCCCATCCTTCAGTGTCTTTCCATTGAGTGTATAATCTCATTCCTGGTTTCCCACCTAAAATACACTAACCTCATTACTTTAGTCACCTGTCTGCCCATCCGACCAGAAGGCTTCTGCTGAAAATATTTGTAAAAGTCTTCCTTGCCATTTGCCAAACTCCCCACTTTTATGTTGCCAAATTCAGATTTTGCTTCCTACATCCAAGTACAATCATGTTAATTTTATATATACATGCACAGAACTAGAATTAGCACTCATCCATGGGGTATACTATTTCCCATCCTATCAACCATGCCTATGCTGCTGCATTTCCTTTTAAAACTATATAATGGGAAGTCTCGAAACTTGGTGGGAATGTGAGCGGCGAGGAGGATGTTAAGAGGTGTCATGGCGATTTAGACAAGTTGAGTGAGTGGGCAAATACATGGCAGATGCATTATAATGTGGATAGGTGAGAAATTATCCACTTTGGTAGGATAAACAGAATGGAAGAGTATTACTTAAATGGTGATAGATTGGGAAATGTTGATTTACAAAGGGACCTGGGTGTCCTTGTACACCAATCACTAAAAGCAAGCATGCAGGTACAGCAAGCAGTTACGGTGACAAATGGTACGTTGGCCTTCATTGCAAGAGGACTTGAGTACAGGAGCAAGGATGTCTTATTGCAGCTGTACAGGGCCTTGGTGAGATCATACCTGGTGTAGTGTGTGCAGTTTTGGTCTCCTTACCCAAGAAAGGATATACTTGCCATAGAGGGAGGGCAGCAAATGTTCACCAGACTGATTCCTGGGATGGCAGGGTTGTCATTTGAGGAGGGATGGGATCGACTAGGCCTGTATTCACTGGAGTTTAGAAGAATGAGAGGGGATCTCATTGAGATGTATAAAATTCTGATGGGGCTGGACAGACTGGATGCAGGAATGGTGTTTGCTCAGGTTGGGGTGGATATGGAATAAGGGGTCAGAATCTCACGATACGGGGTAGGCCATTTAGGACTGAGATGGGGACAAATTCCTTCACTCAGAGATGGCGAACCTGTGGAATTCTCTATCACAGAAGGCTGCGGAGGCCAAGTCACTAAATATATTTAAGGAGGAAATAGATAGATTTCTAGACTCTAAAGGCATCAAGGGGTATGGGGAGAGAGTGGGTGTATGGCATTGAGATAGCGGATCAGCCATGAATGGTGGAGTAGGCTCGAGGGGCCACATGGCCTACGCCTGCTCCTATTTTCTACGTTTCCAGAGCATTGTCAAAAGCAACATGCATTCATGCAACAAAAACAGAAAATGCTGGAAAAACTCAGCAGGTCTGACAGCATCTGTGGAGAGAGAAAAAAAGTTAATGTTTCGAGTCCTTGTGGCCCTTGTTGAAACATTAACTTTGTTTTTTTTTCTCTCTCTCCACAGAGGCTGTCAGACCTGCTGAGTTTTTCCAGCATTTTCTGTTTTTGTTTCAGATTTCCAGCATCTGTAGTATTTTTATACATTTTATACATTTACGCAATGTCTTTAATGTAGAAAAATGTCCCAAGACATTTAAAAGACACAAGGAAAGAAACTGACACTGCAACAAAATTGAAGAGTGTTTGAATTGTCAGATAAGAGGATCTTTAAAAGAGGGGCGTGAAGAGATTTAAAGCAGGAAATCAGAATACGAGCCAGGATCACTAATGGTGCGATTAAGTTGTGGAGCTGGATAATGCACATGGCTAAAAATTTTATTGTTTTTAAAAAAAAAAGGGCAGTCAAGTTGTCTGTGTGTTGGCAGTGATGGGGTGGGGGGGGGCCACTGTGCGCAGAGGGCAGGGGAAAAGAGAATTATGCTCAGGGTGCCCAAGGATAAGCAAACAAATTTGAGGCCCTGAGGGATCAGGAGCCAATGTAGGTCAGTGCAGAAATGAGTGATGTGTCAGCTATGCTCTTCTCTCCTTCCCAGAGTTCATCACAACTGGAAATTCAGATTTTGGCTCCATCAGCCTCAAACTATGCTCGAGCTTTTTTTTTTTTTGCTGTGAAACATGCATTGAAGTCAATAGTACTAATTATGCATTCGAGTGCATAAACTTTATTCGGATTTATTAGTACCATGCTTTGGAAATAGAACAGAACAGATGGTTCATTGGCAAGATAAAGCTTTTTAAAAACAAACTGGACCATTGCATTGCAAATGCACTCTTCTTTTCAACTCAAGGGGGTGACATCATCTCCTCCTTAAAGCAGCCATGCTGACCCCCACCACAGTAAATTCAAAATCCTTATTCCAGTTTAATGTTGTCCAATCCATTTGTCACTAGCCATATGTGGCCAATTGGAAATTCAGGTGCATATCTGATTAAATAAAAAATGATGAGGCCGATTAGCTCAGTTGGAGAATGTGGTTCAGCACAATGCAAACAGCACGGGTTAAGTTCATGTTCTAGCTAAGGTAGAGTTGGCACCTGCCTCCCTGCCATGTCGGAGTGTGGAAAGCAACAGCAAACCATCGCTGATGCAAAATAAAAAAGTGCTGAGAGAAACAGCTGAGGATGAAGCATCAGCAGACAATTAACCAAGCACCTGCCTTCAGGAACAGCACACATAAATGAAACATGTTTCAAGTACATTTACCTGTGTGGAAGATGTTTCCTTTGAAGTCAGTGCGTGACTAAAAGTGTCACATGCCGCGCCTGATTTCTACCTAGCTTGTGGACAACATTGTCCTAGTTCATTATTTTGCAGAATCTAATTTTGCAACTTTAGCCATATATTCCAGCTTGCATGTCCGCAGTACCAACTCTAGCCTAACCTGCATTTTTCCCATTCCCTTTGCTCTGCCATTTGCAGCAGAACGTCCAACCATTTTAATATGCACTTTGGAATTCTCTTCCAAAACTCCTTCACTTTGCTACATCTCTCCTCACCCTAAAAAGCCCAAAAGTTAACACAGTTTCAGCTGCCATGCATGGTACTTCCATGTATCTCTCATGTAAATTTTGAAATGTTATTATTTTGGTTGTGCTCGCTGTTAATGCTGCGCATGCACCGTTGTACTTTTTTTTACTGTGTTGCTATTGTGAGCAACGGAGTAGGCAACAGCCAGGAGCAGAGATGCTCATCAAACAGTTATTAAAGTCTCACCTTCTCCAAGTCAGTGACATGGAGGGGGGGAATGGAGCCAGGGATTGGGATGGGGAGGGAGAGGGAGGGAAGGCTTCCGATTCAACCAGTGATGGCTGCATTTCTCGATTACAACCTCCATATCCCACGTTTGCAGCTCTGGGGTTTCTTCTGGTTGGATCTTATTCAGATCCTGAAGCCATCCACCTTGTTTCTCCCACTCCAGAGCCTCTTCCTCCCCTAACCCGGCCTGATCACTGGGAAGAAGCCCTGGAGCTGCAAATGCAGAGTATGAAGGTTGTAATCCGGAATTGCTGCCATCACCAGGTAGATCATAAGCCTGCCCTCCCTCCCCATCCCAATCGCCAGAAACTGTGGGGAGGCCATGCCCTGACTGCCCACTCGCTGCAGGGCTCAGAAACTGGTTGAACGGCTTCAGGATCTGAAGAAGATCCAATCAGCATTGTGTCGCCTACAAATGACATCACTGCTTTTCTGCACATGGCAGGAGACACTATTATTTCCATGTCTAGATCATGCTGGATAAATCATGATGGAACAAACAGTGGCCTAACAGTGGCTAAAGACTGACTGGCACATTTCATCCATCTGGGCAGGATCTAAAGCAAAAAACTATGATGCACAAAATGGAAATCAGTTTGGTTGTATTACAGTTTTAGACTGACAAAAGTCTATGTTTGCCTATTCTTCCATTATATAAAATACTTATTTCTTTCCTTATGCCAGGTCGGTCAACCTAATTTAAGTAATTTTCTCAAACATATAATACGTTACGCTCTTGGAACAAAGCACAGTGCAGAATTTAGTGTTTCTTTATTTCTAGCTATAACAAATAGAATAGCATCCAAATCTAAACTAACTAAATTTTCCTCAGTTCTGGAATTGAGCAAAAGTCCAGATGATCTGAAAAGTGACTGACTAAGTAATGGATCTTCTTGTGAAATCTCTAATTAATATCAGCATGTCAACTTCGCCTTAAAGTGAAAATAAAGACCAAAGAATTAAAAACCACAGTAGATTTGAATTATAATGATTAATTTTTGCACATTCAACATCTGCTCTGATCATTCACCCTTGAAAATGCATTCATGTTAAAGTGCCCAGTGAGAAGAGAGCTTGTTGAATCTACAGTAGCCAGCTGGTATTCTCCATACACTGGAGGGGACTCTAAGCTTCACTTAAAAGATATCTTCCCCTGAACAAAGGCTGACGATACTATCTCTCTTAACACAAGTTAATCCTATCTACAGAGAATATTGTATGACCAGATCATCAAAGCATCTGAGGTTACTCTTGCCAAACCATGAGTTCAGTTCAGTTTCACTACTGCAAAGCCCCCTAATGTTAACAATTCTTTGGTACGAGGGCTGCTAATCACCAACATCCAATTTTAGTAGAATATACCCCAAGTACTTCAGAATTTTTCAACATTAACATATCTACTTACGGCTGCTACTGTGAGCATGTCGAAGACTTTGGTACAGTACCGCCAAGCATTAGCATTTCCATATTTTGTTTGGCACTCATCTGTTAAAACAAACCGTGTTTAGTTTTGTCTGAACCTTCAAAATACTGGAATTTGACAAAAGTTTTGATCAAGAAATCCTTGTTTCTTTTCCCAGCAGACAAGCTTAGCTTTCACAAGATCTTAAAAAGCCTACTCAACTTAAATGTACTAAGTTACCATAGAACCCGTAGACTTGAGTGATTTGTCTGCTTTCATGGTTTCCTCTGAGAAGTGTGATGCGATCAGGCCATTTCGCCTTCAATGCAAGGAGGTAGGTGAAAGTTTCAAGACTATAATACCCTCTGTCCACAAAGTCACCCTGTTAAAATGGCAAGTTACATTAGTATTACAGGCAGTTTAAAAATACATATGCAAGGGAGTGTGTGGCAAAACTTATAAAAACATTTATGTTTGCATTTCTAATGAGACTGAAAAACAGCAATAGAACTATTCCTGCAATTATTACATACTATACATGAGATTGGCATGCAGCTATTTTGTGTACCTACATAATTTTGAAACAATACACAAATCTAAACTTTAAATAATAAACTTGGTACAATATGTAGTTCTAATGCTCATTTTTGATGGTTCAGATGCACATCTAACAGCTTTTTATTTCATATATAGTACAAAGTAGCTCATTTTCATAATGTGGTCTTACAAAATACTTTTTCTTTAATTCATTCATGGATGTGGGCCTTGCCAGCTAGATCAGCATTATTACCCATCTCTAATTGCCCTTGAAAAGGTGGTGGTGAGCTGCCTTCTTGAACCGCTGCAGTCCTGTGGTGTAGGTACAGCCACAGTGCTGTTAGAAAGGGAGTTCCAGGATCTTGACCCAGTGACAGTGAAGGAACGCCAATATGTTTCCAAGTCAGGATGGACAGTTGTTTGGAGGGGAACTTAGGGGGGTGTTCCCATACGTTTGCAGCCCTTGTCCTCCTAGATGGTAGTGACCATGGGTTTGGAAGGTGCTGCCTAAGGAGCCTTGGTGAGTTCCTGCAGTGCATCTTGTAGGTGGCACACGCTGCTGTCACTGTGTCAAAGTTGGGGAGAGTGAACTTCTGTGGTTGGGGTGCCAGGATGCTTTGTCCTGGGTGATGTCAAGCTTCTTGAGTGTTGTTGGAGCTGCACTCATCCAGGCAAGTGGAGAGTATTCCATCATGCTCCTGATGTGTGCCTTGTTGATGGTGGACAGGCTTTGGGGAGTCAGGAAGTGAGTCAAATGCCACAGGATTCCAAGCCTCTGACCACAGTATTTACATGTTTAGTCCAGTTCAGTTTCTGGTCAACAGGAACCCCCCCTCCCCGGATGCTGATAATGGGGGATTCAGTGTTAGCAATGCCATTAAATGTCAAGGGCTGATGGTTAGATTCTCTTTTGCTGGAAATGGTCATTGCCTGGCACTTGTGTGACGTAAATGTTACTTGCCACTTGTCAGCCCAAGTCTGTTGCCACTTGTCAGCCCAAGTCTGGATATTGTCCAGGTCTTACTGGATGGACTTGCTTCAGCATTTGAGGGGTCATGAATGGTACTGAACATTTTGCAATCATCCGCAAACATCCCCATTTCTGACCTTATGATAGAAGTAAGATCATTGATGAAGTAGCTGAAGATGGTTGGGCCTAGGACACTTACCCTGAGGATCTCCTGCAGTGATGTCCTGGAACTGAGCCGATTGACCTCCCACAACAAAAGCCACCTTCCTTTGTGCTAGTTACGACACCAGCCAATGGAGAGTTTCCCCCCTGGTTCCCATCAGCTCCAGGTTTGCTAGGGTTCTTTGATGCCTCACACGGTCAAATGCTGCCTTGGTGTCAAGAGCAATCACACTCACGTAACTTCTGGAGTTCAGCTATTTTGTCCATGTCTGAACCAAAGCTGTAATGAGGTCAGGGGCTGAGTGACCCTGGTGGAACAGTGAGCAGGTTATAGCTAAGCAAGTGCCACTTGATGGCACTTATGATGACCCTTTCCATGACTTTACTGACATTCGAGAGTAGACTGATGGGACGGTAACTGGCCAGGTTGGATTTGTCCTGCATTGTGTGTACAGGACAGACCTAGGCAATTTTCCTCATTGCCCAGTAGATGCTAGCATTGTAGCAGTACTAGAGCAAGTTGGCTAGGGACACAGCAAATTCCAGAGCAGTCTTCAGTATTTTTGCCAGAGTATTGTCAGGGCTCATAGCCTTTGCAGTAGCTAATTCCATCAGCTGTTTCTTGATGGCACGTGGAATGAACTGAATTGAATTGGCTGAAGATTGGCATCTGTGGTGCTGGGGACCTTCAGAGGAGGCCGAGATAGATCATCCACTCTGCACTTCTGGCTGAAGATTGTTAAGAATGCTTCAGCCTTATCTCTTTCACTGACATGCTGGGCTCCCCCAAATCATGGAGGATGGAGATATTTGTGGAGCTTCCTCCTTCCAGTGAGCTGCTTAATTGTCCATCACCATTCACAATTGGATGTGGCAGGACTGCAGATCTTAAGATCTGAACGGTTGGTTGTGGAATTGCTTAGCTCTGTCTATTGCTTGCTGCTTATACTGTTTGGTGCACAAGCAGTCACATGTTGTAGCTTCACCAGGTTGACACCTCATTTTTAGGTGTTCTTGCACTCTTCATTGGCTGGGTGGTGGTAATGGTAGAGTGGGGGATATGCCAGGCTATGAGGTTACAGATTGTCTTAAGAGTACAATTATGCTGCTGCCGAGGGCTAACAGAGCCGCATGGCCGCCCAGTTTATAGTGGTAGATCTGCTTGAAATCTATCCCATTTAGTACGGTGGTAGCGCCATATAACACAATGGAGGGTGTCCTCAAAGTGAAGACTGGACTTCGTCTCCACAAGGACTGTGTGGTGTACTCCTACCGACACTGTCATGGGCAGATGCATCTGCAGCAGGCAGGTGAGGATGAGGTCAAGAATGTTCTTCCCTCTTGTTAGTTCCCTCACCACCTGCCACAGACCCAGTCTCGCAGCAATGTTCTTTAGGACCAGGACAGCTCGCAGTCTGTGGTGGTGCTACCGGGCCATTCTTAGTGATGGACATTGACATCCCCACCCAGAGAACATTCTGCACCCTTGCCACCCTCAGTGCTTCATAATGGAGAAGTACTGCTTCATCAGCTCAGGTGGGAGGCCCCTGTGGGTGGTAATCTGCAGGAGGTTATCTTGCCCATGTTTGACCTGATGTTACAGGGTCCAGAGTCGCCATTGAGGACTCCCATGGCAAATCCCTCCTGACTGTATACCATTGTGCCACCACCTCTGCCGGGTCTGTCCTGCTGGTGGGACAAGACATACTCAGGGATGGTGATGGTGGTGAATGCGACATTGTCCGTAAGGTATGATTCTACGAGTATGACTACGTCAGACTGCTCTCCCAATTTTGGCACAAGCCCCCAGATGTTGGTAAGGAGGACTTTGCAGGGTTGACAGGGCTGAGTTTGCCGCTGTCACTTCTGGTGCCTAGATGGATACAGGGTGGTCCATCCGGTTTCATTCCTTATCCAATTGGCTTGCTGGGCCATTTCAGAGGGCATTTAAGAGTCAACCACATTGCTGTGGGTCTGGAGTCACATGTAGGCCAGACCAGGTAAGGACGGCAGATTTTTTTCCCCAGAAAAAAGGACATTAGTGAAACAGATGGGTTTTTACAACAGTTGACAATGGTTTCATGGTCATCATTAGACTTACAATTCCAGATTTTTTGTTGAATTCAAATTCCATCATCTACCATGGCGGGGTTCAAACCCCATTCCCAAGCATTATCCCAGATTTCTGGATTACTGATCCAGTGACAATACCACTACACCACCACCTCCCCCATTGAACTTTTGTTCAATTTGAGACATGAATGCAATATCAACTGCCAAGACGAGATAGTCAGTTTTCGAACTTCACAACTGAACTGTTTTTATGAAATAAAATTAATTTTAAACAATTGCTTACCATAAAAATATAATTTGTATCAGGAACTGGACCACCAGTTCTGAACAGCTCACCCAAGTCATAAAACTGTAAAAGAATTTTAAAATTTGTCAATATGAACATTTTGTACATTATGAACATGAAACCTATTTTAAAAAAAAGTTGTACAGGAAATGTTAGATCTGAATATCCCCATTACTTCAACATGCATATCCTGTCCTGCACCCAAATTACTAACTGAACACAAATGTTCATTTTTTAACATGATTGAATTTTGTAGAAATTCTACAAAATTCAGTCTCCAAAGTATCATTAAGCTTTTAAATATGTTTAGAAGGATTAGAGGTTCACAGCAGTAACCCCAATTGCTGCCAAGAATAATTATTTGTCAGAATGTTAGTGCAAAGTACATCAAGAAATATCACTTCGGTGCTGTGGAATAATGAGGATTTATTTGGAGTAATTGCTTTGTTTGGTGGGTCATGTACTAGACTCTGGTTTCCATGCTCAAATCCAGCTGAGACTGATGGGATGAATAGGGTGAAATGGGTGGAGCAAAGCACAAAATTCCCCCCAAATCAACAACACCACTCAGAGACCAGAGGATGGCCATAGGGGGAAAATGTCATACTGATAGTCGGGATGAACTCTTCTGGAATACAGTACCCAAAAACAGAAAACGTTCCATTCCCAAGCACCTTGATGAACACAAAATATCACACACAGGTTTATAAAAATCACTTGTTATACAAAAAAAAGAGAGAACGCAACTGAAAGAAATTCACACAAATTTGCACCAACCATTAGACATCAATGTGACAAAGAATCCACTTGCAGTTTTAAATTAAGGAACTAATGCAAGCGAGGCAGCAGTTAAAGGGAGAGATTTTCAATTGATTTAAAAGGCAGATTCAAGAGGATACCTAAAGCATAAGCAGTTATACCTTTCTGAAATCAGTAATAGTCAGCCTGGACTAGCTGTCCTTCAAAAGTACAAAATCAATGGAAAATGAAAATAAACTCACCTGTCCATGTATATCCCCACAGACTGTAACCGGTGTAGACACTGGCTGAACATTAGACTCTTCCAAAAGCAAGTCACATACATAGTCACACAGTCGCTAAAATATAAAATAAATTTTGATCAATAAAATTAAAACCACTAAATTTGTAACAAAAGTCCAATAATGCAGACTCCTGAAAACAGATCAGTCATCATTCAATTTATTATGGGCTTAAAAGGACACTTTGCTGGACTCATTCACAAAGTCAATTCCTAAAGTCTATCTCCACCAAGGGGTCTCCTTGTAAATAAAAATTAAAGCCAGTACACATTTTCTTCAGAATAGCACAACTCTTCATTCTGATTTGCCATGTGTTACCATCTGTTTATTAAATAACATTTCTTAATTTAGTAAAGGATCCACAACAGGGCTGGTTAATGAACTGTGGTTTCACATTGTCCCCCAACCTCCTGTACAAGGAATCACCAATGCTCATTTAGAAAATGAGGTGACATTTTTAAGTAACTACATTTTCTCACTCTCCACAATCCTCTGCTGGTACCACAGACATGGCATTAACTGACTTGGAGTGTCTTCTCTAGTTTCCATATCTATACCTGCAAGTCCCCGCCAACAACCACCACATTATAGCATGCAAATATACAGAATGCAATATAAACACAAATAACAGTTGAATGGAAATGAAGTGTTTTTTAAAAAAAAATAAACACTCTTCCAAATTTCATTGTCTTAATACAGTGCTCCCTTTTATAGGAAAGCCTTCAAAAAGGTAGACATTGTGTGTACAAGGATAAAAACAAAAAACTGCGGATGCTGGAAATCCAAAACAAAAACAGAATTACCTGGAAAAACTCAGCAGGTCTGGCAGCATCGGCGGAGAAGAAAAGAGTTGACGTTTCGAGTCCTCATGACCCTTCAAGAGACCTCCTTTCTGTTGAAGGGTCATGAGGACTCGAAACGTTAACTCTTTTCTTCTCCGCCGATGCTGCCAGACCTGCTGAGTTTTTCCAGGTAATTCTGTTTTTGTATTGTGTGTACAAGCTTTGGAATCTTTCTTTGTCTTTTTGTTTTTTTTTATCTGTCCTCGTTCCAAGGGTTAGTAACACTGTGAACAACTTTTCTCCACTGATTTCTATTCTCCACTGCCCATCTCATAGACATACCAATCCATGTTCTGATATTATGCATCCATGTCATCTTGGGTCGTCTTTGTGCACATTTTCCAGGTGTTTTGCCTTGGAATCAACATCTCAAAATGAACAAATGATTCAATAATTGCCTTATCATTAATCTTCCCCCATCCACTAAATTAAATCCTTTGGTTTTCTAACATTAATAATTTCACTCAAGTGGAATAGATGGTAATCTGGCCTTTTTCTTTCAAAAGGGAAAAAAAGCTACAAGCCCAAGAACACCCCTGAAACTCTTAAGAATGGCAAGCGAGCATGAAAGTTCCAGATGTCAGTGAGGCATCACCTGGCATGCCATTCGGCTATACAGAACAGAAGGATCCCAGATTCTATTCCTTGTCTGTCTTAAATTGCTGAGCTCAGCTAGGAAAGTAAGAAAGATAACTGCATTTTTTTTCAGTGCCAAGTAAAGTTTGGCTCCTTCAGGTTTGTAATTACTGTTCTGTAACTCCTTCTGGAAGTCATTCACTGTAATGTCTGGTGAGGAGGCATCTGGCATGATTGTTCAAAACAATTTACAAGACTGCTGAAACTCACAGCATCCATTCTCAACAATCACTACTTTCAGGGCAAGGCAAGAAAAAAAGCAAACAATGAAAAGTAACTTTTCAATATGTGCATGTATCAAATAAGTGTTCAACGTATTCACTGAATTTATGGACTCAACAATTTGCACAGCTGCGTACAGTTTTAAATGATGTCATGTATGCCCAAATAGGTGATGTTGCCCTGGGAAACACCCCAGGTCCAGCTCTCATTAATATCTTCGTAGCTATCAACGAGAAACACATCTTTGATGGGATTATTCCTAACCTCCTACCCCTTGCATATTTCCAAAATGTAGATATGTTTTCTATATTTGAATCTGCAGCTGCATGTAAGAATTTCCTTATACTCAATATCCTGTGCTGAAATTCACCTTTGAAAAGGAGCAAACAAACTCTCTTTCCTGGGCATGTTAGTTGAGAAAGGGTTCTCTACTACTGTCTACCGCAAGCCCACCTTCACTAGTCAATATTTGCATTGGGATTCCTACAGTACAAGATTGGTCTTAACAGCAACTTCGTAAATAGGGCCATTTGTCACCATGCAAACTTGATACTGAAATAGAGCGCAACAAAGACAGCCTACGGGAAAATTGCAACTTGATCGGATCACTGCTTGCTGTATATCTCACAAACCCATGAATGGGCTTAAGGCTGCCACTTTTGGTTCTGAAAAGTACCCAGTCTACCTCGGAAAGGCAGGGTGTGTCAAAGATGTGAGCAACAGGTGAAGCTGGTTGCTTCATGCTGCGACTATGCAGTGTCAACATGAGTGTATTCTCCACTAACATGATGCTATCAAGTTAAAAAGACGCCCTGCCTACCACACGAATGAATAACATGGTGGACGAATTTCAGTGCCAGCATGATGCAAGGTATGTAGGTCGCACATCCCAATGACAGGCGGCAGATCATATCAAACAGCACATCCCTTTGGCTGCTTGCAACTTGCTAAGTCCTGACCGTAGCCAAGCAGCCTGTGCTTGCAAAACTTAATGTAGTGTCCAACATTAGATGCGATTCCACGACTGGACAACCTTTCTAAACAAACCTGACTGTGCTAACAACTAATTTCAGATTATCCGTTGGGCTCATAGTGTGGCTCAATTGTGTGCGCTAGCAGGTACATATATTCACACAAAAAAAGGCCCTGCCCTTTCAAACTGAAAGAACACATCCACGCATTGTGCCTTTTATAAAGACAAAGTTCGGGAAATACTCAGCAGATTTGGCAGCATCTGCGCAGAGAGAAACAAAATTAACGTTTCAAGTCGAATATGACTCTTCTTCAGAGCATAATCACAATTAAGATTTGCAAATACCCAGATTCTAATTTCAAACACATCCTAACAGGACTAATACCAACATGCCAATAACCAGCAATATAGTTTGTGAAAAGTCAGTTCAGCCTAGATACTATTTTGTAGCTGTATATCACCTGAAAATTAAAGATGCCACTTTAAACGGCTGAATGCATTCAATGCTAGTATGCACTTATTTCACTTGGGAAGCTCCATAAAGTGTTCTATACCCATTTATTTTAGAATTACTACAGTGCACAAGTTAATATAATAAAGACAAAAAAGACCAGTACTAATAAGTAGATTTTACGTCGCATTGTCAGGAAGAGCAGGTCACAGTGAAACATGTCAAACCACATATGTATGTGACCAAAGCTAGACAGTGACCTCAGTGTGGCTTAATCAAGGGCTTATTTGGAGGAAGATTAGTATTTCTCATTTTATATTTAATTTTCATGTAATACATCCAGGCACCCTATTTACCTTGTGACTCTGGTCACAGGTATAGAAGACATAGCAGATGAAATCCAATGCAGAGCGTGAGGTGATATTGATAGAAAGAATGAAAAGACAATACAAGCTTAATGGTACAGTTTTAAAAGGGGTGCAAGAGGGTTGTTTGGGCACAAATATTTGAAGGCCACATGGCAGGTTAACAAAGCAGCATTAGCGATCCTGGACTATAAAATAGAAGCACAGAGCACAAAAGTTACAAGGTTATGCTAAATCTATATAAAGTGCTAGTTTGGTCCCAACTGGGAGTAGATGGGCTGGTTAACAAAGCAGCATATAGGATCCTGGGCTTTAAAATAAAGACATGGAGCACAAAAGTCAGGAGATTACGTTAATCCTATATAAAGTACAAGTTTGGTTCCAAACAGGAATATTTTGTTTAATTCCAGGAAGAACAAGACGACTTGGGAAAAACAAGAGATTTACTAGAACGGTTGAGGTGAGGGATTACTGTCATGCAAATAGACTGGAAAAGCTGAGGTTGTTCTCCTTAAAGAAAAAGCTAAGGAGAAGTCTGATTAAGGCGTTTAAAATTATGTGCGTTCTAGACAGGATAAATAAAGAGAAACTGTTTCCAATAGCTGAAGTATCAACAATCAGGGGGCACAGATATAAGCCAGAGGACATGAGGAAAAATTTAAAAAAAAACACAGCAGCTGGTTAGGATTTAGAAATCAGTGCCTGATAAGATGCAGGAAAGAGATTCAGCAATAACTACCAAAGGGAATTGGATAAACACATGGAGAAAAAAAACTATAGGGAGAGGGGGAAGAGTGGTGTAGTGGGGGTAATTGGATTCCTCTTTGAAAATGTCAGCACAAACTCAATATGTCAAATGGCTTCCTTCTGTGCTGTACTACTCTATAATTGCATGATTTGCCACAAAATGCATTTGGCTAAGTGCATTTCTGAACGATAAATAAAAACTGTAATAAACAGCATTACTGGTCATTTGATCTCAATAGTACTTTCACTGTACAACAGATGTACTTCAACCTTTGTGCATTTGTTGGGAAAAGGCAAGAGAAAACAAAGATTGTGCACAAGTTGTTTTTTTCATTATTGACAGTCTCGTCTCCTTAGTTACTGAATGGTGATTAGTTAAGTAAAAAACACCCACCAAGCACATATGCTTGTATTATATGAGTGTAAACAAGATATTTTTCACTAAAATTAATACATGTGGTTAAACAATGTTGCCGTAACCATGTTCACAGTTAATCAGCAACTTCTACTGAACAATACTGGGTTACATGCCAAGAAATATTCATTACAGTCATTATCTGGAACATCACCAACACATCTCATAGGTATTAATCATCTACAGTTCCTGACTCAGGGATGTGTCAAGTTCCCTTCAAAAGGGGACACATCCAGTTTATAGGAGGGCAAGATGCTAGTTAACTGTTATAGCCGAATACAGGCTGCTCGCAGGAATTTCCAGATTTTTCTAAATAGGCCTCAATTTCTTTCAGGAGATTGCACCGCAGGGGAGTTGATGATTTTGCCTCCGTTTGCACTGCGTTGAGGTGCCTGTCCAATTCCCTTCTGAAAACCATGACTGAATTTGCCTCCGCCAAACCCAGGCAGTGCACAGATCCTAACCAGTCGCTGCTTAAAAAGGTTTTTCCCCCTCAAGGAACCTTAGGCTCTTTTGCCATTCACCTTATAGCAGTGTCCTCTGGTTCTCAACCTGTCAAAAAGAACAGTTTCTCCCTATTTAAACGGTGTAGACTCCTTATTATTTTGAGCCCCTTTTTATCACCCTTCTTTCTTCTGAAAAGAACAACCCCAGCTTCTCCAAACTATCCACATAAATTAAGTCCCTCGCTCCTGGAATCAAGCTCCTGAGTACTTTTCTGGATTCTCACTAAAGCTTTCACATCGTTCCTAAAGTGTGGTGCCCAGAATTGGACACGATACTCCAGTTGAGACAGAACCAAAACCAGTGTTTTACAAAGGTTCAACGTAACCTCCCTGCTTTTATACTCTATCCCTCTATTCATAAAGCCTAGGATCATGTATGCCTCATTCAGTACTTTCTCAACCTGCCCTGCCGCATTCAAAGTTGATACACATATACCCACAAAGGCCCTCTGTTCTACATCCACTTTTGTACCCTTAATTTTATAGGGTTTGACTTGTTTCTTATACTAAAATGTATCACTTCATATTAGAACATATCACTTCATATTTCTCCGCATTTAATTTCATCTGCCGTATGTCCACCTGTTCCACCAACAAGTCAAAAATAAAAATACCCAGAAAAACTCAGGTCTGGCAGCATCTGCGGAGAGGGACACAGTTAACGTTTCGAGTCCGTATGACTCTTCAACAGAACTAAGTAAAAATAGAAAAGAGGTGAAATATAAGCTGGTTTAAGGGGAGGGTGGGACAAGTAGAGCTGGATAGAGGGCCAGTGATAGGTGGAGATAGCCAAAAAACGTCATAGACAAAAGGACAAAGAGGCGTTGAAGGTGGTGATATTATCTAAGGAATGTGCTAATTAAGGGTAGAAAGCAGGATGAGCAAGGTACAGATAGCCCTAGTGGGGGTGGGGTGAAGGAATCGAAAAAGGCTAAAAGGTAGAGATAAAACAATGGATGGAAATACATTTAAAAATAATGGAAATAGGTGGGAAAAGAAAAATCTATATAAATTATTGGAAAAAAGGGGGTGGGGGTGGAAATCGAAAAGGGGGTGGAGATGGAGGAGAGAGTTCATGATCTAAAATTGTTGAACTCAATATTCAGTCCGGAAGGCTGTAAAGTGCCTAATCGGAAGACGAGGTGCTGTTCCTCCAGTTTGTGTTGAGCTTCACTGGAACAATGCAGCAGTCCAAGGATGGACATATGGGCATGAGAGCAGGGTGGAGTGTTGAACTGGCAAGCAACAGGGAGTTCTGGGTAATGCTTGCAGACAGACCGAAGGTGTTCTGCAAAGCGGTCACCCAGTCTGCGTTTGGTCTCTCCAATGTAGAGGAAACTGCATTGGGAGCAACAAATGCAGTCAACTAAATTGAGGGAAGTGCAAGTGAAATGCTGCTTCACTTGAAAGGAGTGTTTGGGCCCTTGGACGGTGAGGAGGGGGGAAGTAAAGGGGCAGGTATTGCATCTTCTGCGGTTACATGGGAAGGTGCCGTGGGAGGGGGTTGAGGTGTAGGGGGTGATGGAGGAGTAGATCAGGATGTCCTGGAGGGAACAATCCCTGCGGAATGCCGCCGGGGGGGTGAAGGGAAGATGTGTTTGGTGGTGGCCTCATGCTGGAGTTGGCAGAAATGGCGGAAGATGAATGCGGAGGCTGGTGGGGTGATGTGAGGACAAGGGGGACCCTATCATCTTTCTGGGAGGGACAGGAAGGTGTGAAGGCGGATGCGCAGGAGATGGGCCAGACAGTGTTGAGGGCCTGTCAACGACCGTGGGTGGAAAACCTCAGTTAAGGAAGAAAGAAGACATGTCAGAGGAACTGTTTTTGAAAGTGGCATCATCAGAACAGATGCAATGGAGGCGAAGGAACTGAGAGAATGGGATGGAGTCCTTACAGGAAGTGGGGTGTGAGGAGTTGTAGTCGAGGCAGCTGTGGGGGTCGGTAGGCTTGTAATGGATATTGGTGGACAGTCTATCACCAGAAATTGAGACAGAGAGGTCAAGGAAGGGAAGGGAAGTGTCAGAGATGGACCATGTAAAAATGATGGAGGGGTGGAAATTGGAAGCAAAATTAATAAACTTTTCCAGGTCCAGACGAGAGCATGAAGCAGCACCTAAGTAATCATCGATGTACCAGAAAAAGAGTTGTGGGAGGGGGCCAGAGTAGGACTGGAACAAGGAATGTTCCAAATACCCCATAGAGAGACAGGCATAGCTGGGGCCCATGCAGGTACCCATAGCCACACCTTTTATTTGGAGGAAGTGAGAGGAGTTTAAGGAGAAATTGTTCAGCGGGAGAACAAGTTCAGCCAGATGGAGGAGAGTAGTGGTGGATGGAGATTGTTCCGGCCTCTGTTCGAGGAAGAAGCGGAGAGCCATCAGACCATCCCGGTGGGGGATGGAGGTGTAGAGGGATTGGACGTCCATGGTGAAGAGGAGGCGGTTGGGGCCAGGGAACTGGAAATTGTTGATATGATGTAGGGCATCAGAGGAATCACGGATGTAGGTGGGAAGGGACTAGACATGGGGAGAGAGAGAATGGAGTTAAGATAGCAAGAAATGAGTTCCATGGGGCAGGAACAAGCTGACATGATCGGTCTGCCGGGACAGTCCTGTTTGTGGATTTTGGGTAAGAGGTAGAAGCGGGCCGTCCGAGGTTGGGAGACTATCAAGTTAGAAGCTGTGGAAGGAAGATCTCCAGAGGAGATGAGGTCAGTAACTGGCCTGGAAACAATGGCTTGATGTTCAGTGGTGGGGTCATGGTCCAGGGGGAGGTAGGAGGAAGTGTCTGTGAGTTGACGCTCAGCCTCTACGAGGTAGAGGTCAGTGCGCCAGACAACAACAGCACCACCCTTGTCAGCAGCTTTGATGACAATGTCAGGGTTGGACCTGAGAGAACGGAGTGCAGCAAGTTCAGAGAGAGCCAGGTTAAAGAGGATGAGAGGAGCAGAGAAATTGAGATGACTAATGTCACACTGACATTTCTCAATAAAAAGATCAAGAGAAGGTAAGAATCCAGAGGGAGGGGTCCAGGTGGAGGGAGAATATTGAAGATGGGTAAAAGGATCCGTTGAACGGGGAGAGAACTCCTGCCCAAAGAAGTGAGCACAGAGACGCAGGTGGTGGAAGAAGAGTTCAGCATCGTGCCGAGCTCGAAATTCATTGAGACGATGGCGTAAGGGTATGAAACTAAGTCCTTTGCTGAGCATTGAACGTTCAGCATCGGAGAGGGGAAGGTCAGGGGGTATGGTGAATACACGGCCGGGGCTGGGATTGGAAGACGGGATGGGGACAGAGGGACAGGCAGGGGTGGAGGGTCCTGGGTGGGTGTTGGTGTCAATGAGTTGTTGGAGCTTGCATTCCTTTACACCTGAAAGAAAGAGACAAAGTTTCTTGTTGAGGTGTCGGATGAGACGAAGAATAAAATGAAACTGGGGGCACGTGCAGCTTAGAAAAAGGGTGCGGTGGCGCTGCTGGAGGGAGAGATCAAGTGTGTTCATATGACAGCGCATGGCACTGAGTGTGGATCTCAGAATGCGAAGAGAACAGCAGTCCGAGGAGCGTTGTATGTCCCAGTGATACCTGTAATCCTGGGTGGGTTTGAAACAGAAGGGATGGAACTTCAGTTGAAATCCATGTGGGGTAAGTCGGAGACGGAGACAATCACTGAGGAAGGAAATATGGCTATGAAAGTGGGTCTTAGTAAACACCTTGTCAAACACCAAGAGACAAATGGAAAGCAATGAAGGTGAACAAGACAAAAGAGAGATACGGAAATCCTGTCGGAGAGAAGAGCAATACTTCAAGGCAAGATTCCTTGAAGAGAAGTGGCAGTCAATTAAACACTAAGATAAAAGCAAAAAACTGCGGATGCTGGAAATCCAAAACAAAAATAAAAATACCTGGAAAAACTCAGCAGGTCTGGCAGCATCTGCGGAAAGGAACACAGTTAATGTTTCGAGCCTGTATGACTCTTCAACAGAACTAAGTAAAAATAGAAGAGGTGAAATATAAGCTGGTTTAAGGGGAGGGGGGGGAGACAAGTAGAGCTGGATAGAGGGCCAGTGATAGGTGGAGATAGCCAAAAGATATCATAGACAAAAGGACAAAGAGGTGTTGAAGGTGGTGATGTGGAATGTGCTAATTAAGGGTAGAAAACAAGCAAGGACAAGCAAGGTACAGATAGCCCTAGAGGGGGTGGGGTGGGGTGAAATAGGCTAAAAGGTAGAGGTAAAACAATAGATGGAAATACATTTAAAAATAATGGAAATAAGTGGGAAAATAAAAATCTATATAACTTATTGGAAAAAAGGGGGGAATCTGAAAGAGGGTGGGGATGGAGGAGAGAGTTCATGATCTAAAATTGTTGAACTCAATATTCAGTCCGGAAGGCTGTAAAGTGCCTAGTCGGAAGATGAGGTGCTGTTCCTCCAGTTTGTGTAGAGCTTCACTGGAACAATGCAGCAGGCCAAGGATGGCCAAGCAGGCCACCAACAAGTCTATGTCCTCCTGAAGTCTATAACTCTCCACCTCACAGTTCACAATACTTCTAAATTTGTATCATCTGAAAGTTTTGACATTGTGCCCTGTACATATTTGCTAATGACTCCTCCTCCATTTCGGAAGATTAAACCAATCTACAGGCCACACTGAATTCTTATGGGCTCCTTTGCTCAGGAATTGAACCCCCACACTCACCAAGCACCGCCCTCACTATTGGTCAGCTCGGTGGTAAAGTTGAAAGTTCAAGGATTTCAGATTCCCTTAGCAAAGCCAAGCGGAAAGAAATCAGAGGAAAGGGAACACAAAGCTTTTGCAGTGCAGTCCCACTAATGTAAGTATAGTGAGGAAGAGGTGCTGCATCTGTCAGTCATTAAGATGTTGGAGATAAAAAAGTACTGCATGGGGAAAAAGGAGCTGAAAGTAAGTGGCTTGGATCAGTGTTGCCCTTCAGATCAGATTCTGGTGCAACTGTCATTTGATATCTTTCTCGGGTCCCAACAGTTTTGAGATCCTTTTCACTTTTGGTATAACTGTATGCATTTCCCAGAAGCAAGAGGCACACTCCCTTACACAATGGGTCATTAATACATATTACAAAAGCAGTGGTACTAGCACCAATCCCTGAGGGGCCCCACCATATAACTTCCTCCAGTCCAAGTAACAATCATTCACCATTGCTCTGTTTTGTGTCGCTCAGCAAACTTTGTATCCATGATACCACTGTCACTTTTGTTCCATGGGTTTCAACTTTGTTGGCAAGTCTATTATGTGGTACTTTATCAAACCCCTTTTGGAAGTCCAGGTACACCATGACAACTCCATTACCCTCATCAAGACACTTTATTACCTCATCAAAAAACTCAATCCAGCTATAAACATGGCATAATACTTACCAGTCCTCCATTTCTCTAGTCCTCTGGTATCACCTCTGTATCTGAGCAGGATTAGAAGATTATGGCCATTGCCTCAACAATTTCTACGCTTACTTCTCTCTGTAGCTTCAGATGCATCCCATATAGTCCTGGTGACTTATCAACTTCACGTAAAACTAGCCTAATAACTATCAATTTTTAACCCATCTCGTCTCAACTGCCTCCTCTTTCACTTAAACCATATAACCAATACCTACTCGAGTTTTAAAAAAAACTGCAGAACGGCTGAGTATTTTTGAAGAGCTCAAGCTTTTCAGCCCCGTTATCAGCAACAGAACATTAACAATGTAGCCTCCCTTTTATATGCAATGAAATCAATTGATCTCGAACTAACCAAAAGTTAGTAGCTTGGACGTGGATTGGAATTAATTACGGGATTAAATAGTCAGTCTCAAAATGACATGACAGAACCTCGCAAGTAAACGAACCACTGAAAACCGCCTACCTTCCAGCTTTACGAAGTGATCTATTCCTTCCGCGACCAGTGGGCAACGGGGAAAGTTAACTGCAGCGTTGATGAAACGAGCCACATTATAATTTAATGTTTATTTATACCTACATCCCACTTGGAGTGGACACCTCCCAAGGGGGCGGTAGGGCCAGCACTTGTGATGTTTTTATTCTAGTGGCATAACAGTGTCAGTGGAACGGGGCTGAAAATAGCCCTGGGCGCGGGGGGGGGGGGGGGGGGGGGGGTGTCCACTTCTCCCCCATTATACGTATGTCAAAACCCAAAAAGTAGACAAGTGCCACAATACTTAAGGCACAGGACGAAAGGCCCCAAAATATGACGATACAGCCTAAACCGGTAGTCCTGACAGTTCCCGTTGCGTCGCTACAAATGTGCCCTCCGACCAAGACATCAAACAGATGTGGCAAAACCGGCGGAAGGGATTACGTTGAGGAAGAAAAGAATGAGGAAACGGGTTAGGACGTTACCTTCAGGTCATTTTCCGGGAGGTATTTACACTGCCGAGCTATCTCCACATACTTATCCAGGTCCAGCGGCGCCATTTTGGGACACGGACTGAGCGGGCCCCGGGCCAATGACGCGTTTCCGGTGCTAAAGTGCCAGCCGCCGGCTGAAGGAACCGGCCTTTAGCCCTCGATCTCGTCGTCCACGCACACCCCACCGCGCCCCCCACCCCCACCCCCACCCCCAACCACCACCCCCACCCCAACTCCAACCCCCCGCCCCACCGATCACTCCCCAGCGGCCGCTCCTCTTTTTTTTTGAAGATGAACCCAGTTCCACAGGTCATTGCCGAACTCTCATTGGCTCCTCGGCTCGGCAGTTGAACCCTCGCACTCGCCGAGAGCCGCCCTCTCCATTGGTCGGCTCGGTGGTGGAGTTGAAAGTTCAAGGGTCGCAGGTCCCCTTAGCAACGCCAAGAGGAAGGAATCGTCTGGGGTGGGTGTGTGTGTGTGTGTGTGTGGGTGGGTGGGAAATAAGAGATAGGAAGCACCAAACTTTGGTGGCGCAGCCGTGCCGGTGTAAGTAAGTATAGCGAGGAAAAGGGGCTGAGTCCGTCAGTCATTGGGATGTTGGCGATAAATAAATACTGTCGGGGGTCGGGGGTGGGGGGAAGGGGGCTGAAAATCAATGGCTTACATCAGTGTTGCCCTTCAGGTCGGATTCTGGTGTCGTTGTAATCTGATATCCTTCCAGGGGGTCCCAGCAGTTTTGGGGTCCTTTTTCGTCTTTGGATGTGTTTCCAGGAGCACTAACTCAAACGTTGGGCTTCCAGATGTTTGGAGACGGTCGGCTTTTGCCCCAGTATTCCAAGGATTATTCCATTTAAATCTGTGGATCAGTGTGAGGTTATCCATTTTGGTCGGAAGCATTTAAAAAAGGCGACTTATTATTTAAAGGGAGAGAAACTTCAGAATGCTTCGGTGCAGAGGGATCTGGGTGTCCTCGTGCATGAATCGCTGAAAGCGAGTGTGCAGGTACAGCAGGTAATAAGGAAGGCAAATGGAATTGGCATTTATTGCTAAAGGAATAGATTATAAAAATAGGGAAGTGTTGTGGCAACTGTACAAGGCACAGGTGAGACCGCAGCTGGAGTACTGTGTGTAATTTTGGTCCCCTTACTTGAAGAAGGATGTAGTTGCATTGGAGGCGGTTCAGAGGAGGTTCAATAGATTGATTCCAGAGATGTGGGGCTTGTCTTATGAGGAGAGATTGAGCAGTTTAGGCCTATACTTGCTAGAGTTTAGAAGGATGAGAGGAGATCTAATTAAGGTATATAAGATGCTAAAGGGGATAGACAAAGTAGACGTGGAGCGGATGTTTCCCCTTATGGGGCATTCTAGAATGAGAGGCCATAGTTTTAGGCTAAGGGGTGAGATGAGGAGGAATTACTTTTCTCAAAGGGTCGTGAATCTGTGGAATTCACTACCTCAGAGTGCAGTCGATGCCAGGATGCTGAATAAGTTTAAGGAGGAGGTAGACAGGTTTTCAGTTAGTAACAGGTTGAAAGGTTATGTGGAGAGGGTGGGAAATTAGAGTTGGGGCCGAAATGAGATCAGCCATAATCGTATTGAATGGCGGGGCAGGCTTGAGGGGCTGAATTCCCTGCTCCTAGTTCTTATGTTCTTATGAACATGTGGATGTTGAGGCTGGGGTAAAAGCTTATTCCAAGTGGACACAACTGGTATCTAACATTTAACCTGCTAGTAGGAGGTAAATGGATATTAATATAAATGGCTTTGAGACGGAAAGCGGAGAGTAGTGATGAATGTTTAATTATCATACTGGGACTAGGGTGAAATATAAAGTGGGTGTCCCACAAGAATCGATGTTATATATTTTGTATATCCGAGTAAGATTTTTGTACGTTTGATTTTTAAACTTAATCCCAAGGATTGATAGGGAAGCTTGAGTGATTGATAAAACGGATTCAAAACTGCAGACAGCTGTTCGGCAGTTGGTTTACTACCTGTAGCACATAACTCGATCTTGATACCTGTGACAAATTTATTTACTCTAAGGCCACATTGAGGCTCCAATATGCTGTGGCATGGATTAATTTAAGTATTTGTGTTAATATAATTTAATAAGGATTAAATTATGATGCAATTAGTTTTTATACATTTCATATGATATGAAAGTTTAATTGTTCAATATCTGGCAGTTTTATTCCAGGTTTATCAAAAGATAATGGAATTGCTGACTGTCTTGGAGCCAGGGGAAAGTCCCCAATTAACAACATGGTAGGATCTCAAAGTGTACATTTAATTTCACTCTATCAATGGACATTGCAACTGTAAAGTGGAACAATGAAACAGGAATAACATGCCCCCACCTCATTTACTCTTCTGCTGTTGAAACTATACAGAATAATATGTTGTTGAAAGATGATATATAAATATATACAGTACTGGTTGCCATCTTGTTTTTAAAAAAGGGATTGGAGAGGACGCAAAAAGATTTACAGGAATGATAGCAAGGAAAGGCTGGGTCTCTTTTCTCTTGAAAAGATATGGCTGAGGGGTGACCTAACAGAAGTCTTTTAAAATTATGAAGGTTTTGATAGACACAGAGAGAATGTTTCCACTGTTGGGGAAGAGACCATCAATATAAGATAGTCACTAAGAAATCAAATGGGGATTTCAGAAGCCACTTCTTTACCTGGAAAGTGGTGAGAATGTGGAACTCACTACCACAGGTAATATTAAAGTGAATAGTATAGATGCATTAAACAGGAAGCCATATAAGCATATGAGGGAGAAAGGAATAGAGTGACTTGAGTTATCTGAGGAAGGATGGGAAGAAATTTGAGTGAAGCCTAAATGCTGGCATGGACTGATTGGACTGAACAGCTTGTTTCTGTTCAGTATATTCTATGTAATATGTAATGATTGTGACGTAAAGGAGGACTGATGATTCAGTGCTAGCACCTGCAGAGTGTCAAAATGTCATTTTCTGTCATGTTGCACATAATTCTACTTTCTGCATCATCAGTATGTTGGAGTAAAGATGCATTGCATAGTCTTCTAATCTAACTTATTATTTTCTAAGACCTCAAACCTGTTTTTTCCTTACTATATCAATCGTTCCTTAATCCTATGGTCGACAGGGTTTTGAACCCAGGCTTGGTGCTATTAGCTCTTGATTTATCTTATCTTCAATCCTACTCTCTTCAACCTTGTTAATGTTCCATGCTAGCACTTTTACCTAGATTTCTTCTTACTAAATTTCTTAATGCTTTTCACACGATACTATATATTTTTAAAGAAAGGAAGATTTTTTAAATTATTCATTAACTAAATGTGAGTGTTGCTAACACCAACAGCATTTATTGCTCATCCCCAACTGCCCTTGAGAAAATGGTGGTGAACTGCCTTCTTAAAACACTGTAGTCCATGAGTTTCTCATAGTGATTTAGTACAATTGAGAGGCTTGCTAGGCCATTTAAGAGAGCAATTAAGAGTCAACCACATTGCCGTGTGTATAGGAGACACACGTAGACCAGACCTGATAAGGATAGCAGATTTCCTTTCCTTAATAGATATTAGTGAACCAGATGGGTTTTTGAGACAATCCAGTAGTTTCACGGCCAGCATTACTAATATTTATTCCAAATTTTTAGTTTGTTAAATGAATTTAAGTTCCCCAGCTGCTGTGGTGGGATTTGAACTCGTGTCACCAGATCATTAGTCCAGGCCCCTGGATTACTAGCCCAGTAACATAACCACTACAGTATCCCTCATTCCAAGTTAATTATATTATTCAATCAAAAATTGAAATGATTTTACAATATACAGTAGTGGAGAAATTTACTTATAACGTGAAATTTTTCAGCTCAATTAATTTTAGAAATGGGATTAAAAGTTGAAAATATCTTCCATCCTGCCTCATCTCTAAAGACTTACACTGGCACATGTATCATTTTGAATATCATATGAAAGATGTACACCATCTGAACAGGAAAACCCCTGTTTTAAGGCACTGATCTGCTTAGAATGATCACTACAGCTCAGAACCAATTATAGTTCTTGGCGCTTTCCATTGGTTCAGTTGAAACTAATGAGAGCCTAAACCAAAACCTATCATCAACAGGAAAGGAGGAAGGGTGACCAACCCTGGAGAAATGATATGTGGTCCTAGTTGGAGAGAAGGTGTGGTCATCTCTGATCCAACCATCTATCAAAGCATGAAGAATGCCGGCTAACACACATCGGAATGCATTTGTAAACTCCAATAATTGGCGGCAGGAGACAACCCCAAACTCTAGTCAAGTAGTTTCTATATGCTTAACCTTCCAGTACAATAAATTGAAATATCACTTAATAGTCTAGTTAATGAGCAAATGATCTCCCAGTCTTGAAAACTACTAGACAGTTCTAAAGGTTGCTTTTCTGTTTGTTCAGCAACGTTGCGCGATGAGATTTTTTCACTCGGGTGACATCTAAGAGATGGTTAAAATTATTTAATTTTTTATAGCTAGGAACTGAATTTTTTCAGGGAGTAGCATACTCATATGAAACATAAAATTTCCTCCATAACAAGCTAAATTGTAATGATGCTAAATCATTAACCCTGCATTGTGAACATTATCATGAAGCAACGGTTTTGAACTGTGGTTGGATTGCAGCCAGCTACAGGGAAAAATAGGAAATGTATACTATTCATGAATAAAAATCTAAGAGGTTGTGCAGAACTCAATGTGACAGGGACTAGAAGGTAATTTCCCCCTCCCACTCATTAGCAGTTTTCTGTGCCAATTTTCCTCTCCTTCTCTAGTGCATTTCATCTCATAGGGTTACTGTTCCACAGATGCCAGTCATCCTATAGTACCTCCCCAAGGCACCTGTTGTTCATGCATTAGTCTTCATAATGAGTGTTAACAAACTCTTCTAACACAGAGACCACCATAGCCAAGAACACTTCTTTCTTTGCTTGAAAGTCATCCATAGATCCCATTCTATAGGCTCTGGATGTAATCAGGTGGGAGAATGTCATTTTTTAAAATCCAGGGCGCTATTACAATTTTAGGTTTTCATAGAACTGTTTCACAAGGACTCTCTTAATTGGATGTTATCCTCTATGCTAGAAGCTTTATTTTATTCAGTAATTTTCTCTTTTTCAGTGTTGTGAATTGCAATTACTCCCTTGTAGTCACCTTATTGGATTTAAAGTAGTTTCGTGTAGTGCTGACGTATTGAGTTCAGATTGGAGGAAACTAAAAACAGTTCTCTTGGTCAAAACTACTAATGTTTATTTAAAGCTTTAGACTGAATTGAAATATGAAGTACATTATGTTCAGATACCGAAGAAGTATAAAATGTAAATATAACATGTAAATATAACAAGATATGTCCAAGATGATGTTCAAAAGAAACATCTTTAGGTATAGATGCTTCTGAATGACATATCTCCTGATTTTTGTCTTGCATACTATTTTTGATGTTAGGCACAAAACTTCTGAGAATTCCATTGATGAAATACCAAAATTTGGAGAAAACTGAAATGCTTTTAAATACAAAACACCAAGTCCTGCACAATACCTTTTTAGCCAATATCCACACACCAAAGATTGGATCGGGACTTGGCATTTTATGTTTAAGGTTTGTATATATGATGCCCAAAATATCCCACAAATTGAATTCACAAGATATTGATAATCGAGCCAAGTATGAACACAGGAAGACAGCAATTAAACAGAATGAATTGCAGCTTCTACTTTGCAGAGGCATTAAATAATATTAGGCTACATTATCTATTATTATTTATTAAAATCTATAATAAAATTAACATCAACACAAGATTAAGTACTGATGACATCAAAAGAATTTTCATCTTTAATTTTTTAATATACATAATCTAGAGAACGTCATGAGCCTAATAGTAATTTAATTGCATTACAATATGTTTGCCATAGTTAGGTTTTGCTTAGTAACAGTGATACAAGGTAATATTTTGTGTCCAAGATTACATTAAAAGCTTAGGAAAATTAAGGTTGCATTCTATGTTTAACTTATCACTGATAAGCTTCCAGTGTAACGGCTGCACATTTATGACATGAGTATAAAATCATACAAACTGTGTCCTTGAGTGATAGGCTACTGTAATAGTCTGCCTTCCTCAGTCTATTCTGGATTCATTGTTTTCTCAAATCATCTTTTCCTACATAGGTAGTAGGTCTCTGCTATTATATTACAGTGCTTAGAACCCTATGCTTTTGATTTAACTGTTGTGATGCACTTTCCATTTGTTTTCTTATTTTCAATTCTTAAACACTACTTAAACATTACTGAAAACTGTCTAAACTTCTTCAAAAGTTCCCTTCAACTTCCCAAAACTTTCTGATGTGAGTGTAAAGTTTAACTTTATTATAAAGATCTTAATTTATTGACCAGTAATCACCAATCAAAATGACCAATTCAACCAACCAGATCAATTACCAAAGCATCATTTGACTAAATAACCTTGCCAGAAATAATATTGCCAAATTTGAATTAGCTTGTCAAAAATAAGAATCCAATTTTTTATACTTTTTGCTCCAGTGTCTCAACCACCGTAAGGAGACCTGCTTTCTCGTAGCAGTTCTCTTCCAAGATTGTAAATGATTCATTAACAGCTGATTTGGTCAAAAGTTGTAGCACATTAATCTGTCTGATCTTCACTTTTGGATGGCCTTAGCTTGAGCTGGTAGGAATGCCATAAAGTGAGGATGCCGTAAAAATGCAATGGTTAACTTGTTAGTGTTATCCTCACACGCAGATAGCTTTTCTTATCCCAGAATGTGTGCCTTAAGGCACTGTTTTTTAACCTGATTTAAAACAAACCAAATGATTGAGGTAAAGTTAGCAATATAACAACTCGGGGGTATAAAAACTATATACAATGACCCAAGTATATATAGATGTGAATGGAGTAATAGAAAGAATTCACACATCCGCCCAGGAACTTTTCATTTTTGTTTGTGACAATTCAATCAGCATTCATATTCTCCATGTCAACAGGTTTTCATCATGAAATTAACACTGTCAACTAACCCAGAAATGGAAAACCATTAACATTTTTATGTTTATATATTATCATTTGCATAGCCATTAACAATTTAAATCTAGGGTTAAAGTACTGCTGTTGATCACTAAAGCAGCAACCAATTAATATGGAATAAACAAACTCCACACATAGTGAGCTAATTGTAGTACCTCCACCATCGTCCCAGCTGTAATTGGCTAAATCAATACAGATTGAAGGTTAAATCTTGGCCTTTTTTGGTTTGTATGACTTGTCTAATTGCCACAGGTGTCAGCTGTTGCTCAGCACTCTTAACTCTAGTCAAAAGCTTCAGCTCTCACTCCAGGGTCCTGAGCACAAAACCTAGGTTGGCAGTCCAGTGCTGCGCAGTCAGAGATGCTGTTTTTCAGAAGAGGCATTCACCCAAGGCACATCTGCTCTCTCAGGTGGACGTAAAAATCCTGTGGCACCATTTCAAAGAAGAGTTGAGGCATTCTTCCCTATTTCCTGGAAATTATCTATCCCTTAAACTATGTCACTAATAGTGATTGTCTGGTCATCATTATATAACTGTTTGTAGGTGCTGCTTCTCAATTTTGCATTTCACTCTTGTGTCTATTGTGTTCAGACCTTCAGTGAACATAAGGACAAACAGGTTGGAGAACATCCTAATGAGTCAGCTATTCACAATCCAGGACATGAGAGACCCATAGGGAGAGTTTCCCTAACTGCATACTGTAACTTTCTTTCGTATGTCCTAGTCACCTTGGAGAAAGATCTTGGGGTGTTCACAGTACATTTGGAGCCTTCTGTGACTGTGACAGTAGGACATCAACTATCTTTGAAAGAAATCAAATTACAATTTAACTTTATTATTGAACATCTTAGTTTGAATGGGCCATATGTATGCATAGCATCTTTTTGGTAGCATTGGGTAACCTAGTGCCATGCTATTGATCCATTTCAAAGTATTCCTAATCTCAATGCTGTGGAATAGCTCAAGAGGGGAGAAGGTAAAATACAGAAATCTTGTAGGGAAAAATATTGTGCACTAAGTTTCACAATAAATGGTGATCTTTATATGATTATAAAATCTAACAGAGAAGAGGAGATTGATAATGACATTCTTTCTAGAGAACTGTTCAGAAGGGCTTAAAGACTCATGCCTATTTTCACTGAGAGTGAATTTTAATGTCTTGGCTAAGCAGGCAGCAATGTTTGAGTTTGTTCATTTCTCCCCCACCCCTGTTTATAGGTATGCTGTTGTACCAAGAGGGGAGAATCCAGATGTTCGAGTTGGTCATACTCTCACATATGTTCCAGATACCTCTGAGAGGGGGAAGGTCATTATAGTTGGAGGAGCAAACCCCAATGGAAGTTTTTCTGATGCCCATATCTTAGATCTGGGTAACAACATTTTTTTCTTTATTTTGTTTGCATATTAAAATTGAAATTTTCAGTAGACTAATTTATATTAATACCAAATTCCAGAATTAACTTTGCTGAAGTTTTGTTGTTTCCCTTCCTTCTACATAAAGCCTAGATTTGCTACTGTATTTTAGTAATGTGCCCAGTAAGTTTGTAGAATAAAAAAATTAAGTGATCTTAGAAGTAACTGGAGAATAGTTTTGGTGAAGGCATGTTGACAACACCAGCTCACATCAGCTCAGGATTGTGATTCTTCACATTGTGAGTTCACAGTCTCTGTTCTGTCTTTGCATAATTCTCAATTATGGGAAAACCCCAGAAAGTTAAGGAAAAGAAGCTGCTTGTGTCCAAGTCTTATCACTCTTTGGATGACTGTAGTTTGCTGCAGTAGACTCTTGGTATAGAATGGTACTGTTGGATTTAAATACCATCAGTGCTGCTCAGTGACTTCACAATTGATGACTCTAAAATGAGATGCAATTTTAGCTTTCCTTGAGTGAAACTCTCATTTTAGTGAGGCACAACATTAAATGTCACAGCCATGAGGTTCCAACTGTGTTACAATGTTGGGGACAGAAGGCCTGGGCCAAACCCAAGGCCAGTGGATTGCATTGTGAATATTGTTATTGGCTACTATCAGTTGTGATTGATTTAAGCAACTGTGTACAAAATGTATAAATATTGTAATAACATGTAATATGTGATGTCTAAATTATTTTCAACGTGTGTCATTAAACTTGTCATTCAAACAATCACACACATGCTAAACAGATAAGTTCCTCAAAAAGTTCAGTTAAAGTTTCTTGATAAAGTGTACAAGACTCTAGATTGCCTCTGCAATGCTATAGAGTGCTTATCCACTTCTCCAATATAGTGTGTTTGCAAACCTACTCATTATCAACTAATATATGTACGAAGGTCCCATTCTCTTTCTCCTCTATTTTCCTACTTTTGCAACCTTTTTGCTTAAGCACCAATTCACTGAGTCACCTTTTGCAATGTTTGTTTTTTAGTAGCAGTGTTTTAGTGGCTGGGATCCAGTAATGTAACGTTGGGATAATGTGCTAATGATTTCTGTGTTATCAGGCCACGCCTGATGCAATACTAATTGAGCGGTCTATTCCTTCAGTTATTTGTACTGTTGTTAATACTTGTCTGTTGTACAAGATTTCCTTTTTGAGATTATCTATTTATTGCTTTGTATCCATAGCTGTGCATTGACTAATTTTGTTCCCTGTAAATAGACAAACATGAGTGGGATGTACCAGAGTGGAAGGGGTTACTGCCACGATATGAGCATTCCAGCTTTGTTCCAGTGAGCAGACCTGGTGACCTTTGGTTATTTGGTGGTGCAGATGAATCTGCAAACAGGAACTGTGTCCAAGTTTTAAACTTTGGTAAAGTTACATTTAATAACATTGATTCCACTGCCATTAGTCAACTACAAGCAACTAAACCTTTAGGAGCCTAATAACTGGCACAATGTTAATGTCCTTTAGTGATTTACACACATTAAGATTTTTGAGCAAGAAGACACCTGAGTGCTGATAAGGAGTTTTTTATACATTCCTTCAAAACTCCATTCAGTATTATAAAGTATTTATTTGGTAGGAAAAGTATAATTGTGTGATAGACCTTTAATCTTTGCTTAGCAGTATTTTTATATTGTTAAATCAGATTAGTTTGTAAATTGCATTTTTCACATAGAATTAAATATATGTGTGCTGCTAGTGCAATAAACAAACTTTTGTAATTTTTGAATAGAAGAAAAATTGCCCAAATGGTGGTCTTGGTTCAAAAATTAATAAACTTGTAATAAAAAATGCTGCAAATACAAAGGTCATTCAATACCTAAAGAGAAAGGTTAATGGGCCAAAATTTGCTGCCAAAATAATAGTGAGTTTATTGCACATAGCATTTCCTCCATGTAACTAACTCAGCAATGTGTGGCATGAAGAGATACTCCCGGAGTTGTGAATAGTCACAGATTGCTGGACGATTTGCACTGCTTCACCATTAACCATGCAAGATGATAGCTCACCATCTGTGCATTTCAAGAAATTGTTGCATTTGCCCTGTAAAAACAACTTAAACTCACCATTACACAGTTAGGGCTGGTAAGGCCCCGTTTAAGGATGAGATTTATGTTCCCGCAATGCCCCTTAACCTCCCTGTCCCAGAAAGTGAACAACAGAAAATATGGAATTTCATTCCTACAGGTGGTAAATTTTTCTTGGAGCTTTTTAAAATTTACCATTTTTACATCCCTTTTTCTTTATTTTCTCGTTCAATCCAATCTTTTGTTCCCTTCTCTATTTCTCTTTGTACCCAATTTGACTTTTAATTCACCGAGATGCCTCCTCCATTGCCATCTGAATCCCTATACCTCATTGGTTAAACTGTTTGTCCTGTTGCTAAGGTCTCTGATGCCCATTGACCTCACATCAGCTCATATTTCCAGCATTTTGGAGTACAAATGTTTTTCAAGCTGATGGGCGAGGAACAAAATCTACCACACGGGGCATACTGAAAGATACCCTGCTCCAGTAAGTTCTGGGCCATTGTGTTGAATGTAACTCTTCATCAAATAGAAATCCGTACAGATCAGCAAGGTTCAAGTTTAAGCAGAGGTAGATAGACACAGTGGGGACTGCTACAAGTGACCACAGAGTCCCATTGTAAAGGGAGGTTTAAAAACTGCCAGGGTTCCCACTTGTGACTGCTATCCAGTAACTAGCTGGAAGCACAGTTGAGTTATTTTTTTAACACATGCCCTCTATTGAGCTGGATGTTAGTTGCACTCATTTTAATTGAATACTTTTATTAAAGCATCAATGCAAAGTACAAACTTGAACTCAAAAATGATTATTTTTGATCAGACATAATGTTGTTGTTGCTGTGTGTACTGTCTAAACCAGAAACTGGAGTGTGGAGAAGCCCAGCAGTAAATGGTACTCCACCAACACCCCGAACATGTCATGGCTCTACTGCAGCTATTGGAGATTGCCTCTATGTTTTTGGTGGTGGGGATAAAGGAGCAGAACCTGTACAAGATACACAACTCCATGTGTTTAATAAAGGTACAAATAAACAGCTTACTAAGAGATTTGAAGTAATGCTGACCTTGAGGCTGAATTTTTATACCCAAGTCATAGGGAATTGAGAAAATTGAGACTGGAGGTAGTGAGGGTATCAGTGTCAGTGGAGGCGAGGTGCAGTCTATGTTATGGCCAAGATATGGGGTCAACTCAGTTGAACTAGCCATCCAAGATAGAAGCGAGAACTTGGATTTGTATTGCACCTTTCACATTTGTAGGATACCCAAAACACTTCATCGCTCATGAATTACTTTTTAGATGCAGTGACTACCGCTTTGTAGGAAAGCGTGGTGGCCAGATTGTGCGCAAGGTTTCACGAACAACAAATGTTCACTGGTTGGCACCTCTAACAATGAAGCACCCTTCATTACTCATATGCTGGGTTTGGACTTCAATCTAAAACCTTTTGACTCGAGAGGCAAAACTGCTGCCAGTGAACTAAGGTGATGGTGGTGAATGTCTCCCAGGACTTGGTGTGTATCTTCCCTACTTAAAGGTGATTACTGCATCTGCAGATGCTGTGTTAGTCCCTTAGCAGAGGATAAGTAAGCAACTTGCTTCCAGAAATTTATTGCTGCTACTTGAGCCTGCTGCTGGGATCACTTATCTATCTTTGAGGCTGCAAACGTGCAGCAATTCTTCACTTCCATTTACTATTAGTGAGGGACAGAAACTCACTTTACAGGCATCATGGCACCAGTCTACTGCTTCATCATGGCATGAGATAATCCAAATACTGAAAATGCCACAGATAAATTGTCAATATGTAGTAATTAACAATCTTTTCTCCCCATGAAAATGCTAATGCAAATTTATCTACTTTTTAGCCACACTTAACTGGTCACAGCAATCAACAGAAGGCAAACCACCAGCCCCAAGACATGGCCATGTGATGGTTGCTGTAGATAGCAAATTATACATCCACGGAGGATTAGCAGGGGAAAATTTTTTTAACGATATGTATTTCATTGATACGGGTAAGTCTTGCACATACGTTTACTTTTAAGATATGAAAAATTATGGTTGTAGCAATCCTTATTGTTAGTTGAAGTATTTTGGAAACTTTGCAATCTTGATTTTAAGGAAATATGCACAAGTAGTGGCTAGTTACAGAAAAGTACAGGATGAGGACAGAGTAGGTTGGCTGGTTGTTCTCATCAGACTTGCAATCATCCTCAGTACTAGGGAACCTAAAGGAGGGGGACATTTAGAACGAGAGATTACATATGATGAAGGAATTGATTACTCAATTCAAAGAAAAAGAAACTGGAGGAAATAAGAGGATTACTACAATAAAGTGCTTGGAGCCAGACCTGACAGCAAAATATTCACAATTTTTAAAAATGCATTCAGTAAAATTCTAAATATATTCTAAAAAGAATTTTTCATTGTATAATACCTGACGTACAGCTCCAGTTAACATGAGATGGATAAAAGTAAAAATGAAGGGTGACATCCCAGGAGGCCGTGCAGCTCACTCTGCATTTTCCCATGGAAAGTACATATTCATCTTTGGTGGTATGGATGTCACAGGAGCATTGAACACCATGTATAAGTATCATGTTGGTAGGTGCCTTCAATTCCTTCTGTATCTTAAGGTTCTGTGATGGGCTTGTTCATTTGAAAATCGATCCAGCAACAGACCAATAATTTATTTTAATCTGTTAAAATGAGCCACATTTGATTTTCAATAAACTTCATAGGCTGGATTTTACCATTGGCAAGCAGGGGCGGGGCCCGCTCGCCGACACAAAATGACGTGCGGTGATGTCGGGCTGCACTCCCAATGTCACCGCGCTCCATTTAAATTTTCAGGAAGGTGGGGGCGCAGCAAAATCAGCTGCATGCCAGCCTGTCAATAGCCAATTGAGGCCATTGACAGAGTAATTAGTGGACCTGCCCGTCCAACCTTAAGGTGGCAGGAAGGCCAGGAGCCCTAGCAGGAAGTAGAAAAAACATGAAACCTCATGCACAGGCAGGATGAGATTTCATGTAGGGTTTTAAAAATTTTAATGAAGTTTTTGGATATTATGAACATGTTCCACACGTGACAGTCACATGAGGGGACATGTAAGGGAAATTCTTTTTTCTATTTTTAATATTTTTGAAAGTAGAGGTTCAGCCCCATAAGTGGCCTCTCCTTGGAAAGTAAAAATCTCAAATTATGCGTTTGCCCGGTTACATAATCTGCACAATTATCTCATTATTGGACTTCCAAAGTTTGTGTAAGTAGTCAGATGCAAAACAGACTTTTTTGTTATCAGTAGTAGATGATACTTGCTTTTATTAGCCGAGGCATAGAATATAAGAGCAGGGAGGTTATGCTGGAACTGTATAAAACACTGGTTAGGCCACAGCTAAGAGTATTGAGTGCAATTCTGGAATCCACATTATAGGAAGGATGTGATTGTACTAGAGTGAGTAGAGATTTACCAGGATGCTGCCTGGGCTGAAGTTTTAGTTATGAGGAGAGATTGGATAGACTGGGGTTATTTTCCTTGGAGCAGAGATTGAGGGGCATAGATAGGGTAGACGAAGGAAATTTTCCCCTTGGGAAGGATAACCAGGGGGCATAAATGTAGATGACTCTATTCCAGAAATATTACTTATGTTACAAAGGGGGTGCCACATTGATTTACATTGGCCTTGTTTTCTACAATGGTATGTAATCTTAAAATTCAAATATTACTCAGTTTTGGTTGCTATTTCTACTGGGCAATATATTTTTCATCTTTCTCTGCCCTATTAGTACTTTTAAAAAAAAAAATCCACCACCCTTAGATGCCCCTGCTCGACATGCAATTCATAACAGGGCACTAGACCTGTTCCCAGGCATCTGCTAATACTGTTTGTAACTAGTTATTAAAAATATTCACAGTATATTACATGCACAGGATGACTAATTTCATGGCAAGTTAACTTTAAGTAGACCTGTTAACCAAAGGAGTATTAAAATGAAAGGAATACGAGTCAGCCACAACCTTATTCATGTGTATATTAGTTTCAAATATGTTTTTTTATAACGTTTCCTTCTTGCAGAAGCTAGCTTAAGTACTATTGCTTTGTCCACTTCCACACCTGAAATAAAAGTCCACTTAAGTTCTCCTATATTCCTTCAAGTACACTACTGTTATATGATCCTCTTTAGAAGTTTCACTTCAAATTGTTTAATTTTACTTTTTACAGAAACAAATTGTTGGACACTGTTAGAATTTGATTCCCCTCTGCCAGCAAGACGACTGGATCATGCCATGTGTGTTATACCCTGGAAAATAAGAGAATATGAAACTTCAACTCCTGCAGCAAATGATAGTGATGGACAATCAGATAAGGTGAACACACATGAGGAATCTAACAAGCAAAGTGGGACTGAGGGAAATCTTACTCAAAGGAATTGTTCAGTGGTTCAAAATCAAACTGAGAGCATTGTGAATCTGTGCTTGATATTTGGTGGTATGGATACTCAAGGGGGGGTTTATAATGACTGCTTTGTCACAGTAATTGATGGCTATTAATTGCATTCTCTAGGTCTTGTATCAGACACATTGGTGTATGCACTATAGTAGGAAAGTGGAGGACTGCTAAGATAGTGCAGACTCTCGACAAAAATCATGTTGCCAAATCAAAGTACAGTGGATACTTAGGCTCATGTCTGCCTGTATCTGGAGACTACCACTCTCCCTACAGAAGCTGTCAAATATTTCCAGCAGTTCTTTTGATGTCACCAGTTCACTTTTAGATCACTGTTCTGATTCAAGTGTCCATTTAACTGGACAGGAACTTTAATGAAACCTATGCAATTATATATAAACTCTCTCATATTGTTAAATCATGGCTGTAAATTTACTTTAAAAGTTCCAAACGGTCCCATTAACTAAAGCCTTCCAATTTCAATGAAGTGAGATAACTATAAGCATAAATTTAGTGGAGCTCAATGGTAAAGAATCTACTATGCAAGTTATTTGAAAAAGCTGTAGTTTGATTCCCATACTCCAGCTTCCAGCACCTCCAATGATTGAGAAGTTGTCACCTTGTGTTGCAGGGTGTTATCGCACTATATTTCTTTAACCTTAAAGGTTTCTCAGAGTACTCCATTCAGGCATATAAGGCCTGTATCTTTTATCCATAAAAAATAGAAAAATTAACCTTCAGGAAATTTTACATGCCTGAATGATTTATACAATGAGATTTTTTTTGTATTTTATTATATGCTGCCCTTAGTTTAAAAGCTATTCCAATTTAAGATGCAGCTGAAAAATCTAACCTTTAAAATCACATACAAAAGTACGTCAAAGCATCATTAGAACAACTTATTCACAGCACAATACCAAAAAGCAAAGTGTTATCAAAAATGTGAAATTCCAAGATATTCTGCATATTGAAAAGGAGATTTTTAAAATAGTTGTACGTTTATTTTATAAAATAAAATAGAAATTGATTAAAGTTGCTCAACTGTACATCCTAAACTTTTGTTCATATGCCTTTGTGTTGTCCACATGTATTTACTATTGGTTTTGATACTGGAGTTAATTCATGCTGTTTCCTAGTAAGCATAAGGTACACAATAAATTTGTCATTCAGTAACCTGATGAACTAGTGGCTGTTCTTTTCAGAAAGTAATGTCAGAAAACAAGCTGTCCATGGTGTCCATTCATCTGTGATATGAGAAATCTAGGATACGAGATTTTCCCCTTACAGCTCCTGGAATAAAGAGATTGATGAAATCTCTCAGCACCATTTTCTAAATTATTCCTTCAAATTTATGCTGGGTTAAGTAGTCACATTAAACATGTTGCATTCACAGCAGTTGTAGTGTTAAATGCTAGAATCAGTGGGTGAAATCTGATTTGAAAAATAGCACCCATTACATGTTCTTCCAAAAATCCCAACACTACTTGACTTCCAGGTGTTGGATTCTGTAAGAACTGCAACAGAGCAAATTGCATTGATGATCCACTTCAACAGTAGTTTCCCCTCACTGACATTCATTTTTAACTGTCAGGCACTTAGCTGGAGCATTGCCTGGCCTGACAGCAAATTAGTTACCTGTGAAATATCTGGGAAAAAAGTCTCTTCCACACCGCCAAACCTGGAAAAACAAATCAGGACAAAGGATAATAGCACTGACCTAATCCATAATCTCTAAAAACTCATTTGGCATTCAAGTTTGTAAGGTGAAAATAACTTGTGCAGAAATAATGCACTTACCTCAATTTGTTCCACACGTGTTATATACTTCAGGCAAGACACAAGGTTCAACATTGAGAAATCTAACAAATTAAACAGTCAATGAGCAAACCTAATTGAGTAGTCAAGTTCATCCAACTTTGATGTACTTGTGCTTTATTACTGCAGGTTGTGCACTGCAGGTTGTTTTGTTGGAAAAAAGTTGGGCAATTCAGTATCTTGTATTTGAAATACATCCTGGTTTAGACTTTTCTAAACAAGTTTAATTCAGAGCAAAACATTAAATGGTATAAAGACCGTCATTGATTTAATCAATTAGTGGTACAGAATAAATCCTCTCATCCCATTCAAGTCAATATGCCTTATGCATATACCATTTAAAAATAGTATAAATGGTACATGTGGAATTCAAGTGAACACTACCAGAGCAAATATTAATTTCATACCCTGAACAGCAGGACATATTTTAGACACAGCACTTTTTCAAATATCTACATCCTTAAGACAAGGAAATGTTTGTATCAAACATAACATTTATTGGTCAATACAGTAGAAAATGTTTTCTACACTTACACAGACCAAACAAGGGATTTCAAATAAATAGAAAAATGTGTTGTGTACTTGGAGAACGTTGTATTCATACCCTTGACAACTGATATCTCCCAATCCAGTTCTCCTTCTGGATAGTTCATGCTGAAACTGCAATGGAAAGTACTGAGCCTTTTAGAATGTTCAGTCCACTCAAGTGAAAATTGTGCACATACATTCAAGAATTAAGTCCTTGTCATTCAGATAATTCTTTCCGAAACAGTCCACTATTTACAAAATTAACATTTTAAAGGGTCCTTTGATTACAACTCATCCTTTTCAGTCTCCTCTTCCTCTTCTGGAGGGGATCCACCTGCACTTCCATACAGCTTACTAACAATTGGCTGAACAATCTCTTCAAGTTCCTTCTTCTTAGCTTTGAAGTCTTCTATGTCAGAATCTTGGTGACTTTCAAGCCATTCAATTTTTTCCTCCACAGCTTTCTCTATAGTTTCTTTGTCCTCTGTTGACAGCTTACCTCCAAGTTTCTCTTTATCACCAATCTGGTTCTTCAGAGAATAAGCATAACTTTCTAGGTCATTTCTGGCATCGATACGTTCTTTAAGTTTTTGATCCTCTTCAGCAAATTTCTCTGCATCAGTCACCATCCTCTCAATTTCTTCTGGGGTCAGACGGTTCTGGTCATTTGTAATGGTGATTTTGTTTTTATTTCCAGTGCCTTTGTCTTCAGCTGTAACACGTAGGATTCCATTTACATCTATTTCAAATGTTACTTCAATCTGGGGAACACCACGAGGTGCTGGAGGAATACCGGTTAGATCAAAGGTACCAAGAAGATGGTTATCTTTGGTCAGTGGACGCTCACCTACAAAGGCAAGAACAATGTAAGCCTTATGTTGCATTGCTAAAGTTGTTTTCAAAAAGTTAAAAGTTTTATACATTGAACCACATGGAGCAGTTTGTACTTAAAGTGGTAAAGTTCACTGCAGTCTAAATTTACAGGAATCCACAAAGATCATGGAACTCCAATTAACTTGCATTTTAAGTATGACAAAAGATGGCTAGCATAAAAGCTAGAATTTAGTCAGTTAAGCCTTAATATGGCTCAATGCCTGCTACAAATCAGTTCAGCACCATTCCTTTGATAGACACACTGGAATGAATAGAAAGGCAACAGTTCCTTGTAGAATTCTGTCAGCAGGATCAATGTGACAAAAAAAAAAAAAAAAACTGGCAAGGATAAATCAAGCTGCAACCTACCTTCATACACCTTAATGGTTACAGTAGGTTGGTTGTCAGAAGCAGTTGAGAATATTTGAGACTTTTTGGTTGGGACCACTGTGTTACGTGGGATTAGCTTGGTCATGACACCACCAACAGTTTCAATTCCAAGAGTCAGGGGGCAAACATCCAGAAGAACAAGATCACCTAATTTTAGATCCAAGAAGAAAGCAATTAGGAAACAAAATTAATTTTGGAATCAGTGAAGTCAAGAAGTTAATCTTGTGCACACCCACACTTCTACAATCCCTGGCACTTACCAGTATCTTCCTCTCCTGATAGGACACCAGCCTGTACTGCTGCACCATATGCCACAGCTTCATCAGGGTTTATTCCACGAGATGGCTCCTTGCCATTGAAGAACTCCTTCACCAGCTGCTGAATTTTAGGAATACGAGTGGAACCACCCACAAGGACAATTTCATCAATTTCGGTTTTCTTCAGATCAGCATCCTCCATCACTTTCTGCACAGGTTTCATGGTCGACCGGAAGAGATCCTGTTGGCAAGAAAGTCAAGAGGATATTTAGTCTGCCTTACTGTCACTGACTGAATGCATTTAGTTTTGCATCTTAGTTTTCAAAGAACTGAAAATAGCAAGCTTTATTCTATAATGAAATAAAATGTAATTAAGCAAGCATGACCAAATTATCAATTGTACAGTAATGGTCTAAATTCTCCATCAAGAATTATGAACACTATTCAAGTCCCACGTAATCAACCAACTCAGATACACTCATTTTTCAATAGACAGGAGTAATTGATTACACAAGTCCCCCATCGTTGCCAAATTAGTGTTCTGTCTTGTACATAAGACAATGCAATACATTATGAGATGACAACTTTCAGTCCCTGCCTTAAAATAGGAGGAAGTCAATCTTCAGTGTGGCTTGCTTTCATTACTGCAATTTTCAGCATCAAAATATTATTCATGTATTTTTCAATGTTACCACTGTCCAAAGAACAAACTTCAACTAAAAATGGATTGTCCAACTGTTGATTTAGATTGGAACTAAACAAGAGCCAAATTCAGAGTATTTACTCACCATATTCAATTCTTCAAACTTTGCACGTGTTAAAGTTTCAGAGAAATCCTCACCCTCAAAGAACGATTCAATTTCAATTCTAGCCTGATGTTGGGCAGACAAACCACGTTTGGCTTTTTCAACTTCACGGCGAAGCTTCTGAATGGCTCGGTTATCCTTCCGGACATCTTTTCCGGTTTTCTTTTTGTACAACTTCATGAAGTGCTCCATCACACGCTGGTCAAAATCTTCACCACCTAATTAAAAAACATTTGTTTCAATTATCAAATTCTAACAGGCAAAATAAAGATGTATATGTAACTATGTATTTTCTTACCCAGATGAGTGTCTCCATTTGTAGCAACTACTTCAAAGACACCATTGTCAATAGTAAGCAGTGACACATCGAAAGTACCACCACCAAGGTCAAACACCAGAATGTTCTTTTCACCCTCACGCTTGTCCAATCCATAGGCAATTGCAGCAGCAGTTCTGTAGAGACAAGGGAAACAGTCAAAATTAAGTTTTTCAAACACTGGATGTTTGAAGAGAATGGAGTATTCTCACCATTACATGACTAGTCTGAAACACAGTAGGTCATTCAACATTTACTATAGCAAATAATGCCAGTGAAAATACTCACGGCTCATTGATGATCCTCATGACATTCAAGCCAGCAATAGTGCCAGCATCTTTTGTAGCTTGTCGTTGAGCATCATTGAAGTAAGCTGGCACTGTCACTACAGCATGGGTAACCTACAGAAAGTCAAATGAAGTTATTTTACCAAATAACAGGTAGTGTGTGAAGTTTCAGTTGAGAGGTTTTACAAGTGCCAGGGATGTTTTAAGCTCCACTCAGCCAATGAGATATTAAGACATGTAGCAACTTAATTGATTATCATGGAAAGGCAACACAAAGTCAATTGGCAAGGACAGATCATCAAGCCAATCCCCTCAAGCAGGGTGCGACTAACAATATTCAGTCAATTATAATTCCATATCTTTATTGAACAAGCTCAAATTGGGGTCAAGTTCCTTAAACATTTGGGCCTATCAAGTTTCCACAAGCTTTGCAAGTATTGTACCTGCAGCATTTGCTAGTGGTTTTCAAATACAAAATCTCAGTAGGTAGGAAAATGCTGAAATGATCTGTTGTCCAGTTGAGGAGCCTCCTGAACAGTTTGAATTTGCTTCAGGATGCAACATGAGTAGCTTTACATATAATGATAAAGTGGAGATCACAGTGCAAACATGTATGTGTCTATTTAGGTTATAAACTGAGACATCTACTGGAAATACCTTCTTGCCAAGGTAAGCCTCAGCAGTTTCTTTCATCTTGGTCAACACCATTGCAGAAATCTCCTCTGGCGCAAAAGTTTTGACTTCACCAGAGACGTCAAGTTGGACATGGGGCTTGTTCTTCTTTTCAATGACCTAAATTTTAAAGAAGTCAGAAGTGGATAAGAAAAGCTTGCATTTGTACAGCACCCTAAATCATTCTTGGAACTCAAATCCAATGAATTATGTTTTGAAATGCCACAGCCAAATTTCACACATCATATATGATCAAATGAATTATTTGAGTGTTCATTAACACCACTGAAACTTGCCTGCTCCAAAAAACTTCTCACTTGTTACCTCAAGAAACAAGAGGCAGACAAGGACTCAGTTTTACATCTTGTCTGAACCATTAGCCTACATTGTACATTCTAAGTATGAAATATGAATGGACAAGTGTTGGAAATACTTGGGTCAGGCAGCATCAGGGAAGAAAAAAAAGCATCAACTGTGCTGATGAAATATTAACTTGAAACAAACTCTCCACAGATGCTGCCTGACCAGCTAAGCATTTTGTTTTGACTTCAGATTTCCAACATCTGCAGTGGTTTGTATTATATGATCATGTCTCAAAATACAACCTGCTCTGATAAGAATGCTACCTATCACTAAATCATGGCAAACTGAAGGCTCCCTTTACATCAACACCAGATTAAAACATATTAAAAATCTAATTGCTCAACATTCTACAAATTAGAGCTTTTGATTGAAATTTAGATCATATATGAACACATGCACGCACTTCCAGATCTGAATTTGGTTAAAACCAAATCAACACAAGAGACCTAGAAAATGGCTACATGCCTATGAAAACCCATATTTCTAGCAATGGGAAAACACCACCATAGTTTTACCTTAAAAGGTAGGTATTTGACATCTTGTTGTACTGCTGGGTCATTCCAGGTTCGTCCAATAAGACGCTTGGCATCAAAAACTGTGTTCTCTGGGTTAGAGGTCAGCTGGTTCTTTGCAGCATCACCTATCAGACGCTCTCCATCCAATGTGAAGGCCACATACGATGGAGTGATTCTGTTTCCCTGGTCATTAGCAATAATTTCCACACGTCCATTTTTGTAGACACCAACGCTACAAAGAGAAAAGCATGTCATATTACTATTCCTTTTAAAAAAATTAAATTTCCAGAACCACCTTAATAATCTCAAACTTACCAGGAGTAAGTAGTACCAAGATCAATCCCAACCACAGTACCTACACTTTCTTTCTTATCATCTTCATCAGCAAAGACACTGCTGACAAGCAGTAGAAGCAAATATCCTCTCATTGTGCGATTGTGCCCTTTTCTCCAGTGATTGATAGGTAATCCCTATATATAAATAAAAAAAAGAGGAAAGTTAAGTCAACTAACTTTTACATCAGATTTAATTTAACACTGACGCTATAAACAATCATTCGCAGCCAGAGTTACATAATCCTTCCCAGTGTAAAGTTAACAGCTAGTAGGGGAAAGTAAGAAGTTGAAGCGCGTAAGCTTTTGAAACGCTAACAAAGGCGAATCCCTTTTTTTTAAAAAAAAAAGAGTCAGCAGAGGACAGCCAAAGTGAACCAGTGGCCCCGGAAGCCATTTTCTATCAGCTCACACTAACCCCCCACCTCCCCCTCCCCCTCCCCCTTACCAACCCAGCTGCAATCTAATCGCCGAATAGATTCTACACACGAACCGGGGGAGGAGGGGGAGAATTAAAAATTAAGGCAGAAAATTATGAGTTAATTATAATCCTATTAATCCCACACTTTTGTTCTCAGACCCAGCGAGTAGCCAATTAACATGGGGAGGTGAGCAGCTGCCATGCGGCCCCCCCCCTTGTGCGATCCCGGATCCCCTTCACTTTCTCCCCTCCCCTCCCTTCCCTTCACACATCGCAACAACTAAATCAGGCCGCTCCCCATTAACCCCGCCACCCTGAGTATGGACCTATTTGCCGCCTAAAAAGACATCCTTACCCGCTAATTAACAGCTTCCCTGCCAATCTCTCCTACTGTCAGCTTCACAAATCTGGTGCCGGCGACGCGGCCGCTCCTGCCTTTATATAGGTTCCTGACTTCCCCGTCGTGGAGCGCTGCGATTGGTCGGTGGCCCTTGCGTTGGAGGCTGCTGATTGGCTAGCGGGACCATGCTGGCCACTCCGGAGGGTGACACGTACGGGCTTTCGGCGGACTCGTCAGAGAGAGGGGAGGGAGGGAGGGGGGCAAGGGAGCCCGCCCCCTCTCCGTCAAGGCTTGCGGCTATTGGGCAGACCTCGAACAGTCCCGGCCCAATGGCAAGCCGACTTGCGCCCGAGCTCCGGTCGCCATTGAGTCGACCTATCGTCAATCAATTTGTGTGGGGGGCCTTCCTTACTCCGCCCCTTCCCCCCCCCCCCCTCCCCTCCCGCCAACGGGCGGTTGCGTGCGTGTTGCGTCATTGCACCTCCGCGGGGCCCTGGCGGGTTCTGGAATCTTCAGCGGCTGACCGACGGTTGCAGCCCGCGTCTGCGGAGCCAGATGGTCTCGCCTTCTGAGTGAGCGGTCGAAAGTTTTTTTTCCCTGCCCCGGTGGTGTTGCGGTGAATGCGGTCTTGGCGCTGGTCCTAGTGTGGTTTCAGTTTCTGACGATGAAATTCACTCCAATATCTGTCACTCGGTCTGAGAATGGCCTCTGACCAAGAGTTTTACAGCACGGCAAGAGGCCCTTCGGCCCGTGGTGTCCAGTCCAGCCCCCCCCCCCCCCCCCCCCCCCCCCCAATCATCTACTCTTAATCCCATTTTCCAGCACTCTGGCGTTTTTCAAGTGTTCACCCAAATGCCCCTTAAATAGTGTGAGGGTTCCTTCCTCCACCACCCTCCCGGGCAGTGAGTTCCAGATACTTCTGGGTGGAAATAGTTTTCTTCAAGTCCTCTCTCAACCTCCTACCCCTTACATTAAATCTATGCCCCCTGGTTATTGACCCCCTCCCCACCCCCTCCCCTCCCCCTCCCCCTCCCCCTCCACTAAGGGCAAAAGTTTCTTTCTATCTACCCTGTCTATGCCCCTCATAATGTTGTACACCCGCAGTCAGGTGCCTGACACTTCCTTGACCTCTCTGCCTCAATCTCTGGTGACAGACTGTCCACCAATATCCATTACAAGCCCACCGACTCCCACAGCTCCTCACACCCCCGCTTCCTGTAAGGGCTCCATCCCATTCTCTCAGTTCCTTCGCCTCCGTCGCATCTGTTCCGATGACACCACTTTCAAAAACACTTCCTCTGACATGTCCTCCTTCTTCCTTAACCGAGGATTTCCACACACGATGGTTGACAGGGCCCTCAACCGTGTCCGGCCCATCTCCCGCGCATCCGCCCTCACGCCTTCCTCTCCCTCCCAGAACCATGATAGGATCCCCCTTGTCCTCACTTATCACCCCACCAGCCTCCGCATTCAAAGGATCATCCTCCGCCATTTCCGCCAACTCCAGCATGATGCCACCACCAAACACATCTTACCTTCACTCCCCCTAGCGGCATTCCGTAGGGATCGTTCCCTCTGGGACACCCTGGTCCATTCTTTGATCACTTCCTACACCTCAACCCCTTCCCATGCAACCGCAGAAGGTGCAACACCTGCCCCTTTACTTTCCCTCTCCTCACTGTCCAAGGGCCCAAACACTCCTTTCAAGTGAAGCAGCATTTCACTTGCACTTCCCTCAATTTAATCTACTGCGTTCGCTGCTCCCAATGCGGTTTCCTCTACATTGGAGAGACCAAACGCAGACTGGGTGACTGCTTTGCAGAACATTCGGTCTGTTCGCAAGCAAAACCCAGACCTCCCTGTCGCTTGCCATTTCAACACACCACCCTGCTTTCATGCCCACATGTCCGTCCTTGGCTTGCTGCAACGTTCCAGTGAAGCTCTACACAAACTGGAGGAACAGCACCTCATCTTCTGACTAGGCACTTTACAGTCTTCCGGACTGAATATTGAGTTCAACAACTTTAGATCATGAACTCTCTCCATCCCCACCCCCTTTTTCCAATAATTTATATATATTTTTCTTTTCCCACCTATTTCCATTATTTTTAAATGTATTTCCATCCATTGTTTAATCTCTACCTTTTAGCCGTTTTCGATCCCTTCCCCCTCACCCCACCCCCACTAGGGCTATCTGTCCCTTGCTTGTCCTGCTTTCTACCCTTAATTTCATCATTAGCACATTCCTTAGATAATATCACCACTGTCAACACCTTTTTGTCCTTTTGTCTCTGACATCTTTTGGCAATCTCCACTCATCACTGGCCCGCTATGCTTTACCTGTCCCCCCCCCGCCCCCCAACTGTATTCCTCTCTGGAGATGCTGTCAGACCTGCTGAGTTTTACCAGGTGTTTTTGTTTTGGATTTCCAGCATCCGCAGTTTTTTGCTTTTATCCTCCTCAGCCTTCTCTGCTATAAGGAAAACAACCCCAGCCTTTCTAGTCTCTCTTCATAGCTGAAACACTCCAGTCCAGGCAACATCCTGGTGAATCTCCTCTGCACCCTCTTCAGTGCAATTGCATCCTTCCTATAGTGCGGCAACCAGAACGGCAAACAGTACTCCAGATTTGGCCCTAACTAATGCTTTATACAGCTCCATCATAACCTCCCTGCTCTTGTATTCAATAACTCGTCTAATATAGGCAAATATCCCATATGCCTTCTTAACCACCTTATCTACCTGCCCTGCTGCCTTCAAGGATCAATGCTCATATACACCAAGGTCCCTGTGATCCTCTGTTCTACCTAGGGTCCTCCCATTCATCGTGCACTTCCTTGCCTTGTTAATCTTCACAAAATGCATCACTTCACACTTCTTAGGATTAAATTCCATTTACCACTGTTTTGCCCATCTGACCAGCCCATCTATATCGTCCTGTAGCCTAAGGCTTTCCCCATTGCTATTTACCGCACCACCAATTTGCATGTCATCTGCGAACTTACTAATCATACCTCCTACGTTCATGTCCAGATCATTAATGTACACTACAAACAGCAAGGGACCCAGCAATGAACCCTGCGGTGCGATACGCCACTGGCCACAGGCTTCCGGTCACAAAAACAACCTTATACCATCACCCTCTGTCCCCTGCCACTAAGCCAATTTTGGATCCAATTTGCCAAATTGCCCTGGATCCTATGGGCTCTTACCTACTTGACCAGTCTCACAAGCGAGACCTATTCAAAATTGTTAGGCCTTTCTAACCTTCATGTAATCTTGGACATAGCTTCCTAATGCAATAATGGGAAATAATAGTTGGGAAAAGTCGTGAGCTATTCAGGCCAGAAAATCTCACATTCGTTTCCAAATCTAGGTCCAATTTAGATTTTCATCTGGTAGGAGCTCAGGTTCGCCTTTACGGCAGGATCAGGTTTACTTGATGCCTATTGAGATACTTGATGCTTGAGATATTTGCAGCCAAAGAGGTGGAACAGATTCAGGATGGTAGAGAGGTTTATGGAAAGAGCCAAGCTGTAGGGATAATCCAGCCGAAGACTGTGCCACAGATTGCACAGCAGAGAAAAAAGCAATGCAAAGTAGACCAAAATTCAAAGCTGTCAGAGACTGATGACAGCAAACTGGTCAAAACTATTAACAAATAAAATGTTACTAGACATGAATGTAGGAGGTATGATCGGTAAGTTTGCAGATGACATGAAAATTGGTGGTGTGGTAAATAGCAAGGAGGGAAGCCTTAGACTGCAGGATGATATAGACTGGCTAGTCAGATGGGCAGAACAATGGCAAATGGAATTTAATCCTGAGAAGTGTGAGGTGATGTATTTTGTGAGGACTAACAAGGCAAGGGAGTACATGATGAATGGTGCCTCCAAAATTGAATCGGCTGCCAATACACGTGAAGAACGGCCATCAGGTTAAATACCAGACAGCGATAGCAATGTCCTTGTGCTGAAAACCAGAGTCAACACCCTAAGGCAGAGGAGTGGGGGAAACAAAGCCAAAGTATTCAAACTGGAATTCTACCAAAGTCTGGCTTCAACTTGCCCAGCAGAATACAAACAAAAAACTAAACTTTAGTAATATGGAAAAGCTTGAGATATTTGCAGCCAAAGAGATGGAACAGATTCAGGATGGTAGAAAGGTTTATGGAAAGAGCCAGGCTGTGGGGATAATTCAGCTGAAAACTGCCACAGAGTGTAAAGCGGTGGAAAAAGCAATGCAGAGTAGACCAAAATTCAAAGCTGTCAGAGACTGATGACAACAAACTGGTCAAAAATATTAATAGATAAAATTACACACCAATAATGGAAGATATTCAATAAATATTCAACTTAATACAAAGCTAGTATATATCTCTAAGGGGCAAGAGATCTACTTGTCAAATAAAGTAGCCATGTTTGACAAAAGAGGTGAGAGGTAAAATTAAAGGTAAGAGAATACCAAAGTGCAAAGAATAGTCTAGATCCAAGGAACTGAGAAATATAAAGAACAGTAAAAAAGAGCTGCAAAAGAGAAATAATAATAGTAAACTTATGGGGACTTGGAATTAACAACATTTTTTATAACTATATATTAGAAAAAAGGGTGGTCTGGGTAATGTGGGGCCTTCAAAACAGACATGGGTAATATTACAAATGGCAGCAAAGAAATGGCAGACTTACTAAATTATTTCCTTTGTGTCAGTCTTCACTGAAGGGAAGAGGATAATGTATCTGACAGTTCAGTGAAACTAAATTAATCATTGTCTGGAATTCACAATGAATCAGGATAATGGATATGCAATCAAATTGAAAGGAAGTGACTCATGGTGTCCCTCAAGAATCTCTGCTGAGGTCTCGTCTATTCTATTAAGTAATACTGTGACTTTTTTTCTATCAATTTTCTTTCCGATTCCCCCCAACAAGAGTGAATCTAACCATTTCTCCTTGACGTTCAATGATATCACTATCACTGAATCCCTTACTATCAAGATCCTGGGGGTTACCTTTGACCAGAAACTGAACTGGGACAGCTATATAAATACTGTGACTGCAAGAGCAGGTCAGAGTCTGCAAATTCTACAGCAAGTAATTCACCTGATTCTCCGGAGCCTGTCCACCATCCACAAGGCACAAATCAGGGGTGCGATAGAATGCTCTCCACTTGCCTGGATGAGTACAGCTCTAAGAACACTTAAGAACCTTGATACCATACAGGACAAAGTAGCCTGCTTGATTGGCAACCCATCCACAGCCTTCAACATTCACTCCCTCCACTACCAATGCACAGTGGCAGCAGTGTGTACCCTCTTCAAGATGCACTGCTGCAACTCACCAAGGCTCCTTCGTAGCAACTTCCAAACTCTTGACCTCTACCATCTTGAAGGACAAGGGCAGCAGATACTTGGGCACACCACCCACCTGCGAGTTCCCTTCCAAACCACACGCCAAGCTGACTTGGAACTATATCACCGCTCCTTCACTGTCGCTGAGCCATAATCCTGGAACTTCCTTCCTAACAGCACTGTGGGTGCATCTACACCACATGCACAGTAGCAGTTCAAGAAGGCAGCTCACCATCACCTTCTCAAGGGCAATTAGCGATGGGAAATAAATGATAGCCTCGCCAGCGATGTTCACATTCTGTGAACAAATAAATAATTCTTTTAAAATCACGACATTAACAGAAAGCTAGATATCCAAGTTTGCAATGATACACAATGGTGGTATAGTAAGTGAAGGTGAGAGCATAAAATTACCAAGAGACATGAATAGATTAAATGAAAATAGGCAAATGGATTTCAATGCAGGTTTGTATGAGGTCATCCAAGGATTGTTCAATAGTGAATAGCTAAGGACATTGGAGGTCCAAAGCGACTTAGGAGTCCTTGTACACATCACTAAAATCTAATGGTCAGATACAAAAATGCTAATGGAACTCTAGCCTTTATATCTAGTGGGCTGAAATATAAAGGAGAGGACGATTTTCTACGGCTATACAAAGCCTGGTTATACCACAAATGGAATGCTATGTACGGTTTTGAACACTGCAACTTAGAAAGGATAAAATGACCTTGGAAGAAGTGCAGCACAGATCCGCGGAATGTTTCCATGCCTGCACGGGTTAAATTATGGAGAGAGATTACACAAACTAGCCTTGTATTCCCAGAAATATATAAAGTAAAGGGTGATTTGATTGAGGATTTTAAGCCTTTGTAATTTTCCTCAATCTGGTCCCTACAATTTTTGGGTATTTCTAATTTTACTGTTGTTTATATTTCTGTCTCCTGGTTCTCCTCACCCTGCCAAATTAGTTTAAACCCTCCCCAACAATATTAGTTAACCTCTTTGTGAGAATATTAATCCTGGCTTTAAGGTGTCCTTCCCATAGAACCAATCCCAATGCCCCAAGAATCTGCACCAGTCTCCATTTGCTTCCACTATGTTCCTGTTTCTAATCTCATTAGCATGTGGCACTGGAGATAGTCCCTAAATGACCACATTTGAGGTTTTGATTTTTAATCATTTTCCTGGATCCTGAAGCTCTGCCTAAGAACTCAACACATTTTGTATCTATATTATTGATTCCGCAATGGACCACAATCTCTGGCTGTTTCCCTTCCCCTCAAAGAATGTCCTCCCCACATTGAGTTATATCTTTTACCCTGGAATCAGACTGGGGGAGGGGATTGCGGGTGGGTGGGTGTGCCATAGAATTTAGAAATCATATTTGTGGTCATAGAAATGCTTGTCTATGCTCGTAACCAAGAAATCCCCATGGTATTTCTACTTGTTTCCCCATGTGCAGACAAATCTCCTCTAGTGCCAGGGGTTTGACTCTAACTGCATCCCTCCAACCTCCCCTCCACCCACCCAACCCCCCCAGTATTCAAAACCGAAAGCCAGTTAGTGAGTTCCATTGACTTGGGGGAATCCTGCACTTCCTCTTAGCCTCTCTGGTGGTCACCCTTCCCTTTCAATAGCTGTAGAGTGACACCTTCTGGAACATAAATTTGAGGAAATCCTCAGATTCCTGGATACAATGCAGTGCCTTCAACTGCTTCTCAAGCTCTGAAACGCAGAGCTGGAGCAGCTGGCGACATTTCTGGTGCACATGGATTTCCAGGATGCATGAAGTGCCCTGGAGTATCCAGGCGCAACATGATGCACATGCAATGGGTCCCTGATGGCCTGCCACGATGGCCAATGCACTGACCTTAAAATTCACTCTGAGACCCTGACCACTGAAATACTTGACACAAACCTCTAAAAATCTAAGACACTGACCTGTAAAGCTCTTAACAAACTAACCTCAAAGACTGGGACACTTAAACAGTAAAATGTTAACTAAAGACACTGGAAATAATATCTATAAATCTGAAACACAATGGAAAATACCATCAAGTGAATTTCAGCAGTGAGAAACAAACAATTTAATACAACAAATGTTTGCCTGCCACCCACCAATTTGATCCCTCTGTAGCAGTGAAGTCACTTTTGAACTTTTTGTCTCAGTTTATTGCATACATCTCATGCTCTGACTTTGTCCTTTCACACAGTTCCCCTTCTCTGAGCTCCGAGTGACTCTCTATCTACCACCAGTTCTGCTTTTACCTGCTTCTTCTCACTAAGCATTAGGAAGACTGAAATCTGTATTCATTGAACTTATGAACTTAGCAAGACTGAAACCATGTTCTTCAGTCCTCACAACAAACCTTGTACTCTCTTGTACTGACCCAATCTTTCTTCCTGGCCACTGTCTCAGGCTGAGGTAGACTCCGCACCTTGGCACTCTGTTCAAGGGAGACAAGTATCCACATTATTACCCCACCATCACAAAGACCACCTAGTTCTGAAATCTAAGTAGAAAATGCTGGAAATTTTCAGAATACCAGGCAGCTTCTGTGTAGAATGAAACAGAGTTAACATTTCAGGTTGGTGACCTTTCTTCAGAACTGGAAAATCATGCAGATGTAACAGGTCTTGAGTAAGTCCAGAGGCAGGGAAAGTGGGGGAGGGGAAGAAAGAAGAACAAGTAAGGTCAGTGAACAACAGGAGTGATTAAATTACAAATGGATGATAGCAAGGCAAAAAATGGGTGATAAGACAGGTAAAGAAAGAAAAGATGAATCTCAAGCAACTGTAAATGACAGCAGCAGAATCATTACTAGCACATGCAGTCTAAAAAAATGGGAGCAGTGGTTTTGACTTGAAATTGTGAACTCAATATCAAGTCTGAAAGTTGTAAATCAAAAGGCGAGGTGCTGATCCTCAAACTTCCATTGAGCTTCATTCGAACAGTACGAAGCCGAAAATAGAGGGGCCAGAGTGGGGAGGAGATGAAAGGGCAGGTATTGTTTCTCCTGTGTATGCATTGTAAGGTCCTGTGGAAAGGGGAGTGGTTATCGGTTGTAGTGAAAAGGTGGAGCAGAATTTCACAAAGGGAATGGTTCTTTAGAATGCTGTAAGAGAAATGGGTGGGAAGATGTGTTTGGTGGTGATATTGCGCTGGGTGTGGCAGAAATGCGGAAGGATGATCCGATCAATGTGGAAGCTGATTGGGTGGAAGGTGAGGACAAGGGGCACTGCCTCAAAGTTTTGGGAGGGAGAGGAAGAATAAGGGCAGAATTGTGGGACATAAGTAGGGCACAGCCAGGAACCCTATCAACCAGAGTGGAGAGGTTCAGGATAAATGACATATCAGCAGCACTGCTTATGTCTCCTTACCAGTGCCCGCCTCTGCTCCTAACACAGCCTATCTGACACAAAAACAATCAATGTTTTTGCCATTTCCAGACTTGAAAAAACGAATCGTTTTCTGCACATACCCCATTCTCAACCCTTTGTAAGCCAGTTCATTAAAAGGTCTGCAAAACTATCCTATCCCTCACCAAGTCATACCTGTCCATCACCCATGTCCTTGCTGACCTACGTCGGCTCCTGGTTCCTCAGCACCCCACAGTTAAAATTTCAAATGTTTAATTCCCCCTCTTCTCTCAGCAATCTCTTCCAATGCTACACGACCTCCTTTCTGTTCCACTGTGGCTGGCCCCTTGCTCTGGGATTCCCTCCCTAAACTACTGCACCTCTCCACTGCCCTTTTCTTTAAGGCCCTTCTTAAAACCTACCTGTTAGGCCAAACGTTTGGTCACTTCACCAAATATACTTTGGTTCAGGGTTCAAAATACACAGGAGTGGCAGGCAAGCTCCCAAAAAGCCCTGGGAAAATCACTTACAGGGGCAACCAGAGAAAATTTGCCCCCTAAACGTAGAACTGACAGAATCAGCCTATCAGCAGTAAGAATAGGAAAGAAACATCCTGCGTACAGTGAGCAGTGGGAAGGTGAGTGACGACAGTGAGCAAGGCTGGTGAGGCTGGAGGAAAGCGAGGCTGCTGAGGCCTGGGGGTAGAGAGGGAAAGTGAGGCTGCTGAGGCCAGTGGAGAGAGGGGGAGCAAGGCAGCAAAAGGGGAGAGGGTGGCTGCAAAGGGGGAGAAAACAGTTTTAATTCTATCAACAAAGGAATACTCAGCTAACTGGAAGCCTAGGAAAACTTAAAATCATTGAGGTTATGAATTCCTAGCAAATGAATGTGGAATCTCTAGCTTAATGCTGCATAAATTCAGGAACTACAATAAAAGTGGAAAAATATAATAGATTCTATTGTAATGAACACGGAGCTAATTGAATAATACTGAACAGTTTCATTTCATTAGAAAGAACACATAAATGCAAATATCACATCTCTAAGTATTCCACTGTGAATTACTTGAGGTGCAGTGACTGTGTCAGAGACAAATATGCAATCATTTTGCATATACTTAGATCCGAAATAGTAAAAAAATTTGCATTTTTATTGTGCTTTTTATGACTTTAGGATATTCCAAAGTGCTTTATAGTCAATGAAATACTTTAGAAGGGTAGTCGCTGTTGTAATGAAGGAAATACCATGTGGTAAATGATCAATTAATTTAGGGGAGTCTAGGGCTAGGGAGCATAATCTAAAAATTTAAACTAGGTCTTTCAGGAGTGAAATTGGGAAACACTTCTATGCTCAAAAAGTGGTAGAAGTTTGGATCTCTCTTGCGCAAACAGCAATTGATGCTAGATCAATTATTAAATTTAATTATGAGATTGAGGTGCAGGAAAAAGGGTAGTAACTGCCTGGTTAAAATCTTTCAGCTTTGTGCATTTGCAATGGAAATGCATTAGCTTTGACATCACCAGTCTGCAGAAGGCATGTTTAGGATGAAGGCTTTTTGTGTGTAGAAGTGTGTCGGTTATTTTGTAAAAAAAACTTTTGTTGCTAACATATGCCGGTTATCTTGTGCCAAATTAAAGACAGTAGTGTCCAGGAAATTAATGCTTTCCTTGTGTATCGTGGCTTTAGGTTTAATGAAGGAGTGAGGATTATTTAGGATATTGATGAATTCTTCTAATTCTGCTTCTGTGTGAGTCCAAATATCCTATATGTCAACACAAATACAGACGGTAACTTTGCTACATGATTGCATAACCTAATAAAGGAGTCTGCGAGAATGGAAAAAGAGTTCCTGAAAACCAAAATAGCCCCCGAAAATCAATAAGTAGCCCTTGAGAAAATCTCAAGACAAGGCCTTGGAAAGAAAAATATATTTTGACCTCTGCTTACAGCTCTGGTTTGAAATCTATTTTTTCCTTATTCCCGGGATCCTTTTCTATGTTGAAAGTGCTATGTGAATGAAAATTTCTGTCGTTTTATTCCTGTTTGATATGGCACAGTATCAGATATAGATTTAACGTTATGCAGACCCTGATTAATGTAGTTAAACGTCTGTAGCACACAATGTATGTTATACAGCACACCTATCTATTTGAGATCTGTTGATTTCCAGAAGGGTGTATGAAGCAATAATACAGTGCTCTCTCTCCTCTTCCCCCATTGCAATCAGAGCTGCCATCTGCGCTTCCTTGGAGGTGGAGAGACCAACTGGTCCCTGGTTACTTCTTAACTGGCAAGCTGCAACACCGTTCATTAATTTTAAAACAAAGATAACAGTTCTGTGATGTTGTCACAGAAGACAAAGTAATGAGCAGGAGTAGGTCATTGGACCTTTATGCCTGCTCCACCATTTGATAAGATCATGGCTGATAATGTGCCTTCAACTCCATTTTCTTGACCATCCACCCCCATAACCCTTGATTCCTTTGTCGATCAAAAATCCGTCCAACTCTGCCTTGAATATATTCAAGGGCCCAGCTTCAACTGCTCTCTGGGGAAGAGAATTCCACAGATTAACAATCCTCTGAGAGAAAAAAATTCTCATGTCAGTCTTGAATGGGAGACCTCTTATTTTTAAACTAGATACCCTAATTCTAGACTTCCTACAAGGGGAAAATATCCTCTCAGCATCTATCCTGTTAATCCCCTTCAGGATCCTATATGTTTCAATAAGATCATCTCTCATTCCTTTAAACTCCAATGGGTATAGGTCCAACCTGGTCAACCTGTCCTCATAAGATAACCCCTTCATCCCAGGAATCAGCTGAGTGAACCTTCTCTGAACTGCTTCTATTTCAATTATATGCTTTGAAACGGAAATATCATTTTTTTTCCTAATGTTACTGTGGGATGCTGTGAAACAGGCACTGTGTGTGTGTTTGTGTGATTAATTTAATTAAACTGAAGACAATCGGACTGCGAAGTTTAAATCATCAAAGTGGTTAGGGGTACAAGCAGGCATTTTGAAATGGAATGGGTGAGCTAAGATGAGGTCCCAGTAGATACAATATGAATGGGAATTTGCATTAGGGGATAAGTGAGAAGCAAACTGTTTGCTGTTTGAGTTTCAAAGGGACATGACCGGATGTTTTACAACTGGCAAAATTGTATATAAAAAAGGAAAAGTTATTAAGTTTATCTTTCCCGAAAGTGCTGGCCATAGGGACAACATGAAAGATTTTTATATTCTGGGAAAAGTACCTCCCAAAGCAAGGTTTGAACAATGGATTTACAGATCAAAAGAGAGAAAATATATTCAAGGAACAATTGAAAGCTGTATGGTGTGAGTGGGCATGTGAGATCTTGAAAGGTAGGCTGCGTAAAACCGATTTGTGAAAAAGCAGCCTCTAGCCACCCCAGAGAAATGATTACTTGTTCCAGAAAGAAAGGTTTTGCTTAAAGCTTTGCATTAGGGGATAAGTGAGAAGCAAACTGTTTGCGTTTCAAAGGGACATGACCGGATGTTTTACAACTGGCAAAATTGTATATAAAAAAAGGAAAAGTTATTAAGTTTCTCTTTCCCGAAAGTGCTGGCCATAGGGACAACATGAAAGATTTTTATATTCTGGGAAAAGTACCTCCCAAAGCAGGGTTTGATGCATTGTCAAGTGAGAGAGAAGCTGTGAAATACTTCCCTTACAGCAAAAGTGGGTGCCTTGCAGTAATGTTACTGGATGTTTTATAGATTAAGAATCTATTGGACTGTTGCCTGGAAAAGAGTGTTTATTTGGGAGTCTAATTAAGTAGAAACCTTTGGGCAATGTTGTAAGTCTAAATTTAACTGTGTAATTGTAATCTTGTGTGTTTAAGTTTTCTTTTGTCAATAAATGTTTTAATATTTAATATCTCCAAAGGTGGTAATGGACTCTACTTCTGACTTCAGTGCACTTACCTTCTCATAATAAATACAAATTGCAAAATCATTGTGACAACTTGGCCAAGTTTCCGTTTGGGATTTGGTCATCCCAGCAATTACTACCTGCCATGTCATAACAAAAGTGGGGCTCATCTGGGAATTAAAAAAAATTCCTTGTTAGGTTGGAGTTGGTGAATCTCAAGGTTATGAGTACAAGAAGAACATTGAACTTGAGTTGGTGTTGACGTATTTTAAAGTGGTTAGACTTCAAAAATGGCTTTAGCGATAGCTAAGACTTTTCTGGGAGTAGAAGATGTAACTCTGATTGACTTACAACAAGTAACTAAGGTTCAGTTAACAGAATTGGCAGATAAGTTGGAGTTAGGATTAACCACAGGGGCGAAAAAAGAAGACATAATTGAAGTAATAGCGCAGCATTTGAAATTGGAATGGAGGCCTGAAACTAGTGAGTCACAGCTGGAGGTAGTGAGACTTAAGTTGCAAATGAAGAAGCTTGAACATGAACAAGTAATGGAATGAAAAAGAATTGAATTGGAGGAAAAGGAGAGAGCATTTCAATGGGAGCATGCAGAAAGGCAGGAGAGAGAAAGGCCAAGATAAGGCAAGAGAACTTGACCTCCAGAGGGAGAAGTTAGCAATGGACAAAAGAGAGAAGGAACGAGAAAGGGGACACCAGCTTAAAAGGCTAGCAGTTAAAAAAGAGGCCTCAGATGCTGACTGATGGTGAAACGACCACCTTCAACCCAAAGCCCAGTGGGGAGATGTTTAAACTTGTACAGGCTCTTCTGAAGTTTGAGACAAAAACTGTACACAGTACTTCAGATGCAGTCTAACTAAGGCCCTGTACAGTTGCGGCAACATTTACCTACTTTTATGCTCAATTCCATTGCAATAAATGCCAAATCTGCCTTCCTAATCACTTGCTGCACCTGCACACCAACTATTTGTGATGCATACCAACTTTTTGTGATTCATGTACCAGGACACCCAGATACCTCGGTACCAAACAGTTCTGCAGTCTCTCTCCATTCAAATAGTATACTGCGTTTCTATTCTTCCTGCCAAAGTGGACAAGTTCACATTTTCACACATTATACTCCATCTGCTAAATTTTTGCGCACTCACTTAACCTATCTAAATCCCTTTGCAGACTCTACCTCCTCTTGACAACTTACGCTCCTACCTATCTTTGTGTCATCAGCAAATCTAGCCACTATACATTCCATCCCTTCATTCAAGTCATCGATATAGATTGTAAATAGTTAAGGCCCTGTGGCTACACTAGTAATTATAAGATTTTAATGATTTCATTAGTTTTGAGAGTTTTTCTAAATTTTGGGTTTTGCTTTAACAATTTATATATAAACACACACATCCGGGTTAGTTAGGTTCTAATGTTGAGCAAAAGCTGTGGGGAAGCTGCTTTTCCGATAACTAGTTTTTGCACCTGAGAGAATTACGTCTTGTTCCAGGCAATGTCTTTGCTCTGGCTTGCAGCTCAGCTCAGAATGTAGTTTTATCTTCATTTTGTTAAGCAAGAATCATATATTTCATTTGGTTTTTTAACTTACTGTATCTTGTAATATAGTGCCCTATATTTTAAAGGGGTCTTTCTCATATCTTGCTAAAACAAATTATGATGCTACAACGTTTGTTTCTAATTAACATAAGATCTGTGAGAATAGTAATGAGTTGTCAGTGTGACCAGCATGAACTTTTGATGAGAATGTAACACTGTTTATATAGTAAGGAATTTTGTTCACCAGGGAATGTAACCCCGGAGCTTAGGGTAAAATGAAATGGACATTTGTTTGGGCCTGTCAAGGAACTGAAGGACTATGGAGTTGGGGTGTCACCAGTTGACACCTAAACCTAGCCAATTGAGAGGGTTAATTTGAACCATTCCCAAATATGCGATGAGAAATGATCAAAAACAGAGGGAGAAAAATTGGAAGCTGAGAACCGTTCTTGGCACAGTCTTAGGGAAGACTTTCAAGAGACAAAATTGACCTCACTGTGCTGGTGACAACCCGGGAGTCCAAGGCCCTGGGGGATTGGATATTTCCACGTCGTCATCACTGCTTTTTGTTAAGGATTTTACAAATTACTTAATAAATTCTGCTTGATATACAATAAGTAGTTGTTTGTACCTTGCAGGTCAGGGCCCAGCCAAGAACTCCACTGTTAAATTAAGAATTAGGAACTAATTACAATCACAAACCCTTATAGATTATAATAACAGCTTGCCAACCTGAAAATGACCCATTCATCCCTGCTCTCTGCTTCCTCTGTCTATGCTAATATGTTACCTCCTAGGTCATGAGCTATTATTTTGTGTAGTAACCTTTGAAGTTGTGCCTTATCGAATGCCTTTTGGAAATCTAAGTACACCACATCTACAGATTTCCTTTTACCCACCTTGCTTGTTACTTACTGAAAGAACTCTAATAAATTAGTCAAACTTGATTTCCCTTTCACAAAATCATATTGACTCTACCTGATTGTGTTTTGGTTTTCTAAATGTCCTGCTATTACCTCCTTAATAATGGATTCTAGCATTTTCTCTATGACAGAAGAAGCTGTAGAGAGTGTTAGTTCTTGCACATTCTCAGAGATTGACCTCTTAAGCCTGCATGCGGGTAAGATATTCTTTCAACACCCTTCTTTACAGATGTGAAAAGAAGAAAGACTTGCATTTGTATAGCACCTATCACACCCAAGCACTTTACAGCCATTGAAGTACTTTTGAAGGGTAGTCAATGTTGTAATGTAGAACACGAGAGGTTTTAATGTGGGCATATTTCATCCAGTGGCCTGCCTCCATTTTCTCATGCAAGAAAATAGGATATGAGAGGAAGGCTAGCATGAATGACATTTCTGGCAGGCTTGCTGACATGGATATCAAGGAGTCATTTCCTCCTTAATTGAACATTTGCGCAAGAGGGGCTTGGAGGCCTGAGTCAGAAAAATTGAGATCATCTTCTGTGCCTGGGTACAATACTCTCTTACTTTGACTGTTTTCTTTCGGGGGTTCTGCATTAAGCGTTCTTGAAAGGTATTAAGAAGAAAGAGATCGATGAGCTATGCAGCGAAGTTACCTCAGAGTCTAAGAGAGTCAAGTGAGTCAACTGCTCTCCCTGATCTGGCTGTCCGCCAGACTGGTGCTGCATGTGATGCTTCCACTACATCAGTATCTGTGCCAGACTCAAAAGGGAATACCTGTTATGGACTTTGGAAGGGTATTGAAAAGACATGCAGTGGAATGGTTCACATCTTTCTTGTGCCCTATGTTTCTCATTTCCCAATGCTGTGTTTAGAAACCACATGCATCAGAAATTATCAGAATATGACAAGAGCATTGCGGCCCTAATCACTAAATAGGCACTGCGCACTGATTAACCAGATAGATTAAACATAAATTAGACAATAGTAAATAGTAAATGCTTATCACAGATCAGCCCCACGAGGCAATTAAGTGTCTAAGTTCAATTATTGCTTCTCAGGCACTGTCCAGAGCTTTTTTCTGTTACGGATCACCACCAGGTAAATTTTGCTTGCAGAGCAGCAGAAATTGCATTTAATTACGTATTGTTCTTACATCAAACTGCTGAAACAATACCTTCCTAAAACTTTCCCTTTAAGTAGTTACTATCAAAGTGTTTGAATACTTTAATCAGTGGCCAGGACCATAGATCAATTCAAGTGTTTTGTGCATGTGCTAAGAGTCATTGCTACAACAATTCCACACCTGTTTCTTCCGCCCCTCTTGAAACAATACTAGTTCAGTTGTATAAAACAAAAACAGAATTACCTGGAAAAACTCAGCAGGTCTGGCAGCATCGGCGGAGAAGAAAAGAGTTGACGTTTCGAGTCCTCATGACCCTTCAACAGAACTGATTGAATGTTAGTTCAGTTGTATTTGTGGTGATCCAAGTTGTCTGCCAAATCTAAGTAATCTAAGTATACCCTGATCAGTTTGCCTAATCCTAAAAGTTAACAATTACTTGCCTGATACAGACCGATAATTTGGCATATTCTTACTTACTTTCGTGCACTTTTTCACATCCGGCAGCCCCTTGTAGAGCCGTTTCTCGGGTCTGAAATATTCTGAATATCAAAGTTGACATTGCTGGTTGCCTCTCTCTCCTCACTGTTCTGACGACAAACACGCTCGAAGAATCGCATGTGCACGGCTTCCTGGGTAAAATGTGCCCTCTCATTTTGATGTGAAGTGATAACGTTCCTGGTCTGCACATTGCACGGCTACACAGATAAAAGTTCAAAAATTTCAATGAGTCGACTTTCGCGCCTCCTGCTTGAACGCTCACAAGTTCAACGCTAATTCCCGCGTTAAAGGTCGGGAGAAGCATTCTTATTATACAAACAGGACAAATTTCTCACTTTCAGTGACTACACCACAGTAACTCCAGCATACTTCTGATGGTTTTAATATCATCTCAATCCCTTGATACTTTACAGCTTTGAACGAACTTCTGTCTTTATTTAGTATGTATAAAAACATTTATGAAATAAACAGTACATTAAGTAAAACAATGTTCGTTGACCTGGCGGATGGAATGAGTTGGTATAATAAGCTTTTATGCTGACCTGGTTCCGGACTCTTGGGTGTAATACAGTCGTTTTCGAACAACTCTATTAAATATCTACTTTCCTCTGTTTCTCAAAAAAAAATTGCAAATTAGGTTTCAAAAAAGCAATTCTGCAAGTGTGACACTGGATTCCAAGGCACAAGGTTGTAACTCTTGACGAATATTTAATTTGCTTTATTTGCTCAACTTAATCAGTTCTCAGATTTGTCACGAGATGGGTGGGACACTGCACCCTTACACAGAATGTGCGTTTTCTTGGAGTATTGCCGAGTAAGCCTGGAGAAAAGCAGTAAATAGGTTTGAAGTTTAAAATGTTGTCTTCCTAACTGTGGAAATAAACACAGTCAGGAAGGCTTGGGACTACAAGAGGAAAATGGGACTCTGAATAAAGTAAGTGAAATAAAAGATAGAAAATATCAGAGGAGAAACAACAGGCTTTGGGTAGTGAGAAAACTGCTGTAGAATGGAGCAAAGGCTATCAAAAAGTTAATATAAAAGACAAGGAAAACAAAGATTGATCTTTTAAAAATGTTATCATTTCTAAAAAAAATGAAATCAGGATTCAGGTATTTGCATATAAAAAGAACTCAAAATAAAATTGGAGAATTAGAAGGATGAAATATAACTATGGGGCGATGATAGTTGAACTGTAGCTGTGGCAGAGACACGGTTAGCTTTGGACAGGATTGGAAACTTAATATTTTTGGTTATATGTTGGATCCTGTGGATCCTCATCGCCAGTTGTTGTGAATGGTAGCCAAGTTGACACTATTGATAGAGTTGATCAGCAAACACTTCTTAGGTGGAAACTTTTAGCTTATTTACAAAGGTCCTCAGTAGCAACTAAACATGTACTTTCATTTCAAACTCTATCTCTATTCAAACTCTATCTCTACACTACTAACTACTGAGATAGGCCATGCTACTCTCCTATTGGATACTAAAATCATGTGATCTTCCTTAATAACATTCTTCTTAAAGATATATTACACATCAGGTAAAGCCATAATTACCACAACATAGCATTTTCAGCAGTGGCTATATCAGTAAAGTTCTAGAATGTGAGATTGCATAGGAGGTTAGTATGTCCCTTCCTGATGAGCTTTGCATAAAGTAAGTTTCAAAGGGAAGGGATGGAGTAGCAGATTTAACAGGTCGGCTCACCAAACCCTGCAGGAACCAAATCCGAACTTCCTGCTGGGACAGAAAAGAGATGAAGAAATATTTGTTGTCAGATTTTTAAACACTGAGCTGTGATAGCTATAGGTAGGCAGGGCAGAATTTTACCAGCCCTGTGGCGGTGGGAATAGAGGCGGGCACGGGGAGGCCGGTGAAACGGCACTGCCCCATGCTGAACTGGCTCCCCGATGTTTTCCCACCACCGACCAATTTTAACAGATGCAGGCAGTGGGACAGATCTGTGAAAAGCACATGGCCTGGGCAGGTAATTAAGCTTGCTAAACAGCCAATTGTCAGGTATTGTCCTACCTTTTTCCAATTTTATCCATGGCATGCAGGTTGCACAGAGGCTCAAAGACCCACCTGCTCAAAGAACGCAAGATCTGAGTAACAGCTATGTTGCGGAGGGAACTGGCAGTCATGCTCTGAAGTTGTCTGTAGGCCATGTCTTCAAGAAGCGACGCTATCAAATTTGCATGCACTGCAGAGCGTGTGGCAGTGTTGTTAGTGAAAATGTGTCTACTGGATCCACAGCAGCTACTGAAGACAGGACAAGGTTCTTGAGAAGCTCATCATAGTAAAGGCTTCTATCTGGCTATGGGGTCAATGCTTTTAAGAGTTTCGTTCCTCCCGTGAGGAGGTGAATGGCACAGAGGTGGGGATGCAGCTATATGGAGTGGCTGTGCTGCAGCCCAGGAAGCTCCAGCTTTATTTTTCATTTAATATGGACAAGGAGTGCACATGGAGAAAGGAGGGCAGCCTCACGACTGCAAAAGGCACCACTCAGTTCAAAGGCCGTACTATCAGAGGCTGAGCTTCGTGGAGATGTCTGAGCGCCAATTATCTACAGAGAGCACATCTCTCTAAGGGGGTGATGGCAGACCTGTGCGGTATGCTGGAAATTGATACCAATGGGAAATGGTAAACACGCAAAGCTTGTAGCCTTAAAGGTGACATTGTTATGTAACTTTTCAACTTTGGTTTGTTCCAGGGACCATCGGGAGATCCATGTGGCATTTCACATTTGGTGGCTCCTTGCTGCATAAAGAAGTGCATGTTTGCCGTATACTCTTGGGCTGGATAATATATCAAGTTCACAACCGATCAAGTCAGTTAGGCCCAAAGGGCACTTGGCTTCGGGCTGAATTTCCCCAGGTGCACAGGCTCATTGATACCAATGGGAAATGGTAAACACGCAAAGCTTGTAGCCTTAAAGGTGACCATCGAGGCTGCTAGAATGTAGCCAAGTGCCTTTGTGAACAGGAGGGGGTTCCACTCCATTCAGTCGTCTGTGGCACCATAAGCAGACCTTGCAAGTGTTTCTGGGAAGCTCCTATGAGTCCTACAACATTACACGGTCTCAAGTGTCTCAGCTGTTCAGGCTACCCAAACGTCTTCATGGTTGGATACTGGGGGACAAAGGGTATCCACAGAAGTCATGCCTTCTGACTCTGTATGCAACCCCAATATAAAGGCAGAGGACACATACAACTGTTGCCATATGACCACAAGAACCACCATTGAGCAGGCCATTGGCTTTTTGAAAATGAGGTTCGGATGCATTGATAGATCGAGGGATTCCCTGCAATACACATCCCCAGGGGTATCCCGCATCATTGTCTGCTGCAATTGCAGAGTCTGGCACTCCAAAATGGAATAGGGCTGCAGCCAGAGAAAGACATTTAGTGAGCCGCATCCCTAGAGGAGGAGAATGAGCCTGAGATCCCTCAACAGATGCCAGCCAATGAAGTTGGCGCCATGGGGCCCAACCCACAAGACAGTGACATGGATGGCAAGGAGCTTCACCACCCTAATCAGCAGACACTTTTCATGAGGTAATGAGACACCAAACCAAGAAATTCTCTCCCAGAGGGGGTGTTGCTGACCTTTCATTAAAGGCTCTTAACATCTCTCTGTACCCATCAGCACTCTCTGCCAAGGCCATCTGTCAAGACAAACGCTCATGAAATACCAAACCTAGAAGTTCTCTCCCAGAGGGATCCTTGCCGACATTTCATTTGAGGCTCTCACCACCTCTCTGTACCCATCAGCACTATAACGCAAGGCCATCTGTCAACACAGGCATTCATGAGACCTTAACTTTTACAGGTTGTCCGTCTATTTGATTCCACATATGGTCACTGTCAACTATTGCTTAAAATAAATACACAAGTCGTTATACATTGAATGGCAAGACCTTTAACTCTTGTTAACCATTAAAGACTTCCGCACTTGACAAATTATCACCAAGTGAAACCCCAAGTGCTTGTCCATGCATTTACGCACTCACTTATAGTCACTTCTCTGAGGTGCTGCCCCATGTCTCTGGAGTTGATGTCATGGCAGGCTTCTACCTTCCTTGTTCCAGTGCATTAAATGGCCATGGCTTGTGTCCTCTTGGTGCCAGAACATTATTGGGTCCTGGAACATTCAGGGCCACCTATATCTGTGTAGGAGCTGCCTCAGTCATCAGACCAACATGTAGCATTGGTGTGATCATCGTAAGGCCTAAGGACCTGCCCTCAGTGACCAAAGCATCTTGAGAGGAGCCCCCATTGCCTTCAGCCTGCCCCTCCTTTGCTCTTTCATGCCCCATGTGCACTCCCATGGTCGCCTGGAGTGGTTCAGCTCTGCAGTGTTACCAGCTTGCTGCTCAAGCTCCGAAACCTGGTTTCAACCACAGGTGCAAGAAGTATCATTAGTTGGGAGGAGCTTGAGTTCCAAGTTCTGGGTAGTACTGGTGAGAGCAAAGGTTCCACTAGCGAGAACAGGCATTGCAAAGTCCACAGCATCATCGTTACTTAGCTTTTCAAAGGAGAGAGGAGAAAGAACAGAAAAACAATATTGATAGGAAATTCAACAGTTAGGACAACAGACAGGTATTTCTATGGCCACAGATGTGACTCACTGGTGCTAGAGTCAAGGATGTTGCTGAATGGCTGCAAAACATTCTGATGGGTGAGTGTGAACACCCTTAGGTCATGGTCTATATTGGTACCAATGGCATAGGTAGAAAGAGGAATGAGGCCCTGCAGGCAGATTTTAGGGAGCCGGGAAAGAAATGAATAAGCAGACCTCAAAGGCAGTAATCTCTGGATTACTCCTGGTGCCATGCACTTATGAGTACAGAAATAGGAGGACATTGTGGATGAATGCCTGTCTAGGGAGATGTTGCAGGAAAGAGAGCTTCAGATTCCTGGGGTACTGAGACCAGTTCTGGGGGGAGTGGGACCTGTATAAACTGGACGGTTTGCACCTCAATAGGATGTAGGACCAATATTGTCATAACAAGTTTTGCTAAGGCTTTTGGGAAGGGGTTAAACTAACTTGGCAGGAGGATGGGAACCTGAGTGTAGATTCAGAAGGGAGATGAGCAAAGTTGGAAATGAAAGGCAGAAAATTAATGGGCAAGTACGGAAGACAGAGGAAATAAGAGCTAGAAAATAGACAATTTTGATGTAATATACTTCAATACAAGGTCTCTAGCGAATAAGGCTGCTGTGCTGAGGGCACAGGTAGGCACTTGGAAGTAAACTATTGGACAGATTATTAACAGCCTAAGAGAGACGGACTCTGGTGCAGACAGGTGGTTAAAGCCCCAAAAAATGGCTTTGTGTCAGGAGCCCAACATGATCCCACCGACTTCTAGGTTAATGTGGGTAGCTTTGGAACACCCATGGTTGGGTAAGTAATTAAAATATTCAAAGAGACAATTATCTCAAAGTTCAACTCAGCATTCTGGCTTTACTACCAGCACATGTGTTTCCCAAGCTGTATGGAACTTGCTAGGGTCAATCGGGCAGGAGCACAGTGGCGATTGCTGCTTTAGTGAAACTGACAGGCTTGGAAGCCTTCAACTAGTGAAACTGACAGGCTCGGAAGCCTTCAAATAGTGAAACTGAAGCGCTGCAGCAATGGCTAGGCAAGAGGCTACTGCTCACATACTTCTTGGAAGTCAGTTCACCCATCTTGGACTCCACTCACCATGGTCTGCACTTCCCTGCTGTCACCCTTCAGTTCAGCATGGGAGCAGCTTATGGAGCTCCATGTTGCACCACTGATGAAGAACAAGAGGAACAGCATCAGCAACACCTACACCAGCAGGAGGAACACCAGCAGCTGCACCAGCTGCCTTCTCAGCTTCATGCTGCTCCACAGGACAGAGGGAATGAACACAGATCCAGCTCGAAGCAGGCGAGACTCCAACAGAAGGTCCACAAGCAGAGGATCAACTCTCAATGTATGAATGTCAGTGCCTCTTGAGGCTTAGGTTTTTACGGTAGGTTGTTTTTGACATCTGCAGCCTCCTGGAAGAAGATCTCCCTCCCAGTGAACTAGGTGGGCATGCATTACCAGGTGGCTATCACTGGAGCCTGGACCACCATCCCCCACCCTGCCAACCTGTTCTGTGAGTCTCCCTGGAATTCTGCACAGAAAGAAGAGAGTTGTGAGTGTGAGAAATGTATTGTAGAGAGGAGGGAAGCATAATATTTGTGGAGGGTGACTGTGAGGCATGGGTTTGAGATGGCAAAAGATGAGAGTGTGTCAGTGTTGGGTATTCAGATGGGGATGTAAGGAGGTGCCTAGAGAGAGAGAGGAATGAGTGAAGCTGCAAGGTGTGTTGGAGTGAGGAGTGCTGCGCAGGAGAAAGTCAGAGTGTAGGAGTTAGTGCCTGGAAATGTTATGAGACTCACCTTTCCTGACCCCCTGAGGCCTCTGAACCCCTTGGGACATAGACTCCAGGTTCAAAGATCACAGTCCTGCTGTTCACTTACGTGGCCACTTCCAGCAACCAAAGGCCAGTCAGTAACTTTAGTGGTAGGAAAGCTTTTAGAAATGATAATTCAGGTCAAAATAACAGTCACTTGAACAACTTTCAGCCATACACAAACATAACCAGTAACATAGTCTGGAAGGTAGCAAATGTAACCCCACTATTTAAGAAAGGAGGGAGAAAGAAAATGGGAACTACAGACCTGTTAGCCTGACATCAGTAATAGGGAGAATGCTGGAATCTATTATAAAGAATGTGGTAACTGGACAATCAGTAGATAATGGTAGGATTGGGCAGAGTCAACCTGGATTTATGGAAGGGAAATAGTGTTTGACAAACCTGTTAGTTTTTGAGGATATAACGAGCAGGATAGATAAGGGAGAACCAGTGGAAGTGGTGTACTTGGGTTTTTCAGAAGGCTTTCAATAAGGTCCCACACAGGAGGATAGTAAACAAAGTTAGGGCACACGGGATTGGGTTAATACACAGGCATGAATTGTTTTCTGTCCATTAATCAATTCTCGGAGAATAAACAGGCCATTCTCAGCTTGGCAGGCTGTGACTAGTGGGAATATGAATGGTGAGGAGTTTGCAAAGAGGTTTCAAGAGGATTTAGACAGGCTAAGTGAGTGGGCAAGAACATGGCAGATAGAATATAATGTGGAAAAATGTGAAACTGTCTACTTTGGTAGGAAAAACAGAAATGCGGAGTATTTGTTAAATGGTGAGAGCTTGGGAAGTGTTGATGTCAAAATTTCCCTGGGTGACCTTGTTCATTAGTCACTGAAAGCTAACATGCAGGTGCAGCAAGTAATTAGGAAGGCAAGTGGTAAGTTGGCCTTTATTGCAAGAGGATTTGAGGACAGGAGTAAAGATGACTTTCTGCAATTGTTTGTAGCCTTGATGAGACTGCGCCTGGAGTATTTTGTACAGTTTTGGTCTCCTTACCTAAGGAAGGATATACTGGCCATAGAGAGAATGCAGCAAGGTTCACCAGACTGATCTCTGGGACGGGGGGATTGTCTTCTAAGAAGAGATTGAGGGGACTGGGCCTGTATTCTCTAGAATTTAAAATAATGAGAGCTGATCTCACTGAAGCATACAAAATTCTTACGGGCTCTACAGAGTAGATGCAGAAAGGATATTTCCCCTGGTTGGGGGGTGTCTAGAACCAGGGGGCATAGTCTCAGAATAAGAGTGTAGGCCATTTAGGACTGAGATGAGGGGGAATTTCTTCACTCAGAGAGTGGTGAATATTTGGAATTCTCTTTTCCAAAGGGCTATGGAGGCTCAGACATAGAGTATATTCAAGGCAGAGATCAATAGATTTCTAGGGATTTGGGGATAATGTGGGAAAATGGCATTGAGGTAGAAGATCAGCCAAGATCTAGTTGAAGGGTGGAGCAGGCTCGAGGGGCTGAATGGCCTATTTGTGCTCCTATTTTCTATGTTCGTTTGTTCCCATGTAACACATTATTTTTCAGTTCTGAAATATTCCTTTGTAACTAATGAAATCAACAACACTCTATTGAAATTAACTTGGTGCTAGAATCTGTACTGCATTTTTAAAAATTACATACATACAACAACTTAACATAACAGAACAGAACAACCACTACACCAAAGCTAAACAAAGATACTTGGTTTTGTTGCAGGTACATCCCAAGGTCAGAACATAATCACTAAGATATATTGTGAGATCAGATAGAGCATATTTTCTGTTGCTAGGCAATTTGCTCTGAAATCAGCAGGAAATTCACTCACTTTTTGTCCACAAAGCACCAGTTTTTCAAAGGAGTTGTGGCAGGAGACTGGCAGAACCTCCTGGGAATTTCAGCTTCTTCCCAGTTGCAGTAAATACATTTTAATGTGACCAGTAAAAGTTCATAAGTGGATATTAAAACAAGGAATGTTATGATTTGATGGAATTCCCTATTTGTCTCCAAACTGAGTGGTTGATGTTTAACTTGCAATACATACTTTATCCAGTAGATGGCTCTTTCAACTCCAATTTATGCAGATCTTAGATTTGAAACACATAGAAGCAAGGGTCCATTTGAAATAAATTTTGGAGTAATTTCCTTATATCCGCAATGTAATAATTCACATTCAGAATAACGTTGTTGAGATTGTAAGTTATAAGGTATGAAAAATGAAATAGAGAAAGAAAGACATACTTTGCGAAAGGTCGTATTATACAATTTATACCGTATTGTATTAAATTATAATATAATTTTGAGGATTGCTTTCCTATGATAATCCAGTGATTATCTATTATGATCCATTGAGTAACTGAAACATCCTGACAAGACATGTAGATAAGCTCAGATGCGGAACCAGTACATGCCCTGCAGTTGGTCTCAGTGCTGCTGGGTAAGGCAGGGGAAATCAGCAGATACAGCGATTTCCTTCTGGAAATTCACATGTGAAATGGAATGGGCTCTGCGTAGTGAACAACTTGTAGAGACGCACTATTAAGGGCAAGTATCAATCATAGCATTTGGCAAAGTACAGGCAGGTGTGAGTATTCATATAACCATACTCCTCCAGAGAGTCAGAAGGAAGGCATTTGTGAAAAAAAGAGGCAGGGAGGATACCTTTTCAAGAAAAAAATGGAAAATGCTGGAACCACTCAACAAATCAGCAGCATCTGTGGAGAGAGAAACAGAATCTGTTTCAGATCAATGACCTTTCATCAGAACTGAGAAAAGTTAGGGACATAACAGCTTTTCAACCTCAGGGGCAAATTTGGGATGGGCGATCAATGCTGGCCTAGCCAGTGACACCCACATCCCATGAACAAATAAAACAAATTAAGAAAGTACATAGGCATGGAAAGGGGGTTATGGAGGAAAGAACAAAATGGAAGGTGTGTGGTAGTGTGGAAAGTGAAAAAGAGGTTAAAAAATCAAAAGGGCTGATGGTGTAAAGCAGAAGAGGTGGTAATGGTTTTTTCTCAGCCACCTTTGTTTTCCTCAGTAACTGAAAGGGTGAAGTCATTGGTTCTAAGTCAGCTAAATAAGGTAGGGCCTAGTTGACATCTTAGCTTGTGCTGAGTTTGCTGATTTCAGCTCTGGATGTAATGACGATGCTACAAATGGCTGCAGTATTCATAGGTCAGTGAAATTTGTGGGTGCTTATCACAATTCAGTGACTTCCTATTCAAAGTAAATGCAAAATACTCAGCAGCTCCGGCAGCATCTGTGAAGGGAGAAACAGTTCACGATTTGAGTCGCATATGACTTTTCAAAACTGAAGAAGATTTCCAAAGAAGAGTCATATTGGACTCAAGATGTTAACTCTGTTTCTCTCTTTACAAATGCTGCCAGGTCTGCTGAGAATTCCCAGCACCTTCTGTCTTTATTTGCTATTCAGATTATTTGTGTGAGGACACCATGTGAAAACAGAACTATGCTCAGGTGTGATGTCTTCCATAGTTAGGTTGCCGACAGTCATTATCAAGGATACGTGGATACAGGTACAGATCAGTTTAATGCAGCAGCTGATGGTAGTTGTCGCTCACAGATTAAAGTTCAGTGAGATAGTCATCAGCTTCAGAAGAGGAGAAGAGAAAAGTTGGAGAAGAAATGAAAGAGACATAAAATAAAGCAGGTTGGATTTTTCACTTAACTAATATAAAGTTGATGAAAGAAAGCAATTTGGAGCAAAAGCTATTGCTTCTAACATTGTATTCTTCAATACAGCTCTATAGTAGTAAATTTACCTGTGATGAAGACCAGCAACTAATTAGCTTCTAGTTGTGAGGTAGTCAATAATTGGAAGTGATACATATTACATAAATGTGCTGTCAGAGGAGAGGAGTCTTGTGGACCAATAAGACAAATGTCTTGATCTCAGAATTTTAAAAAATATTCTTTCATGTGATGTCGGTGTCACTGGCTGGGCCAACGTTTATTGCCCATCCATAATTGCCCTTGAGAAGGTGTTGTTGAGCCATCTTCTTGAACTGTTGCAGGCCATATAGTGTAGGTACACCCACAATGCTGTTAGGAGGGGATTTTCAGGGTTTTGACAAGCAACAGTGAAGGAACAGCGATATGGTTCCAAGTCAGGGTGGTGTGTGAATTGGAGGGGAACTTGCAGGTGGTGGTGTTCCCATGCATCTACTGCCTTTGTCTTTCTAGAGGTGGTAGATGTCGCGGGTCTGGAAGATGCTCTCAAAGGAGTCTAGACGAGTTGCAGATCTATGGTTATATGGAAATGGAGAGAAAGGGGCCATCCTTGCACCCTTGGGTTCTATGCCAAGCTCACTTGGACTGATCTTGAATTCAGACAACAGCAAGACAGTAGTGTCTTTAAAATAGAAAATATCTTCAGTTGCTTTACTTGGTGGGGAGACAAGAATAAATTGGAATGAATAAGGAATGGATGCCAAAACTTTAAAGGAGAGATTAGAAGGGTTGACTGAAGAATGAGTAGAGAGAAGTATGAGTGAATTAGGTATTAGAAATAGCTTTCTTCATGTTATTTTTATCTCTGATGGGGGGACATTAAGTTGGATATGAACTCATAAAGCAATGCACATCATTAGGCTTTCAGGCCACAAGTAACATGAGGACATTAGAAATAAACTCTCAAAATAAATGAAAAATGATCCCTGAAGAAGTAGGCATCTCCCATGCACACTGAGCCTCTGCCAGACACGAGCCATCCATGAATCTAAAACCGCATTGGATAATTTCCCAGACAGCTTTGGAATTCAGGCAGTGTGACAGCAATGCATTTCCTTGCTTCCTTCCTAAGTGATGGTGGCGATCTCTGAGATATTGGCAGCTGACCAGCTCCTTAGTATGGTTAACACACCATAGATCACCCTTATAAAAAGGAAACTGTTCCTTTTCTGTTTTCATTTATCTATTCCTCTTACCAGCACAACTGACTGTGACACTGGTGTTCATTAAGACAAAGGATATAAGTATTGGGCAGTGCAATTTTTTTTATTGGACAACCAGTGTGAGCATCAAGTATTTCCAAGTCAACTATAACAAGGACCAGGTGCAGAACAAACATATCTCTATACTCAAATGAATGGCTATCAGATAGGCTCTACAACAACGACCCACTCCACCAGAGTTCAAGTGATGAAGATGAAAATCTTATCCGATTTTCTTTCAGTGAAGTCACGTAGTTGATATGAGAATGATAAGTTCTACCTGAAGACTACATTCTCCTCCTTGGTTTATTTCCTTCTGCAGTTGCTGGTCATTGATATACTGTATTCTTATTTTTTTTTGAATGTACCATTTCAAGTAACTGTTAAAGCATTTATATAACTCTCATGTATTATACATCAGCTTGGTATGAAAACTATCACAATGTTGTAACTTGTCATGAAAAATGGCACAGGTTGTGTATTGCATAAGAGAAAATAGATTCATTAAAATTCAAAATGGTTTTCAATTATATTGAAAATCAAAAATAATGCATGCGTTTCATGTACAATGGAAATTGTGAATTACAGGTAGTGGTAAATGTCACTGATCTAATTATTACTTACTGTAAAGAAGAGAGTCATGCAGTTGCAAATAGAAGGAATGCTAAAACACGATAACCCTAAAGAAAGTCCCGCTATGAAATTATTTTTTCCCAACAGTTGCATGTATTTGTGCTGTGAACAATCTTGCATTGGGACACCTAAGGTACAATTAAGGTAGCCTCGGAATGCAGATGAAAAATAAAAAGGAAATCTACACTTTATATGACAGAACAAAGTATTAAAAATGAATAGAATTGGGCTTCTGTTTAACAGTGCATGAAGTTTGTCTGTTTAATTAGATATCACCAATTAAAAGTGTTTATCAGTGGCAGAAAATTATATCTGTACTCAGATAATTTTCTATGACCAGTCACATAAATTACATTTAATCAGTTGTGTTTTGAAATCATGTAAAAATGGCAATACAATGTGGTTAAAAGTGTTAATGGACAAGGGCTTGTTTAGGTTTCTCACATGTTTTATTCAGTTTGTGAACTTTGCTTTCTTTCTATTTGGTTTTTGTCACAAACTCTAATGATTCTCTACCACTAGCTGCCAAGTTAGAATTGGCAGACCCATACACAGTTCAGATAAAAACAAAGACCATGAATGCTAGAAATCGGAAATAAAAACAGAAAATGCTGGAATGCATTGAAGATTACATTTGCCAATTCTTTCTGAATTTAGATTCAGAAATCTAAAACTAACAAAAGTCATTGATCACTTACTCAAGTTGTTTTGTTAGGAAATAAGTAGTAAATCTGGAACAATGTTTAGGAATAAAAAATAAACTGATCAGAGTGGGAAGCCTGCTGTGCCAAACAAAGAAGTCCATGAGCTCCTTGTAAGTTGTTAAAGGTGGGGGCAGGGACAAGAGGTTTAAGGGGATGGTTGATAACAGATAAAGAAGCCAGGGATTATCTCTTTTCTCCAGAATGAGCCTGGACAGAAGGCAGGTTTGATCGAGGCAAGTGAATACCAGTAGAGCTTGGTGTGATCTAGCCTGTCAGAGAGGCCCACGCTATTTTCAGGTTTGTTCCTCATGTCAGAATTTAACTGACAATCTGTAGATGACAAATGGTCCCTCCTCTGTGGTTGGCCAGCTTTGGAAGGCTGAAAATCACCTGACTTCTGCATGGAGCCAGCCAACAGGTCAGTTCTACTGCAGAATGGTGAAGGGTTTAGGGATATCCAGGCGCTGATCCCAGGTAGGAAGTGAGAATGAGTCAGGAATGGGTGGCTGTAGTTTTATGGGGCTCAGAGGAGGAGTATTCCTGGTCTGCTCTTCTGGGCGCATACAATTCTACCACTCCCAAATTTTCCGGGTTATTTTTTTGAGAAAGCTGTAATGGTATCTTTCTGGATATTGGTTAGGTTGTTCAGTGCCTGGTACTTCTGATGCATACTCCCCAAATGGAGTCCTACTACCCCTATGAATAAGTACAGTCACATAGTTGTCATGTTAAAGAACTAGTGATCTGGTAACCAATGATCTGAAGAACATAAGTTCAAATTCCACCTTGGCAATTAGGAAATTTAAATTCAGTTAATTAAATAAACCTGGAATAAATAGCTTGTACTAGAATCTGGAAACTACCAGATCGAAGTAAAAATGTACCTGATTCACTTATGTCCTTTAGGGAAGGAAATCCATTGTTCTTACCCATTCTGGCCTGTATGTAATTCTCGACACACAGCAATGTGGTTGATTCTTAGTTATTGTCTAAAATGGATCGGCAAGCCACTCAGTTTATTCAAGAAGGCACCTCACCAATTAGGGATGGGCAATAACTGGCATATTCGTTGAATGAATAAAAGTACCCACTGGCATAAGACATAGGTATCTCAGTTTCCTGCCTAATTTGGGCAAGAATGCTGGGTGCCCATTGTCACGGAGAGAGTAATGCCTATAATGTTATTGGAAATTATTTCTAAATTAGACTTGTAGTAGGATAAAAACAAAAAAACTGCGGATGCTGGAAATCCAAAACAAAAACAGAATTACCTGGAAAAACTCAGCAGGTCTGGCAGCATCGGCGGAGAAGAAAAGAGTTGACGTTTCGAGTCCTCATGACCCTTCGACAGAACTTCTCGAAGGGTCATGAGGACTCGAAACGTCAACTCTTTTCTTCTCCGCCGATGCTGCCAGACCTGCTGAGTTTTTCCAGGTAATTCTGTTTTTGTTTTGTAGTAGGACGTGTGTCTGTGTGGCTTAATTGGATTAAAGCCAGCTAGTCTGGGTGCTTTGATGTTTAGTAGCTTGAGATGTTAATTAGATAAATATAAGGATAGGAAGTAAAGGGTACATTTGCATTTGTTGAATAAACCATTCAAAAGAATGGCTAAAATCTTGCACCTAGCTGGGAGACACCAAGCAATATGTTTATATTACTAAAAGAACATTGGTGGAATGAAAGGATTTTGTAAGGAGAAGTAAATTTAAAAACCTAGTAATACAATGGAAAATTTACATTGAAAGGGAAAGCTAGGTATAAACCGAAAGGAATGTGTGTGTGTGTGTGTGTGGGGGGTGGGGGGGGGGTGGTGGGGGGGGGGGGGGGGGGGGGGGGGGGGGGGGCAGTGCAGAGGCATGCAAGATCTAACCAGCCTGTAAGCCTAGGACTTTGTCTGCAAAGGAACCAAATTGAAAGAAACCTCATCCTGAATTTGTAACTACAAATGTGCTTTGCCTGGTGTCTGTTTAAAGTTATTGTTGCCTTGTGAAGATTTACCTGGGAGTGATTAATTTGAGGATTTGTTTAAAAGTTATTATGGTCATAATTTGTAGACATGTGTATGTGTTTAATTAGCTGTTAAATTAATAAATGTTTAATTTAGTTTTTATATAAAAACCTCTTGAGGCTTGGCAGGTTTATTCCTGAATTCAGAGCTCCATCTCAAACATACCAGTTGAAAATATAGGTTATGACAGTTGTTCAAGTTTCTCTCTGGGATTTAAACAACTCTGCCTTTACCAACTGCTGTGTCATAACACCATTTAAAGGTGTGCCTGAAAGTTGAATTAGGCAAATTTTGAGTATCAAAAGAGCCCCATCCAATTTTTCAGGCATGAAATGGGTGAGCAGCGGTTTAAAATCACACCCAAGGAATGCGGAATAGAAGCAGATGGGAGTATGAAGGAGGCCCATATTATCCCCCTTTAGATATAGTGTTTAAAATTCACCTGCTTTTGCATTCCCTATCAAAATGGTGGGTTCAGTGAGATTTCCTCCTGTTGGATATATGGTTCATTAATTTGAGAATATAATCCAACAGAAATTAAGTGACATACACTTGCACTGCTAATAACATTTTTTTAAAGGACACTAACAGGCTGTTAAAATCATTGAAAACACAGACATTTAGAGATTTTTGTGCACCTCTGATATTAGATGTGGCTGGACTGACATTGTGTGTATATTTCAAGATTGGGGCTGTGTGGACTGAAAATGGGAGTATGCTGTCCGATATCATGTTCTGTGTACTGATAATGGAGCTGTACGGGTTTGACATTGATCGTGCGTGGCCTGACTTCAGGGATGAGCACTCTGACATTAGGGATGAGTGGTCTGACACTGGACACATAGGGCTGTCATGGCAGGTGAACTGCACATGACTACTGGGGGTTGAGTTAAAGACTTTTAGTAGAGGTGAGATGACAGATGGTAGCAAGGAACATCGGAAGGCTGTCAGAGGTATCTGTCAAAACACATCCGTGTGGTACTGCAACTGCAAGCCACTCAAACTTCCATCTCTATTTGAAAATGAACAGCAGGTCTGAATAGATGACACATCACACATTTTGAGTGCTTTCTGCATCAAAGAAAGCACCAAATGTTCCTGTGCAAAAATTGTCAGAGAGTACATTGCTAACATTAACAATCAGTCACCAAGCCCTTACCAAACATTTTTTCTCGTTGATTTTGTTTTTTTTTTTGACATCTCAACACTTTACACATGGAAGGAAAACCAATTTAGGTGAAGAAAATACATTGCATGGCCATTTCCTCATCAGGCTATTCACTTTTGTAAAGGATTCATATCATGAGTAAAATATGGGCCATACAGTTCTGGATCCAACAGACGGGGAAGAGAAAAATCATGTAAGTTAATTCTATTTTTACATTATTTTTAATCTCCAGTTGCAATTCTTACTCTCTACATCTGCAGGTCTCCTTTATGGAATTCACCAAAAAGTGGTTGGCAACCTTAGACTTAGATTAATGGTACCAGATCACTTTTTGCTGAAAGGTGCATAAATCCATTTAGCTTTCTTCATAGCTCTTCTCCTTGAGGAAAACCTTTGTCAATTTTACATTTAATTCAGACGATGAGAACAACATGTCTAATAACTTAAGTGTCTTTTTGAAAGACCTCTTTATTTCTTTAGATGTTCTTATCCTACATAACCTGAGAAGGCCAAGGATCTTGCTGTAATATTAAAAATGATGACCCAATGTTCTCTGTTATTGTAATGAAGGCACTGTTTGTATTAAGTTGTTATTTGCTAGGAGTGGAAATCACTTTCTCAACTTCAAAAATGTAACATTTGTTGATGAGCTTCTCTTAAAAATAAATACAGTTCCCAATGGCTCAGTGAATATATCAAAGATCATAGAATGACACATCACATAAGGATGCCATTCAGCCCATTGTGTCCATGCCAGCTTTTTGTTAGACCTAACCAATTGATCCCAATTCCCAGCTCTTTCCTCACGGTCCTGTATTTTGCCCCTTCAAGTATTTATCCAATTCTTTTTCAAAGATTATCAAGAGCAGGTCAAAGGCTGGGAATTCTGCGGCAAGTAACTTGCCTCCTGACTTGCCAAGCCTATCCACCATCTACAAGCCACAGATGAAGACTTGTGATGGAATACTCTCTACTTACCTGGATGAGTGTGTATCCAACAACACTTAAGAAGCTTGATAACATCCCTGATTAGAACAAAGCAGCCAGCTTGATTGGCATCTCATCCACCATCTTAAACATTCACTCCTTTCATCCTTGACGCACAGTGACAGCTGCGTTTATATTACAGAAGATCCACTGCAGCAACTTTGCAAAGATCCTTCGACAGCACCCAACAAATCCATGACATCTACCATCTGGAAGGACAAAGACAGCAGACACATGGGAACACCACCACCTGTAAATTCCCCTCCAAGATACACATCATCCTGACTTGGAACTATATTGGTGTTCCTTCAGTGTTTTTGGGTCAAAACCCTGGAAATTCCTTCCTAACAACATTGCAGGTGTACCTACGCCAGATGGCCAGCAGCAGTTCAAGAAGGCAGCTCAGAGCTACCTTCTTAATGGCAATTAGAGATGAACAACAAATGCTGGCCTTGATATGGACCCTCACAACCCATGAAAGATTTTAAAAACTGCCATTAGTCTCTGTCTCTCGGTTAGGAAAGGGAATAATCAGTGAGGAGTCCCACTCCTGACTTTAATTAATTGATTTCTGTCGGGAAGTGTGCTTGTGCAGATGCGATGCCTATCACCCCACCTCAAACTTGTCTTCCATTCTGAAGGAACAGTCCCTGATGGGAAGCGAGGTGCCAGCTGCTTTGCGTGTGCCAGCAGTTTCAGGAGGGGTGAAAAATCTCTATCGCTGTCTTTAAACTGTCCCCAATTAATAAGTTGTTTTACACATGCTGAGCACAAGTACTACTCTGAAGTGGGTAGCCGTGCTGGAAGGCTTTGCCTTCCTGGATGAGGGGAGGTGGGGTGGAAGCTCCTGCTTCTTGTACAGCCTATGCTGGAAGGATTTGCCTTCTGGATGATGGGAGGGCAGGAGGCTGCTGCTCCTAGTGCAGCCTGTGCTGGGAGGATTTGCCTTCTGGATGATGGGATGGGGGGGAGGCTCCTGCTCCTAGTGCAGCCTGTGCTGGGAGGATTTGCCTTCTGGATGATGGGATGGGGGGGAGGCTCCTGCTCCTAGTGCAGCCTGTGCTGGGAGGATTTGCCTTCTGGATGAGGGGGGGAGGATCCTGCTCCTAGTGCAGCCTGTGCTGGGAGGATTTGCCTTCTGGATGAGGGGAGGCTCCTGCTCCTAGTGCAGCCTGTGCTGGGAGGATTTGCCTTCTGGATGAGGGGGGGAGGATCCTGCTCCTAATGCAGCCTGTGCTGGGAGGATTTGCTTTCTGGATGAGGGGGTGGGGGAACGCTCCTGCTCCTAGTGCAGCTGTGCTGGGAGTATTTGCCTTCCTGGATGAGGGGAGGGGGAAGCTCCTGTTCCTCGTGCAGCCTGTGCTGGGAGTATTTGCCCTTCCTGGATGAGGGGAGTGGAGGTGAGGTGAGGGGAGAAGCTCCTGCTCCCTGTGCAGCCTGTGCTGGGAGTATTTGTCCTTCCTGGATGAGGGGAGTGGAGGTGAGGGGGAGAAGCTCCTGCTCCCTGTGCAGCCTGTGCTGGGAGTATTTGTCCTTCCTGGATGAGGGGAGTGGAGGTGAGGGGGAGAAGCTCCTGCTCCCTGTGCAGCCTGTGCTGGGAGTATTTGTCCTTCCTGGATGAGGGGAGTGGAGGTGAGGGGGAGAAGCTCCTGCTCCCTGTGCAGCCTGTGCTGGGAGTATTTGTCCTTCCTGGATGAGGGGAGGAAGCTCCTGCTCCTAGTGCAGCCTGTACTGGGAGTATTTGCCCTCCCGCGAGGGGTGGAAGCTCCTGCCCCTAGTGCAGCCTCCGCAGAAAGAACTCAAATCCCAGGATGCGGCGGGGCTGGCGGCGCTGACGGCGCATGCGCACTGGCCGGCCTGGCTCTGGGCCGTGAAGCTGGGAGCGGGAGCGCGCGCGCGCGGTGGGGGGGGGGCGGTGTTGAAGCGGCGAGTGTTTGTCCCAAGGAGGAGAAAGCGGGCGCCACGGGGGAGCGGAGCTTTGTCTGTGTGTGTATCCTGCCTGTGCTCGGTGAGTCACCCCCCGCTTGGTGGAGGAGGAGGAGGAGGAGGAGGAGCGGCGGCGGGTGGGAACTGGGGTTTAATTTGGCTGCGTTGCCATGACTGGGTTTTGCCTGAGGCTGCGGCCTAGCCCCGAGGAGCGAGGCGGCGGCGGGCGGCCGGCCGGGCGGTCAGTCAGCAGGGGCGCAGGCCGGTGCCTCTCGGAGGCGCTCGGGCCAGGGTCCGGCCCAGTAAGAGGGGGCTGCGGCCAGCGGCCCTCCCTCCCCCACCCACGCCCACACACCCTGAGACTAACCGCAGACCCAGGCTCTGTAAGGTGAACCCGGCCGAAGGTGCCGCCAGCGCTCGGCCACTGAACCTGTTTAATATTCTGGTTGCGACCTGGAGGATATTTTGCTGCCTCATTTTAAAGCACCCAAGCTTTTGAAGAGGTTATAATTGCTGTGAAGTGACACATGAAGACTATCTCCCCCCCCCCCCCCCCCCATCTCTCACAGTGCTCACCCAATCCGGTCAAACACGAGAGTTGTTGTGTTTTGTCTGTGTATGTGTCTGTGTGTCTGTGTGTGTGTCTGTGTCTGTGTGTGTCTCTGTGTCTCTGTGTGTCTCTGTGTGTCTCTGTGTCTCTGTGTCTCTGTGTGTCTCTGTGTGTCTCTGTGTGTCTGTGTGTGTGTCTCTCTGTCTGTGTGTGTGTGTCTCTCTGTGTGTGTGTGTCTCTCTGTGTGTGTGTGTCTCTCTGTGTGTGTGTGTCTCTCTGTCTGTGTGTGTGTGTGTCTCTCTGTCTGTGTGTGTGTGTCTCTCTCTGTCTGTGTGTGTGTCTGTGTCTCTGTGTCTGTGTGTCTCTGTGTGTGTGTGTGTGTGTGTGTGTCTCTCTGTCTGTGTGTGTGTGTGTCTCTCTGTGTGTGTGTGTGTGTCTCTCTGTCTGTGTGTGTGTGTGTGTCTCTCTGTCTGTGTGTGTGTCTCTCTGTGTGTGTGTGTGTCTCTCTGTGTGTGTGTGTGTCTCTCTGTGTGTGTGTGTGTCTCTCTGTGTGTGTGTGTGTCTCTCTGTGTGTGTGTGTGTCTCTCTGTGTGTGTGTGTATGTGTGTCTGTGTGTGTGTGTGTGTGTGAGGATTATGTGTCTTGGTTTCGGCCAAGCAAAATACCTGTTTTTGCCCCGTTGGCACGGAGAGCAAAGTTATCATAAGTCGTCTTGAATGCTACGTTTTGCTGGGCTTCCTTTCCGCCGGGTTGTGAGCTGTGCCCGGTAATCTTTTCACCGAGAACACAATTTAGCAAACGTACTGTCGACGTTAAACAGAAATGATGCTTTGATCACGCCCGTTCATTTTTTTTTTAATGCAGGCCATCATTCTGCGCCTGTTGTAATAGGCTCATAATGCTTTTGCTGAAATTGTGGTGTGGAATGGTATGTGTGCTGGACGTTTGGCTGTCAGCGTGGATTGGTCATATCCATTTGGGAAAGAAAAATGAATTTCGTCATCTTTCTATTAAAAGTAATTCCAGTTACGTAGGAAAGGTGGAAATGCATCAAAAACTTGATTAAAGTCATTAGTTACTGATTTATGCATTAGATGAAAGCTGTTTGGCAAGATTTTGTGTACACATTGCTCATTTTGTATTGGGATTTCATAATCTGCAGTTTTTTTAAATCACACTCAACCCGTGTAGTAGCTTTAAAGTTGCTTCAAAAAGATTGAGTATGACTGGTTGGTTCTGCCTTGTCCATGTGTTTGTCATGCTCATCTCTCTCCAGTAGTTCCCCATCCCCAATGGATGATGATCCATTATTCATTTTCAGATGACTTCAACAGTCTTTCCCAGTTCACCAACATTCTACAATCAGCATCCTATCTCTCTCAAAGTCTCTGGTTTTACTAATCTGTTCGTTCCCTGTTTCAGTGCAATGACTTTGGAATCTGTGTCCTTAACGATGCATCCATTCGCGAGCTTCACTGTACCCTATCTATTAAACCACCCCAACTCTATTAATGGATAAAAAGGTTAAGAAAAGAGTGGTTTTAAGTCTACTCAATATAGTCAGTACCGTAACCTAGTACACCTGCTCCCTAGAACATGATGTCCAGGGACAGACTAAATGGAGGAAAAACTGCAATTCAGGCAGAATTCTGATTTCTTAAGGCCATTGAGTAAACTGTAGGCGTATACACTTGGAATTGAGTCATTACAGCTCTAACTAACTCTAATAGCTGGAGATACCATTTTGTGTCAGGAACTTTTTAAGGTTCCTATTTAGGAATATCTCCTGCTTGCACCCTTCACTCTTTCACCTGTGTTGTGTGTGTGCTTCCCTCTTCCATCTGCTGTGTCATTTGTGACACATGTTTCAACGACCTGGAACGGTTTCCCAAAACCCACCTTCACATAAAATCACAGAAAATCCCACATAGAGTCAGGCCATTTGGCCTAACAGTGTTAATTTGGCTTAGTTGGTAATTCTCTTGCTTCTGAATCAGAAGATTGTGGATTCAAGACTCAGGACTGGAGCACAGAAATCTAGGGTGATACTCCAGTGTAGGACTGAGGGAGTGTTGTGCTGTAGGACATGCTCTCTTTCAGATAAGAAGTTAAAGTGAGCCCCTGTCTGCCCTTTTAGGCAAATACAAAAGATCTTTCAGCATTATTTCAAACAAGAGCAAGGGTGTTATCTCCCATGTCCTGGTCAATATTTATCTCTCAATCAATATCACAGAAACAAATTACCTGGCCATCATCACATTGCTATTTGTGGGTGCTTGCTGTGCACAAGTTCACTGCCCCTTTTCTGACATGACAAAAGTGACGACCTGAAATGTACTCATTGGCTGCAAAGCACTTTGGAACATCTTGAGCTTGTGAAAGGCACTACATAAATATTAACTCACCTGTGCTGGTGTTTATATTCTCCCTTCTGCCCTTCCATCTACTTTATCTCAGCCTTTCACATATCTTTCTATATTTTTCTCCCACAAGATACTTGTCTAGTTCAGTTGTTTTTCAAACTTCTTTTGTTGAAGTAGTTCCTGTCTTCACATTGAGGATACCCTCCATCGTGTTGTGTGGCACTCCCACCATGCTGAATGGGATAGATTTTGAACAGACCTAGCAACTCAACTGCACATCCATGAGGCGCTGTGGGCCATCAGCAGCAGCAGAAATCTATTCGACCACAACCTGTAACCTCATGGACCGGCATATCCCCAACCATCCGTTAGCATCAAGCGGGGGGATCAAACCTGGTTCAATGAAGTGTGCAGTACCGGGCATACCTAAAAATGAGGTGTCAACCTGGTAAAGCTACAACACAGGACTACTTGCATGGCAAACAGTGGAAGCAGCAATTGATAGAGCTAAGCAATTCCACAACCGACAATCTGAGTCCTGTCACATCCAGTCGTGAATTATGGTGAATGTTTAAACAACTAACTGGAGGAGGAGGCACCACAAATATCCCCATCCTCAATGTTGCAGGAGCCCAGCACATCAGTGCAAAATATAAGGCTGATGCATTTGCAACAATCTTCAGCCAGAAGTGCCAAGTGGATGATCCATCTCGGTCTCCTGAGGTCCCCAGTATCACGTGCTAGCCTTCAGCCAATTTGATTCACTCGATGTGATATCAGGAAATGGCTGAAGGCACTGGATACTGCAAAGGTTATGGGCCCTGACAATATTCTGGCAATAGTGCTGAAGACTTGTGCTCCAGAACCAGCTGTGCCCTTAGCCAAGCTGTCCCAGTACAGCTACAACACAGGCATCTATCTGGCAATGTGAAAAATTGCCCAGGTATGTCCTGTCCATAAAAAGCAGGACAAATCCAACCTGGCCAATTATCGCCCCATTGGCCGACTCGTGACCATCAATAAAGTGAACGGTGTCATGATAGTGCTATCAAGTGACGCTTGCACAGTAACAACGTGCTTTCTGGTGCTCTGTTTGAGTTCTGCCAGGGCCACTCAGCTCCTGACCTCTAACACCAAGAAGGGTAAGAGTGGCAAACGCTTGGGAAGTTCCCCTCCAAGGAACTCACCACCCTGACTTGGAACAATGTCGCTATTCCTTCAGTGTAGTTGTGTCAAAATCCTGGAACTCACTTCCAAACAGCACTGCAGATGTACCTACATCACCTGGTCTGCAGCGGTTTAAGAAGCCAGTTCACCAGCGCCTTCTCCAGGGCAATTAGGGATGGGCAATAAATGCTGGCTGAGCCAGTATGGCCACATCAGTGAAGGAATAAAGAAAAGTAATCATGGACCCTCCTAACTTATACCATATATTCATAATTTGATAGAGCAGCATGTAAATAATGTTTTCAAAAACCTTTTTAAAAAGTCAGCTGAGGGTATTATCAGCAACATTGTGTTTGCTTTTCACTAATCTGTTTATCCTTGTGTCCTCCCCTCCTAGGTGAAGACAGGCAGTTCACTCTGCACTGTGCACATGGTGGCTATGCTGCACTCCTGCCCCTCGGCTCACATTTTGCATTGTTTTGCAGAACGCCTGGCATCTGTGAATCCCAGTTTATGAACCACTAGTCTAGTTTCCTTTTGAAAGCACCTAAGCCACTTTCCTGCGCCTTCACCTATGGTATTGAGTTCCACATTTTGAGTAAAGAAATGTCTCCTTATTTCCCCTTTGGATTTATTAGTCATATCTTGTATTTAATGCCCCTTGTTTCGGATTTGCTCCACATCTACCCTATCTAATCCACTCAATTTTAAAAGACCTTTGTCACGTGGTCCCTAAGTTTTGTTCTTGTATAAAGAAAAAAAAGCCCCAACTAGTTCAATTTTTTCCAATAGCTGAAATCTCTTGGCTCTGATACTATCTTTCTAAATCTTACTTTGCACCTTCTTCAGTGCCACTGCATCCTTTTTAGAGTGTAAAGCATAAATGTGCAAAACTGTGCACTGTGCATCCTGACCAGGGCACTTACAAATTTACCATAATTTATTTTAAAGTAGTTAGCATGTTAGAATTTTGATTGCTTTTATGAGCTGTAATGTTCCATTAATGATTTCTTCACCTGTTTCCCTGGGCCCCATTGCTCTTCTCCCCCCGTTCAGTTTCTTATTTTTGAAGGTGTAGGTGATAATTGTTTTTCCCACCAAAGTCATCACCTTACATTTGTCAATGTTCATTTGCTGCTTAACTGCCTAGCCTGGAAGTTTTCTAATGCCGTTTTGTTTTTTTGCAGTGTTACTTAGCTTTGGCTGCATCCCTAATCTGCCTTGATATCATCTTCCTCCTTCAAATGGCACCTTAATTTACTCCTGTGGTATGCCTTTGGCCACTTCCCAAATTTACTTTTACTCTTGCTTGGCCCTGACATGCAAGTGTGAAGTTTCTTGTGTTCAAAGTGCTATACATGTTGTGTACCTGTTTGAAAATTGTCTTATAAGACTCAAAATTATGTGTTTGATTGCCCAGTAGATGCTAAATAAGTACTGGGAGGGTGCCAGATGTGCTAAACTGGAAAATAAATGAGCCAAAAATCCAGTTTTAGATTTATCTTCAAATCTAGGGCATAACTTGTGCATTCGGCTAGTTTTGATTCTAGTGTGACTCTTAAATTTATTTGTAGTAAAGCATACACAAGCACTGAGTATGGTACCATATTGTTTGAGTTTGAAAAAGTAACACTACTGGTTGTACAGCATCTGAGTACTGTATGTAATATAATGTACTATTTTGTTGCCCATTTTTTTTTCTAATATTTTTATAGCCTGAGTCTTGACAATGAGTAATGAGCTATTATTTATTGGTCATAATACTGCAACCACAATTCTGATACTAAGTCATAGAACCGAGCAGCCACTTACCCAAAGATTTTTTCCCCAAAGTACCGGGGAATCTTTCACACATTGACCTGAAAACTACCAGGGTACAAGATGAGTTTGCAACAATGAGAAGAGTAGAATCAGTCACTTATAGTAGAGGGAAACATGGGAGTGGGGGTGGAGTGTCACTGAATACTGAAAGTGCAGCAACCTTGGCTGATCTTCTGACCATCCTCCTGAGAATTGAGGTTGTTTGTCCCTCTGATGTGACCACCTTGGCATTTTTACCTCCATGAATGTCGTTGATTGACACTGCATGGTTCTGCAGATTCAGCAGCAACCATCAGATTGATTAGGCCATCACCACAAAGCCACAGCAGTGCAGATGTACTCTTTTGGTGGTCTTGCATTTTATCTGTGACCTCTTAAATATGAACCAGTTCAGTGCTGGCGTAATGAGCATGCTGGTGCACAGAACTGACTTGGCACAAGTATCTATAACTTTTTTTCCAGACAGATAGTGAAAGCACTTCTCGCAGAACTAAATTGCTCATATTATTTTCAAAGCTACCAAATATCACGAAAAGAACTTAACGGTTCATTGAAATAATGTTTCATTTTGTTTGGGTGGCCAACTAGCTGCACACACAAAACGGGGTTTATTTATAAATGTAACATGCATTAAAAACTTAAATTTAAAAAAAAACAATTGTGTGTATAAAGCCGTCTAAATCCTATTGGAAACCCAACCATATTAGTTTTGGGTCAAAAACCTATACGTCTGAGGACCCAGCCTAGCTCTGTGCTTACAGGCTCAGTTTGCCCCCATTGTGGACTTCATGACCTGGCTGGACCTGCCAACCACATGGTCCTGCCTGATTTATCCCTCAGGTTTGTCATTCTACTCTCCTTATTGTTGCAAACTCATCTTATACTCTGGCAGCCTTCAGGTCAATATGTGTGAGCAATGAGAGAGATCCCCCAGTACTTCAGGGAAAAGAAAACTCTTCTGGTAAGTGGTGCTCAGTTCTATGACTTAGTATCAGAATTTTGGAAGTAGTATTATGACCAATAATTAATAGCTTTCAGTTGTTTTCATTCAGTCGTTTTCATCCAGTTGATGAGAGTTGATTACTAATGTCACTGATAATGAATAGAACTGGCTGACAAGAGATTGAGTATATTGATTCATTGACCATCCTTAGCAAATTTAAATACAGTGTGTTACATGTTATTGGTATATTGCTGGGTTTATTTCATGAATGGAAAAGGCCATAATTCAGTGAATTGCAAGCATAATTGAATTATGAAGACTGTTTCATGACTGAAATAAATGACCAAAATTGTTTATCTCTTTACTCAGTGTTGAGAATTGTGGAACTTTGGAATGCTGATGCGAATAACAAAGATTGCGTATTAGGAGAAACTAGATAAGTCCATGAGGGAGAATGGAGTACAAGTTGACGGACTAAGATGAATTGACTTACCTGAAGCATAAACATCATAGATGTGTTAGGCTGACAACCTACTTCTGTGCTGTAAATTATCTTTTATTTATTCAATCATTAGGCAAATATGGAAAGACATTTTAAATAGCGATGGAAACTTAGTAGATATTGTTTCAGCTGTCAATTGCTGGTGCTAAACACTCTGTTAGTAAGTTTTCCAGGGAAAATTGGGTAAATATCAACCTGGACAATGATTTTTAATGACATAAAGACAAGTGCACAATGATGCATTATTACTGAGATCTTGGTGATGTCCGAGCAGCTGGGTAATGAAACTAAGTTGAGGAAAATAAGCAGTTAATGATTAGAAGGAGAGAAGGAACTTGCATTTGTCAGCAGCTTTTGTGTGCTCAGGACATCCCAAAGTAATTCGCAGCTGATGAAATATTTTTGAAGTTTAGTCATCATTGCTCTGTAGGGCGGTAGGTGTACAAGGTTCCACAGAGTGCAATGGGAGGAATGACCTGTTAATCAGTTTGGTGGTGATTAAGGAATGATTGTTACCCAGTACACCTGGAGAACTTCCTGTCTTTGAATAGGATTAGATTTTTTATGTTCACCTGGAACAGGTTAAAAAAAACTTGGTTTTTCAATTCCAAAAGGCAAATAACACAGGCTATAAGATGAAGTATACTGTAATTTTGCATTTAGTTTTTGGAGCAGAGCAAAACTGTAGAATATTTGCTCAGGAGAGGTTTTAGAATTATAACCGGATGGAGCGAGGGTCATATTTGCTCAAGAACAGGTAAACCGGATTGGTCCGTATGGGGATCAAACCCACGACCTTGGTTAGTGGACATGGTAAAAACTGCTTGATTGTACATAGTCTGCAGATGAAATGATCATTATGGGTGGTGTAATTTTTCTTAATGTGACGGACCTTTCATTTTAGCCCCTTTCTCGTTTTTATTTTTCTTCCCTTTGCTTTTCCTGTGATATGAGCAGCCTGAGATTAACCACAGGGCCTCTGTCAGTGTTGATTTCAAACAGTCAGAAATGTGAGTGGGCGAAGCACAGGTAATCATCCCTTTTCTGTCCACCAGTCATGGTAGAAAGCATGCATTGTGTTTCTCCAGTTCTGTCTTAGTTACTTTTGTTGCGACTCTTGGCGTGTTTATATTCTACCAAGGCTTCATGAAGTAATTTGCAAATAGCATTCTCATTATTTATATTAGCGAGATACCATCAGTTTTAACATTTGATAGATTGATTAAATATTTAATTTAACATGCTTAAATGCCAGAACATTTACTACATATTTGCATTATTAAAATTTAGGTAGATTTTCCTGTTGTTGATGTACCCAGTGCATTATGCAGTTGTAGTTTGCAGTTTTGTCTATTTGGTTGGTTAACTATATCACAAGCCATTAGATGATGTAAAGCAAATGCTGTTCACTTTCTCACGGGAAGGATAATTGGGAGGGTAAAGTTTTGTGACTTTCAAGCACTTTTGATGTTGATTAAATTAACTGGCAGAGGTCTAGTTGGAGCTCAGCCCGCTGCTGTGGCAGGGATTGGAGTGGGGCTATGGTGCTTTCCAACATTAAAAAAAATTGTTGCAAGTTTTCAAAAATTAATCTTGAAGCCAATGTTTAAATTGACAATTTTTGTATCTGAGAAATCTGGTGTTAGCTCACTGGTAGGTCAGAGTGCTTGTTTGGGGATTGACCAGAATTTCTGATGTCAGGCTAATGAGTAATTGTTGTCTATGGTCTTGTGTTCTGCATCTGTATGTCTTTAAATTTGTGAAAATTGCTAAATGGGCTGTTGAATGAGAGAACTGACATTATGTAGCACCTTTCATGACCTCAGGAGGACTCAGAGTGCTTCACGGTCAATGTTGTAATGTAGGAAAATGTGGATGCCATTTTGTACACAACAAGGTCCAACCAACAGCAGTGAGGTAAATGATTAATTAAGCTTCCTTTTAGTCATGTTAGTTGAGTGATAAAATGTTGGCTAGGACACAAAACACGCCCCTGCTCCTCGTGGAAAAATGCCAAGAGATCTTTTACATCCACCTAAGAAGGCAGATGGGGTTTAGTTTAACATCTCAGCCCAAAGATGACATTTCTTTGGTAACAGTACGGTGCACTCTTATTACTGCACTGAAATAGCTATTCAGATTTTGTGCTTAAGTCTCTGGAGGGGTGGGGGGGGGTGGCCTTGAATGCACAATCTTCGGAGTCATGAAGCCGAGTGCTACCTAAATAGAATGAAAGAAGATACAACTTAATCCATCCTCATTTGTTAGCTTATTAATAAAGTCCTATCAGGGACACTTGTGATACATTCTGACTAGTCAATTACTATAAAAATAGATAGCTGACCTGCCGTACATCTGCCAAGAAGAAGGAAAGAATTGAAGGCTGAGTTAGCTCTCACTGGGCATCTTGTGGCAGCTGGTTATGGTACACAATTAACAGTTTCAGAACATGTCTATGTGGTTCCTTCGTTGGGGGATTGTGCATTCTTGGAGTGGGGGAATGAAAGGCGCAATCCTTAAATTGTATAAGAAATGGTTTTAAAATCCCACAAAATTTAAGTGCAAAAAGTACCTTTTGAGGCAAAGTTTTTTTTTATTCATTTCATGGGATGTGGATGTTGTTGGCTAGGCCAGGATTTATTGTCCATCCTTAATTGCCCTTGAGAAGGTGGTGATGAGCTGTTGTCTTGAACTGCTGCTGTTCATGTGGTGTGGGTACACCCACAGTGCTGTTAGGGAGGGAGTTCCAGGATTTTGACCCAGCAACAGTGAAGGAGCAGCGACATCGTTCCAAGTCAGGATGGCGAGTTGCTTGGAGGGTAACTTGTAGGTGGTGGTGCTCTCATGTACCTGCAACCCTTGTCCTTCTAGATAGCAGTGGTCATGGGTTTGGAAGGAAGCTTGGTGAGTTCCTGCAGTGCATCTTGTAGGTGGTTCACACTGCTGCCACTGTGCACTGGTGGTGGAGGGAGTGAATGTTTGTGGGTGGGGTGCTAGTCAAGTTGGCTGCTTTGTCCTGGATGGTGTCAAGCTTCTTGAGTGTTGTATGAGCTGCACTCATCCAGGCAAGTGGGGAGTATTCCAGCACACTCCTGACTTGTGCCTTGTAGATGGTGGACAGGCTTTGGGGAGTCTGAAGGTGAGTTATTTGCTGCAGGATTCCTAGCCTCTGACTTGCTCTTATAGCCATGGTATTTATATGGCTCGTTCAGTTCAATTTCTGGTAACCCCAAGAATGTTGATAGTGGGGGATTCAGTGATGGTAATACCATTGAATGTCAAGAGGTGTTGGTCAGAATCTCTCTTGTTGGAGATGGTCATCGCCTGGCGCTTGTGTGGCATGAATGTTACTTGCCACTTATCAGCCCAAGCCTGGATATTGTCGGGGCCTTGCTGCATTTGGGCATGGACTGCTTTAGTATCTGAGGAGTCGTGAATGGTGCTAAACATTGTGCAGTCAGTGAACATCCCCACTTCTGATCTTATGATGGAAGGAAGGTCATTGATGAAGCATTTGAAGATGGTTGGAGCCCAGGACACTACCCTGAGGAACTCAGTTTAACTAACCTCTGCTGTGACAACTCCTGTTTTGATCAAAGTAGACTTGAAGGTCTGTATGTTTATAAAAGGCTGAATACAAAACTGTTATCTTTATTGCATACCTATATAAATATGGAAGTAGCTAAAATAAACATATGTGCGACACCAATTTACAGAAAACCAAAGGTGACTATGTTCGTCTCTGGAATTGGCCATACCATCAGTAGTGTGATATGCAGAAACATAAAATAAATAACTCCTATCGATTAATCCTTATTTCTGGGTATCGGTGAACTCGGAGAGAGGAGGCACCAATTTCTTGGGTTAGAAAATAAAAGAACCTCTGTACATCTGAGGAAACTTGTATTGGTATGTGATCCTTAGATTTTATGCAAAAGAAAAATCCACATACAGAGGCTGCTTTGTTCTTTGCATGCCCACGGCTGAGAGGAATGAAGGAAAAATATTGTCGTTTATTTTGTGCTGACTGAATTGCAGTTGTTCATTCAGTAGGTTTTGGCAAAAATATTGCAAGTGAAGCACATAGATGCTATAAAATATAATCGAGTGACAGATTTAAAACCATTTTTTTTATCAATTAAGGAATGTTTGAAGCAACTTTCTACTAAACTCTTAAGATAACACAATTCATTTTTAGAAAACATGGCAATGTTATTCAGTTTCTATTGTACTGTAATTTGTATTCTATTCTTATACCTTGGTTTGAACAATTTTTGTTCCAAAGCCTTAATTGCAAGAAAGTTAATCCTCTAATAGGAATTAGTTTATCTATTTTTTTTTCTAATTTACTTATTCCTGTCCAGTCTTCGTTCCTCTCAGTCTCATCTGCAGTCATTTTAAGCTGAACGCCTAACCCAATCATGTGATGGTCTTGACCCAAATCTGTTGCTGGGCTCCAAGTTGCAATCCTAGCGTTTCTTGCAAGCCAACAACATTTATTTTTTTAAAAAAAATCTAGAACCCTTAATGCAGTTTGCTGTCACGCATGTTAAATTTTTGCAACAGCATGTTTTTGGCTGCATCAGGAAGCTCTATATTTGCAACCTAGTCCACAAAATTTCTTGGTAACATTAATGTTATCACGTAGTGCCGACTGCAAAAGCTGGAGGTGTCGCTAGCCTACTTTAAGGTCCCGATCATGTTGCAATTAATTTATTCTTTTGTGATTACTTTACTTTTTAATTAAAAAAAATGGTTTCTCCCTTTGGTCATCAGGGTTTCACAGAATGAAGCTGCACTGGAGTGTCTAATGGGCAGATGGGCAACACGTTCCCAGGCATTTGCCAAAACGTGTACAAGGGCAGCATTATGATGACTTAATTTATTTCTTTATTATTGTTTTGGATGAATTTCACAGTTAAATGTATGGTTTATTCAGTTCCTGAATGCCTCTCTTTGGTTTTCTTGAATATCTTTGAATATCTTGTAATTTCTCCCTCTCCTGTTATTTTATTTTTGCAAAGGCAAGATCATAGCTGATGTAGTGTGTAAATTCAGGGTGCCAAAGATACACAGAGAGCCTGTAGACAATTACTAATTTTAGGTCAGCTAAAGACCTGGAGCTTAGAATGGGGGGGGGATAGGAAATAGATGCCATTATTCTGTTTTCTCCTGGTTGTTTGGTTTGTATCTTTTTTTTTCTTTCCTTGGATGTTTGTATTGCAGGCAAGGCCATCATTTGTTGTCCATCCCTAATTGCCCTTGAGAAGGTGGTGATGAGGTGATGAGCTGCCGCACTGAACTGCTGCAGGCCACCTGGTTTGACATTTCTATAGTGGTTTGCTAGGCGATTTCAGGGGGCAGTTAAGAGTCAACCACATTACTGTGGTGTGGAGTCACATGTAGGCCAAACCAGGTAAGGATGGCAGATTTCCTTCCCTAAAGGGCAGTAGTAAACCAGATGGGTTTTTACGACAATGATGTTTTCATGGTCACCCTTAGCGAGACTAGTTTTCAATTTCAGATATATTAATTAATTGAATTTTTAAGAAAAACCACCAGCTGCCATGATGGGTTTTTGTACCTTTGTCCCCAGAGCATTAGCGTGGGCCTCTGGATTATTTGTCCAATGACATGAGCACTTTGCCACCGTCTCCCCGTTGACTATTGGAAAGAAAATGGCAATGGCACCTGATGATCTGAGATGTTGAATCATAAATTTGTCCTGAGGATACTGTTATAAATTTTCCAAGCTAGTGAATTTCTCCATATGTAAAAGATATGCTGCATTTTAAGGATTTGAGTATTATATCATGCAATGCATCTTGTTAAATTGCAGCTAATTATAATATGGGGTGTTACTTTAAGGGACAATTGCTGTCAGTTGCTTAATGATCTGAAGAAACCTGCAGGACATAACTCTTTTTCTTCTAACAAGTGTGGCTCGGAAATTGGCATGTATAGCACACCAGATGTGTATATCATTATTAGTTGAGCTTCTGGTGATGTTATGCAAAGGGAATCAAGAAACAGAGTTGGAAGGCAGGGGATAGCTGGACCAGGGTGTTTAGATTCAGTCCCTATTTTGTCATGTATTTTGTCCTTTTAGGAATCTTTGGAAATATTTTTGTCTGTGTTTAAAATAAAAGCTGCCAATATAAAATTGTCACACTGGAAATACGTCGTCTTGTTAGTCATAGTGCTTCATGTCAAATTTATTTCAATTTATATTTTATTCCGTTTAATGTCAGCCGTGGCTTTGTTGTTAGTGCACTTACCGCTGAGCCTAAAGGTGTGGGTTCAGGCCCACTGCAGAAACTTGAGTAAAAATATCTGGATTGACACTGCATTAGTAAAGCCAGGATATTACATCAGGAGTGGCACTGTGTATCACTGTAATACCTCCATTGTATTTGAGTTGGACATTGAGTTGTTATGTGTTCCATGACCTGTTCTGGGTTACCACTGTTTTTAATTTTCCATTTGTGTACCATGAATTCATATCTGCCATAGTTTGTGTGGATGCGATTTTGGAATGCAGCTTTGAAAGAGAGACTACAAAGTTTCATCGTTAATGATTTTGCTTATAAAGTAAATATACATGTAATAAACTGCACACAAGGTGTATTTTCATATTCACCTGAGAGCACCGATAAACCTCATCCAAAAAAAGGCACCTCCGACAGGGAATGCTGCACTGTTGGAGGTGATTTTTTTTTGGATGAGATCTGTTGGCGCTTTCAGGTGGACATGAAAATGTACCTTGTGTATAGTGTGTCACATGTATGTTTACTTAACAAGTAAAGGCATTAACATGAAACTTGGCAGTCTTTCTTTTACCAAAGTTTGGGATTTTGGCATGAATTTGTCAAACATGCATATTACCCACTGAGACATGCCAAACTAGCCCCTGCCCCCCATCTGGAATGTTGTTGAATGCAGCTTCCCTTTGCCATGATGTACCCTCTTGGAGATGTTTGATTATTTGGGTTTGCCTTCTGCATGCAATGAAATGGTTATTCTGATGTGTGAAGCTGACCTTAACAGTTCATTTCCCTGTCCAATGTTGTTAGTGTTTCCATGGTGCTGTCGTCTGGCGCTTTCACCCCTACTGCACACCATTCTAGCTGGTAGCCAATAAGGAGCAATCAAGGAAGTAAAACAAAAACAACAATCAAAAGCAGCCTCATCCTGTTTTTCACCTTCCCGTTTTACCAACTGGCACACCAAAAGGTTTAAATACAATTGCTTACACCTTGCACATAAACCAGTTGAGATCACCATATCCAATGATGGTGTTCGTTACTTGTTTTTTTAACTTACTCGTTTTTTTAACTTGCTCATCAAAAGTGCAATTATCCACATCTGGATAACCAATTAGCCACATGTGGCAAGTGGCTAACATTGGAAAACACTGATATAAAGCAATTTCTCATTTTAGAGAGGGATAGCGGTATATTTTGGAGACTTGTTTTATCTGTAAGTATTTATAAAAGTTAAATAAGGATGTTTTTAGAAACATCCTTACACTGGAATAGTCCTTTTTGTTTGTTTGTCAGGGTTAAGAATTCCCTAAAAAAAAGTACATTTATACATGTTGTTTTGTTCTTGTGTCTTTTTCACAAGCACTCTTTGTATATGCATATCTGTTCCAATGATTTAGGACTGAAAAATTGGCCTTTAATATAACAATACAATCGTATTTTGCGTGTTTGTATATAATCTCAAAAATATTGAGCTGAGTAACATGAATCTTGAGTTTCTAACAGCAACAACAATAAATCACTCATATAACACCTTTTAATGTTGTAAAACATCCCAAATCACTTCAGAGGAATATTATCAGGAAAAAAAATTAACACTGATCCACAAAAAAAATTAGGACAGGTGACTAAAAGCTTGGTCAAAGAGTTTTTAAGGAGTGTCTTGAAGGAAGAGAGAGTAGTGAGGCTGATAGGTTTAGGGAGGCAATTCCAGAGCCCAAGGCCCAAGCAGCTGGAGGTATGGGTGCAATTTATTGATGCTTGAGGTTAGAAATGGAGGATTGCAGAGGTCACAGAAGGGTTTGAGCTGGATGGCGTTACAAAGAAAGGGAGGAGTGAGACTGGAGGGATTTGAAAACGATAAGAATTTTGAAGCCGAGGTTTTGCTGTACTGAAAAACGTTGTAGGTCGGAGAACATAGAATATAGGATGAATGGGACTGATGTGAGTTAGGAAATGGGCAACCATGATTTGGAGTACCTCAAATTTGTGGTCGGGGATGAAGAGAAAAAGAGCCTAGTCCCAATAGATGGCTGCAAAGACTGAATAAGGCAGTGAGCTGGAGGTCCCAAGTGTATAATGTGCCTGGAACATATTTTTTCAAATAGACAGCAAGTCAGGTCTTTAAGCATGTTAATGAGCAAGAAACTTCAAGAACAGAAAATTCTATCTAGTCAAGAAAACCACTATTAGAACTTAAGCTAGGCTGACACTTCAGTGCAGTACAGAGGGAGTACTGCATAATTGGAGGTGCAGACTTTTTGATGAGAGATTAGAATGGAGATTGTGTCTGCCCTCTTAGATAGATTTGAGAGTTCATAAGTACTATTCAAAGAAGAGCGAGGAGTTCTCCCTAGAGCCTTGGCTAATATTTATCTTACAACCAACATCATTCGAACAAATTGTATAGTTATGTGGTCATTTATTTTGTTGTTTCTAGGGGCTTGCTGTGTATAAATTGGCTGCGGGATTTCCCCACATACCACAGTAAAGACACTTCAGAATTCTTTCATTGTTGTCCACCTGAGAGAACAGACTCTGTTTAGCACCTCTGACAGTGCAGCGTTCACTGAGTACTGAACTTAAGCATCAGTCAGGATTGTGCTCGGGTCTCTAGAATAGGATTTGAACCCACAACTGATATTGTGGCCGGAGTTCTGCCACCAACATCTACAGTAAACTGTGATTATTGTGGGTTTCATTTGTACAGGGATTAATTCTGATGTAATAAAAAGCTAGTTACATTATTTGTGTGAAGTTTTAGAATAAGCTGTTGATTGAAAACTGACCTCTTAGAAACTGTTCACTTAACTAAACTGAAGGGCAATCAATTGCTTGCAGTGTAAAAGTTGGATTAGGTTACTCTTAAATATACAGTAATTTTGACCTCTATAACTTCTGTTTTGAGATGTTGTGTCCAGTGTAGTACTGGACATAATATACAGCCATAAAAATTGTCTAGTTGCTTTAAGCGAATGTGTCAATTATGAAAATGATTTAAAGGATTTTGCAACCTTTTTAGAATATGGAATACAGAGAAACAAATAGTTTTGATGCTGTATGGAAATCTCAATGTTCAGTTTCAGCTTTTTAAAATTAATCTTGTCACAGTTGCAATAGGAAGTGTCTGATTTGTAACATTTCATCCTGAACAACACTTGTGGTAGCTGGGTAAAAGGTAGATCGTTGTAATGCACGTACCCATTTACCAACCTTTGTTGACTTCCTTGCTAATGCTTCAGTTGTTTTGTCATGTTTGTTTACATTTGTAATTACTCTCTCTCTTAGCAAATTAGTCAGATGCTACTTTTGTGTTCCTGTTCATGTAGAATTAGTTATTTGGAACATCTCCAGAGACAGAAGAAATAACCGACCTTGATCAAAAGATTTTGTTTTACTTTTGACTGCAGATAAATTACAAAACTCCCCGTCTTCAGAAGTTGGGTCAGATTTGTTTGTTTCAAACCTCTGCAAAAACAACAGTGGAAGGTTGCTAATAGGTGAGTTTTCAAAAAAAATGTGTTTTTAATGAAAGTAAATAATCTTTCTTTCTTGAACTTCCTTTCCTGAAAGCACCAGTCTATGTTTGGATGCAATTTGGGTGATAGATGACTTTGTGGTCATCTGTGTGCCTAAGAGGTGGATAGTTGATTTATTTGATTGTTAGGGGCTTTGCAGCTGGGTTTTATTCTCACCCACCATATACCTGTGCAGGTGTGTGTGAATAACTGTAATTTGTTTTACTACTTGAAGCCTGGGGCGCTGTACAGTTGTAATGCCACTCTGTTAAAACTGGATATTTTAGCGTTTAAAATTTGGACCTTCCTGGTATGTGGGGATGGGGATTTATTAATTGTTTTCCCCTCCCATTTTCTCCATGTTGTTCTAACAATAATCATCTATCCCTAGACTGTAACTGGCGCCCTCGTAGTTGTGGGAGGTAATGGTATTGTCACTGGACTAGTATTCCAGGGACGCAGGGTAATGCTCTGGGGACCTGGGTTCAAATCCCACCATGGCACATGGCGAAATTTGCATTCAAAAAAATCTGGAATTATGGAATGACGACCATGAAACCATTGTTGTAAAAACCCATCTGGTTCACTAATGTCCTTTAGGGAAGGAAATCTGCCGTCCTTACCTGGTCTGGCCTACATGTGACTCCAGACCCACAGCAATGTGGTTGACTCTTAAATGCCCTCTGAACAAGGGCAATTAGGGATGGGCAATAACTGCTGGCCTAGCCACATCCCTAGAACAAATAAAAAAATAAGCTGGCTATTAGCAGGATCCAGATATCATTTAGTATGATTCAATCCTCCTTGCTGGGAAATGCTGCGATCTCAACTCAGAATCTTGTGCTTGACATGGCTGAGGTTGGAAATTCAACTGAGGAGGAGTCAAACTTGTGCCTGTTTGCTCTATTATATCATATAGCTTAGCAAAGGAATTTAGGCCATGGAAATACAAGTCTAATCCCTGCTTTGCGCTTTGTCAACTGATGACAGCTATGTGGCTGTTTAGAGTTCCCAACAGTATCAGTGGCAAGAAAGGGCAAACATCAGCCATTATTCCCATTCCTGATCATAGCCATTGATGACCACCAAGTTCACGATCATGGATCTGAGATGAAAGGTCAGGCTGTAATGATAGCTCACAGTTTTGTTTTTTGGCCATGGGAAAGAATGTGAAAGGTAGGTGAGGAATCTTAAGTTGAATCTTGCTATAATTTAATGGCACTTGCCTAATTTGTGGATGTATAGCAGCTGTTATCCTTTTTGTTTCAAGAAACCTAGAAATGAATACTATATTGTTTATGGCATGTTTGCTGATCATTAAGATGTAAGCAGAGTTCTCGTACCAGCTTATACTTTCAATATTTGTAATTGCGTTGAGCTGTATAAAACTGAGATTGATTTCAGCAAAAACTTCATTGTATGAAGTTGAATTGGATAGTTTTTTTATGAGTAAGTTTGTCCCATAGTCATGAACCCACTTCCTGATGTGTCATAGTACTCTTAGTTATACTGACTTTCTACAAAATGTGTTCCGCTAACATAACAAAACAGGGAAATTGTCAGCATTCTGTTCTGCTTAAAAGTTTCATATCACCCTGAAAGCTTATTGGTGGTGAAAGAAGACATGGAATTACTTGCTATTCAGTGATGTGTGGGAACTGAAGCATAAGTTAAATATTCTCTGAACAACTTTGAGCCTGTAAGGAAAGATAACCCATTTGAAAATTTGATCAATATTCTTGTCAATATATTAATGTTGGAAATTTTCATATTTTGGTTTTACTGTTAATAAGGTAAGAGAGATTAAAACCAGAAATCAATTGCTTTAGCATTTTGGGCATGCATTGTTGATCTCGTACTCTCAGGCTAGATATAATGTGATCTAGTGAACTCTTTTTAATGTAGTTTGATAGCAGAGTGAAGTTTTCAACTAGTCTTCTCCAGTAACATGCGTAAACCTCAGCCTCAATAAATATATATATAAATATATATGGGACTATCTATGTTTGCTGTTGACGTTAACTTAAAACTCACTCACTAATGTGGCTATATTAATTTAAGAATAAACTGGATTTTCACTGAAATTGACAAGTGACTTCCGTGCTTAATCCTCTGGCCCCCGCTGGCCTGTTTTTGAAAAAACTCAGTTTTTAAGAGACAAAATGGCTGAATGCAGTTTTTGAATACCAATTGATTTGTTACTGGTATCAAAAACTTGGTTTTGTATATGCAGGATTTTTCACCACAAGTGATCGTATTTTGTTAATGCTTATATTCACTGGATGGACTTTTACCTGATTATGGTTCCTAATTCTGATTTGCATTTGTAGGGCTGGATGAGATAAAAATAGTACAATTGTTCTGGATCTAATTTTGAATCACGTTACCTACTTATAACGACTGTTAGTGCAGTAACTTTGTGTCACTTAAAAATACAGATGAGGAAGAGGCAAAAGGACTCCACTTCTTCACTTGCTGATGACATACTACTGACAAGGAACCTAGTCAAAATCTAAAAGCAAAATATTGCAGATGCTGGAAATACTCAGATCTGACAGCATCTGTGGAGAGAAAAACAGAATTAACGTTTCTAGTTGAATGTGACTCTACTTCAGAACTTCGCTTCAATGTTAACTCTGTTTCTCTCTCCACAGATGCTGTCAGACCTGAGTATTTCCAGTCAAAATCAAGTTCTAATTTCCTTTTATTTATATAGGCTTCATACATTTCTGGACTTGATGTATTAAATCGTTGTTTTTCAAGCTCTTGTCAGATATCTTGCTCGTGTCTTATGCAAAAGACTACTATCAAAAGCAAGCCCTTATTTTCTATAAGCTGTGTGACCTTCTGAACATTGTATCTGTTAGTGTTGTATGCCTGGGGACAGGAATAAATTCATTATACTGCAGATAAGTTAACTATAAATAATATCAGATGCCTTGTACTGTCTTGCTCTTGCCATTTGATGGAAAAATAATGTTGTGATGTTGTGACAGACCAGATATCTTGGGCTACAAATGACAAATCAAGTTTTATTAATGAATGAAACTAGCAGGCACAAAATGAAAACAGCAGCTGAAATACAAAGCACAGCACCTTAATTTACAAAGTTTGTTTCTCAATAATTTGGGACATGCCACTGTGCAAGAGCTTGAACATGAAATTGGATATTCAGATTGTTCCACTTGCTTCATGATGTCTCCTATTTGGCAAAGTGACTAATCCAAGTAGGACTCAAAGGCACGTCAACCTGATGAGATTTCACAGCACATGTTTTATCCGTGTGAGACAGTAACTCGAGCGAGCTAGAGTTTCACCCCTCCCTAGTGGTGTCATGAAAAATGATTCATTCCAGCATTCCTCAGTGCCAAGTCTTTAATATTTTCTGTATCTGTCATCTATGCAGATTTACTATTGATGTTCCTTGTGTAATCCAACTTGACAGAGGTAAATAATTTCATTCTTTTCTCCCCTGCCCCCACCATAATTGACCAGTACCAGTAACACACAAGCCAAATAGTTTGCTTTACTGGCATCCATGGATGGTCTGTCCCTGAAATTAAAAACAGAAAATGCTGGAAATACTCAGCATGTCAGGCAAAATATCTGGAGAGAATGCATGAACTTTAGGTTGCTGACTTTTCACCAGAACATTATTTTAGAAGAAGGCACAATGGCAACTTACTGTGTGTGACAATTGTCACTTAAGATCCCTTATTGGGTTATTAAATTTGATGGTTGCTAAAATGTTGTAATGTTGTTGTTTATACAAAATTAAATTATCTGAGTTTCTGGCACTGATTCTGCTGATAAGCCAAAGTTGGAGAAGATCCTTACCAGTGTAAAAACAGAAAATGCTGTAAAAACTCAGCAGGCCTGGCAGCATCTGTGGAGAGAGAATAAGTTAACATTTGAGTCCATTTGACTCTTCAGAGCTTAGTGTCATACGGACTCAAAACATTAACTCTGTTTCTCTCTCCACAGATGCTGCCTTACCTGCTGAGTTTTTACATGCTTTTTCTGTTTAGTTCAGATTTCCAGCATCTGCAGGATTTTGCTTTTATCCTTACCAGTGTAACTGTAATAGCCATTGGATTATTTTATGCATATTGCACTATACTAAGCAGGGATATTAAATGTGACCCTTTTCAGTAGCATTCAAAACTCGGGGAATGGAGCCAAACTTTTCTAAAGTCAATTTGATGACTAATTGGAGAATGAGAAACATGTGTGTCTACCCATTTGAAGCATGCAGGAGTTCGTCTCACTTCAGTAATGTCATGTTACTTTCTTTTCACTAACGTCAGATCTTTTCTTGAGTTTTATTTTGAACCCAGATACTACATATAACACATTAATAGCTGGATGTGTGATATTCAAACTGAACAGAGTTTCCTGACAATGTGGTTTTGTAGTGCTCAATTTCCTTCAAGGCTTAAGTTATTTTCAAGTAGAAAATTTGTGTTTGGAATTGATCATTACTTTGTGCTTTTTAAAAAAAGTAAATGGCCTGAAATCTTAGATTTTTATATTTTTCTCAAATGAGACAATATTCTGACACTACTAATGTTGACGATCCCAGTTTTAATTTTCTTAGGGTGGATTTTCTCATTGGTGTTATTTTAAGCCGTTGTTCAAAACATTTATTTTAAATTGGTTGATGCCTGTCTCAATTGCTTCTCAACCTCGAGCAGCTGAAAAAAAATCTCAAGTTTGAGACCAACTTTTTTCCTTCATGCCTAATCAGTTTATTTCACATTTTCAAAAGTGGATTTCAGGATCTTAGTATTGACATGTTAATGTAAATTCAACTTATAAGCCTGAGTAGGATTTTTGTACTTGTCCTTACTGAAATAATTACTAATTTTAGTCATAATTGAGATCTGAAAGAATAAAGGATTTCAGAAATGCTAAGTGGGATGAATGCAAGTACCGTACAGTTCAGTCACTGCAGAATAGTTTCCTTTTATGCTCGTTACTCTTAAATGTATTAAAATTCACAGCAAACTGCATTGCTGATTTGTGTATTTGGGAGCTTTTTCCTTGATCCAAATTGTACTAGAAAGTTCTATTTGTCTTGATAGATGGTTAGGAAGAGCTGAAAGACGCCACCCCTCTGGAAAAAAATGAGTAAAAGACAGCAGGCCTAGTGATTGAATAGTATTGCTGTGCTGGGTGATTTGGGTAAATCATGAGCACATTACAAGTGATCAACGATATGTGTATGAGACATAAGGGAACTTCAAGTGGTTTTGAACACTTCATATAATATGACAATTAAATTACAAAAAATGATTGGAATGATGAAAAATACATAATCTATGGGTGCAATACTTATGGAATAGATGAAGAAAGTTGAAAGTGGAAATGACATTTAGTTCTGAATTACTGTAATTTGTCCATTTGTGGGAGAAATCTTAAAATGAGAGTTCTGTTTTTGATTAGGGAAGGAACATAAAGTAGGGGTTTATACAGTTGCTAAATTTTATATTCTTTTCAAAAAAATTAACATTTTAAACTAATCAGGATTCAAAGTACTGAGAAGTTGTGCATAACATTGATCCTTCAGTGACCTCACATGAACCACCTTTTATGCCTATTTAAGATGGAGTATTTATTTTGTATGCAATCCAACAAGGATTCTAAAGTTGTGTTCCTGATATGTACACTTGTAGTTGGGGATTTATTAAGATTCAGTGTAATGTCCTATTTGTTTTGAGTATGCTGCTCGACTTGAGGACTTATTGTTAACAATGTTATCATCTGTTCTTCTAGGGTTTGCCTTGGTTTCACAGTAGTGTAAATTGAAAACTCAAGACCTTTATATCTTTTCAATCTATAACATCCACATTAATTACTAGACTGCAGCTGTAAAACAACCCAACCCATTCTTGCCTAGCATTCAGGTGAGCACAATAATCCATAAACAAGTCTTTACCTATGAATCATGTAAACAAAAGGATCAAGTGAATCAAGCTGGGTGACTCCCATGACTTGTTACAAATGGTACTTCAGAAACTACCTTTATAGTTGTGTGAGAAAAGGAAAACAGAAATAATTAGCCTTTTTTTTTCTCCAACTGCTTGCTAATTCAAGTTGGAATCATTCTTCTCAATTTCATCAGAGAGTTTTGCTTTGTATATCGTTCAAAGCCGTACCCTGATTTTCATAGTGAAGGCAATGATAAATATTCCAGCAACAGTAAAACTTGTGGGAATTTTATTGATGTGATACCATATTCATTGAGTTGCTGTTGCCCTTTTTCAAGCTTTAGTTTTATGGAATAGGTGTAGTATTAAAGGAGTTTTTATGGGGCAAATGGAAGCCCCAAATGATATGAGCGATCAAGTTTTCTTCAATCTTTGACTTTTTTTCTATTTTTGTAATTCATTCATGGGATGTGGGCATTGCAGTTTAGGCCAGCATTTATTGCCCATCCCTAACTGCCCTTGAGAAGGTGGTGATAAGCTGCCTTCTTGAACCACTGCACTCCATGTAGTGTAGGTACACCCGCAGTGAACTTCATGGAAAATTATGAAAAAACTGAAAAGTAAGGAGAGCCCAGGAGAGGCTATTAAAGTCTCCAGAACACAAAATAGGACAGAGTGTTTGGAAAGGGCTAGGAATCTAACTTCAAGCACATCAGATAAAGGGATGACGATGAGAAAGGGGACGGGAAATACAGGACTGAAGGTGTTGTATTTGAATGCACGCAGTGTACGAAATAAGGTAAATGAGCTTGTGGCGCAGATTGAAATTGGCAGTTATGATGTGGGCATCACGGAGACATGGCTGCAAGGGGGTCAGGACTGGGAGCTAAATATCCAAGGATATACATCCTATCGAAAAGATAGGCAGGTTGGCAGAGGGGGTGGGGTTGCTTTGTTAGTAAGAAATGAAATTAAATCGATAGCAAGAAATGATGTAAAATCTGTTTGGGTAGAGTTGAGGAACCGCAAAAGTTAAAAAACCATAATGGGAGTTATGTACAGGCCTCCGAACAGTAGTCAGGATGTGGGGCACAAGTTACACCAGGAGATAGAAAAGGTGTGTAAGAAAGGCAAGGTTACAGTGATCATGGGGGATTTCAATATGCAGGTAGACTGGGGAAAATCAGATTGGTAGTGGATCCCAAGAAAAGGAATTTGTGGAATGTCTACGAGATGGCTTTTTGGAGCAGCTTGTAGTGGAGCCCACTAGGGAACAGGCAATTCTAGATTTAATGATGTGTAATGAGGCAGATTTGATAAGGGAGCTTAAGGTGAAGGAACCCTTAGGAGAAAGTGACCATAATATGATAGAATTTACCCTGCAATTTGAGAGGAAAAAGCTGGAATCAAATGTAACGGTATTACAGTTGAATAAAGGCAACTTCAGAGGCATGAGGGAGGAGCTGGCCAGAATTGACTGGTAGATGAGCCTAGCAGGAAAGACAGTGGAACAGCAATGGCAGGAGTTTCTGGGAGTAATTTGGGAGACACAGTAAAAATTCAACCCAAGGGTGGAGAAGGGGCGAGAGCAGAAGTGCAGGACGTGGGAAGGACTATGGTCAAGGGCTCTGTCAACCAAGGTGGGAGGGATCCTCAGTTGATGAGAGATACATCAGAAGCATTGGCTGTGGAGGTTGCGTCATCAGAACAGTTGCGACAGAGATGGAGAAACTGGGAGAATGGAATGGACTCAGTTGGTTGTGCCCGAACTGTCTCCCCTGCATGGATGTCTAACCTCTCTACATCTCTGTCCCCACCTGGAAGACCTGAGGGCTCTCGGCTTCTTCCTTAACGAACAGTATCCATCCATCGCTCCACCCTCATCCTCTGCCTAGCTGAACTTGTTCTCATATTGAACAAATTTTCCTTTAAGTTCATCCACTTCCTCCAAATAAAGGGTGCTGCTGTGGATACCTGCATAGGCACTTGCTATGCTTGCCTTTTTGTGGGATATGTGGAACTTTCCTTGTATCGGTCCTACCCTGGTCCCTCCTTCCTCTTTTTCTAGTATATGGATGACTAAATTGGTACCCCCCCATCTCCTGCCCCTGCCCTGAAGTAGAAAGTTTCATCAACTTTGCTTCCAATTTCCAGCCTTCCCTCAGCTTCACATGGTCCATCTCAGTCTATGCTTCCCTTCCTCAGCCTTAGCCTATCAACAAAAATAAAGACAATCGATGAATATTCACTATTAAGCCCACTGACTCCCAAAGCTGCTTTGACTACACATCCTTGCACCCTGCTCCCTGTCAGGACTCAATTTTGTTCTCCAAGTTTGTCCTACTCATCTGTTCTGATGATGCAACCTTCCATATTAGTGCTTCCAATATATCTTTTTTCCTCAACTGAGGATTCCCCGCCTCCTCTCCAAAATGGTTAACAAGGCCCTTGACCATACCTGTCACATTTCCCTACACTTCTGCTCTTGCCCCTTCCCCTTCCTCCCAGAACCATGATAGGGTTCCCCTTGTTCTCATCTTCCAACCCACCAGCCTCCATATTTAATGGACCTTGCTCTACCATCTTCAGTGTGATACCACCACAGACCTTTGTTTTTTTTCAGAACTCATCATCCACATTATTTTGCTTTTGTAGCTGTATATGTTTACTGACAGCATTAAGTTCAGTGTCACAGTAAGCATGATAGATGGGAGGAGCAGGTTGTAAAGGCACATTGACGGATGAACTGAATGGACAAAACTGGCAGATAGAGTTCAAGGTGAGAAAGTGAGAGGTCAACCACTTTGAACCTAAGAAAGATAAATTAGAGTATTTTGTAAATAGTGAGAAGTTAGGAACTTTGGATGAGTGTAGCAATTTGTCCAAAAATTAATGTAAAAACTGTAGTGGAATGTTGCCCTATATCTCAAGAGGACTGGAATACAAAGGGTTGGAAATTGTGTTATAGTTGTATAGAACTCTGCTCTGACCACACCTGGAGTGCTGGTCATGACCTTAACATTAAGCTAGGCTATTCAGGGGTGATGCCAAAAAGCCCTGTCTCAAAAAAGATAGTTGGAACCTGGAACCTGGAACATTCGGCTTTAAAGGCTAGGTTAAATTTTCTAAGCTGTGATTGATAGATTTTTGTTAGGCAAGGGTATTAAGGGGTACAGAACCAAGATGTGTGGATTTGGTTAAGATACAGATAAGCCATTATCTCATTGAGTTGTAGAATAGGCTCTAGGGGCTTAATGGCCTAATCCGATGTTCCAGATAATGTGCTGTGGTGTTCCACAGTTAATGTGGTGACATCCTTGTGTTGTGTTATCATGTTTGTGTGAAAGACTATTTACAGCTGTTTTGCAAATTTTTGTGTTTCTTGAAGTTTTATGCTTTTGTGTTCCATCATGTTAGTTTGAAGATGACCCCCCGTGGGTTTGCAAATGGCATATATGACAGAGGATATAATTTAATCATGAAGATGCCAGCCCTCTAACCATGGAGTTTTAATATTGTTCTGTTGCATAATCTTTGGCGAGCAGCCTTACAACTTAGCACTGAGCTACTAATCCAGTTCATTTTGACATAAACCTGATGTCACTTTTTCACTAATGCACTATAATATAGTGCACCATTTTTTGAAGTCCACTGTTTACTATATTTTTTCCTTCTGGATTGGTGTCTTCAGCATTGAGTAAAACTTTTTCTAGAACAATAAGATTCTGTTTCTTGAATTCTCAACTTTTTTATCAGCTTCAGTTGCATGATTCATTTTGTCTAATATTGTTTCCTGCTGCTGAGCATTGTGATATTTGCTTAAGATGCGTACCTTTTTGCTGTTGTGAAGCAACTTCAAGGGCTTAGCGTTCATAGATGCATTGAAAGTTTGAAGTTGAGGAAGCATAACATTGCAATAGGCATCATAAAATAAGGGAAGATTGTGTCAGAAGTTATTGCTGTACAGGAAGTTTAGTCTTTTCCTGATGTCTTTGAAACTGAAATAAATGTTTGGATGGGTACAAATTCCATACATTTTTGCACTCTGCAAGAATATAGCCAGAGTTCTTTTGCACCTTCAAGTTGTAACAAATGTTGCCAGGTTACATTATGAAATCATATAACTATAGAATGGTTACAGTACAGGAGGAGGCCATTTGGGCCACCAAGTCTGTGCTGGCTTTCTGCCAGAGCAACTTGGCTCATCACAATCCCCTGCCTTTATCCCTGCATCTTTTTTTCTATTCAGGTAATATTCCAATTCACTTTTGAAAGCCACAATTGAATCTGCCTCCACCATGCTAACAAGCAGTGTCTTCCTGATCCTAATCACTCACTGCGTAAACAGGTTTTTACCTCATGTCATCTCTTGTCCTTTGGTAATGTGCCTTAAATCGGTGTTTCTGGACTCGATTCTTCTGCCAGTGGGAGCAATTTCTCCCTACCTAATCTCAGCTACCTAATTAAAACACCTTTATCAAACCGTCCCTCTTCAACCTTCTCTTCTGTAAGAAGAGCCTTAAATTTTCCAAACCCTCCACTTAATTGATGCTCCTCACCCCTAAAACCATTTCCATGAATCTTTTCTGCACCCTCTCCAATGCTTTGACATCCTCCTTAAAGTGTGGTGCCCAGAAGTGGACACACGACTCCAGTTGAGATTGTACCCTGCACCCCTGAGTTTAGGGCATTCAAAAAGATCAAGTAAAACAGTGGTGGTCCTAAATACCAACCCCTGCAGAATTTCACTGTATAACTTTATGCAAAAATTTTTACAAAGGTTGACTATAACCTCTTTGCTTTTGTATCCATGCCTCAAGTTATAAAGCCCAGGATCCAGTATGCCGTGTCATTTTTCAACCTGCCCTGCTACCTTCAAGGATTTATGCAGATATACCTCCAGAGACCTCTGCACCTGCACCCCCTTTTGAATTGTGACTTTCCTTTATTTTACATTGATTTCCTCATTCTTCCTGCCAAAATGTTTCACTTCACGCTTCTCTGCACTAAATTTCATCTGTCTGTCCATTCCACCAGCCTTACTACTGTATATACTCAAGTAATCGCAGAATCTTTCAGTACAGAAGAGGCCCTTCGGCCCAACGAGCCTGCACCGACATGTGAGAAACACCTGACCTATCTACCTAATCCCATTTACCAGCACTTGGCCCATAGCCTTGAATATTATGGCATACCAAGTACTTATTCAGGTACTTATTAAAGGATGTGAGGCAACCCGCCTCCACCACCTTCCCAGGCAGTGCACTCCAGACCGTCACCACCCTCTGGGTAAAAAAGTTTTTCCTCACATCCCCCCTAAACCTCCTGCCCCTCACCTTGAACTTATGTCCCCTCGTGACTGACCCTTCAACTAAGGAGAACAGCTGCTCCCTATCCACCTTGTCCATGCCCCTCTTAATCTTGTACACCTTGATCAGGTCGCCCCTCAGTCTTCTCTTCTCCAATGAAAACAGCCCAAGTCTATCCTCTCTTTATAACTTAAAATGTTTCATCCCAGGCAACATCCTGGTGAATGTCCTCTGCACCTCCTCCAGTGCAATCACATCCTTCCTATAATGTGGCAACCAGAACTGCACACAATACTCCAGCTGTGGCCTCACCCAAGGTTCTATACAACTCCAACATGACCTCCCTACTTTTGTAATCTATGCCTTGATTGATAAAGGCAAGTGTCCCATATGCCTTTTTCACCACCCCACTAACATGCCCCTCCGCCTTCAGAGATCTATGGACACACACACCAAGGTCCCTTTGTTCCTCAGAACTTCCTACTGTCATGCTGTTCATTGAATACTTCCTTGTCAAATTACTCCTTCCAAAGTGTATCACCTCATACTTTTCAGGGTTAAATTCCATCTGCCACTTATCTGCCCATTTGACCATCCTGTCCATATCTTCCTGTAGCCCAAGACACTCAAGCTCTCTGTTAACCACCCGGCCAATCTTTGTGTCATCCGCAAACTTACTAATCCTACCCCCACATAGTCATCTATGTCGTTTATATAAATGATAGATAATAGGGGACCGAGCACGTACCCCTGTGGTATGCCACTGGATACTGGCTTCCAATCGCTGAAGCATCCTTCTGTCATCACCCTCTGTCTCCGACAACTAAGACAATTTTGAATCCACCTTATCAAATTACCCTGTATCCCATGTGCATTTGCCTTCTTTATAAGTCTCCCATGTGGGACCTTGTCAAAGGCTTTGCTGAAATCCATATAAACGACATCAACTGCACTACCCTCATCTACACACCTGGTCACTTCCTCAAAAAATTCAATCAAATTTGTTAAGCATGACCTCCCTCTGACAAAGCCATGCTGGCTATCCCTGATCAAACCTTGCCTCTCCAAGTGGAGATAGATTCTATCCTTCAGAATTTTCTCCAATAGTTTCCCTACCACTGACGTGGGACTCATTGGCCTATAGTTCCCTGGCTTATCTCTACAACCTTTCTTAAATAGCAGAACCACCTTAGCTGTTCTCCTGTCCTCTGGCACCTCCCCTGTGCCCATAGACGAATTAAAAATTTGGGTCAGAGCCCCTGCGATCTTCTCCCTTGCCTCCCTCAGCAGTCTGGGACGCAAATCATCCAGACCTGGAGATTTGTCCACTTTTAAGCCTGCCAACACCTCCAATACCGAGTGACTCCCTATATCAATTTGCTTAAGAAACTCTCAGTCTCTCTCCCCGCGTTTGATGCTTTCATCCTCATTCTCTTGGGTGAAGATGGATGTGTGGTATTCATTCAGTGCTCTACCAATGTCTTCTGGCTCCACCCATAGATTGCCCCCTTGGTCTGTTATGGGTCCTACTCTTTCCCTGGCTATCCCCTTCCCATTGATATACTTATAGAATATAAGTATATAGGAATATAGGATTTTCCCTACTTTTACCAGCCAGAGCTTTCTCATATCCCCTCTTTGCTCTCTTAATTGCTTTCTTAAGCTCCACCCTGCACTTTCTGTACTCCACTAATGCCTCTGCTGATTTGTTTTCCTTGTACCTGCTGAAAGCCTCTCTTTTCCTTCTTATCGAATCCTGAATATCTCTGGTCATCCATGGTTCTTTGGGTTTGTTACTCCTTCCTATCACCCTAGAGGGAACATGTTGAGCCTGTGCCCTCTCCATTTCCTTTTTGAACGCCCCCCCACTGCTCTTCTGCAGATTTCCCCACAAGTAGCTGTTCTCAGTCTACCTTGGCCAGATCCTGCCTTATTTTACTAAAATCCACTCTCCCCAATCCAAAACATTTTTTTTGCAACTTGTCGATTTCTTTGTCCATAACAAGCTTAAAGTGTACCATGTTGTGGTTGCTATCACTAAAATGCTCCCCCACCACTACCTCAGCCACCTGTCCGGCTTCATTCTCCAGAATTAGCTCCAGCACTGTGCTGTCCCTTGTTGGACCCTCTACATATTGACCTAAAAAGTTCTCCTGTACACATTTCATGAAATGCACTCCATCCAAGCCCTTAACACAATGTCTATCCCAATTAATGTTGGGAAAGTTGAAATCACCTAATATAATTACCCTATTGTTACTGTTTTCACACACCTCTGCAAATTGTGCACATATTTGCTCCTCAATTTCCCGCTGACTATCTGGGGGTCTATAATAAACACCTAACACCTAACAATGCGGCTGCACCTTTTTTTATTCCTAAGCTCTACCCACAAAGCTTCATTTGATGCCCTCTCCATGATATCATCTCTCCTTACTACAGTAACTGACTCCTTAACTAATAATGCAATGCCTCCTCCTCTTTTATCTCTCCCCTGTCTTGCCTGAAGATTCTATATCCCGGAATGTTGAGCTGCCAATCCTGCCCCTCCCTCAACCACGTTTCAGTGATGGCTATTATATCAATCTTCACCCTTAACTCATCCGTTTTACCTGTAATACACCTGGCATTAAAATAGAGGCCATCCAGCCTTGCCTTACTCCCTGGAAACTTAATTCAACTGTCGTCCCTCTGACTTGATTGTTTTACTGTCCCTATTTTGCTAACATTGTGTCCCCTCCCCCTGCTGAATTAGTTTAAACTCCTCCCAACAGCTCTGGCAAACTTTCCCGCAAGGATGTTAGTCCCGCTCTGGTTCAGATGTAGACCATCCCACTTGTACAAGTCCCACCTTCCCCCACGGTCCCAGTGATCCAGGAATCTAAAACCCTCCCTCTTGCACCAACTCTTAAACCACATATTCATCTGCGCTATTCTCCCATTTCTGAGCTCGCTAGCACGTGGCACTGGGAGTGATCCAGAGATTACAACCCAAGAGAAAAACAAAAATACCTGGAAAAACTCAGCGGGTCTGGCAGCATCTGCGGATAGGAGCACAGTTAATGTTTCGAGTCCGAATGACCCTTCAACAGAACTAAGTAAAAATAGAAGAGAGATGAAATAAAATCTGGTTTGGGAGGGGGGGGTGTTGGGACAAGTAGAGCTGGATAGAGGGCCAGTGATGGGTGGAGATAACCAAAAGATGTCACAGATACAAGGACAAAGAGGTGTTGAAGGTGGTGATATTATCTAAGGAATGTGCTAATTAAGGGTAGAAAGCAGGACGAGCAAGGTACAGATAGCCCTAGTGGGGGTGGGGTGGGGGGAAGGGATTGAAATCGGCTAAAAGGTAGAGATAAAACAATGGATGGAAATACACTTAAAAATAATGGAAATAGGTGGGGAAAAAAAATCTATATAAATTATTGGAAAAAACAAAAAGGAGGGGGAAAATTGGAAAGGGGGTGGGGATGGAGGAGAGAGTTCATGATCTAAAATTGTTGAACTCAATATTATAGGGTCCCCCTTGTCCTCACTTATCACCCCACCAGCCTCCGCATTCAAAGGATCTCCTCACTGTCCAAGGGCCCAAACACTCCTTTCAAGTGAAGCAACATTTCACTTGCACCTTCCTCAACTTAGTCTACTGCATTCGTTGCTCCCAATGCGGTTTCCTCTACATTGGAGAGACCAAACCCAGACTGGGTGACCGCTTTGCAGAACATCTTCGGTCTGTCCGCAAGTATTACCCAGACCTCCCTGTCGCTTGCCATTTCAACACTCCACCCTGCTCTCCTGCCCACATGTCTGTTCTTGGCTTGCTGCATTGTTCCAGTGAAGCTCAACGCAAACTGGAGGAACAGCACCTCATCTTCCGACTAGGCACTTTACAGCCTTCCGGACCGAATATTGAGTTCAACAATTTTAGATCATGAACACTCTCCTCCATTCCCACCCCCTTTCCGATTTGCCCCCTCCTTTTTGTTTTTTTCCAATAATTTATATAGATTTTTCTTTTCCCACCTACTTCCATTATTTTTAAATGTATTTCCATCCATTGTTTTATCTCTACCTTTTAGCCTATTTCGATCCCTTCGCCCCACCCCACCCCCCACTAGGGCTATCTGTACCTTGCTCGTCCTGCTTTCTACCCTTAATTATCACATTCCTTTAGATAATATCACCACCTTCAACACCTCTTTGTCCTTTTGTCTGTGACATCTTTTGGTTATCTCCACCTATCACTGGCCCTCTTGCCAGCTCTTCTTGTCCCAACAAACCCCCCCCCCCCCCCCCCCCCCCTCCTTAAACCAGATTATATTTCACCTCTCTTCTATTTTTACTTCGTTCTGTTGAAGGGTCATTCGGACTCGAAACGTTAACTGTGTTCCTATCCGCAGATGCTGCCAGACCTGAGTTTTTCTAGGTATTTTTGTTTTTGTTTTGGATTTCCAGCATCCGCAGTTTTTTGCTTTTATATTACAGCCCAAGAGGTCATGCTTATTAGTCAGTCTTGTGTAAAAGTCACCCCTGACTTTTGGCCAAAAAAATCCAAACTTTGTATTTGTGACCTGCTCTGAAGACAAACTCGCCCTGGTGCAACCCTGCTCATTGATAGAATCATGGAATAGTACACCATTGAAGGTGGCTGTTCAGCCCCTCATGTCTGCGCACATCAACAAGTGCTGTCAAGAAGGAATGGCGGATATACTGCCTGGTTCGAACTTAGTCATTGAGATTGCAGAGCATGCAGATATTGCACAGCAGCGAGAGAATTCAAGATAATGGCAAAGAAGATGAAAAATTGGAGGAAGTTGCCTTCACAGCTTAGGCAGATGCCTAAGAATATATGTGCAAACAGAGGAAAACCTAGCAAGAGATTACAGTTGGCAAATAAGGTTGCAAAATACATCAGTGAAAATCACCAGAATGGACTCTGTTTCGCACGGACCTCCTGAATCTTCACCCTGAAACAAGCAAGGAAAGTAGGCAGTGCAGACTTCAAAGCCGTCCCTGTATGGTGTACCAGGTTTATGAAGGGAAACAATCTTGTCCTGCGACAGCAGACCAAGATTTCAAAGCATCTCCCAGCAGAACTTGATGACAGGCTTATCACATTTCAGCGGTTCGGAATCAAGCATAGACAAACGAATGGATACAAATTGGCCTGTAATGGGAGCATGAACGAGTTTTGACATGCCAGCCAGTCAAACGGTGAGCAAAGTTGGAGAGTAAATGGTGTTAGGGGCTTTTGTTCTTGATAAATTTAGTGTACAACTGGAGTAGTGTGTCCAGTTCTGGGCACCACACTTTAAGAAGAATGTGAAAGCATTAGAGAGGGTGCAGAAAAGATTCGCGGGAATGGTTTTAGGGGTGAGGAGCTTCAATAAAGTGGAGGGATTGGAAAAGTTAAGGTTCTTTTTAGAGAAGAGAAGGTTGAAGAAGGAGGATTTGATAAAGGTGTTCTAAATCAGGAGGGGTCTGCATCCATTGAGGTGATTATTTATTTATAAATAATTCAATAATGAAAATACTTTTTGGCTCCTTTTGCATACTTTTGGGGGCAGGATTGGGAAGAACAGTCTCTGATCTGTCAACCCTGTGACAGCGAGAGATGAGAGAGGGTGGATTTCAAACGCTTGAAAACATTGCTCATTTAAATGTTGGACCTGTACTTTTTGGCTAAAATTTTAGTCTTGGCAACTCTACTTTTACACAAGTATATATGGTATCTTCTTTTGAAGACTATCACTTTCCTCCTCATGGTTCATGATACTTTGCAAGTTTTATGCTTTCTACAAATTTTGAAATTGTACCCCGCACTCCCATGTTTAAGGCATTCAAAAAGATCAAGTAAAACAGTGGTCCTAATACCAACCCCTGCGGATTTCCACTGTCTAACTTTCTGCAATCCAAGAAACAACTATTCACCGCTACTGACTCCTGTCAGTCACCCAACTTTGTATCCAGGCTGCCACTAACCCTTTTATTCCATGGGCTTTAACTCTGCTGATAAGTCTACTATGTGGCACTTTATCAAATGTCTTTTCAGCGTAAGTATTTGCAGAAACTCTAGGAAAAGAACTAATTGTATCTGGATTACACATCTTTCTCCATTATTTACCTTACTTTTATAGACTGCATCTTATGAGTATTTCGACTTTCAAAGCAGCTGGTATATCTAATAGTTGAGGTTCTTTTTCTGCATTGGGACACCTTCAAGATGATTTGGAGATTCTCAACATTTTGTCTAATGTCTTAAGGTCGATATGAATTTGTGATGCTAATATGCCATTGCCGATTAGTTCGAGGCAAGCCTGTTCTTTTCTTGGCACTTAACATTGCAGGCCCTATTTCACAAAGAGATACAATGTAGGGTCTTGCCTGACTGAGCAGTTTGCTTTTAATCCTGAAAAGATAATGTTGCCTTATTTTCTCATCTTCTGTTTGACTCAATGACCTTATTCCTCAGTGGGCATGTTATTCAGAATAGTCCTGGGAGTTTATTGCTGGTTGCAACATCCTACCATTACATGTCACAAGGCAGGAGGTATCTAGTATATTGTGCTGATAAACAGCTATATATATGAAAAATACATTGCTTGAAATGAAAAATCCTTGTGTTCCTGAAAAATTTATATATATTTCAAACATAACATGTTAATTAAGAAACTAGCTGTGGTATAAAATATTTTTACAAAACTTTTACGAAACTATAAATCATTACAAATAATTATAAATTGAAACAAAAAAAAGGCAAAAGTGGCAGTCAGGCATGATGGAATAAATAATTTTAACTACCGATATCACCTCGGCATTCTTTGCTTCTCCATTATGATTTATTAAGTTTTATGAACAAACCAATGCAAATAATATCAAATATTTCATAACGGTAAAGTAAGTTAACTTACCTTTATGATGTTCAATATATTAAATTAATGTATATATTCTCTAACCTGCATCGCCATGCTCATTAATTTGGACGGACAATTTTATTTGAGTAGGTGAATTTACCCTTTTAATTTTTAAAATTTATATTCCAAAGTTGTAGATGTGAATTCCTATAGCAAGTTCCCAACTTTTGGTTCATTGCAATACGTAGGTGGTTTCCCAAAGGGAGGGGGAAAGTGTAAAGAGAATCAACCTAGGTTACTCTTGTGCATCCGTGAACCATCGTTATGAAATGGCATTGGTATAGGCTCAAGAACAAGCCTGTACCTTGTATCTTGGAAGTGGCTTTATGTGGAAACTCAAAGGAATAATTGTGTTAGGGGGAATGCCCTCTTCAAGTGTAAATTGCCAAAAGAAAAAAAATAAGTTTGTGTGTTATAAAACTAATATTAATGTAGCCAGGAGCATTAACCAGTGCATGTTGTGGAGTTAAGTCATGTTTGTCAAGTCATCATGGCTCAGTTTGTGTACGTCCAGCTGAAACTTTATTTCTTTGTTCAGTAGGTGTACTCTCCTGTGCCATTTGAAGATGGTGAAGCCTGATCTTCACACTCTGGCCCATCATCTCAAGCAAGAACGTCTTTATGTGAACTCTGAAAAGCAGTTGCTTCAGCGGTTAAATGCAGATGTACTGAAAACTGCTGAAAAGCTGTACTGCTCAGCATGGATTGCAAAACAGCAGCGAATTAACCTGGATCGTCTTATATTAACAAGGTGAGATCAACATAGAAGTCGTGGGTTTAAAACTACAGATGAACAAAACTACAAAATTATTTTTTAAAATGCTCAATCTCACTTCAAGTTAATTCACACTTGTTCAGTGCCAATTTCTTGACGCAGTATTGATATTTTCTAATTCACAATCAGTTCATTTGGCTTGAGTTTTGTACCACCCACATTCCAACATTTATATTTAAAAATACCACGGGTGCATGTTTAAAAACAATGTTCTGGAAACCATTTTTCCTGCTAATCCATTACACTATTATATAATCCAAAACGGTAGCTGGCAAACTAGATGAGCTGTGGTCTCTTCTTCTGTCGAGCAATTCCTATGGTCCTGTTAGACCCCTTCCCAACTCAGAAGTAGATTCCTTGGCAACCATAAGAAAAATAATTATGAAATGAATAATTGCTTCTTTCAGCTGCTAATTAACTTTTGACTGCAACTAGCATGAGGCCAATCAAAGAAGAATACTTGCAGTTTGATAAAAATGCTATGAAAACACAAGGGACCAAATGCATGAAGTCAAGTACTGGCAACTCCTGCCAATCTAATTGATCTAAATTTTAGAACTAGTGGATCGTATCAATCAGCATGGCCCTTCAGCTGTTTGCAATAGGCAAATTACTGACCGTACCCAACCAGCCTGCAAAATTCAGAACATAGTGTCCAACGTTTGATGTGATTCTGCGATTGGACAGCATTTGTTAAACAATCCTGATTTGCGCTAAGAATTACACTGATGACCAATTTAAGATTATCAGGCAGGCTCGCAGTGTAGCTCACTAACGTGCTAGAAGCTACACACAGTGACACACACACTGCAGTTCTTTGCAGATAGAAGGAGCATATCCACGCATTGCTCCTTTTTCAATTGATCAAAAACTATTCCCCATAGCAATGCCGTGACTAACCGAAGTCCACTTGCCAACCAATCAGCACTCTTCTCATGCAGTATAAATTGTTCCCTTTACAATTGATATTCTTGTGAATCTGTCCTGATAGGTGAAAAAAGCTTCCACTCCATGTCTCTTTTTATCAGCAATACTCAATTCTGTCCTACCAAATGACTGTTTGTTTGATCTGAATTTGGCCAAACTTCTTGGAATTTATTTTTCTTGAATTTTTGTTTTTCTCCTCCCACCCCCACGAACCTTATTTCTTGTTGATATTTTTGGGAAACATTATAAATGTTTACATAGTACTTTACATTTTGAACATTGACACACACAAAGGCATTACAAGATACGTCATAGCTTTATTAATAAGAGCATCCTATTTGTTCTTAAATGTGTAAGAGTCTTGCATTTATATAGTGCTCTTCGTAACCTCAGGACCTCTCAAACTACTTCACATCCAATGAAGTACTTTTGAAGTATAGACATAGAATTATACAGCACAGGAAGAAGCCATTTAGCCCATTGTATTTGCCAGCCCTTTAAAGGGAGCTTTGCAGTTATTTCTGTAGCCCTGAAAAATTAATAATTTTCAAGTGTTTTTAATCCTCTTTTTAAAATTACTATTGAATCTGCTTCCACCACCCTTTCAGGTAGTGCTACTTAGAAATTCTTCTCGTTTACTCACTGGATTTGTTGCTACTTACCTGAAATCTGTGTCCTCTGGTTACTGATCCTCCTGCCAGCAGAAACACATTCTTGTTACTTAGTTTATTGGAACTCCTCAATTGTAAGCACCAAATGAGATCCATTTTTAAAATAAAAAGCCTTGCATATATTTCCTGTAAATGTGATGTCTTGCAAGATGTTCCTTAACAACAGCCTTACAACTCTTAACTGCTTGCCAGCAATGTGGGTGTAAATGTAATGCCATATATGTACTGATGAATCTTGGTGATGCAATTCTGTTATTTGTTGTTAGTCAATATTTGAGGGTATGAGAATATGATGATCTCTGTTATTTTATTTGTAGATTTATAATTTCTGCTTTACTTTTAACTTGATCTATAATGATTTGATTGAAGCTGCTTTTTTTGGACTTTCTTTAGAAGTTCTGATCTGGCACTAAGCCTTCAGTGTTATTGCTGAGGATTAGCAGTTGGTGAGAATTTTCAAAGTGAATTAGTAGAGATGAGTCAATCCATGATGTCTGCTAGTTTAACTTTTGTTTAAATCTGAAAGCAGATTTTTGGATCTTGCCATACATGAGAAGCTGTAAGGGGATTGACTAAACCAGACTTTGTTTCTAAGAAAAAGCAATGCTATTGGTAAATGTAAGTTAACTACACTTATAGAAATGGTTTACTTTATGTAAGTAACTTTTGGATAGCAAAAATGATGGCAAACAGTTGTATATTTTTATTGGTGAAATGATGCAACAATGTACACCAAGTCATGCTATAGTTTTACTGTTTATAACAAAGACATTGCAGCTCATTGTTTAACTTGGAAATGAAGGCCAAACTCTTGCTTCGGTGCACCCTGCACATCCCATGGGGCAGAGGACTTATTTTTTGCTTCTAAGGCTTCCATCCTCCTCCACCTGTGTTACAAAAATTCCACATTCCCTGTAACACAGTACTTTGTAAATAAATTAGTCATACAATTAAACATACATTAAGAAAAAATACTAAACATTTAAGATTTTTTGCTGGTGCTGGGTGCCTGTTCCAGGCTTGGGTGAGGGCTGTAATGATGTGTTGCAGCTTGTGTGCCTTTTTGCACTTGCGTGAGCGGCAAAGCTCAGTTATTGTCCGTTGACTGAATTGAATAGTTGTGGTAATCAAGCACCTGGTTAAAAATTCATGAGAGAGAAATATCGGTGGATTGTGCAAGGCCTGCTACATAAGCATTTTGTGCTGCTTTTGTCATGGGCCCTTAGGGGTACTGTGACACCTCCAGTTGAGTGCCCCTATTCTACAGAATCTTCCAGCATTTCAGTGTAACTGGATAGTTTCTCTCATTTTGAAATTAACTAGATTTGGCCAAGTAACAAACCACCTTTTTAATTTTCTTTCAGTTAAATGAATGTTAACAGCACAATTGTAGCAAAGGAGATCACTTTATTTAATCTTTGGGATAGCTAGTTAATTTTGACACTTATTAGTTGGACGTTGGTTATCAGTGTTGGATACCTAGAGGTTTTTGTGTGCAGTTAGGAATTTAAGAAAAATGCTGTTGAAGTATTGAGCAGTATAAGAACATTTGCCCAAAGATGAGCAATCAAATTACTGTTGAAATTATAGTCAGTCACCTGATTCGAAGAGCTGCTGAGAACTTTATTAAATGTAATATCCCATTTGCTGAGAGGAAAGTCATTTGTAATATGTATTGGCAAAATAACATATTATGCAAAACATCTTTTGGGTGGTGCTCTGACAGCTTGATGGATACCCTTTATGGGGGTACAGAGGCATATAGGCCAGAATTGATGCTCAGCAACAATCGATACCAGATGTGGCAGAAGTGGGGCCACCACAGTATCAACATACTGGGTCGAGGGCAGCAAGAATTCAGCCTCAAGAAAGATTTCCTAAGTAACCATCAATAAACTGCTTGAACAATATTCAAAGATAAATGGGAACTTTCAGGAGTGGAGATAAAGTTGGAAAGCAACATACCTTTTGATATTCATGACATGGTCGGAGATGCATCCAACATGTATAAATAACTTGGTTCAGAGTTATATTTAATCACATTCAGAGAAATAAATGTTTGTCTCCTTTTTTGTGTTTCAGTGTGGAAGCTTCTCCGGCAGAATGTTGCAAACATGCCAAGATCTTGGAGAGTACACAGTTTGTGGATGGATACAAGCAGCTGGGATTCCAAGAGACAATATATGGTGAATTTTTGAATCGATTGAGAGAGAACCCAAGACTCGTTGCCTCGTGTTTGGTTGCTGGGGAGAAACTTAATCATGAGAGCACGCACAATGTCATTCTTACAGTATTTACTGCCCTTTATGGTAACTGCATTATGCAAGAAGATGAGAGCTATCTTCTGCAAGTGTTACGTTACCTAATTGAGTTTGAACTGAAAGAGAGCGATAACCCTAGGCGTCTTCTTCGAAAAGGTGCTTGTACTTTCAGCATTTTGTTCAAACTTTTTTCAGAGGGGCTGTATTCTGCAAAGCTCTTTCTGACAGCAACTTTACATGAACCAATTATGCTGCTGCTTGTAGAAGATGAAGATCACTTGGAAACTGACCCAAACAAGCTTATTGAAAGATTTTCACCGGCACAGCAGGAAAAACTTTTTGGCGAGAAGGGCACAGAGCAGTTCAGACGGAAGGTGCAGGAGATGGTAGAGAGCAATGAAGCAAAGCTCGTAGCTTTGGTCAACAAATTTATTGGATATCTCAAGCAAAATATTTATTGCTTTCCGCATAGCTTACGTTGGATTGTATCACAAATGTATAAAACCCTGTCTTGTGTGGAGGGGTTGGCTGTTGGGGAGGTGAAGGCCATGTGCACGGATCTTTTGCTTGCTTACTTTATTTGCCCAGCAATTGTGAATCCAGAACAGTATGGGATAATCTCTGATGCTCCAATTAATGAAGTGGCAAGATTTAACTTGATGCAGGTAAGATTACTTTGTATTAATTAAATTAATTGCAGAGATTTCATCTGTTGCTCTTTAGGAATGTGAAAAATAACTATGAGCAATTAAAATGGAATATCTCACTTACCTTAAAATTGGATGCACCACTTATCTAAAATTGCGGGTACTGCATGAGAAAAATCCGTTCTGGATAAACTGTTACCCAAGATCCTAGTAGAGAGCATGAGCTTACTGTTAAAAATTCCAACAGGAGTTTGCCTTTGTGTTCATGTGTTTTACCAGTGAATATCTCATTAGTGAGATTTAAAATATGATATTACTTAAGAGCCATAAAGGGGAAGCACACAGTCTCGCATCAACCACCCCCAGGCCAGCTTCCCCTTGGCCCACCCCCCTCACTTGGGGCCACCTATTATCCCCCAAAATACTTGGGTCCACCTGGCCCGGAAGGTTTGAAGATTCGTCCTGCCTTCCAACTCTACAGCTGTCCCGGGTTCTGCTGTTGCCGCAAACACTGCTCTACCACCTTGACTCCTGTAATACTTTACCGGGCCTCCTCTCTTTTCCTCCTCCCCAAGTTTCTTCCTCTCTCCCCTTCCTCCCACATTCTGCAGGTAGTTTTTCCCCTGCCACCACCACCAACCCCAAGGTCGGTTCAGCTTAGTCATCTACATGCTGCCCCTTGGTGTCATCATCTGAACGTACAGCATTAATTTTCCCACGTGCTGATGACATCTACAAGATTCATTGCAGAAATCCACCAAGGCTCCTTTGGCAGCACCTTCCAAACCCACGACCACTACCATTTAGAAGGACTAGGGCAGCAGATAGATGGGAACACCATCACCTAAAGGTTCCTCTCCAAGCCACTCACCATCCTGATTTGGAAATATATCGCTGCCCCTTCACTGTCACTGGGTCAAAATCCTGGAACTCCCTCCCTAACAGCACTGTGGGTGTACCTACACCACAGGGACTGCAGCGGTTCAAGAGGGCAGCTCACCACCTTCTCGAGCAATTTGGGATGGGCAGTAAATGCTGGCTCAGTCAGTGAGGCCCACATCCCGAGAATGAATAAAAAAAATGCTCCAGCTCTCCACGATCCCTCTTGACAACTCCTCCTTTGCTAAATTATTTGACTGTCTGATATTCAGTACTGGTCCCTTTCTACCGACTCCATTCCTGTCCTTGGCATCAGTATGAGATAACGTTACTCTGTTCAAAATGGTGTCATATTTGATCCTGAGATTTGAATCTGACCATCTATTCATGCCATCACTAAGCCTGTTTCCACCTCCTGTAACTTCGCCCTGCCTCACACCTCCACTGTTGAAACCCTCATTCTTGTCTTTGGTACCTCCAAATTTGACTATTCCAAAGCCCTCTTGGCTCATATCCCACATGATACCCTCAGAAGCTTGATGTCATCCAAAACTCTGCTGTCTGTGTCTTAACTTGGCCACTATCCTGTTCCTCTACTGCTCCTGTGCTTGCTGACCTACATTGGTTCCTGGTCAAGCAACATCTTGATTTTAAAATTCTCATTCTTGTTTTCAAATCCCTCCATGGCCTTGGCACCCCTCCCACTTTTGTAATCTCCTCCAGTCCCACAATTCCCTAAGATATCCGCACACCTCTAATTCTGGCCACCTGTGCATCCCCAATTTTAATTACAGCACCATTGTTGACTGTCTTCAGTTGCCTAGGCCTGAAGCTCTTGAGTACTCTCCCTACACCCCTCTGCTTTTCTACTTGAAGACATGCCTTAAAACTACCTCTTTGACCCAGCTCTTGGTCATCTGACCTAATATCTCCTAATGTGGCTTGGTGTCATACTTTTGTTCTTAATGCTGTTGTGAAGCACCTTGGCACATTTTACTATGTTAAAGGCACCAACTAAATGTAAGTTGTTTTAGTCAGGGAACGCCATGAGCTGATTACATGGATAAAAATATTGGCCTAGAACATTGCAGAAAGGTGGTTCAGCCTATAGTTTACTCCATGATAAAAAAAACCCATGGATCTGTGTCCCTTAACGATTTATGCTGTCCAGTTAAACACTTTTATTTGATCCCTGTGTTGGGTTTGTTACTGCCAGAAGTTTTGGGATAAGATCTTCAATCTCAACTAAGTTACATAAAGTGGACATTAGAACCCTAAATATTCTGTCAATGAATCAGATCTGCCTGAGTTGCTTTGGTTTACTTGTCCAGGTTTCTAAGGGCTAAGAATGCTGAAATCTGATGGTACTAGGCGCCAACACTTCAGAAAATGTCATCCTGTGATGTCCCCTTAAGATCAAACACAGAAATGAAACTAAAGCTAAAACCCTCGGCTCAAAACAGAAGCTCTTCCTCTGCACCCTTTACAGACATAGAAAGTAAATAATCAAAAACAACTAATCACAACATCCTTGAAGCTAATCCCAAATGGGAAGTTTACAGTAGCAACTAACTGACCCAGAAAGGAGCAAAGGGTCTTCATTTAAAAGAAGAACTCCATATCCTGTGATTCTGAATGTAAACAGAAAATTTGGGCAGTCAGCACTTCGACATGAAACAACTTTGTTATAGGTAGAACTCTTTAGAACTGAAAAACTAAATTAACTTTTTTAGTAGAAAATAAGTGGAAGATGGAAACAAAACCCCAATCACAGTAATTTAACTGATTAAATGATCTGTAAAATGGCTTAAAAGGAAATTCTTAGATATAAAAGAGCTAGTGACATTTTAAAAGAAAGAGAATTTGCAAATAGCAAAGATGCTAGAGGAAAATGTTGCAAACTGGAAAGCAGAAGGAACTGAGTTTGCAGGTGCCGTCTAAAATGAAACCTGTAAAGTTGGAGGAACGTGAGTCCTGGAAGGAACGAGAGAAAAGGTCAGCACCCAGTCACCAATGCTCAATTATTGCTCAAATAATGCTCAAAGATTATTATGCAGTTAGTTGACCAGAAGTTTTAATTTTGCATTACATTAACTCATCATGTCCTTGTCTCATTGCAGCAGATGTTCGTCTGTCGTGACACTGGGACAAATTCATACAAATGATTGCACGCTTCCAGTTTTTAAAAAAAATTATTTTAGCTTCAGATGCTGTGAACAAAGTTAAAATAAATCACAAATAAAATAAACCACGGATTAAATACTCTATTCTTGTCAGAATGGAGGGATCCTATATTTCAAACCTATATTGACCATAAAAGATTTATTATTATTCCCCAGTATGTTAAACTTGAAATACTTAATGCAAAGGTCAAATTCCTGATCACAGGTGCCATTTTCTGAGCATGAACTGAAGCAGAGAGTACAGCTGTAACTGTCAACTGAAAAGTCCAATTCACAGTGGTAAAGATTAATACTGTATTATCTGCTGCTACCGGGAAGGGAGGGGTGTGCAGCTTATCTAGCCTCACGACTCCGCAGGTTGCCCTATGGGTTTAAAAGTTTAATTCACTCACCAAAATGGCCAATTAGTTACATTCATTTCTGTTAGACCCAGAATAGGAGAGACTTTAACCAGGCTTCTTTCAATAAACTTAATGATTTGATTTATTATGAAAGTGAAACTTTTTTGAAAACAATTTGTAAGTGCGGGGTAATACACAATTGTAATCTGGAGGTATAACTATTTATCCACTTTAAAATTCCCCAACACACAAGCACACTGTCGATCTGGAGCACCGCCGTGTGAAAATGGATTATTAGCCCCAATAGAGGCCTGGAGGTTCTCAGCAACTGAGCTGCATTGTGGAGGAAAATAGAGCCGGATCAATCCTTTTCATCTCGGCCTCTCAGGTTTCCAAAGATAGGTTCCACTGAGATAAGGATTCTTAGCTGGATGCTGACAATCGCGCGGTTTCAAGCAAGGCAAAGCGAGCAAGTTTCCCTTTCTTAGTTCATTCCCAACTGAATCCAAAAACCAAGTTCAAAACTTAAAGCTCATCTCTGACGGGTGATTTCCAGTAAATCTCTAGCCTTTGCCTTTTAAACCAGTTTTATTTTCCATCCATTAAAATAATTGCAGTGCAAACAAGCAAACAGCCTTCCCCCACTAAAGTACCATGCTGGTCAGGTGATTTCTTGAAAAAGGTATGCTTGCTCCTAGTCTGAAGGTGAACATATTTTTTAAAAAAAAATCCAGGTCAGCTTGCAAGTATCCAGATATTGCCATGTGTTTCCATATTTTAAAAGAAAATGTTCTGAAAGATATGATCCTAACATCTCAAAACATATTTTACAGTAAACGGAAGAAACCACAAAAAGAGGAATTCTGATACCTCCATAGGATTGTGATTTAGTTCCTTTATGATCACTTTTGGGTTTAGAATTATATTCTATTCATGATAACCATGAATCAGCATTCATTTTGTTACCAAACTCTTAATTTGGGTACTTGCTGAAGCTATAATTTTGACTCAAATGAAATCATAGAAAAGTTAGGGTGCAGAAAGAGGCCATTCAGCCCATCACGTCTGCGTTGGTCAAAAAAAGAAAGAAGAAACTCGCTGCTCGTTTTTAATCCACTTTTTAGTACCTGTTCCGTAGCCTTGCAAGTTTACAGCACTTCAGGTGCAGATCCAAGCACTTTTTAAATCAGTTGAGTGTTTCAGCCTCGAACACCAATTTAGGCAGTGAATTTCAGATGCCTGCTACCCTCTGGGTAAAAACCTTTCTCCTTATGTTCCCTCTGATCCTTCCATCAGTCACCTTAAATCTATGCCCCCTGGTAATTGACCCCTCAGCTAGGAGAAACAGATCTTACTTGTCTAGCCCAGGCTCCTCATAATTTTGTACATCTCAATTAGGACACCCTTCAACCTCCCTCTGTTCTAAGGAAAATAACTGTACCCTATGCAATCTTCCTCATTGCTACAATTTTCAAGCCTGGCAATATTTTTGAGTACTCTGTACTCTCTCCGCAGCAATTATCTCCTTCCTGTAATGTGACCAGAACTGTGTACACAATTCCAGCTGTGGTCTAACCAGTGTTTTGTACATTTCCATCATTATGTCCCTGCTTTCATATTGAATACCTTGCCCAATAAGGGAAAGCATTCCATCAATTTTCTTTACCACCTTATCCACCCGTCCTGCCACCTTCAAGGACCTGTGGACATGCACTCCAAGGCCTCTCATTTTCTTCAACCCCTCTCATTATCCTCCCGTTTATTGCGTATTCCCTTGCTTTGTTTGCCCTCCCCAAGTGCATTACCCCTCATTTTTCTGGATTGAACTCCATTTGTCACTTTTCTGCCCACTCAACCAAACCATTGGTATCATTCTGGAGAGAACAACTACCTTCTTCACTATCAACTGCGCAGCCAATTTTTTGTCATCTCCAAATTTCCCAATCATGCCACCCACATACAAGTCCAAAACATTAATATATACAACAAACAGTAACACTGAGCCCTGTGGAATGCCACTGGAAACTGCTTTCCATTCGCTAAAACATCCATTGAACATTACCTTTTATTTCCTGTCGCTGAGCCAATTTTGGATCCAACTCTCCACCTTCCCCCATTTCTCACATTTTTGACCAGTCTGCCACGTGGGACCTTGTCAAATGCCTGACTAAAATCCGTGTGGACAACATCCACAGCACTACCCTCATCAATCTTCCTTGTTACTTCCTCAATTCTATCAAGTTAGTAAAACGTGGATCTTCCCTTAACAAAACCAAGCTGGCTATCCCTGATCTATACGTGCCTTTTTAAGGGACAGTTTATCCTGTGCCTCAATTGATTACAATAATCTGCCCAACACTGAAGTTAGATTGACTGGCCCATAATTTTCTGGCCTATCCCTCACACCCTTTTTAAATATTGGTACAACGTTCACAGACTTCCAATCCCCCAGGACCTTAGCGGTGTCTAATGCGGATTGCAAAATTATCCTCAGAGCATTCTTTCTTCCTTTAACAACCCGGGATACAATAGATCCGGCCTGGTGATTTATCCACTTTCAAGGATGACAGTCCCTCCAGTACTTCCTCTCATTATGCTTATTGTATCTAATATTTCACACTCCTCCTGTTTAACTAGAATGTCTGCATCATCCCGCTCCTCGAGACAAAGTACTCATTGAGAACCCTGCCCACATCTTCAGCATCAATGCACTAGTTACCATGTACATCTGATAGGTCCACCCTTTCCTTAGCTATTCTCTTGCTCTTAATGTACTGGTGAAACACACTTGGGTTTTCTTTGATTTTTACCTGCCAATATTTTTTCGTGTCCTCTCTTTGCTTTCCTAATCTTTTTTACTTCACCCCTTTACTTTCTATACTCTTCTAGGCTTTCTACAGTGTTAAACTTTTTGTGACTGTCATAAGCTCTCTTTCTGCTTTATCTTACCCTGTATTCTTCTGGATAACCAGGGGGCTCTAGATTTGGCAGTACCATTTTTTATGGAGACATGTCTACACTGTGCCTGTAGAATTTTGCTTTTGAATACCTCCCACTGATTTGACCCCGTTTTCCTTTCTAGTAGATGTATCCAGTCCACTTTTGCCAGCTCACATTTCAGCTTTATAAAATTTGCCTTTCCCCATAGAAGAGATAAGCTAGTGAATAGCTGCAACAGCTGATGCAGCTGACTTGGATTTTCAAAACATTTTTGACAAAGTTCCTCATGTGAGGGTGGAAAGCAAGCTCAGGATCATTGCCTAGAGGGGTTGAGATCTAGTTTGTCAACAAGAGAAAAGATAACAAACAGAAAAAACCCTGCCAGGGCATGGTAATCAATGGAGCTCCAGCAAGATATCTTATAGGACCCTAGCTGTTCTTAGTGCTTGTGAATGATATGGAACAGGGTAGCTGTAGTGTGATTAAATTTGATCATAAAAGATCTATGAAAAATCTAAATAATCAAACATACAGCATTGAGGTTGGATGCTGGAGCACTGCAGCTAACCAGTATATTGCCATGTAATGCTAGCTGGCTCCTTAGCACGCAAACCCTGCGTCAAAAATAAACCTGACAGAAAAACACATTTCTTCTAAAATGTCTGAGGGCATTAAGGACATAAGAAATAGGAGTAGGCCGAATGGCCCCTTGAGCCTGCTGCACCGTTCAAGAAGGTGGCTGAATGTGTGCATCCTCTGTGTTTTCCTGCCCTATCCCTATATCCCTTGTTTCCTTTAGTGTCCAAAAATCTATCGGTCTGAGCCTTGAATATGCTCATTGATTGAGTATCCACAGCCCTCTGAAGTAGAGAATTCCAGGTACACAACCAAATGAATGGAGAAATGACTCCTCATCTCAATCCAAATAGGTGACCCCTTATTCTGAGACTGTGACCCCAGTTCAAGACTTTCCAGTCAGGGAAACGGCCTTTCAGCATCTGTCCTGTCAAGCCATCTAAGAATTTAAACATTTCAATGAGATCACCTCTCATTCTTCTAGATGCCAGAAAATATAGGCCCATTTTACTTGATTTTTCCTCACAGGACATCCCTGTCATCCCAGGAATCAATCTAATGAACCTTTGCACCCCTAGTGCAATTATATCCTTCCTGGATAAGGAGACTAAAACCGTACACCATATAATTGCAGCTTTTAGTGATGAGTACAAGAACCCCTCTAAATACCAATATTTACTAGTCTCTCACCTTTTTAAACAATATTGTGCTTTTCCATTCTTCTGACCAAAATGGATAATTTCACACTTTGTCATATTATACTCCATCTGTTACTCACTTAACCAGTCTAAATCACTTGGCAGCCTCTTTGCATCCTATTTGTAACTTACTTTCCCATCCGGCTTTGTATCATTGGCAAACTTAGGTGAGGGAACCAAGTGTAAAATATCCAGGTCATTGATGTCGATTGTAAATAGCTGAAGCTCAAATGCTGGTCCTTGTGGTACTCTGCTGGTTACAGTCTGCTAATATGAAAATGAACCATTTATTTCTACATTCTGTTTTCTGTCTATTAACTAACCCCCAACCCATGCTGGTATATTACTTGAGTCCATGAGCCCTAATCTTGTGTAACAACCTTCTGTGGGACACCTTATCACATGCCTTCTGAAAATTCAAATATACTACATCCACTGGTTCCCCCTTAACTAGCCTGCTATTTACAGCCTCAAAAATTTTCAAATGCAATTTCAATTTCATAGAATGCTGTTGCATCTGCCTAATCATACTGGGTTGGATTTTGATGCCAGCAGTGAAGCAACAATGTTCACCCTGACCTCAAAGCTATCCACAAAGGTCTGGAGAGCTCGGTGGCATGGATTTCCCCTAGCGCAAGATCATTTTGAATCTGGAACCAAATCAAAGATTTCTTGAGGCATCCCACAGCATTGATGGCTGCAAGCGGGATAAGCAGCCAGTCACATTGAAGTATTCTCAGACAGCAAACCAGCAAGTAACAACCATTGAATCCTTTCACTTAGAATTTTAAATTCTACAAATAATGGAATAAATTATTAGGACTTGCACATGGGATCAAGCTAGAAGCTAAAATATTAAAAACTACAAAACTAAATTAATTCGCACAATTTCCCATTGGCAAAATTTGACATAAATATAAAATTACTCTTTTTAGGGCCAGTGTTCAGTAATTATGAACTTAATTTTAAATACCCAATTGCACGTCATTCAACAAGGTATAACTTTTTGAAGATTTTTACAATGATACTAAGAATGTAAAGTGGAAGTTCTCACTAGTGTAAATGATTTCTAGTTGGCTTTGTTTTGGGGGACCTCAACAACGTATCCTCTGGAGAAGGAGTGAAGTAATGGCAGCAAACACTAATGGTTTTGCTTTTATTATTATTGCAAAATCTAGGCCATTGTGACTTTCCAAGTGCCCTGTTACTGTGCCCTTAATAGATTCTAGCAGATTTCCTACTAATGTGTCAGACTGACAGGCCTATGGTTCCCCATTTCCCCCCCTCCCCCAACTGCACGGTTACATTTGCTGCCTTCCAAATATGGGAACCATTTTGGTTTTCCCAGAATTTCCTAGATTGCAGCGTACCCCTATCTCTGAAGCGCATCTGAAAACCCTAGTGTTTTGACCATCAGGCCCAGGGTTTATGCTTGTATTTAACATACCTCTGCAAGTCCATGACTGAATAATCAGTAAATAAAAATACCTGGAAAAATTCAGGTCTGGCAGCATCTGCAGAGAGGAACGCAGTTAACTTTTTGAGTCCGTATAACTCTTCAACAGAACGAAGTAAAAATAGAAAAGAGGTGAAATATAAGCTGGTTTAAGGGAGGGTGGGGCAGGTAGAGCTGGATAGAGGGCCAGTGATAGGTGGAGATAGCCAAAAGGACAAAGAGGTGTTGAAGGTGGTGATATTATCTAAGGAATGTGCTAATTAAGGGTGGAAAGCAGGACAAGCAAGGTTCAGATAGCCCTAGTGGGGGTAGGGTGGGGTGAAGGGAAGGGATTGAAATAGGCTAAGAGGCAGAGATAAAACAATAGATGGAAATACATTTAAAATATTGGAAATAGGTGGGAAAAGAAAAATCTATATAAATTATTGGGGGGAAAAAGGGGCATCTGAAAGAGGGTGGGGATGGAGGAGAGAGTTCATGATCTAAAATTGTTGAATTCAATATTCAGTCTGGAAGGTTGTAAAGTGCCTAGTCAGAAAATGAGGTGCTGTTCCTCCAGTTGGCGTTGAGCTTCACTGGAACAATGCAGCAGGCCAAGGATGGACATGTGGGCATGAGAGCAGGGTTGAAATGGCAAGCGACAGGGAGGTCTGGGTCATGCTTGCAGACAGACCGAAGGTGTTCTGCAAAGTGGTCACCCACTCTGCTTTTGGTGTCTCCAATGGATTGAATAATCAGTGTTTCCTCAAGGAGTTGTGTCATTAACAGCCTGTGAAACTGATTGCTCAAATGCTCATAAATAGCAGAAGTGATCAGCTAGTCTTTCATCCATTGTTGCATCTCTGAATTTATACACTTCATTCCACAATACTCTTAATTGTATTCAAATCTTAAATGTTGTCACTTAAGGGTACTAATAGGCCATTAGAAAATTAATTTGGTACACTTGTCCTGTGATTCCTGGTTACTCAATTCAACTTGCTCCACCTACAGTCTCACTTCTACAAACACTCAGTTCAAACAATGGTTCAATTTCTCAAACAAAGGTTCAATTTCTCAAACATACTCTTTGCAGGCAAAGACAGAATCTGTAACTGAATATTTTTGTAGCTCAAAAGATCATAATATAAAAATGTGACTCGTTAATTATGATTAATTATTTGCAATTTTCACTTAACAGATATAAAGAGACACTTGCTGAAATTAGGGTGTAGTTGAGTTAGGAGGTGTATGCTTATAATGTTTCACTCTCTAAGTAAGTGTTAGACTGGATAAAGATTGGCTCAAGTACTGTCCTTTGCCAACTGGCTCTTTAGAGTATAATATGACAAACCCACGAATGTGTTTTACATCAGTTCTAGTGGTGTTGACACCATAATGCATTAGTTTTTTATGCTAATTATCAATGCTCCATTTATAAACATTTAAGATCACATTTGGAGTAAGGTGTGCAATTCTCTAGTCCTTTATTAAAGCAAGGATATTACAGAGTCAATGAAAGGTAGAGAGGAAGGAGAGATCAGAAAGGAAAGTCTTTCCAGGGTGGAAGATCGAAGTAACTTGAATGACAAGTGGTGGTACAGGGCGAAGTGGGGTGTTAATGGAAAAAGTAAATAAAAGATGGGTCTAGAGGAGTTGTAAATAATAACACAAACATTACTGGTTGTCTATAAAATTGGTTATAGTTTGAGATTGTTGAATTCTGTGTCAAGCCCACAAGGCTGTAAAGTGCCTAATCAAAGCATTAGAGCGTTGTCCTTGTGAAGTTCAACAGAAGCTCGCTCGAGAACAGTGCTGAAGGCTGAGGACAGACAGAGAGAGAGTGGGAGATGAAGGGTGGAATTTTGTCATCCCTCCTGCGGTGGGTTTGATGGCGGCGCCGGGGGGTGGGGGGAGGGTGTGGGGGTGCAGTAGCTGTAAAGTTGGTTTCCCACTGGCATAAAATGACAATGGGAGTATGTGCTCCCACGTTTCGTGGTGGTTTGCCATTCCTGCCAGAGGCCAGCATGAAACCACTTTGCATCCTGTTAATGGGATGCAGCTGAAGGCTCGACTGGAATCCCCTCCACCCCCCTGCCAAAATCATCCATGCCACTGGTGGGTCTTTCCCACGGGTCCAGAACACTCCTGGACCAAATGTCAGCAGCAAGAAGGCCTGGGGCAACTCGCGGAGATCGGTAGGGAAAATGGAGATCTCCAGTAACCAGACCCTGGAACACTGAGTGCAGCAGTGGGTGAGTGGAGCATCTACAGTGTAGATCTTCTATCTTCAGGACCTTCCAGGTGGTGGATCTTCTAAATAAAACTTTTTAAAATGGCGCCTTGATATGATGGCAGCGTGCAAGCCATCTAGCCCTCCTTGCCACACAGTGTCAGGAAACCCTCGATTGCATAATTAATGAGGCCGGCATCGCACAATTAAGCGCAAATTCCCACCAGCCTCTGCGGTGGGAAAGACTTCATGCTCCCACCCCTGCCATGGGACTTGGTTCCAAAGGAAAAATTCCGCTCAGTAAAATGGCAATTGACTGGAAGCTAAAGGCCATGCTTGTGGACTGAAGAGAGTTGTTCAGCAAAGCAATCACCCAATCTGTTGTTTTTCTTCTCGTTGATTATAGAGGGTGTTGAGACACTGGAGAGGTTAGAGTATAGATTGTGTGGAATTATACCTGATGCAAATATGGACTTGATGATTTAGAAATTTTAAAGGCATTTTAAAATCATGAAGGGATGTCACAGGATAGATGAGAACAAACACTTCCCAGTGACTGAAGGCTCTAAAATGAGGCAGCATATACGCGAGATTCAGGAGGCAGAGCAGGATGGATTTTTTTTAAAAGGTTGGTATGTCAATGGAGAATACTACTCGAGCTGGTAGCCAAAGAGATAATGTCAACATTTAAAAATAGGTTAAATTGGTGGTTGCGGAAAAGGCCCATAAAGATATGGAAACAAGGTGGTTACATGGGATAAGGATGACTTTTAATAAACATCAGCAAAGATAGACTGCCTGTTTCCATGTTGTAATTGCTGTGCAATTCTTTGAAGGGTACAAATGTTATAATGTTTTGAAACTTTTTTTTAGGTTGGCCAACTCTTGCAGCAGTTGGCATTGACGGGCAGTGAGGAAGCAGATCCACGATTGAAGAATAGTCTGTCCAAATTTGACAAAGTAAGTTGATCAGAGCTCTGAGATGCAATGATTAAAAGTTGCAAGAATAACAAGGGAATGTAACTGTGTGGTGAAGACATATTCTAACTACCTTCAGTGTGCTCATCAGGGATATTGAGCTTAATGGTAATTTGGCTATCTGATCAATTGTAGATTTTTTTAACCTATAATGGTTTCCGTTTGCATATTTTCAACATTATAAATGAAATACTGCATACATTTTAAGCATTAATCTGATAGTTGGCAAAAGGAATCCTTGTAAATTCTGATTTTACAAACATTCAAAACCCTACTTTGTATCAGGTTCATAAGGAGTTACTAAAAATGTGCATCCTTGAGCTAGGGAAGGAAGGAATCATCTCCAATTCCTATTCTTGGTGATAATCTCTGTACCCGAAAAATATAATTGTGGCTTTTGAGTGGAGGCAAAATCGATGAGGACAGCTGAGATTAAATAAGCTTCCTAAGACTTGCAGTCCTAGGATGGCTGATCATTTGAGCAATGAACTCCATATTTGACAGGTAGTGGAGGCATTTCAGCACCATGTGCAAGCATATTTCATTGCCATCTGAAGAGGAGAGGGAGAAAATTGCCACAATGGGAAGGAATTACTAAAGTTTCATGGTAGTGTTTTTAAATAACTTGAATGTTGTGTGCTAGTTTAAGATGTTTGAGAAATGAATAATGGGGGAACCAAGTAAAGAATAGATCTAAACAACAATAGATAACAATAGATTGCAGGGATGGGGGTGCGGTGGATTGCATTTGTGAAAATAAAGAAGCAGTACTTTAAACAATGAAGGATTTAAATGCATTCAAGCTAAGCTGGAAACAAACTGGAAACAGGGTAACCAAAAAGGAGTTTGAAACATTTTAGCACGATGGAAGGGAGAGAAAATTGCCCCACCCGGAACCAATGCTTGGTCACTACCATATTTAATCGCCAGTATAACCTTAAATTGACTTTTATGATCGTGCTTGCCCAATCTTTTGGTTGTCAGTCAAATATATACTGTTGTTACAGGAGGGTGGTTGATTCTACTTTTAACAAACAACTCCAAAAAATATGGAAAATAGCTTTTCACCAGATTTTCAAATTTAGTATCTTAAAATGGATACAAAGAATCACATGGAGGCTTTTATTTACTCAGTTGAATTTGTTGAGTGTAGACTTTGGCATCAGTTGCTTATTCTTATCCAATTCTATTCCAAGTCATTAGTTATATCAGGGACTGTGTCTAACATTTGAGTTTCACACTACATTTGTCAGAAGCTTCTACCAACAAAGCAAAAACGATCCCACGCTAACATTTACGAGTGTCGCATTATATCCAATTCCCTAATTCTGTTCTCTAGGCAAACTATTTCTGCTACTGATCTCTTCCACCAGTAAAACTAAGATCCAGATGTCAACAATTAATTTGTGATGTCAGACTTTTGACTCTCAACTGTTGTTAGCCTGGGAAATCTGTTATGGAAGCATGTTGTCTGTGCTTGTTTTTCACTAACCTATTTGTAAGGTAATACTATGCCCTGTATTGGAATGACATAATTTAGACTTTAGTATTTTACCTTTCTGGTGTGGATTCAAATCCAGTCAAGACTGATTGGATGAAAGTTTCTTCTGTTTGTTGGCTGCCCTGATCTTAGGTGAGATTAGTTTGTTCAATTTAAATCTAATTTTTAATGGACTGCAGCACATAACTACCTTTTAATAAATTATTAATTGACTGGCAGCAACCCACTTAAAATGCAAAGTAGTGCATTCGCTGTGGGAAGGAGGCAAATGAAATTGGATGGAACAAGGTTCCTGGAGCATCATGGGATACCAAATGAGTTGCATGAAAAACTGAGCAGAAAATAACTGGAATAAATGCCGTTCCCTGCCACAAATTAAGCATGGGCCCACCACTTAAAAACATTCAAGTGTAAACTGGGCAGTCGCTTTACACCAGCCAAAAATTTCATTACTGTCAATTTTTTTTCAAAAATATACTTTATTCATAATATTTGTAAAAGTACATTGTAATGTCAAATTTGAATTGTTGCAAAGTACAAAATATATCATTACACTTAAGATTGCAGGTCATGTTTGCAATGATCATTTATATTTCATGTCAAACATTCTCTCAGTTGCTGGTTGTAGTGGCTCAAGTGTTGTGTTTATTTTGGGTGGAAATATCTGCTAACTCATCAGCTCACACCTCTTTGTTCTTGTAGTCAGCGAACTTTAAAGAAGTAATTAACATCTAATTTGAGATGCGCTAAACGTAATAAGAGTCCTATTGAGGCCAACTTCATTTTAATTTATATTTTTGAATGAGAAACCTGCAGTGAAATCTGCACAGTCATTTATGAGATTTCCCTCATTAAGAACTGTCCTAAGCAAAGCGAAACTGTTTTACTGTTCCAGTGAATTTGTGCTTGTAGTCAGTCGTAATAAAAAGCTCAGATGTGAAAGCTAGCTGCCAACAAAGCTCGTTGAGTCAATTGTCTCAAATCCGTTATTTAACTGAAATATCACATCATACAGGGGTCCAGTCCGAAACAGAGTAATAATCTGCACTTTCAAACAGTTACCGGGGCTGAACCTCATATGATATTGTGTGACCAGAATTCTAAATCGCAGCAAATGCTTCTGTTGCTTACCTTCTGAAGGCTTAAAAGGCAACACAGTACAAACCAACCCTGCGCTCTTTGAGGCAATCTTTAATGCTGGAACGAACGAAATTCTGCTTGCAGAACCACAGAATTTTAATGGCACAGAAGGAGGCCACTCGGCCTACCATGTCTGCACTGGCTCTCCAAAAGAGCATTATGACCTAGTGCCATTGCCTTGCCTTTTCCCTGTACCCCTGCACAGCCTGCGCTGCTCTTTGCAAAATGTGGGGGAGGAGCTCTACTCTTTAATTGTACTTAATGAACACTTGTGATAACTTGAAAGTGGTGATTCATGAATAAAGCCGCGTATGTAACTGGAATCACATGACCATAGATTGGAGACAGCACAGAATGAAACCACTTGGCCCATCGTGCCTGCTCTCTGCAAGAGCAACTCGGTTAGTCCCACTTCCCTGCAGACCTGCAATTTTTTCTCAACAGATAATTATCCAATTCCATCTTGAAAGCCGTGCTTACAGGCAATGCATTCCAAATCCTAACCTGTCACTGGGTAAAAAGGTTTTTCCTCATGTCACTTCTGGCTCTTTTGCCAATCATCATGTGGGGTGTTCTCTGGTTTTCGACTGGAATTTACTCGACTATTATTTCTACTGCAGTCTGACCATTTGCAGAAGAAGGTGATTTGATTTCAAATAGATTTTTTATTTGTAACATACAAAAATGTAATTATTTTGTTCACTGAACCTCTGCAGAGTTGTGTTGCAGCTTTCTTGGATGTTATCATTGGAGGTCGTACAGTGGAAACCCCTCCTATGTCCTCAGTGAACCTGCTGGAAGGACTTAGTAGGACTGTGGTTTACATGACCCATAGTCAACTTACAAACTTGGTAAGCATGTGATTTCCTCATTCATTTTTAGCTTGTTACAGACAGGGGAGAGATGGTAGGATGGTTCCCCCCTTTCCTCTCAACTAACCACAACAGGATGTGTTTTAAAGAAGTGTTTTAACCCCTTGAGTGCTGTGACACTCAAGAACAGACACACAACAGGCTTTGCTAACTTTTTAAAAAAGAATAAATGTTTATTTCTGACCACCTGAAATATAATCGCAACAGCACACACGCATGCACACATACGAAAATGTGATTCCAAAAGAGTAGTATGCCCTTAGATTTTTAAAAGAGTCACTTTTACTCTTGGCTTTCGAGATGGCAGCTGGAAATGTTGCAGGCTGATAAGTCTCTCTTTTATCTCATTGAATGTAATGAAGCTTGGAAGTTTCTGGTGATCGATTCACAGTGACTTAATCCTGGCAACAGTAGGTCTCTGGATTGGTTCTGCAAATAGTAGAAAAAAACGAATAGCCCTCACTTCTCTGCCTGTTAGGGGCAGGATTTCTTTTTGCTGGGCAGAATCACTTGTCTCTGTGGTCTCTGTCTCCCAGACTAACTGACCTGGGCTGCTGCTCAAAATGTGAGTTAGTATGGTGTTTCTCACCTAAACTGGTTTCTGTCATGTGACCATGGTATTGGTGTTCCCATTGCCGACGCAAAAGCCCCTGAATGCATTTGCATTGTCTCACAATGTGGATTTGAATCTCAGCCATTTACGCCGCCTTGTGATAGAGTGGGGCGGTTTTCCTTGTTCCCATTTTGTGGAATTTCAGTCTGTGGTCATTGTACATCAATTTTGGTAGGCAATAAAGTTCCTAAGTCTGCAGGAGAGATCTGTTCCATTTTTAATGCCTTCACAAAAGACTTTGCAAAAGTTCATTTACATTTTAATGTCCTGACCCGAAAAGCAAGCCACTTGCAGCCTTGGGTAGTTATGTGTCTGTTTCCAGACAAAGTGGACTCCATCTTGTGTCAAGGTAAATCATCGCTTTCCATTCTACTTTGTAAAAGTGAACATCTTTTTCATAAATTTGGGATATAATTAGATGGGCAAGACAGGCTAGCATTTTTGTAAAGCATGCAAGATGATTTTGTGATGCAAATCTGATGGTATACAGACTCAATAATGCTCAATAATATGTAATCTTTTGCAAACACTGGTTTTTGTTCTACTCATTTGCCTCAACCACTTCGATTTCATGGTTGTGCTCAGTTCATGTAGTAAATTGATTCCTTGGATGATCTGAGTATATGGCTTAAAGGCATCCTACTGAATTAATATTTAGAGCTATTTTTGCACATTAAATTTGGTAATCTTATGTTGTTACATCTATTATATTTTAAATGTTTCCATGTAGGTATTGTTCTATCTTAACATTGCCTTCATTTTTTGTGCTTTTTCCACCTCCCTTTATGCTCAGCCTGATTGCTTCTCAGTTAAGAGGGTAGATGCATACCAAGTTTCCTGATTTATTGTACTTATCTGGTATTAAAATAAAATAAAAATGCTCTAAATTTTTCTCCACACATACGTAGATATGCAGTTTATGCACGTGCACACACGTGCGCAGTTCGCTCACATTCTGTTCCTGGTGTGGTTTTTCAGACTGGTTGTCTCCATTTCAATGGTTTTGCAATGTGGAAGGTACAGTGATGCAATGTGCAGCCATCTTTGACTGCGATTCTAAGTCACTGGGATGTGGCTTTAGTCTTTCTAAAAAAAATTCAGTTAGTAATTTCCAGCCAGTAGAAGCCATTTTTTCCAAAAGCACGGTTTCACAAGTGGTTGATCACTGGGCATGGCTCGGATTTTTGTTTAGCAGGAGGACACATGTTTTCATCCATGTCTGTTTTGTACCTGAGTAGTTTACTGCAGCCACTGTGCTCACTATTTCAAAATTTCTCTTCTTCGCATTTCACACATAATAGGAAGACAGTTGCTCAAGCATTGATAACATTTTATTGCATCTCAAACCATACTTTTTAATGACTTTAATGTTCACATGAAATTCTTTTGGCGACCTTATTCAATACAACAAATTTCAAAGCTTCCACCAATTACTGCACAAATAGGTTTATTTATGCCCTTACGTTATAGGCTTCTCCTCTCGTTGCTTCAATGCGGAAGAAATTGAATGTAGAAATAAGCCTTCTATAAACTAGCGATTGAAAACTTAATCTGGCTACCCTAACTGTAAGTAATGACCTCCACAGATGATGTCCCAACTAGCAGAAATAGTTGCTATCTATATAACCTCTCTGTTCCCCTTAATATCTTGAAAACTTTGACCAAATCACCCCTTAAGATTGTAATTTCCCGGGAATACTGCCCTAGCCTGTTTAATTTCTCCTTGTCATTCAGTCCTTGGAGTCCAGCTATCATTCTCGCAAATCTGTGCTGCATCCCCTCTTAGACTAATATGTCCTTCCTTAGATGCGCCCAGAACTGAACATTGTGTGGACTAATTAGGGCTTTGTTTTACTGTAGCATGACTTATAATCCCTAGAATTCAAATCCTCCAGATATCAAGGCCAACATTCCATTAGCATTTTGATTTTTTTTGGACCATGACATTTTACTGATCTATGCACAAGGACTCCTAAATCTCTTTGAACCTCCACTCCTAGCTTTTCATCATTTAGAAAGTTCTCTGATCTAATTTATTTTTTTAGGTCCAAAGTTAATGACCTCCCACTTGGCTACATTGAAAACCACTTGTCAGCTTTTGTCCATTCACTTAATCAATTAGTGTTGTCACCAATACAAATGTGCCACTACCTTTTCCACACCAGTGTTTTGTTTCACATGATCTCGTTCAGACCATTTGGACTGTGCCAAGTCATAGCCAGGCACTCTCCTGAAGGCAGGGCATTATGAGGGAGTGACAACTGGAGTTGCTCATCTATTCGTCCAGTTGCCATCTTACAGATTGGCAGAAGCTGAGAACAGAAGTTGTTGTTTTTCACCCTTGATCCCAGTCTGAAGCCAATGTTGCAGAAGGAACCTTAAACAAAAAGCCAGGGGGGGAAAGAATAGAAAAAAGATCCTGCCTGCAAACTTGTAGTCTTTTCTTAACAGTCAACAGTCATTACTGAAGCTCATTCACTTTGGTGAATCTTAATAGGTTTGTAGTAGATCTAACAGTTTTTTTATTGACATAAACTTTACATATTTAATTTTTATATAGGTGACTTTCGCACGACATGTAAGGTCAGGGGAGCTACTAAGAGAAGAGGACAAGATGGCTCTGGAGAACCTTATCATTAATGTTCCTCAACCCAGAGCAGGGAAGAGCAATAGCCTTGAGCTGACTCCCTCCAGCACACCCCAGCTGTCTCCTGCAACTACTCCAGCCAACAGAAAAAATCGACTGCAAATAGGTAGGAGACACAGCTGTTTTGCTTAACTCTGCAAGGAGCACAGCAGCATTTCTGCAAATATGGAACATTAGAAATTGTCTTGGTATGAATGAAGTGCTCTGGATATTTATATTTGTACTTTACACTGTTTTCTAGAATCTTGCAGAATTTCTATTTTTTGCTGATAAGATTGTGAAAGTGTTTATTATGAAAGTGCAAAGGACATCAAGTTCCTCATCAGCTGGAGACTAAAATTTTAAAGACTAAAACTGGGGAGGGTGCAGTGGAGATTTATGAGGATGTTGCCAGGAATGGAGCATTTTACCTATGAGGAAATATTGCATAAGCTGGGCTTGGCCTTCTCTCTTCCAAGGAAGACAAGGGGAGATTTGGCTGAGGTGTATAAAATTGAGGGGCCTAAATAGAGTGGACAGAAAGGACCCAATTCCATTAGAGGAATCAATAACCAGGGTGCACGTATTTAAAGTAATTGGTAGAAGGGTTAGGGGGAGTTGAGTAATCTTTTCGTTTAGAGGGTGGTGTGGGGGTCTGGAACTCACTGCCTGAAAGCGTGGTAGAGGTAGAAGCCCTCATTGTAGTTTTTATTTAAAAAAAACCCACTTGGGAATGGCATTTTCAATGGATAAACACAGGGTTTTGGGTCAATAGTTAGAAGGTGGGATTAGGCTGGATATCTGTCTTTTGACTGGCATGGACACAATGGGCCATATAGCTGCCTCCTGTGCTATAAGTTTTTTTTTTCTCTATGCTTCTGTCTTTTTTTTAGTTATGCAACTAGGAAATACAATGCACTTCAACTGGAAGTTGCTATATGATTTCATTGTCAGTCTCTGGAAACACAAGTCTTGTGTGTTTTTTGTACTTGGTACTCACATCTGGTTCTTGAAACCTCCCCTTCTGGTTACATTTTTGCAATTAAAATACAACTGTATAATCCTTTTGGTGCAGTTCTCGTATACTGTAATCTTCTATTCAACAGTGTGTATTGACTTGCTAGATCTTTTTTATAGATCTCACATGTAAACAAATTTGTGTTCCCACTCATTCTCAATGTGGGTAATTTACCAGTAAGGCTGGAGAACTGTTTCACATGAGCTAATAGGTATGAAGAAATACACCATTATTGAATCCATTCTGCATTTGCCTATCCTAAGATGTGTGAGGGATGGCCAAATTAATGCCCTATGGATGGAGCATTTCCTTCAATTTATAATGCTTTTTTAAATGCTCCCAGGCACTGTAACAGCAGTTTATCATACTGAAATCACTGTTAATATACATTCCCTTGCCCTAAGTAACTTGCTTTGCCTATCCTGTCCACAGGGATACTTTTAATTATGGAGCACCATGTACATGTTTGTAAACAAAATTTCTTGTTCACTTGTGTTTCTTAACAGCTGCTTTCTGCTAACAGGTTTCTGCCCTCCTTTTGACGGCTCTGACTTGTGTGCTGGGGTATGGTTCCATGAGCGCTATCCTGTTCCTTACCCAAGTGGCTATTTATCGTTTGTCAACCTAGGTAGTGAGTGTTGGCAGGCTTATTCCTTTAGTGAGGATATTCCAGCTGAACCTGAATTCTTTTTTCTTTTAAAATAATTCATTCTCAGGATCTGGGCAGTGCTGGCAAAGCCAGTATTTATTGCCTATCCTTTATTCCCCGGACAGTAGCCACTTCAGAAAGCAGTTAAGAATGAACCGCGTTTACGTGTGATTGGTATCTCACACAAGCTGGGTAATGATGGCAAGTTTTCTTTAGTAGATTTGGTTTTCACGACAAGTCAAACCGCTTCATGACCATTTTTTTTAACTTACTTAATGAATTCAAGTTCTCAGAATGGTTTTTCTATGCCTGGACAAATAGCCTGACTGATTTTAAACTTGTTCCTGGAGTGCTGGTGTCATAACGTAATCACCACACCACCCCATTAGTTTTCAGCAAGAGTCATTGGTTAGCTATGAGGAGTAGCAACATAATCTGGTTTTCTCATCTAAGGGTATGAAGATCAGGCAAATCATAATACCCTGTTGCCAATCTGAGTTAATTCAAAACAGGCCTATTCTTGTTTTATTGATGAATATAAATGGGTTGAAATTGGACATTATTACTTTTAACAAATAGTTTTTTTTTTAGCAGTTCTGTCTAACTCAGCTTGGCAATTGCCAGCTGATATTAAATATTTTTATTGTCTGGCCCAATGATCCATTTTGCCGTGTTTACAATCCGAGTTCTGCACTGTTCCATTTTGTGCAATGTAATGCACGGCTTCCATTCACACATCAAATTAATACAAAGCAGCTGAATTTAAATTGCCTTTGTGTTGCTGTAAATATAGAAATATAAATTTCTAATCAGTTGAAAGTCAATGTATTGCTGCAGTTCTTTTCCTGTTCATGGTGCGCAGGAAACTGAAATCAATATTAAGAAAAAATAGTTTTTCATTGTGTGCCACTTTCAGATGTTCCGAGTATCCACTCCATGGCTTAAGCGCAAGCAGAATGTTTCTTGGCAGCACTACAGCTAAAATTGATATGTATCCAGAGAAAATAGCAGCATGTTTGACTAGATGTAAAACATACCCAATCTTTTAGTCTTTTTTTTAACCTGGAGACAGTTGTTAGAATTGCATAAACTAACTTGTTGGGAACAATGTAATTCCACTTGATGTTCATTTAGTGGAATAAAATTCCTTGCCTGTGCATGTTATGCATGCTGAGTTGTTGGCTGATTCCAGGACTCTCAAATTGCAGCTGGTTTTCTAACATTTCTTGCATGATCAGTATGTTTATAACTTGAGTGCACCCTGCCAATTTTGGCAACTGCAACCATACCATTTTTAATAATTTGAAGGAAAAAAGCTTCCTTTTGTTTTTCTTTGACTTGGCAAACAGCCTGAGCACTAATTATCTACCACATTTTGACTTGGAACCCTCACAAACTAATGCAAGTTATATGTGATGTTGCAGATGAGCCTTCAAAGACTCTTTTAAAATAATGAATACTTGGATCAGGAAATGTTCAGTGTCTTGTCAATTACAAACAATGACTGCAGTATTAATGCTTGTTGGCTTTTGATCCTGTTTGATGAAAAATGAAAGTATAGGCACAATTTTGCACTGATTATGAATTTTGATTGAAGTGATTAACATGCGTTTGGTTTCCCTTTTAATGCTGCCTACATCCAGGACAACAATTAGCAGCCATAACTGCCTGGGATACCTCAGCTACAAATCTGACCGCTCACATTCCCCTTGTAACTCCATTTGGTGGGTAACACTTCTTTGTGCCTAGAAGGTTCCAGAAATGCTAGATTTATGCCAAGAACCCTGGGATGTCTTAAAACTACTCTATTGGAATTGCTAAAGTGCATGTTCAATGTCTTTTATTCTGGTTTCTTTTCAGTTGTGACAGTGGCTTCGAAAAAACATGTTTTCTAAATGCAATGGAAAAATAGAACACTTAATTTTTTTGGCAAACTATTTTTTATCAATTTTAATTTTAAAAAATGAAACATGTAAATTGGTAGATCAGGATGCTTATCCTTGACATTCATTTAGTAAATTTTTTACTTTCAAATGTTACGAAGCGGGTTTTGAGAAACATCAAAATGCTTGAATCAGCCCATGAAATAACATTAAATATTTCATATGCTGTATTTAAATAAAAATCTGAATACTCAAAAGAGTGGTTACTTAAGCGCAGTGTGTTTAAAATATAGTTCTTGGGTCACTGAAATGTGGATTCCAATTTTTTCAGGCTTGGGTGACTCCCATCTCATATGAGTTGAAATGTTTTCTAAGAAAAACTGCTTCAACAGCCTCAAGTCCTCAATTGCAATTTATTGGCAGAAACTTTCTTTCAGATTTACTATCTCAAAATTGAGCTCATGTGAGGTACTCTGGATAGCAACAGCAGAAGTGTATACCATCAAAATCTGTAACACCTCAGCCTGGCATACCCTCACTTCTCCATTATCATCAAGTCAAATAACCCCTCTTCAACAAGAGTGTACAAGAGCTTGTTGGGAGCAGCAGGAGGCGTATCTGGTGAAGCTAAACCACAGAATTTGTATGCATTCAGTGCAGCAAAAGCAGCATGCTGAAGACAGCTAAATGGAAGAGGAGGTTCCATGAACATCTCATTGTCAATTATGGAAGATCCAACACATAGATGCAGGAGACGAGGCTGAAGCATTCACACCACCTTCAGCCTGAGATGTTGACTGCATGATGCCTGTTGGTCTGCACAGATGTCAGCCTTCAGCCAGATTCACTTCATGCAATAGCAAGCAACAGTTGAGAACACTGGAAAAGCTACGACTCCTGACGAATTTCTTGCTATAGAGCTGAAGACGTGCTCCAGAACAAGCCATGCCTCTAGCCAAGCTGTTCCAATACAGCTATAATATTGTCATTTATTCGACAATGTGGAAAATTGCCCAGGTATACCCTGTCCAAAAGTCAGGACAAATCCAACCCAGGCAATTACTGTCCTATTAGCTTATTCTCAATTAGCAAAGTAATCGAAGGAGTTGATAACAGTGCATCAAGCAGCATTTACTCATCAATAGCCTGCTCACTGATGCTCTGTTTAGGTTCTGTTAGGACCACTCTGTTCTGGATTTCATTACATCCTTAATTCAAACCTGCATTTGCTGATTTTTTTTTTTACACACTAAGGAGGTGACCTATAATGTGGGACTTGAAATGATGGTTGTAGAAATGCCTCTTCTCCCCCCCCCCCCCATATGGAATTTCCTATAAACAGCATTTCTACACTTGTTCCCTTCTGTACAGTCACTTGCCCATTAGTGCCATGGTCTGGGCTGCATTCCTTCAGTGCACCTTCACTCCCAGCAGTCTCTAACACTGAGTATTTGTGATTTGGTGCACACCCAGAAGACTCCTGTACTACCTGCCCCTTCCTACTGTTCCAGATGGCCATTCACCTACTATCTTGGACACTCGCTGCCTGTGCAATGACCGCCACCTGGAAAGTATGATCCAGGAAACTCTCCTCCTCTGTGATGCTCTGATGTAGTGACTCCAGCTACCCAAGCTCAGAAATCTTGAGCCCAAACTGCAGCAGCCGGAGACACTTCCGACTCAAGTCACCTGAGACACGTGAAGTGCCCTGAAGCCCTCTTGCCACGCCCTTTTTGTCAAAGATAATGTCTCTTTTAAATTGAGTAAATATGTTTTGGATTCATTCTCGTGATCTTGGCAACATTGGGAATTATTGCCCATCCCAAGTTACCCTATAAGAGTTGATGCTGGGCCTTCTCCTTGCATTTCATCGTGAACAATGTTGAGATTTTTTTTACTGGAGCTTAGATCTGTTAAATCCATCTGTGTTCTTAGTAATTTCAGTAAACTGAAACTCAAGCTGATTACTTGTTAATATAATTTTTTGCAGCTGGAAGGAACAGAAACCGGGCAAATGAAGCTAAAGAACAGCACTTCGAACATGAAAGCTCAACTCAGGAGCCCTTACAGGAGGTCCAGCCTGAAGAAGTATTGGTCATTTCACTGGGCATTACGTCACAGATGTCACCAGGCATGATGTCAGAAAATGAGGTACATTCTTAAATGATGCAGGTTTTGTTCATACCATTTTGTGTTCTGAGAGCCCAGTCTTTTTGGGGAATTAAGTTGATGGATGTTGGCCAATTAGTCTGAAATAAACCATCAACTCTAACTCTCTTTCTTCTAAACATCTGAGGAAACTTCTCCCTGCCCCAGCTAATTATTTTAATAGATACAGATAACTTGGTTTATAAGCATTAATGAGGGAAGAATCATTAAAGAAGGATAGAGGAGCTCTGATTCTTAGGGTACAATTTACAACCTCTACTATGTCTTGTCCTCCAACTTAATTTCTCCTACTGATCCTGTCTGTTAATTCTCATTCTGCCTCCCAAAGCTTCCTCAAAAACTTTGTTTTCTACTATGTTTTTGGTCACCTCTAATCTTACACTGTCATAAGTTTCACCTTTGTCAAGTGTTTTGGGATATTTTCTATGTTAAAGGCACTACAAAGGTGCAAGTAACTACAGAATGTTGCCACAGCAACTAATGTAGATCATCTCATCCCTTTCCCACAAATGCTTTGACAGAATTATGAATGAGGTGACTGAAGTGCCCTTCATAAATAAACTTTTAAGTTGGACTGAATTGCATTTTCAATTACTCTCCTGTCAATTTTGAGAGGGAAACTTTGAGTTGATAGTGTGGGTGAGCATACTGATGTCTTGGAAAGGTGCATGCAAAAATGCACTGGTTGAAAGTTCTGAGAAATATCTCAGGCTTCTGAAGTTTTAAGGAACTGACTTTGAATGTATTATGGCTTCAAAAGCTTCTACTTGGCACAGCAGATTGCTGCAAGAATTATTGTTGATAAAAGCAAGAAAATAATCATGTTTTAATTGATTTCTTTGTTGGGCACTGATGCAAACCAGCTTGTTGAACAAGGACTGGTATGTCGAGATAAGTTACCCGACAACCATGGTGGATTTAAAAGGTGATTAACTTTGAATCACTGAGGCTGGAGATACTGAACAAAGGATGTGATGGGTAGATGCTGAAATATGGGTCAATTACATGGGGACAGTAGACCATGTAATTCACAAATTAGTAACTTGAATGAGTTTGTCTTAAATATGCTGTACATTAGTAAGAGCTATATGTAACGTTTGAAGTTTCAAGAAATATGCAAATAATAGAACTTGGGTCTGTCCTTTATTCGAGTGGGATTGTTTTTCTTTTCTAATGAGTTGACATGTCTGCTAAGCCCTGGAAGAGAAAATTGCAGAGTAATTCTAGGCTTGCTGCTCTTATGTCTGAGCTGCTCATTAAATATGGAAATAGTGGATGACCGGGGTCTGGTTGCTTGTCTACCCTGTGAGCTAATATAAATTGGAGATCAGGAATTTGTACACTCAAAAATAGGCACCATCAATTCTATACATTACCCCACACAGGTTTTTTTAACTTAAAAAATAGTCAAGCTAAGCTCATTTATGCATGATTTGAATTACACAGGCAAAATTATTTTGACCAATATCCACGAATTAAAGTTGAAAGAATATAAAACCAACTTTTTTAAAAATAAAAATAGTAATAACCCCAGTGCTTTCTCAGAACACTTTTAAAAACAAATGATATGTTTGTGATCAAGAAGAAGTAGAATTGCATCAGTTAACTCTAAAACTACACGTGTCACGCTCTATTCTGTACCTATTATCCCTTGACTCGAGGCACAAAAACTTTTTTGTCCTTGCAGAGTTGTTGGGGTGGGGTGATGGAGGGGTTAAACAAAACCTGTTACGCCTACTAGAATTTTGGCTGTGTTTTTCGCAAATTTAATTTTTATAGCTCTCTCTCTGCTCTGTTAATTTGCTGCAGAATTGAACATGTAATCTGTTTTGTGCACTTCCCACGATATCAAGTGTACAGTGACTTTCTGTTAGCACAATTACTTGCATAATGTATTTTACCCACAACTGTCAAGCTGTGTTCTCATCCCCTCAAATGCTGCCATTGTAGTTCTACGTTGTGTTTCCTTTCTGTCTTTCACCATCGAACCTAAACATATTTCATTTTTTTAATGAAACCAGAGTGGCACATATGCACCAATTTGTACAGATAAAATTGCAAATTGTTCCAGCTACTTGTGGAGGGGGTGAGAAAAGTTATTTACACCACCTAGTGGCCATTTTATTAACATCTCTTAAATGCTGTTGAATTTGCTCAACTACAGCAAAGAAAGAATCAAAAAGATGCATTGAAGGAGTTTTTAAAAAATTGTTTGGGCTGAAAACTTCTCTGTTTAACTTTTGTGTTCTGAATTGCTACTGCTACATGAAATGTTACTTTTCATTTTCTGGCCTTTAAATAAACTGATTTGTGTTCCAACAGCAGCAAAAAGATAAGATCTTCATATACAGAATTAATTAAATGTATTTGACCACGTTTACCATTCAATTTAATGAAATTATTTTTCTTCAGTTGGTTTTCAGTTCACATTGGTAGACTTCTATTTTATATTGAGTCTTTCACATCTTTGGAGCACCCCAAAGCATTTCACAGCCAATTTTAATATTTTTGATGTGTAGTCATTGTATTTTAGGCAAATGCGATCACTAACTTACACACATCTCTTCAAGGGCAATGAAATAAATGACCAGGTAATCTGTTTTAGTAGAGTTGATCAGGGAATTGGAAGAAATATCTGCTCTTCAGAGAGTGACTTGGCACCTTTACGACCACTGGATAAATCACTGTGTGCAAGCAGCAGTATAACTCTGGTAATACTGTGTCCTTTAATTAGTTGGCAATCCCAAAACAATATAGTTGCACCCTACAATGGTACTGAAGTGATTTAGATTTGATTAATTATGCGATCGATGCAAGTATGCAAGTTAATTAAATTCACAGGTGGGTATAGTGATTTGAATGTATTGTGCTTAAAAATAAATTATCAGTAATTTAAATTTAAATCAGGAAAGTATGAGTTTTGTGCTAAAACGTTTACATTATCTAATAATTATAATATTAAATTGAAAGACTGCATTACCAATACAGATCACTAAATCAGAGCTAATTTAAGTGTTTCTTGACTCATTTACTTATTTTGATCAGGTGTTGAGCATGCAGCTTGCTGAAAGTGGGCAGGGAGAAGTGCCTGTAGAGGATGGAAAACTGCATGGCAAACCAGATAAAACTCTGCGTTTTTCCCTCTGCAGCGATAATCTGGAGGGAATATCAGAAGGTGAGGCTTTTCTTTTGATAGGTGAGTACCAGGTTCCAATTTTCCATAACGCCAGATTTCACTGGCTCCCTTTTGCTTTACCATCTAAATTCCTTGTCCTCCTTTTTAAATCCTTCGTGGTTTCACCCCAACCTCCTGTATCCTAATGTTCTTGCCCTGCACCAATTGTTTTTTGTTACTCTGAATTTGGCCTCTTTTGTGTGACCTGTCTCTTTGCTTCACCATTACTGGCGAAGCTTTTTGTCACTGATTTTTAGGTTCACAAATGTCCTCCTTAGACAATTTCTCCACTCCACTGTTCTCACACTTGAAAAACCATCTCTTCGATCAAGCTTTTGGTAACCTCTCCAAATCTCTCATTTTCTGACTTAGTGTGCATTTTATGTATGTCTGTGGGTGAGCACTGTAATTTGACAATTCTGTGACTGAACTGTGTTCAAATTGGATTAAGTGAGTACTGTTTCTTGGTGCACCAGTATTAACATTAGGTAGAAACCGGAAATAATGCACTGACTTACGCCATAACATGTTAAATGTGAAACCATATTATGCATTTACTGAGAGTATTTGGTACTTCGACCTCTCGAGTTTTAATATTGACGCCAATCCTTTGCAGCTAAAGCCACCACATTGTCCAAACATAAATAAAACACAAACTTAAAGAAACATTTAACCTGGTCTTTAGAGTGCTCAAGGACGCCGTGTCGTCAGCTATTGATGGGGATGCTAACTCATGGGGTACTGGGGCATGAAATCAGCCTATTTAATATTTTCCTGTCTCTTAATTTAATTCCAGTAGTAAATATAATTAAACAGACTACTTTTACTTTAAATAGGACCTTCAAATCGCTCAAACTCTGTATCCTCACTGGATCTGGAAGGGGAGTCGGTTTCTGAACTAGGAGCAGGACCTTCTGGAAGTAATGGTGTTGAAGCTTTACAGCTATTGGAACATGAACAAGGTAAGCAAAACAGAATGGTGGTAATGCAGCTTGAAGGTTCAGTCAGCAAAGCAGGATTTTAAGGCATTATGCATCAAGCCACTGAGTGGATTCATTTCATTTAGGTTCACCTTGTACCTTGCACTGTATTCTACTGAGAACTGTTGGAAACATCCCTGCTTATCAGCCTCTACGAATGCTTTCTCCACTGCCCTCTACTCATTAAGTTGTACAAGAATTCATACCCTTACTTGAGTCATAATATATGTCAATGGATTCCATGCTGCTATGCAGATCTCGTAGCACTTCCTTTTATTGTATGTTAATTGGGCGTTTAGTCAGGTGGTGGGCAATAACTGGGGGTTTACTTGCCTTATATATAGGAGTTGACTGAAATTGTTGGTTTGAAAGTGCATGTTTGTAATATGTGTGTTTGCAAATGAAAGCTTATAAGTGTATAAAGACTAGCCTCCAGTTCAATCCTTCACTGCCTGGCTATCTAGAGTATAACACTTGCATCTCTTGCCCTTATAAGTGAGTACGATGGGCTTTGTGGAGGTATGCTGAATTTCTTGTTCAGGTAAACTAAACTGGAATTTTGTCACTGCTATTTGGATGGTGAGCACCCTGTTGTTTAAAAATATTTGTTCTGTTTTCAGTGACATTGGAAGGGAATTCGGTTGACTGTGATTAGAATTGTTAAATGTGTTGATGGGGTGGGGAGATGCCTTGGGCATAGCTTGGTACCTATGGCAGATTGTATGCATGTATGTGGTGGAAAAGGGAGCCTTTGGCTGAGGAGTCTAGAATTAGGTGGTCTAAGTCCCTGAACTGCCTGCCGCATTCTGCCTGTTGCGTTGCTGCTTCAGTAGTAAATAAATACTTGAAATTGAGTTATTTCCCCCCAGCTGCCTCTGGTCCATGCCCAAAGGATAGGGGATAAGCCCTTTTCTGTTTGCCAGATACAGATACAAGGCTGAATTTAATTTAATTTCCCCTTTTGAATTAGTGCTTTTTGGCAAGGGTGGTCTGCAAGGTTGCTTAGTGGGAAGAAGGTCCATCAGCTGTCACCTCTTATGTATTGTTAGCATATCACGTCATGCATCATTTCCATCTAATTTACACTACTGTTATTGCTTGGACATGGTGAAATGCTAAGAGCAGCAATGTGTCTCATAGCAGAATTAAGGTAATTGAAAGGGTGATAGACTGAGGACATTTGTAAAGTGGAATTGTCATTCTTTTATCATGTGCAGTTAGATGGGCTATCTGTCTGACTATTAGCTTGACCTGGGAGATTCAGGATTCTGGTTTTGTGATGTCATTGTTGAGGCACAATCTTGTTCTTGATGTAATGTTGGCTGCAATTGTGTTGCTGCCTAAGTGATTGTGATGGTTTTGAGAGTTAACTCTGAAGTGCTTTGTTGGTGTTGGATGAGAGGGCACTAAGTTTGACTGGATGTTGCTGTGTCATAATGAAATTGCAGAATATCTTGTAGCTGTTGTGGAGCTGATGCCCTTATCCTGGTGGAAAGATCTAATGACTGCAGAGATGTCTGTGTAGTGGTTGTGCTTCACTGAAGCGTTTACTTTGATACAGTAGATCTGCAAGATTGTTTTATTGTTGTCCTCTTGGGGGAAAAATGTACGACTGAGTAGTTGCATTTTCTCCCTGGCTCTGACATATCCCTAACGGTAATGAAAAGTTGGGAAGTTTGGCAAGTGGGAACCAGGATGAGTGTACTTTATTTGTCCGTTTTGCTGTTGAGATCCAGGGGGCTTGTGTATGGTGATCTTGTTAAGTGTTTCCTTTGCATGCTTTTTGGGCTGTCAAAGCATCATATTGTGACACCCCTAGTAGTTGAGGTCATCTACATTTTCTGATGCTGGCCTCTGGAGGTAGGATGCTTAGATTCTTAAGTTCACTGTGTCTCTGGCAGTGAGATGCACCTCTGGTTCATCATAGCTATTCAGTCAATGTCTGTAGTGTGAAGTTCACAGAGCTCAGTATAGATTGTGCTGAAGGTACTCGTAGAGTTTATTGATCTCAACTTCTTGACATACTGGCACATGGTTCACCAAGCTCTGAATAGGGCCTGTTTTAAGTCTTGTTTAGTTGTAATTTATGGTACAGGTGAAGCATGCAGCTCCTGACACTGGGAATTTGTCAACATATATGTTGAGGTAAACATGATTCCGTGAACCTGGAGATCACAGCAAGAATAAATGACACTAGTATCCACTACACATGTATTGGACCGGGGGGAGGCATGAGGTCTGGGTCTCACTTGAGTTTTTGGGACAGAGGTCCCTGCTTTAGTAAACTGGCATTTAAGGCATGGACACGGATTACTGTACTGGGATAGTAGGTGGCAGGCTTAAACCAGAACTTTGAATTTAAATGATAGCCTAACAGAGCTAATTGCTCACATTGTTTCCTTGGCTCTACTATTGTGGTGATTACTAGATTTCTTTGTATTTGGAGGTCATAAGTGTCCAAAGTGCATCCTCCTTGATTTGGACAAAATTTTGAAGGCTGTCTTAGGAATCTCAGTTGTGATAATTCCACCAACAACTCCACATTAGCAGTTTGATGCACTGACATATTGTGCTGCTGCAAAAAGATAGCATGCAACTATTGGATGGCTACAGTACAATATATCTTTACAAGGAGTTGAGAGTTCAGGTTTTTATATAGGAAAGGTGTATTGCATTTTACTGTGGTTCAGTTCAGGGTGTAGCGACAGGGGACAGGCTCGTGTGGACCTTTATGCCTGTGGTAAGGATAATGTAGATGAGCTCTGCATTGATAATGGTTTTCAAGCCTGGGTGTAATGTGAAAAATATTCTATAGGCATGGTCCTTCATTACTTTTATACATTGTAAGGTATATTATTTTAGTAAATGGTTTACTTATGTCTGCAAAGCATAATTATAACTGAGTGGGATGTTTCCTATCTGCAGCCTAATAAATTAGATAGGAGCTGAGTGGAGCTTTTTTTTTTATTGTTGTGTTGCCCTTTCTCAGCAATCAAACAGCAGTAGTAGGTATTAACCACAGAGTCTGATTTGGTGGAATTCAAATCCAGTCCCCTGTACAGTCTTTTGTTTTCCAAGTGTTCATTGAACTAATCGTGAACTAACCATGTGACAGCGGGATGAAAGGGTTTTCTTCTTTTCACATTGTAGTTAGGTGAGTGAGAGACTTGTCATATGTGACCACCTACATCTGTGCCCAATACTGTTGTATGAGAAATTGGAACTTAATTTTCTGTATTTTTGGAGGGAAAAAAACACCACTATTCTGGTGCATGCGGTTTTGGGAACTGTGTGCATCTGTTACCGTTGTTAACCCCTTCCCTTATCCTCTGTTTTCAAGGCAAAGCATCATGATCCTGTTGTTGCTGTCTTTAAAGCATCTTGATAACTACCAGTGTCCAACAATGTTGAATACTGGTCTTTCTTGAACTCAGATTAGCCAGAAAGTAGCCGATGAATGGAAATACTGAAAATTGATCCAGCAAACCAAAATTCTGGCTAAATTTCTTGTTAATGTTGCAAATGTTTTAAAAAAAAACCTCATCAAAGCAAGAGATTTGTGCTGAAAACCAGAGAAGTTTTGATAATCTCAATTTTTAATTCCTACATTGCAGTGTTCTCTGCAGAAAGATATTTGCTGCTTAAATTTTATTTTTGTCTTTAGGGAAAATAATTTTCAAAATTAAAACTGACACCCACAGGTGAGATGCACTTCATGCTAGTATTCTTAAAGCAACATTGCACATTTTAGGAAGAGCATATTAACAGAAATTTGGGTTGGAGGCTTTTGCAGATAACAAAGTCGGTCCTTGTTGCAGGGTGTGGTTTGGATATCATTATTTTGAGTTGCATGGGTGATATTTTCATGTAAGTGGCTTTTTTAAAATGGTTTTATGATAGCAAACATTTCTTTATGAAGTAAGTGTTATCACAGCATGCAACAATATTTTCATGATGTTTGTAAGCCTACCTCTAATCCAAATTCCTATTAGTATTCTATTCCTGCACTTGGTAAAATGCTCTGAGAATGCCACAGTCACATGTTTTCTATGCTGTATACAACAGTTTTAACCTCAAATGGTTGTTTACTTTAAAAACAAATATTTTTTAATTCAGCTTCATGTATTTAAGGAGGATTCATGCCACTTCTTTATGTCCCATTTTAGCCACAACACAAGACAATCTCGATGACAAACTGCGTAAGTTTGAAATTAGAGACATGATGGGGCTGACAGATGACAGGGACATTTCAGAAACCGTGAGTGAGACCTGGAGCACTGATGTCTTAGGAAGTGATTTTGATCCAAACATTGATGAAGACAGACTACAAGATATTGCAGGTAAATAATTAACAGTTGATGGCAAATTTGTACTTCCAACATTTCAAGTAATGTTTTTAAATGGGATTCTAATGTGTGACTAAATTGGTCATAATGACATTGCTAAGGTATGTTAATACATAGCCTTGTAAACACAAAATATTTTAGCATGGTAATTGATGTGTTTTCAATTTGCTATATAAAAACAGCACGCTGAATTACGTTAATTAACTCCGCACTCTTAGTAAAGAGGCGTGGTAAATTTTCCAGTCTAGTGCATGATAAATATCGTGATTAACAAACAGTTGTGCTCTGTGCCAAAATATGTGCTTATAATGTAAGCAATTATAATCAACAGGGTGGCCTTGGAAAGATACTTTTGCTTTGTTCATTTCTGATTTTCAGATTACTGCAAAGTATCAGAATTATCGCATTTTACCAGTTACACATTTGATAAAATTGTTTTTGTTCAGTAATGTATCCTATAATAATGCTATCCTGTAGCATAACAAATCTGGTAGTCGGTGGTTCTGTGCCCAATTTGTAATTAAAAATTCAGTATGTCCTGAAATACCCTGTGATGAGAGAGCCTTTTGGTAAAGCTGAATTACTTAAAAATCCCAGAGGGAAACTTTAAACAACTGTCATAACCTATATTTTTAAGTGGTATGTTTGAGATGCAACTCTAAATTCAAGAATCAGACCACCAGTTCTTGAGAGGTTTTATATCAAAATACATAAGACATTTATTAATTTACATAAGTTTAAATATATACATCTGGCTACAAGTTACTAATATTATAACTTAATTCCCAAACTAATCTCCATTAAGGCAACAGCAACCCATAGACTTAACCAGACACCAAGCAAAGCATTTTCATCTCACAAATTCAAAGTGAGTTTCTTTCCACTTTGGTTCCTGTGGAGACAGTTGGAGTCTTACAGCAACTTTGATCTTACATTGCCTCTGCCCTGTACACACGAAAAATGCTGAAGTTATATCTAGCACAGCTCATTTAATGTAAATTCCCATTGTATCACCAGCCTCTTCTAACAATAAAACCCTTTTCATAGTACTAAGTTTATTAGCAGAATAAACATATTGCTTGGTCTCTGCTAGCTAGGTGCCAGATTTCACTCGCCTTCTTGAATGCTCTATTCAAAAATTGCAAATGCACTCTGCCCTTCTTACATCTCAAAACTAGTACACCATCAAAGCACCCAGACCAGCTGGCTTTAATCCAATTAAGGCACACCCACAGACGAAACCTCTTTTAAAAGAAAAATATTTTCCAATAATATTATATACATTAATACATTAATAGCTTCATGACATACCCAAGATAAAATTACTTAAAACTTCTTTCAGATTAGTTGTTGAATATGATCACCAGATACCATTTTTTCAGAAAGTTGAATTTGGTGTATTCTAACAATATCGCAAGAGTCAAGATAAAATTACTTAAAACTTATTTCAGATTAGTTGTTGAATATGATCACCAGATACCATTTTTTCAGAAAGTTGAATTTGGTGTATTCTAACAAAATCGCAAGAGTCAGATGACTCATGAGTGTGAAATTGGACGAGGAATGTACCAACCGGAACACTCTAACTGGAATTCTAGGGTCAGGTCTTTTGGGTCTGTTCTTTTGATTGGAGATGTCAAACTCGCCGGAAATAGCAATCGGTCGCCTGTCCTTGTTCCAGTCCTGGAGCCTTCTGATTGGATGAAATTGTAGAGCTTACCTTGCATCCCAGTTAACTGGCAAATTTGATTAAATGGCACGTCCCATTCCCCGAGCGTACCATATAACAGATTTTTTTGTACGTGATTTCGTTTTTTCCTCTACTGTCAGCCTTAGTTCAATGGTAGCAGCTTCTTCTGAGTAAGAAGGTGAGGACTAAACCTGAAGTGATATCAGTATTGCAGTGAGTTTTTATTATTTATTCTTTCACGAGGTACGAGTGTCACTGGCTAGGAGCATTTATTACCCATTTCGAATTGCCCTTGAGTAGGTGGTTGTGAGCCGCTGTCTTGAATTGTTGCAGTCCATGTGTAGGTACATCCACAATGCTGTTAGGAACGGAGTTCCAGGATATTGACTCAGTGACAGTGAAGGAAATGGCTATATACATTGAATTCAGAATGGTGAACTTGCACCTTATCTACCTGTCCCACTACATTAAGGGGCCGTTGGACATGCACACCAAGGTCCCTCTGATCCTTGGTACTTCCCAGGGCTCTACCATTCATAGTGTACTCCTGTGCCTTGTTTGTCCTGACACCAAGTGTATCACCTCACATTTATCTGGATTAAGTTCCATTTGCCACTGCTCAGCCTGTCTGTATTCTTCTGTAATCTAAGGCTATCCTCCTCACCATTTACCACCCCACCAATTTTCGTGTTACCTGCGAAGTACTGATTAACGCTCCTACATTCAAGTCTAAGTCATTTATATCTACCACAAACAGCAAGGGATCCAACACCGATAAACTCCTCTGGATATTCCCAGCGTCACAGATGCCAGTCTTCAGCCAATTCGATTCACTCCATGTGATATCAAGAAATGGCTGAAGGTGCTGGATACTGCAAAGGCTCTGGGCCCTGACAACGTTCCAGCAATAGTACTGAAGACTTGTGCCCCAGAAGTTGCTACGCCCCTAGCCAAGCTGTTCCAGTACAGCTACAACACTGGCATCTACCCGGCCATGTGGAAAATTGCCTAGGTATGTCCTGTACACAAAAAGCAGGACAAATCCAACTTGGCCAATTACCACCCCGTCAGTCTATTCTCGATCATCAGTAAAGAAATGGAAGGGGTCATCAACAGCACTATCAAGCTGCACTTGCTTGGCAATAACCTGCTCACTGATGCCAGGTTTGGGTTTCACCAGGGCCACTCAGCTTCTGACCCCATTACAGCCTTGGTTCAAACATGGACAAAAGAACTGACCTCCCAAGGTGAGGTGAGAGTGACTGCCCTTGACATCAAAGCAGCATTTGACTGAGTGTGGCATCAAGGAGTCCTAGCAAAACTGGAGTCAATGAGAAACGAGGGGAAAACCCTCCATTGGTTGGAGTCATACCGAGTACAAAGGAAGATTGTTGTGGTTGTTGGAGGCCAGTCATCTCAGCTTCAGGACGTCACTGCAGGAGTTACTCAATGTAGTGTCCTAGGCCAAAACATCTTCAGCTGCTTCATCATTCCTTCCATTATAAGGTCAGAAGTGGGGATGTTCGCTGATGTTTGCACAATGTTCAGCACCATTCACAACTCCTCAGATACTGAAGCAGTCCATGCCCAAATGCAGCAAGACCTGCACAATATCCAGGCTTGGGCTGACAAGTGGCAAGTAACTTTCACACCACATAAGTACCAGGCAATGACTATCTCCAACAAGAGAGAATCCAACCATCGCCCCATGATGTTCAATGGCATTGCCATCGCTGAATCCCCCATCATCAACATACTGGGGGTTACAATTAACCAGAAATTGAACTGGACTAGCCATATAAATACTGTGGCTGCAAGAGCAGGTCTGAGGCTAGGAATCCTGCAGCGAGTAACTCGCCACCTGTCTTTCCAAAGCCACCATCTACGAGGCACAAGTCAGCCGTGTGATGGAATACTCCCCCATTTTCCTGGATGAGTGCAGCTCCCACAACACTCAAGAAGCTTGACACCGTCCAGGACAAAGCAGCCTGCTTGATTGGCAGCACATCCACAAACATTCACTCCCTCCACCACCAACGCAGAGTAGCAGCAGTGTGTACCATCCACAAAATGCACTGCAGGAATTCACCAAGGACCAGTTAGACAGCACCATCGAAAGCCACGACCACTACCGTCTAGAAGGATAAGGGCAGCAGATAGATGGGAACACCAGCACCTGGAAGTACCCCTCCAAGTCACTCGCCATCCTGACTTGGAATGATGTCGCCGTTCCTTCACTGTCACTGGGTCAAAATCTTGGAACTCCCTAACAGCTCTGTTGGTGTACCTATAACCACATGGACTGCAGCGGTTCAAGAAGGCAGTTCACCAAGGCAGCTAGGGATGGGCAATAAATGCTGGCCCAGGCAGCGAAGCCCACATCCCGTGAATGAATAAACAAAAACAGCTACTGAGGTAGTGCTCACAATGTTGGTGATGCCATCTGTCAGGTGAGACATTAAACTGATATCCCATCTGCCCCCTCAGGAGGACCTAAAAGATCTGTGGAAGGTTAGGGGAGTTCTGCTCTGACTTGACAATATAATTGAACAAACTATCTGGCTATTATCTCATTGCTGTTTATGGAAGCTTGCTGTGTGCAAATTGGTGGCTGCATTTCCCCACATTATATTTCAAAAGCATTTCATTGGCTATAACGCACATTGGCTGCTATACATATACATGTGTGTGTTTGTGTGTGTATGCACACAAGTTCTTTCTTTGCTTTTATTTCTCTGTACCACATGACCCAAATTCAATTCCTCTCCATCCCATTTGACCAAGCCCACTAGCAGATTGCAGAAAAGTAGCCTGGGGGTGATACATCAACTGACTTAGATTTATTTTTCTCCAATTGCCTGCCTACCTGAAACCTGCTAACTCTCCACTTAGGGAATAATAGGCACAAGCGCATCTCCCCACTTGTGGCATACAGTATTGAAACACTGATGTGCTGTGCAGCTGTGCCACTATAGTACTTCCAAACGAAGGAAAACTAATGCATTCTAAATCGTAAACTTCAGTATTACGGCTAGTACAATCTTCATTGTTCATGAACAGTAATGAAAAATTTTCAATGTAACTTTTTTTTATAAACGTCGTATTAAAATACAACCGTCATTTGCCAAATCCCTGCAGTGTGATTGACCTTGGTTCTTCCTCATTTGCATCCAGCATTTTTCATGCTTTTAGATTGTGTTTTGGGATGCTTATATCATTAACTGAATTTGCAGCAATTTCCTTATGTGTTTCTCTAAGGGATAGCATTATGAGATGCACATTAAATCTCCATTAATACCTCATTATCCCAGTGATAAGATTACCATGATAATGAGGCATAAATTCTAATTGTTTCAGATCTTGTTTTGCCTCTCATTTAATCATATACCTGTATTTGTCTTCAGTAAGCTATAAATTGGGAGTGCTCCTGGTGACCTGAAAATAATGCTCAAGACACTGAAAGCAGATCTTTTATTGAAAATGTATGAGTAAGTAGTGTTGCAAAAACTGGCAGCTGCTGGGATTCAGGACCATGATACAAAGATGGAATTTGTATCAGTTCAGATTTAGCATACTGAAATATTTTGTATCCAAAGCAGCTTTAGAACAGAAGAATTTTCTTGGGTACCTCAGAATTTAAGTGAGAGATGAGGCCAAACCAACCTAACATTCTCTGTGGGATTGGGCCATGCTGCAACTGAACCAGACAATTTTATTTTCTCTCCTATACTTGAGGAAACATAATGGAATCTATTATTAGGGGTGTAATAACAGGGCACTCAAAAAAAAAAAAGCATTATGATTGGGGAGAGCTGCCATTGATTTATGGAATGGAAATAGTGTTTGACATACCTATTAGGAGGTTTTTGAGGATGTAACTCATTGAATGGGTAGGGGCAACCAATGGATGTGATGTACTTAAATTTTCAAAGCTTTAGGGTGCTGCACAAGAGATTGTTAAACCAAATCAGGGCTCATGGGTTTGGGTACCATAGCATGGATTGAATATTGCTCAATTGACAGAAAACAGCATAGTAATAAACGGGCCATTTTTATGTTTGCAGGCTGTAACTAGCCTGTACTATAAGGATCAGTGCTTCAGTGATACAATCTGTATCAGTGACTTAGATGAAGGTACTGAGCATAATATAGCCAAGTTTGCTGAAGGTACAAAGTTAGGAGGGGAAGTAAGCTGTGAGGATGACACAGGCTGTAAAAGGATTTAGCATAGGTTAAGTGAGTGGGCAAGAACATGACAGATGGAATATAATGTGGAGAAGCTTGAAGCCATCTACTCGGGTAGCAAAAATAATACAGCAGAATATTTTTTTAAATGGTGAAGGACTGGGAAATGTTATATTTAGAAGAACTTGAGTGTCTTTGTATACTAATCATGGAAAGTTAACGTGCAGGCACAGCTAGCAATTGGGAAATAAAATGGTATATTAGTCTTCGTTACAAAGGGACTGGAGTATGAGAGTAAAGAAGTGTACTGCAATCATATAGGGCCTTGCAGAGCCCACATCTGTCATACTGTGTACAGTTTTGGTCTTACTTTTTGATGAAGTGCGACAAATGTTCACCAGACTGATAGCTGGGATCAGGAGATTGTCATATGAGGTGAAATTGAATAAACCATGTCTACGTTCCCTAGAATTTAGAAGGGTGAGATGGATCTAATTGAAACATGTAAAGTTTGTAAGGGGCTTGACAGGGTAGATGCTGGAAGGTCTAGAATAAGGGGTCAGCCTTTTAGGAGTGGCAGGAGAAATTTATTCACTCGAGTCTGTGAACTTTTGAAATTCTCTACTCCAGAAAGCTGTGGATGTTCAGTTGAATTTAAGTCAGAGATCGATAGATTTTTGGTCATTAAAAGAATCAGCTGAGGTAGGTGAAAGAATGTTTATTTTATTTCCTGCTAATTTTAAAATCTGTATGTTCTGTATTTTGAATATTTTGGTTCACACTTCAGGACACCTGTTCAATAATCTGACAGCTATTATATTTATAAATGCTTTTCGTTTCCAGCAGTCAATTTTCAAAAGATAGTAAATTTTGCATTAATGTAAAACTATGAATATTTGTATTGTTAAACTCACTGAGCTTAATTGTATTTTTAAATATTACTACATTTTTAATGTGCTCGGTGCAGGCCCCAATCTAGGGGTTTTAGTACTAAATTTTGTGTGTGCTTATTTACTACTGGCACTCAAATTATGACCATGTTTTACTTGTGTAGGAAATGGTTTTGCCCAGTTATGTAATGTCTGTATTCTGTCTTGGTATGTACTGATAGAAAAGATCACATTCAAAAACAGGTCTGCTGTATACTTTCTTCGTAACCGCTGAGGATTGAGTGAATTTTGGGTGGAAAGAGGACAGAATTAAACTTATTCTGCATCACCCATACTTCAAAGTAGCCTTTTTGTGTCATTCATATGGAAGGAATTACTCAAATCCTCATAAACCTGTGATTTTCCTTTTTCCCTTCAAAAAATACTATCCTTGTTCTATGCTTTGAAAAAAACATAACTCATCTTTTCTGTTTGCTTCATGGTTTAAAATATTCCTGTCTTTTGTTGGTAATTTTTTTTTTGAAAACTTGGTGGAGCTTCCTAGATTTGCTCAACCTCAGTGGTAGATGAAAAGTCCCAACCCTTCGCCCCCTTCAACGAACCACTGTTGCAAAGTAAAACTAATCCCAGATTGTAAAACATCTCTTTCAATTTAGTTGTAATATACTGGGTACGATGTAACAGTTATTCACGTGTACAATGGTTAATCCAGGTTACGCGACTGATGTCTGATTATCCAAATGGATTAAAAATGCAGCAGGTATGCACAGGAGAGAACAAAATAGCGCTTCAGATTTCTGAGTTCAGATTGCTGAAGTTGTTGACTTGTAAAAAACATAAGTGACCAATGGGGGGGAAAAAACACATTTTGTAGGGAGTTCAATACCGCAACTTTCAGGGGACTTCAGAAATCATATAAAATGACAAACCATTTCTATAAGCTTTTCATATTCTAAGACTGTTCAACCCATCCTCACCACAATATCTGTTACTTAAATATGATCAATACTGTTGATTGTTTTGCTAGTTCAGTAAAGAATATGTCTTTTCTTATATTGTAGGTGCAGCAGCAGAGAACATGCTGGGTAGTTTGCTTGGCTTACCAGGTTCAACTTCGGTACTGCTTGATCCCTGCACAGGGTCAACAATCTCTGAGACAACGAGTGAGGCCTGGAGTGTGGAAGTTCTGCCAAGCGACTCGGGTGAGTATGCCATAATTTTTTTCTATGTATTTCAAGTGTCCTATTATTTGCATCCCATGATTAGAAGTATAGACAAAAAGTCGTTACAACATTCCTGTGGCTATTAATGCACTCCAGGTACAGTATGTTAATGATTTGCCATGAGATTTTGACTTTCAGCTTTGAGTTTCCGATTATTTAGCTCTATGTATGAATTCTACTATCCATCCTGTTTGTGTGTACTAGTTGAGTAATGTAATGATCAATGATGTATTTTGTATTGTGGAGTTGGATGGATTGAGTTTATGCTCCTTCTATGTTGAAATTGTCTGAAGTAAAGGTGCACTGTGTGCTGCTGAGAAAATGTGAAAGCAGTTTAGTGGTCCGATTGAAATTTTACACAGATTCAGTTATAATATTGTAAAACTGATTTGCATATCATAAAGGCTGTATGCCTTTCCCTAATCTAAATTAAATTGGCTTCAGTACACTGCATTAGGAGAGAAACAAATCTGGCGCATTGACAACCGCAGATGCTCATGTCAAAAAATGTTGAATCACATGTTTGTATCTTTTTGATCCAGGTGTGTATAGGTTAAAGGGTGAAGCAGTGAATTTACAGAAAAGTAACCAGATGTATGATTCAAAATTATGAAAATAAGTATCTTACTCTAAACAAGATTCTGTTTGGCTAAAGTTAAGAAAAGAAACATTTGAAACACGACACTAGACGATGTTGTGGACCCCATTACAATATTTGGAGACTTTCACTTGCAGCTAAATTGTGCCCCTACCCTTTTGCTTCAGCTATTGATACTATTGCACTTATTATTAAAGGGTCAACAGAACAGATTAAAAGGAATCCCTCCCAGTTGAACCCTGCACTCTAAATCCAAGGTCATAAGTTTCAGTTCCTTGATCGATTTGCCTCCCCAGACAAGTTTTATAATTTTTCTGGAATGTGGATGGGGCAGATAAAGAGAACTAGATTGTCTGTTTGCGTATCACCTGACTTGTAGACTGTTGAAAAACATTGATAAAATACATCATATTTATGTGAAAATTGATAAATTGATCGTTTATAATATTTTGGGAATTGGTGGCATTCTGTAAGTGTGTGTCTCTGTCGCTCCGTGCGTGTGTGTGTGTGGCTGCTCGCGTGTGCCTCTGTGCAGTGCTTGGCTGCGTGTGGGCGTGTCGCTCAGTGTGCGTATATGTGTGTATGGTGGTGGGCAGGGTGGGGGGTGGAGGTTGGAGGGGGGGAGGTTGGGGGGGGGGGTGGTGAGGGGTGGGCGTGGTGAGGGGTGGGGGGGGTGCCCTCTGTCGGTCTAATTAAACTTGAGGGAAGGTTCATATAACAGCTTGTCTGTGGGAGTTGAGAGATGAAAGGCTGAAGGTGCTAGATCCATGCATTTGTAATGAGAGGTGAAGTGGATTTATGAGTAAATAGGTTGGGTTTTAAAATTTGCATTAGGTGATAGGTAGGGACTTGACTTTTCAGTGGAGCATAGACGTGACATGGGACTTTTACAACTTACAAAGCTTTTGAAAGTAAACAAGGGAAAGTTATTAAATTTTATTTGACGTGAAAGTGTAGGCAACTGGAAAACATGAAATATTTTTATATTTGGAAAAGTTGAGTTAAGAAGTGTTTGAGAACAATGGAATTAAGATGAAAGGAGAAAAAATTTTGGTTGACTTGGAGTGGCTGCGTGGGAGAGATGTGCTCAGAAATGGTGTGAAATCCAAAACAGTCATCCAGTGGGACCAGAAAAGTATTTTGTCCCAGAAAGCAGTTTGTTTTCTGAACTTACTTGGATTTCCACAGCAGAGTGGAAGAGAGTGAGAAGTGCTGTGGTATACCTTTACTAAAGTGCCTGCAATTTTTGCCTTGGATAATGTTACTGGATTTTTATGGTTAAAAATCTATAAGTAGTTTACTTGTGTGTTCTGACCGAGTGGGTTTTTTTTTGGCGGGGGTGGGGGAGGATGTTTTGTAAGACTGTTTCAAATGTGTAACTTTAATCTTGTGTGCTTAAGTTTTTTTTTCTTAATAAATATTTTAATTTTAAAATCCTATAAGTGTTACTGGGGCTTCTATGCTTCTTGGATCATTAGTTTTCCCCTCATTTTCAGAATACAAAAAACATTATGATCAGCAAGACCAGTTTCCCTCTGGGATTTGGCTTGTTCAGCAGATAACATCGGCTCTAGTCATAACAGTTACTATAAAAAGGAATTTCTTGCCTTTCAGAAGCCACAGATATGAAACAGGAGGAACGGTTGCAAGAGCTGGAAAGTTGTTCAGGATTGGGTAGCACATCTGATGATACAGATGTGAGGGAAGTGAACTCGCGGCCCAGTACGCCTGGACTAAGTGTTGTATCAGGTACAGGACAGTGGAACATTGTGATTAATTGTTCTCGATATACAAGTAAATATTATGCGGAAGTTTAGAATGGTCCCTCCGGCAAATTGTGGCAATTTTTAATGTAAGGTGACATTTTCTTCATGAAGTCCAATCACAATACTTACATTTCAGAATTAATGCCTTTTAGGCTTTTTACACTATTTAACAGGCATCAGTGTAACTTCAGAAGACATACCTAACAAGGTCGAGGACATACGGTCAGAATGCAGCTCCGATTTTGGAGGGAAAGATTCTGTTACAAGCCCCGATGTGGAGGAAATTGTACAGGGTAAATAAAGGTGTTTTAAATATGAAGCTAATGCATATATATTTGAAATAATAGAAATCAAACTTCATGGGAATGGGTGGAGTGGGAGTGATTTAAAAAAAAAATATATTACCACAGCTAACAGTTTCTAATATATTCAGATGATGAAACATCTTCAAATGTATTCTTTGTTGAACCCCCTATCTTAGGGAAGATACCTGCTTAGGGAAAAACCTGTTTAGTTAGGGGTGCAAGCTTTGTGTCACCTAAAGTTAAGTTGTTCATTTACTAATTCTAAGCACCAGAACTCACTTTTCAGGTGTTGTGCAAGCATCTGAAATATGTGCATGCACACGCTGCACCACACTGCAAGTGCAAATTCATGCATCGCACTATACCCAACCCAGTCTTGTCTGTGACTTCTCAGTTGACTGTCCACAAATAAAGCCAGGGGCCTGATCTGTAGCGTGATCTGTAACTGACACAACCATTCATTATGCTTCAGAATATGTAACTCAAAGCAGCTGTGTATGTTTGATAGTTGGTAACCTAACTTAAAATAATGCATCTTTTCATTGGGGATTTACAGGTGCACATCAGATGACCTCTCCGCTTTCCCAGACAGACACGTTGCTTGCAATGTTTGACCCTCTGTCTTCTGATGGTAGGCTAAAATTACTTATGGTGCACCTTGTACAGTTACAGATTTACTGGAAGTAATTTCTTTTTATGATGGAAAATGGTGCAACTTGTTTAACCAGGTGCAGTTATTTATAAATTACAACTGGTTTTATTTTGATGTTTTTCCTCACTTTTCCCTTCATCCTCCTCCAACCCAAAGAAATTCCTTATGTCAGCCAGCAAAATCATTAAGTAAAAATGAAACGGTAGAAAATGATGCACAAAAAAAAACCTATGCTTTGTGAGCAAAATTGTAACATTACTTTGTGCTTCTGTTGCAAGTTTTTCTCCTTTTCTTTAGATTCCCTTGTACCATCTCCCCAATTGTTAGATGGGTAGGCCTTTCCCAATGGTGTTCTTTACTTGACAATTGAAGGTGGAATAGAGAAGCACTGAGTGAATTTTCAAACTCATTTTGTCATTCCTCTTGGGCAGCACTTGGCTTCTGCTTGGTGCCATTCCTAATGACCTAGCAGAGATTGAGTACTTGTGATATGAGGAATCACAGCTCCCCTGGGTGTTGCTATTCCACAGCACATTGATGCAGAGTTTGACTATAAATTATAGAGACAGAAAGTTAACATTAATCATCCAAGTTGAATAATACTACAAGGCCGTTACAGTACCAGGCACAGAATAAAGGTGGACTTATCTACTCTATGCATAGGAATTTAGAGGACTGGAAAAGACTTCTGGCTAGGCCCAAAGAGCAGTCAATATCATTCTGTCTTGCAACTTCAGGTAGTTTAGAGAAAGACAACTGATTAACCTATCTATCCAGCTCCCTCTTGAATTTACCAATATAATCTGCCCATATTGCCTCCCTGAACAATCCAATCCATGCGTTCACTACCCTGTTAATAAAATAATTAATTGTGAACAGTCTGTTCATCACTTGAGCTCCCTTGTAGTGTTTGTGGCTGACATAAACTCATTGTTATAATTAAGTTTGAACCATTTGATGCTGAGTATCTGAATACATTTAATAAGATCTCAAATTTGGACACTCCCAATTTCTGTCGTCTTTCCTTGTGGCTTAAGTGCCTCAACTCGGGTAGCAAATTAGTCACCATTTGCCATATCTCCTCCAAAGTTAGAATTTCCTGCCTGTAGCATGGCATGGCAACCAGATTGAATACAGCACTTCCCTGGGACGGAGGCTCTATTTCTGTCAAGGAGCTTGTTTGTTTTCTTTACTACTGCCACACAAGTTTGCTGATGGCTTCAGTGATTTATTTGTTGATGCCTCCAATTTTTTCTGTTTGGGCAATACGCTGCTGATATGCTTCTGAGAACCCTAATCTCCAATAAACAATCTTAGTAAAACAGCTCTAATATTGTAGAAGGCAAAAATAACAACGTGTATGTCAACAAGTACAGAAATCTGAGAACCAAAATCTGAAGACTTGGAGGACCTCATTGGTAATCCACTGCTCCAGAAAGCTTAAGGTCTAGATAGCTGCTGCTTAGAGATTTTCCTTCTCATGTTCATTTCCAAATCTCTCTCTGCATTAATTCCCATGAAATTACATTTCCTACTTTCCAATCCATCCAAATCTGCTGATTTCTTGACTTTTAAGTCTCTGCAAATCTTTCCCACACTGTTACTTATCAAGAACCTTAGAAATGTTAAGATTCCATCTGCAAATCATTTAAGTACATTGTAAATAGGTTTTATTCCAATAATGATGAAAGATTGGTATGAACTGGCAACTGTATATTTGTTAATTAGGTTAAACAGATAATTGCATCAATCAGGATCTCACAACCAAATAGTTCTATGCTTCCAGACATTACACTATTAAGTACTGCAGACTGTAACATTTCCTTTCAAATACACTACCAAGCATAGCTTCAAATAACTAAAGCATAGGTTTGGCCCTAACTTTGTGATCGGTAATACAAGTACTAAACTCCACTTAATAACGGATGTGATTTGTCTGGGCAAAATGGAGTAAACTGAACAAAGGTAAATGGAAGTATCGGAGAGGGTTAATTACTGTAGGGTTGATATTCTATAACTAGACTTCCAAAAGATGTTTGATAAAGTACTACATAATAGACCTGTTAACAAAACTGATTTATAGAGGCAGTGGCTGCTTGGAATTTTAATTGGCTAAAGGACAGAGAACAGTGGTGAAGGATTTTTTGCAAACTGGAGCAAAGTGTCCAGTGGCATACCCCAGGGTTCAGTATTGGAATCATTGCTCAGTTTGATATGTATTAATGACTTGGAATTGGGTATAGAGGGCATAATTTCAAAGTTTACAGATGACACGGCGCTCGGAGATGCAAGAAACAGTGAGGAAGACAGTAACAGACCTCAGAGGGACTTGGACTGGTGAAATGGATTGTCTGGACATGGCAGATAAAATTAAGCACACAGAAATGTGAAGTAATATATTTTGATAGGAAGAATGAGGTGAGGCAATATAAATATAATTACAGGGTATGATAAAGTTACAGTGCCACCTGCCTAGTAATCCTGGATTAATGATCTGGTGGCATGAGTTCAAATCCCACCACAGCAGGTGGGGGATTTTAAATTCGGTGAATTAAATAAATTTGGAATGAAAAGCTAGTCTCAGTAATGGTCACTATGACACGACTGGATTGTTTTTAAAAACCCACCTAGATTGCTAATGCCCTTTAGGGAAGAAAATCTGCTGTCCTTATCCGGCCTGGCCTATATGTGACTCCAGAACCACAGCAATGTGCTTAATTCTTAACTTCAAACCACTCATTGTATTCAAGAAAGTGGCTCACCATTAGCTTCTTGAGGGACAATTAGGGATGGGCAATAAATACTGGCCTTGCCCAACAATGCCTCCATCTCGTGAATGAATAAAGAAATAAACTAAATGGTGCAATTCCAAAGCCTGCGTAGGAATACAAAGATCTGGGGAGGGGGTGGTGTGGTGCGTACCTATATTTTTGAAGGTGGCAGGACAAAGTTGAGAAGGCTGTCTAAAAAGGCATACAGGGTCCTTCGCTTTATAAATAGAAGCAGAATATAAAAGAAAGGAAGTGATCCAAAGCCTTTAATAAATCACTGCTAAGGTCCCAGCTGCATTGTGAGCATCACACTTTAGGATGTCAAGGCCTTAGAAAGGATGTAGTCAAAATTTACTAGAATGATACTGAGGGTGGAAGACTTGAGTTACATGGAGAGATGAGAGAAATTGGTAGTGTTTTCCTTAGTGGGGCGAAGATTAACTGGAGATAGAGGTGTTCAAAATCATGAGTTTTGGCAGAGTAAATAAGGAAAAACTGTTTCCTGTGCCAGAATGGCACCCAAGAGCACAGATTTAAGGTGATTGACAAATGAACCTGAGGCAATGAGGAAGTTGTTTTTAAGCAGCGAGTTACGCTGACCTGAAATGCGCTCACTAAAATGGCGGTGGGAGCAGATTTGAATAATTACTTAAAGGAGAAAATTTGATAATACTGGGAGAAATATTTACTGGGCTCTGGGAATAGAGCAGGGGAGTGGGACTAATGGATAATTCTTTCAAAGAATCAGCACAGAATTGGGTGGAATGGCCATCTCGTGATATATCCATCTAAGATCCTGGACCACATCTGCCTAACAAATGTGTTTGTTCAGTAAATTGCATGTCTCTGACTGAATTTAGAATATTGAAATGTTTTTCCTCTACGGCAAAGAATTTGATCATTTGTACAATTTGATTTCATGCATGTTGGACCTCATTTGTTTAATTACTCTGGATATTTGAACAAATATAGTTTGCATGCATTGGCCTGTAAGCCATGATTGATGTTTTGTTTATTTCTCAAAATTCACAGCTTCAATCATACCATCAATAGTCAGGCCTAAAGTACACTATGCAAGACCGTCACACCCACCACCAGATCCTCCAATACTGGAAGGTGCTATAGGAGGCTCTGATGCCCGATTGCCAGCGTTTGGGTCTCATATGTGTTGCCAAACTGAAGCTGAGCTGCTCAAACAGAGACACTCATTTCCAGAAAGGCTAGTACGGAGCAGAAGCTCTGATATTGTTTCTTCATCTCGCCGACCAATGAGTGATCCTGGATGGAATGCACCAGGTAGCAGACGGACGGTGAATGAGGAACTATTTGCAGCTGGGGCAGCACCTGTTGGAGCCTCTGGACCAACTTCATCTCCAAGCAAAGATTCCCTAGTAAGGTCTAATTTCAACGTCCATGTATTCCTTGATGTTTCAAACAAATACTTTCTAACGGGGATATTTTCAGTTGACTTGTCGTTTTTTTAATGTCAAGAGTTGAAAACTTGACCTTTGCAAGATGCCAAAGAAATTCATTGCACAAGAAGGCAGTATACAACTGCAAGTCTTTCTCGGTCACCTTATGTTACTAATACAGGGACAGTACCTCAAATCTGGCAACCTCGGGTCCTCGGCCATGCCAGATTTAAGATATCGCCAGATTTTGGGTCGGGCATTTTGGGCTGTGGGCATTTTGGGTCAAACTGCGTCAGGTGGGGTCAAGGATTGCTTGGAGCACGGGATATAGCGGCACGCGAAGCTGCTAACTAGTCTGGAGCCACACCATGCCAATGCAGTACCTAGCCGAATTGTCCAGGTAAATTTTTAAAAAAATTTTACTCAATTATAATTGGTGCATGGAACAAGAGAGACGTGCCTGGTTTTTGGACAACTCTGGTTTTTGGACAGCCAGATTTCAGACACCCTACCTGTACAGTAAAATTTTATGGGTAGGAGCTCAAGTAATACCTGAGGGTGTTCATAAAATTAAGTTGGCTGATATTCATGGGTATATGGAATAAAACCAGCCATCCCACTTGAGATGAGAGAGACTCATTTCAAATTTAGACACAATTGAAAAGAAACAACTTGACACTGAGGAGCTAACTGCAATACAGAGGGAAAATTAAGTAAACTGAAACTTTACTAATGTGCAATATAAAATGCAACTACTTGTGTATGTATCATATGGGACTGTGGTTGTAAGTCCACGTATTTGAGTTCACAAGTATACAAGAAGAGCGAATTGCGATCTGTCTTGGCTGGTTCCAAATTTCAAATAATCCTTTATTTCTCAAATCCCCCAATCATTTTTCCTGCCAAATACCTTCTTGCATCCCTTTTGCACAGGGGGAGGATAGAAAAGACAGCGATGATGAGAAGTCAGATCGTAGCAAATCCTGGTGGAAGAAGCGATTTGTGTCGGCTATCCCTAAAGGTCAGTCTTGGGATTATCACCATTTTGCAATACAGCACATGAGATAAAAAGACCAAATGGCTTTATTATTTGATAACTGGTTCAGAGTTCTTTTACTTAAGAATTCATCAGTACCTTGAAACATAGTATCTTTTTTTCTAGCTTAACTATATCTATATAACTTTTTCTTGTGCATTTGCCTGTGGCAGCTCAGTGCATTTTGATTTGTTTCACTCTTACCTGTGAAAATGAAAAGGCTGCTTGTTTGCATTCCTTGTTTTACTGCTTGTCAACTACTTTGGCACGTTATAAATCAATCGCCTGGGACTTTCCCAAGATTTTTGGATGGAACTGACCAGATTCTGGTGTCTGTAACTTTGCTTATTCCGACAAAGTCAGTAATGCCCCTAATCCCACTCTTTTTCAGCCCCTTCTCGGTTGTTAGGATCCAGGTACAAAAAAATCCACACTTAATATGTTCTGCAGGTTTGCTTCCTTCCCAAAAATACGTTATCTTAAGCATTAGTTAAAAAATCTTGTCATTCAAAACTTAAAATCTTTAGTTTAGGAAAAAAATCATTGCACTTTTGAATGAGATAGTGTTTACTAAAATAACTGTATTGACTTGTATATCCAGTTGATTACCAGGTAGAAATGCAGCTGAATACTTATGCTGAATATCAGCTTAACTAGTATAACAGTGTGAAAAAATGTTATCTAACACTAAAACCTTCAATGCTGTCAATTACACTTCACCACAAGGTTTTGGTTAAAGCCATGATTTTCTTCATCCTGCATGTGATGAAGTTACTTTGTTTTTGTAATACGGTATATTTTCTCTTTAGCTCCTATTTCCTTCAGGAAGAAAGATAAACAAGAAAAAGACAAAGAAGATGGTGCACAGGAAAGGTTTCAGGCCATGCAAGGTTGGCTGATCCTACCTTACATAATGAATGGTGAATGAGGTCTACAAAGACAAATAATACCCGCATGAAATAAGAATATCTTTTTTTTAAAAAAACCTACAGATTATCAGAGCTTCTTAATTAAGTTTTAAAGAAGTATTTACTTCAAATGCATGGAAATCACACTAACCATGTAGTACAAACATGCAGTTTTCTGTGATTCAAAAGTGCCTTGACTTTGCACTGTAATCGCTAAATCTGGTGCTAACATACCTCCAGTCTGGAAGGTTAATTCTTGTAGGACTGCCACATTGATCACAACTGTCCAATTGCTCCATTACCCAGTATATAGTTTTAATACCAAGGATCCAATTACAAGAGAAGTGTAGATGTCCAGCCTGTGTCTCTGCTCCTTCAGTGATTTTGAGCGCTTTGGTAGCCTGCCTCTCTGCTGCTCTGCTTTTCTTCTCTCTCTGCCATATTCCTAACTTTTCCCAGTTCCCTGCTGCAATAATTAGCACTTCATTTCCTTCTAGGTGAGGCTTCATTGGGTACAATGATCAAATGACTGCTTTGCATGTTCCTTTGTTATGAACAAATCTCCAGTCTTGTGTTTTAAAACAAAATTAAATTTGATATACTTTTTCTGATAGGTTTTGTTGAAAGTTTAAAGCAATAATTAAATGAAGAATAACAGTTATTTCCCATTGTACTAAAAAAGGTGGAAATCTTGAAACCAGCTAAAAATTTTAAATAATCAAGACAAAGGAAGGGGTAGAGTCTGAAGGAAGAATCAGATTCATTATTAAATGTGCTATTCGGGGAAGTTGAAGTCCCCAATGGCAAAAAAAAATCGCATGTCTAACGATCCATTTAGTAGCAGCAGATTTTAATAGTATGAAAGATTGATCTTCACATGGAAGTTTCTACCTGATAGTTGCACTTACAGTACGATGATCTAAATGATTGATGAAGCACTTGTGTTTGGACAAGTGAATACTTTGGGTTCTGATCATTTAATAATTCCTTTGTGTTAAATGATATCACTGATGCAAAGGAGAATTTAATAATTATGCTGGGATATCGAGCCAATTAACTCGTCGATACAGATGATTGATGTTTGGATAAATGACTTGCAAATCTGTGACAGTTGGACAAAGTAGTGGCAGGACTCCCTGATGATTTACTTGGTAAATTGATCACATTTATTAATATTAAACCTTACAGAATAAACATACCATGTCCAGTACCTGCGTTGCACTCATCTCAGGGAATGCTATAATTTGCCTCTGTGTCCACAAGCTAGGGAAAGAGGGGGGGTGAAAAGATTGGCCAAAGTCTTTGCATTTGATCATTCTGCAGTGACCTTTGCTAGATTATCAAGTGAGTGAAGGAACAATCTATACTTCTAGTGTAACCCAAGTATTGTTAACTCGTTTGCTTGGTAAGAGTAGCCGTTAGGTTGTGGATGAGGGGGGTGTTTTCAAACAATCGTTGAAAAATTGCTGTAGTGAATTTTGTAGATGATACATATGGTGGAGGGAATAAAAGTTAAAGATGGTGAATGTGGTGCCGATTAAGCAGTCTGCTCTGTCATGGAAGGTGCCCAATTTCTTGAGTGCTGTTGGAGCTGTGCCCATACAGGCAAATGGAGAGTATTCCATCACACGTCTGACTTGTACCTTGCAGCTTATGGAGAAGTTTTTAGGAGTCAGGCGGTGAATCACGCACTGTGGGATACCCATACCCTGACCTGTTCTTGTATCCACAGTGTTTATGTGGCTGATCCACTTAAATTTCCTGTTGATAGAAAACCTTGCTAGGGGATTTGGCAGTGGTAATGCTGTCGAATGTCATGGGGTGGAGGTTAGACTTTTTTTGCAAGTTGGTCATTGCTTAGCACTTGAGTTGTGCAAGTGTTACTTTCAGCTGATCAGCCCAGGCCTGAATGTTGCCCAACCCTTGCTGCACGTTATAACTGAGAAATTGCAAATGGAGCTGAACACTTTTCAATCAATCACTAGCAAACATTCACTTCTGACCTTATGATAGAGGGAAGGTCATTGATGAAGCAGCTGAAGATGGTTGGGCCTAGGCCAATGCTCTGAGGAATTCCTGTAGGGCATATTCTGGGGCTAAGATCGTTGGCCTTGCAACCATCTTCCAATAGAGTGGAGCCCTCATCCCTGTTGACCAGTTTTGTTAGGGTTCCTTGAAGCCACACTTGGTTGAAAACATGCGTTGATGTCACTTGCCTCACCTCTGGAATTCCACGCTCTCATCTGTTTGGACCAAAGCTTTAATGAGGCCTGGAGCTGAGTGGTCCTGATTTAGCCCATATTGAGTATCAATGAATAGGTTATTGATCAGTGAATGCAGTTTGATAGCATTATTGACCCCTGTCACTTTGCTCATGATTGAGAGTAAGCTGATGGGACTGTAATTTGCTTGTTTGGATTTGTCTTCCTTTTTTTTCCAGCTAAACATAGCTGAGTAAATTTCTACTTTGCTGGATGGATTTTCAGTGTTGTAGCTGTACTGGAACAACTTGGTTAGAGGCAGGGCAGGTTGTGGAGTACAGGTCTTTAGCACTACAGCTGGGATGTTGTCAAGGCCCCAAGCCTTTGCTGTATCCAGTGCACTCAGCCATTTCATGATACCATGTGTGGAATAAGTCAAATAGGCAGAAGACTATTCTCTCTGATAATGGGGACCTTGAGAGGAGGCCAGGAAGGATCATCCACTTGGCAATTTTGACTGAAGATGATTGTGACCACTTCAACCTCGTTTCTGTCCACTCAAGATCTGGACTCCATCATTAGGGATAAGAGAACAAGAAATAGGAATAGGAGTAGACCATAAGGCCTGTCAAGCCTGCTTTGCCATTCAATGTAATTATGGCTGATCTTGGGCTTCAACTCCACTTCATTGCTTGTTCCCGTATCCCTTGATTCCCTGAGACACCAAAAATTTGTCTATTCCAGTCTTAAATGTATTCGATGATGGAGCATCCAAATTAGAGTGAAGTCATTTCCCCTCGTTGGGATGGGGATGTTTGTGGAGCCGCCTCCTATTTTGATTTGATCTGTTGTAGGAGTGCCTAATACTATCTATAGCATGCTGCTTCCATTGTTAAGTATGCATCTAGTCCTTTGCTGTAGCATCACCAAATTGGCATCTCATTTTCAAGTATGCCTAATGCTGCTCCTGGCATTCTCTTTTATACTCCTTATTGAACCAGGATTGGTTGCCTGGCTCGATAATGGTCAATTGAGGGATGCGCTGGGTGCTAAGATTACATGTGGTGGAATACAATTCTGATAGACCACAGCATTTTGTGGATGTTCAGTTTTGAATAATAGACCTCACATTCAAGGTGTAATTTGTGATGACCGATCTGAACACTGAAAACAAAATGTTTTGTTAATGGAAATGAATACAACGAGTGACTTAGGAAACGTTTTTTGATTTTTTTTTTCACTTGCAGAGGGATAAGTAATTTCAATAGGCAATAGAGAGAGAAAAATATTACACAGCCATAATTTGGCTTGATTTTTTTCCCCCAAATGTGTTAATCTTATTGACTGCCCATTGATTTTTCAAGTTGTTTCCTTCTTGCCTGATTGCTCTGTTTCTGATATGGACAACATGCCAGAGCAGGTCCATTGAAAAATATGGACAGTGAATTCTGATTAGCACAAAACCACAGCAACTCGGTTGATAGCGTCCCAAAAGGAACCTTGGTATCTGCATTCCGCACTACCCAATGCCCCATATATCTGGAATGCCTCCAAAGTTGGTTGGAAGCTATGTCCCCTGTTAGGACTGGAGCCTTTCTGAAAGACAATAAGAGACTTCCTTTTAGTGATCTCAGTGGCTGAGCAGAAAGGAAGCCAGACTCTGTGCAAGTAATAAAACTGGTGTATCTTAATGGTAAATCAAACTAAATTTTAATACGTTAATGGCCAACTTCTATTGCAAGGGAACTTAACCTGGGATTAAATTGAAATAAATTAAATTGCTAATAAAACAAAAACAGAATTACCTGGAAAAACTCAGCAGGTCTGGCAGCATCGGCGGAGATGAAAAGAGTTGACGTTTTGAATCCTCATGACCCCTCAGCAGAACTGGGTGAATCCAAGGAGAGGGGTGAAATATAAGCTGGTTTAAGGTGGGGGGGGGCGGGTGTTGGGTGGAGGGAGAGAAGTGGAGCGGGGTGGTGTGGTCGTAGGGACAAGCAAGCAGTGATAGGAGCAGATAATCAAAAAATGTCACAGACAAAAGAACACAGAGGTGTTGAAGTCGGTGATATTGTCTAAACGAATGTGCCAATTAAGAATGGATGGTAGGGCACTCAAGGTATAGCTTAGTGGGGGTGGGGGGGCATAAAAGATTTAAAAATAATGGAAATAGGTGGGAAAAGAAAAATCTATATAAATTATTGGAAAAAACAAAAGGAAGGGGGAAGAAACAGAAAGGGGGTGGGGATGGAGGAGGAAGTTCAAGATCTAAAGTTGTTTAATTCAATATTCAGTCCGGAAGGCTGGAAAGTGCCTAGTCGGAAGATGAGGTGCTGTTCCAGTGCTAATGAAACAGTGTTTTTATTTCATATTTCTCACATCTGCAGTATTTTGCTTTTTAAATTAAATTGCTGATGGATTTAGATGATGAAAGATGGAAGGAGGATCGAGTGAAATATAAATGCCAGCATGGCACGGTTGGGCCAAATATATATCTGTATATCTTGTGTCACCCTTTGTATGTAATATGTACGAACACCTGCTGACCAGCTTGTGCTGGATCATCAGCTGAATAATGTTAACTAGTAACATTTCAGTTGTAATTCCTCTTCTAGATGATTGACATTTAGGCATAAATTTTAAAAATGTCAAGTTCTAGATTCAGTTAGCTAATAGTAGTTCAGGACTTCTGAATGTACGTATGGTAGTTTTAAGGGAGAAAAAAATACTAGTAAAAATCAGTGCTGTCTCTTGCACCCTCTGCTGACCAACTTTAAGAGCAGTATCAGCAGAAAAAGTGCATCATTATTAGCAAGACCCCTGGTTTATGGGTGATTGAAGTAGGCAAGTTCCATTTTCAAGTAATGGATTCTGGAATTTGTACAATATCTTGGGGATTGTATTGTTTAATTCTGTTCTTGATAAGTCCATTGTTTTTTAATAGACTTTTTTCTAAGAATCAGTCTCATTTTCTTTGAAAACTATAAATCAGTAGCCTTGGCCATTAGTCGTCTTCTGCGTATAAATTCGTGTGGAGAATTTAGGAATAGGAATGTTAGGATTGAACATCACCTTCACTTTGAAATCTATGCCTTTCAATGAAGAATCTGACCAGCTGAGCTGTGGCAGAAAATATTTCTCAGTTTTTATTTTCATTGACCATACTGCTTCAAAAGCATGTTTTGCATGGGTAGTGACAGAATTTTGGATTTTAATGAGGTATCTTGCCCACTTTTAAAGAGGATGATAAAGAAATAAATAGCCAAAAAAAGTGTAGCTCAAAGGAAAAAGCAAAATTACTGCAGATGCCGGAAATCTGAAATTAAAATGGAAAATGCCGAAAATACTCAGCAGGTCAGGCAGTGTCTTTGGAGAGAGAAGGAATTATTTTTCAGGTGTGTGGCTTAAAACATTAACTCTGTTTCTCTCCCTGCAGATGTTGGCTGACTTGAATATTTCCAGCATTTTCTGTTCTTGTAGCTAATGATGAAACTCTGTAGAGTTGAGATTTCTACTTCTGTGAAAGTGTTTAGAAACATTGATGACATTCAGAGCGATTGCAAGGATTTCAATTAGTTAATATTCTTTTATAGCAGTGGGAATACATTTTTTGTTTTTAATTTCCTTCTCTCCTATGTACCCCAGCTTATTTTAATGTCTTCTCTGTTCTTATTGGCAACCTTGACTCCTTGTTACTAATTGACCAACCAATATAAGCCATCTTTCATAATTTATCTCTCCAGAATAATTTTGGAAATTCCTTATTAGATTCCTGCCTTAATTTTCTCTGCAGTGAAAAGCTGCAATTTTTCAAACCTTTATCATGAATTATACTCAGAAGGAGAATTTAAGTAAGTCTTTCCTGTGCCCTTTCCAATTTCATTGCTGTAACAGAATACCCAGAAACCGCACTACTCTGCACTCCAACTATGGTTTAATCAGTGTTTTCCCACATATTCAACAATGCTTTACTCTTGTGTTTAATCCGATGTATAGTACCAAAGGCTAAGGTACATTGAAAGCAGAGAGATCTACAAGTACACAAAGTAGATTTTCTTTTTCTTTAAAAAGTGAGATTGCAGCTAGGGAAGGTCATAAAAAGGCTTCCTCTCATCTTTTCCTTACCTGAATCCCTGATACTCGTCTAGCTTCCCCTCTGATTAATTTATACAATTCATTTCAATCATTCTGCGGTGGCAGGTTCCACGTTCTCAGCACTCTTTGGATATAGAAGATTCTTTTGAATTCCCTATAGGATTTCTGGGTGGCTATCTAAAATTGATGGCCTCTAGTTATTCTCTTCCCCACAAGAGGAAACTTCCTCTCTATCAAAACCTTTCATAATTTTGGGTCACCCCTCAGGCATTTTTCAAGTCGGACATAATAGGAAAAGTGTTAGTGATAGCATTAATCATTAGCTGACCAAAGAATCCGGAGGAGCTGGATGACTATTTTGGGAAATCATAAGATAGATGTGTGCTAGGTTTTAATTGTGATTGAGGGATTTCAGTCTTAACATTCCTGGTGATTGGAGAAAGGGAATATTCAGTCTGTGAGCAGGAATTTCTTCAAGTTATGTGCGATTAGTCTTTAAAATGACATGTAAGTGAACCAGTCAGGCCCAGTACAGTTCTGGATTTAATGTTGGCTAATGAGATGATGATAAGCCACTTGCTACCCGATGGCTGGAATGTTCCTTTCACTCTACTCATGAGGGGGCATCATGAAAGGAAGCTTGCTGGCAAGTTTAAGGGCATGTGTTAAAATAGGAGGAAATGTGTGGAGGAAAAGGATGTGGGAGAAAAATGAGGAAGTAAAACAAATGTCTTTTAGGCAGACAAGCAGTTTATCCTAGAAACAAGTGTGCCGTCAGTGTGGAAATTTGAGGAACCCATTAGGGCAAAAGGAAAAACTTTCAAAAGTTTACGATGTTCGGATGTGCGACAAGATAGAGAAACCTATAAAGTCACACTGAGAAATTCAAAGAAATTGACGAGGAAAAATTGAGAAAATGGGAGCTGTAAATACAAAGGAGAGTGCAAAAGGGATGTTGGATCACTGAAAAATGACAATGTGACTGGACAGGGAAGTAGTTAAAACATTAACCCATTATTTTGCAAGAGGGATCATGAATGAAATGAGAAATTGTGGACGTAGACTATAATCCTTATAAATCTCGTAGGAAGATGTATTAGTGTCGATGCAGGACCTCAGATTATGACGATTTTTATCCCAGGGTTCTGGAGGGGTTGATGAAGGAGATTGTGAATCTTCTGACCAATATTTTCCAGAAATCATTAAACTTGTGTCACATCCCAGAGTAAATGCGACTCCTATGTTTAAAAAGTGGCAAAAGGACCAACAGGCAAATTATAGATTTGCATGCTTTACTTCTATTGTGAAGGAATAGATCGAAGGCCAGTTTGAGGGAAAGACCTTGATTGGTTAAGCATGACCTGCCACTTCTAAAATCAATGTATTGATTTTTTTGAGGAATTTGGGGTGAGAAGTTGGATGTTGCATAACTAGCTTTAACACTGAAAAGGAATTTCATACTGAACCATGTGCATGACTGCTACACAAGTTTCAGGCCCATGAGTGGACAGTAATGAGTTGTGTTTCATAGGAAGGTATCCAGCTCGAAAACAGTGGAGTTCCAGAATTGCTATAAATTATTTACATAAGTGACTTGCATAGTGGAATTATCCAAGGTGGGTCTGAATTTGTCAATTTGAGCAATGACAAGTTGTGATTATTAATGTACCGTACATAAATCTAAAAGGATCCTGAAGTGTCAAGTTCAAGATTCAGCAAAGGAAAATTATAGTGTGGTTTACCAAGTAAAATGTGCCTACTGTATCTCAACAGGAAGAAGACCTTGAAGTGAAGGGGAAGTTGGTGGACAGATTGTTGGCATAGGTTGTTAGAATAGGTAAAAAATGTTAGGATATTGGTCCAGAGAGGAAGTTCTGAAGTTATATCTAGCATTAGTGAAATCACACCGAGAATATTGTGTGCAGTTTTGGTTAGCCTGTTTTAGGAAATATTTATTGATGCAGATACAAGGGGATATGACTTTTTTCCAGAAGTCTGATGAGAGCTTGGTCTTTTCTTGGAAAATGGGAAAGTGGTAAAAATGGGAAATTTAAAATCTCAGTGGGTTTATTTATCATAGTTTGATCTACCTGTCTGTCTTGAGCCTAGCTTGAGTCCATATTTGCCTATTACCCTTCTGTGAAGTGCTTTGGGATGCTTTGTTGTCCATTAAAAGTTTCTTATTAATGCAAATTGTTATTACTACCTGTTTATACAATATAAATAATAGTTCTTTATCATAAGTCTGATGTTCAGCTAATGTCTATGGTGTGGCTGAATGTCAAAAGTAGGTATTAATATAGGCGCCAGTTCCTTTAGATTTAAATCTTAGATGCTTTAAATTTTTAACTTATGTTTCAATGCAAAATACATTCTGTAAATTACATCTGTATTTTGAAGGAAAGGATTTCCAACAAACCCTGAATTTAAGTGCTAGACATCAAGTTGTAATTTTTCTTCTGGTTCTTCATTGTTTTTTCATTTTATTTCCTCCCTGGACTCATTTGCCACCAAGAGTCCTCCTGTTACAGCAGGATGAATTATGCACAGGAATAGTGAGAGTCTCTGCATCTCTACCTCACTTGCTTCCATCTCCCTCTTTTCTCTCTCTTCTTTTCCCCACCTACTTCTCAGCATCATTGGATGTCTCAGCTTCATGTCTTATCTATTGAGGCTGCTGGGAACTGATGTTTTGCTCTACCAAGATAGATGAGTTAGTCCAACTTTCAGGTTGGTACTGAAGGTATTTAGTCATTAAATGTTAATTTAGAAAACAAGAAGAAACTTGGTTGATTTGGGCTTTGTATTTAATACTTTTGTGCCTCTCTGTGGACCTAAATCTTCATTTGAATATTGATGTGCCCGATGTCCTCATCTCACCCACACATTCACCAACAATGGCTTGTTTTTCTTCCATTCTCCTATTTTTCCTGCTTCCCTCTAGCCACATTCCTGATGCACATACTATTCTGTCTTTCTTGATCATGGTTGGATCTGCCTTTGCTCTTGCATTCATTTGAGATCGCCTTTGTCCTTATAGGCAAGATACAAATGGAAGCTGCTGGCTGTAGATCTTCTGCCCTGAGAAATCTTGGTGGCTAGATCTTTTTACTATGATTTGTAGTTTAAGGTGCGAATTAGATCATTCAACAACTAAAATGGAAATTTTAAAGAATGGAAATCACAAAGGAAGGAATATTACTGGAAATATAAATTCAATGACAGAAAGTTGATTTGGTTATAGGTTTCCCTTTTCAGCTAAATTCAAAAACCTAATATTGTGGAATCTCAATCATTCTCTATAAAAGTTCCCCTGGGTGACTAAGAGAAATTAGCAGATAATTAAAATTCTCCAGAAACACACTCCTCCCCTCTCTGCTCATATGTGGGATTCACTGATTTGTCAGTTCACAGCTTCTGCACGCATCCATTGGAACTCCAGCTGCTGAACCAGAGATAGCTTGCCAAAAAGCATTCCCTCAACATCAACTAGAGGCTCACCAGCAACAGAGAGGCCAGTGCACTCATCTGCATTGATCCTGTCAGCCATTGCTGCAGAGATCAGTGTTATGGGACTACCCACTTTAAAATCACTGCAGAGGCTAAAACTTTAGGTGTGCTGCTGTACTAATGAGCAGAGTTAAGTACAATGTCTGCTTATTGTGCCACTGATGTGACATTCAGTGTGTAGTGTACTTATCTGTTGCATGGGGAAACAAAGAGCCAGTAAGCCAGCTGTTCTACTGCCAGCTGATCTTGCCAGTATGCCAGATCAACAGAGCTGAAAAGTAAAAATACTACTAGGCAGATTCCTGGTGTTCTCCCATTACCTAGAAAATGATTATTGATGATGAGAGCTTGGATAACTGAGGTAATGCTAAGGGATTGGGAAATTATAAATCTGTAAATAAAAGTTCATAGTTTTTAAATTTAAATCTAGAAATATGTTCGGGAAATTTTGAAGAAAATTGCAAATAACCTTGTTCCCACATCATCCTCCTTTCTCCCCTGCACAGCATGCCACTGAGGCATGCCATGGATAAACAAAACAGTGCTATTTATTTTATGGCAATTGAAGCTGGGTGCTGATAACTTTAGTGAAATTCCCATGTGCATTGATATCATAGGAATAACCAGGAGTGAAAACAGTTAAGATTTTAATAAACTGCTTCTAATTGCAAAAGGAAAATAGTGATGTGAGCATTTTTTTTTTGCCCAGAAGGTGGTTGGAGTCTGGAATGAACTTCCTGAGGGTGGAGGGAAGCAGGCTCAATCAAAGTATTCCGAAGGAAATTGGATTGCGATCTGAAAAGAATGAATGTGCCGGGTTACAGGGATAAGGCAGGGGAGTGGGACTATGTAGAATGCTCTTTCAGAGATCTAGTGCAGAGTCAGTGGGCTGAATGGCCACCTCCTGCACTGTAAAGATTCTACGATTCTGTAAAAAAAACAATTCAAAATTTTATTTAACAAACACTATTGAAATATTGGAAAACTTGTACAGTTAATGCTGAAGGGAATTTGGAAGATGAACAAAAATGGAGCTTGGGGAAAAAAGTGAAACGCGCAGGTATTTATGTTAAAAAGAAAGGTACTAAATTAGTTTTTTAACTTAATCTTTTGATCAATAGTCTATACTTAGCTTTCATTGCTACAGGGCAGGACAGAGAATTAGACCTTGAACTTTAATGTAACTTGAAAGAGTCGAGATTCAACTATTTAAAATCAGTGTTTCCTCATAGTGCACATTTGTATGGCTCCCAGCCGCCTGCCAAGATCTTCAGACAAAACAGCCCATGTCGACGAATTTCTCGCATTCACTTTTTACAAACCAAATCACTTGGATGAGCAGCTGAAGATAAAAACAACTTCCGGGCTATGGGGAAAGGGCAGGGTAGTGGGATGAGCTCTTGCAGAGCTGGTACAGACTCTGGCGCAAATGACCACCACCAGTGCTGTAATCATTCTATGATTCTACAAATCAATACGGTGAAAACACTGAGGAGGAAGGATCTGGTTCACAGTGACTCAATTAAAGGCTGAATTTCTGTATCAGTTCACAATTTTAACATGTGTTAAGTTGTAATTGCAGAAGTTAAGAGAGGGAATAATAAAGTACACCAAGCTCACAATCCATAGCATGAAGATTGAGGTGTTTAAAATGATAGAGATTAGATAAGAGAGATGGAAATTTAAATTAAGCTAATTTAAAATCTGGAAATAAAAATGGTATCGGTAATGCTGACTCTGAAGCTGTTGGATTGAATTTTTTTTTAAATATTAATGAATGCCCTCTTAGGGAAGGAAACCTGCTGCCAGTCTGACCTGCATATTTACACCAGTCCCACATCAATGTTTTTGACTCTTAATTGCCCTTTAACTTTCTAGGCTGTTTCAATCAGTGGCATCAAACAGCTATCAGCAGTTCAAAAGGTAGAAGCATTGCTACTGTCTCAGGGCAACATGGGATGGACATTAAATGCTGTCCTTGTCAGCAGCTCCCACATCCCAGGAATGTAGAATAGATTAAATATTGGGCATCCAGAAATGAAGTCAGAAAGCACTTAAGTGGTGCTATGGAAATCTGGAACACCACTCCCTCAGACTGTAGATGCTGGGCTACTTGAAAGTTTCAAGACCTCCAACCTTTACATTTTTGATTGGCAAGGGTACCAAGGATTGGCAGGTCTATGGAGTTGAGGTACAGGTTAGATGCGATTTAATTGAATGGTTAGCTCGAGGGGCCGGATTGCCTATTCCTGATCATATTGTATTGAATGTTTATTTAAAATTTTATATCTATATAACTAAAAGCTTTGTGTCTGCCATATGGCAGTAGATTCATAGTGTGAAACACACTGGTTGACATTTTACTGAAATATTCTGAATCACAAGTGCTATTGTTGTAAATATTTTAAACCCTATCTTAAAAAACAAATAGCATATTTTTAGATTTCAATTCACTGGGAAGTTTCTGAAGAATAAGCACCAAAGCAGCATGTCTAATCCTTGGGAAAACAATTCAAGGTCTTTTGTGATCATCTTGATTTTCCCCATGAACTCCACCAAAGGCTATAACAATTCTAGAGCAAAGCAAATCTCAAATATTACCCATCTTCATTTTCCAGTTTCTGCAACTACTTTTCACCTTTGCACAGATCTCACCTCACCTCTTTGAGGGCCTCTTGCTTGCTTTCTGCTGTATTCCTGGAGCTTTGATGCTTGAGCTGTGTGTTAGGTTATAGTATTTTCTGTATTTCCATATCTATTTGACGTGGGAGCTCATGTTCACTGTTGCATTTTGCTGCTCACTTGTGCATGTGTGGTAGGCATGTTTTCTTGGTTTCTGTTTTCTAGTCTCGCTCTAGATTACCTGTGAGCAAAGCTGCAGGTGATCATCTAGTATACTGTTAAATTTGTGTAAAGGCGTGATTGACCCCAAGAATTAATCCATAAAATTTAACTGTTCAATAACTAACCCTCTAGTATTTTTCATGAATAGTTTTCAGAGAAAAGTGACCAGAGTTTTCAGGCTTTGTTTAACTGACCTTTTTGTACAGCCATTATCAGTATCAAATCATTGAAGAAATATTTTATTATTTTGCAGGGCTATTCGAATATAGTCTGACCACAATGAACGTATAATTATTTTGTGCCACGATTCGAATTTGCTCATATTTAAGAGCCAAATTCGGGAGAGCTAAAATAAAAACCCTTCAATTCTTTTGTTTTTAGTGGTATAGAATATTCAGCAGGGAGTCATTAAAAACCTCAGTACTGATTTTGTTTTTGAAACATAGCACATCGTATGTTAAAGAACAGTATAATAAATTTCTAGTACTTACGCAAGACTTAAAGAACAAAATGATAAATTACCTTTTTTTTTTAAAGAGTAGTCAGAATTGCCTGTTCACACTGTTTCTGTGTGTTGCCAGATGAACCAATTCCCAGGTTGAACGCACAAGCTCAAGCTGCTGAGGATATCCTGGATAAATATAGAAGCGCCATTAAACGAGCTAGCCCCAGTGAAGCAGTTGTCAACGATGAGGTTACAGGTGGGTCACGTTACTGTTAAATTTGGTCTAGAAAAAGCCATTTGACTTAACCTACCGTTACTGAAGTAGAAGTTTGCATTCTTTGCCTATATGAGCAAGAGTGGTTGTAGTAGCGCCTCTGTAGTATATTAAAGTTGAACCACTGAGCTGTGTCACAAAAATTAACTGGTTGTGTTGTCATTGTTGTGGAGGATCCCGTGTATTCCTGCAAAAATGTAGGAAACGTCAAATGGACAGCAGGCATGGAACTGCACTTGACCACCTCCTTGGCGAACTTCAGTGTGACACTGGCAGTCACCTCAAAGCAGCCTGCTTTGGAATAACCTGGAAATTGGAAAAGGATGAAGGAGTGACATGTCTTCAAAAAATAAATTACTGGATCAGCTATTCTGCACCGATGATGAGGCTGATTCTATATAACCACAATTTAAGCTATGTTTTATATTGTGTTTTATCAGTAATTGAAACATGTTTGTTATCTGCTGAAAGATAGCAATATTGTTGAGACAACATGACTATATTTTTAAAAAATTGAAGTTACTAGCTTCTCTCTGGTTTAGCTGATTAAAACCAGGACTAACACAAGCACACTGACCAGTAAGGTTGCTAGTTCTATTCATCTATACTGTTAGCTCTCAGTTGGTGCAACAGCAGAGCTGACCAGATTGGTTTTAGTCCCACAAGGTTGGGCAGGAGATAAAAAATTTGCCCAAGGTTTGCTATGATGTGGCAGATGGTGTGCCAGACTGACCAAATCCACAAGGGAAACTTGATCCTATTATCACAACTGTTTTGCAATTTGTATTTATTATGAGATGTGTGCATTGAATTCAGAAGTAATGAGTCCACCAAGATCTTTAGAGATTTTAAAAATAAAAGATTTCAAGCATACACATAAGACTACAATTACTTACCACTATAACAAATCCTAAAATTCCAAATTGACCTAACCCCCAGTTACACTCCCAAATGGTTTTTCCCCAACTTTAGTTTCGTTATATAGCAGACTTATGCACCAATGACTGGAGACTTCATCAAGGCTATTTCACACTCCTGTTAACCTTACATGGCTTTCTCCCATATGGCCTTTCATTCTCCTTTATGTATGTTTCTCTATTTTTAATATGTAAGTTTTCTTGCTCCATATGTCTTGGAAACTGTATCTTCCACATAATATAAAACTTTCATTTGCCAATATTGTCATTAACCTTTGGGAAAAATAAACACACTCCTTAGCCTTGCTTAACTGGTTAGCTGTAAACAGACTAAGATCCCTTTGAAATCCAAATCTCTTCATTTATCTAAAAATGCAAATTCTCTTCACATCTTCCATGCTAAGGCAGCTTCCATGTTTACTCATTAGCATGTCAAGCACCTAGCTTCTTTTGATGATTTAAAGCTTGCAGTGTACTTGACTCCAAATGTAATTAAATCACACAGATGGACCCAGCTATACTTACCCCCATAAAACCTACTTCACAATAAACCAGAAAATTATTATACTTTCGTCATGGGCTACTGTTGCTGTTTGCTATTCAGCAGCCCCTACCAAAAATGGCATAGATATTGGATGAGCACAGATTAGGCTCAGTTGTGATATCGTAACAAATAATGTAACATTCCAGCATTCACTGCCTCTTAGATGAAGAATAGCTGCCAGAGGATCCCAACACCATAAAATCTTACCACAGAAAAGAGTCACATGCTTTTAGCAGATGGGGAAAGGAGAAAATGGCTGTACAGTGAGGAAGGGGGAAGAAAACTTGTGATGTTTTAAATGTGATTCAAGTTACTCCTTTCCAATTTATCTTATCACTATTCATGATTAACTGTACTTTTGTGAATAACTCTGCAGGTTGCTAATTCTCTGCTATCTGTAAATTGTTCTATTGCAATCATACATGATTATTTAGACGCTAACTCAAAAGTCTAAAAAATACTGTAGCCTAAATTATCACATGCAGTACGACAGTTTTATCTGCAGGTCTGTACCATACCTTCCACCTGTATTTGTCAGTAACCTCCCAAGTTTAGTCAGTTCCATTTAATAATTTCATAAAGACGATTGTTTCCAAGTATAATGTGTGGTGTTTGCTTTTGTACAGAGGCTATTGGAGATGATAGCATGCATGATTCGCCACGTGATGAAACTCTTCAAAACCTTTCAGCTGATGATCTGCCAGATTCTGCTAGTCAGACTGCTCAGACTCAAGACTCCACATTCTCCTTTAGGTAACATTTATTTTAGTCTGCAGTAACAGTTAGCAGCAATGGTTGTTGGGATGGGTCAGTTTTGTTCCGCATAAACTTGTAGACTGCTGCCATCCTTTGTTCCTTCCGACTGTGAAGGAATCAAGCCACTTTGACCCAAGCCTCTGTCATCTGTGAAAAGGTACTCAAGAGAATTACTTCCTTGGACTGTTTCTAGGTGTTTCACTATAGCAGTGTGGGTTAGGATCAGGAACTCAATGGAGTAATCAGCTACAACGTGCTAGGCTGCTTTTCAACCTATCATCAGATACACGTCTTCCACATTTGTGAAGATTTAAATTTGGCCAGCATTAATTGTTCATGCCATATTTACTGGGAATATGCAGTTAAAACTTGAGTCTTCAGAGTTTTATGAGAAGTGCATTATTTCAATTGTTTTCTTTCATTAGCTCAATAATACTCTAAAACCTGCATTTTATTCTTCTAATTAGAGATGCAAAGAAGAAATTGCGAATGGCTCTCTGCTCTGCTGATTCAATTGCATTCCCCCTAGTGAGCCATTCAGCAACAAGAAATGGCCCTCCTGGAGGACCAGATCAAGGAGAATCGGAAGGTAAAGAGTATTTATAGGTTGAGGTAATTTTTAGCTTTTAAAGCTGAATAATCTCTCTGGCATCATTGTATAAACTTGCAATGAATTCTGTAGCTTTTATTTAAGGATAACAAATAACATGATGGAGTTTCAGTTTTGCCATTAGAGACCACAGAGGTGCTTCCAGACTTCTGTGATACAAATGTTGGTTTGCATAGCTCCTCCTTTTGTTAATTTGCATAGGGAACTTCACAAGGATTTCACACGTGCAATCCTTGTTCCACTAGCATGTCATTTTTCTCATTCTATTCTTATTTCTGTGATCTCCGAATTACTCAAGACTGGCATTTGAATCAGATTGCTCAGCTATTTTGTGATTTCATGTTTCTATTTGTCAATCATTTCCACAACTATTATAATTACAAGGCTAATTTTTGGACTTTTTTTTTTAGACAATGAGATTGTCTGCTTTCTCAAAGTTCAGCTGGCCGAAGCCATCAACTTGCAGGATAAGCAGCTGATGGCACAGATTCAAGAAACCATGCGCTGTGTTGGCAGATTTGACGGTAGAACCTGCCACAAGTTACTAGCTGCCATTGCTGAGGATTATAGGTAAAACCTTTTGACTGTGATGTTTAGTTAATGGATACTGTAAGCATTAATATTTGGCAAGGGTACTTAAACTTAAAACCTGTCTGCCTGTTCACATGAATATAAAAGATGTCATAGCACTTTTTGAAAAAAAAAAGGAGCTGTGTCTGCACCTTTGACAGTTATCCCTCAACCAACAATAATAAAACAGTCAACAGATCATTTATCCCTGTCACATTGTGAGATTTATTGGCCAATTTTTCCCCAGAAAGATTTTGAAAAGAAAGTTACTTTTGAATGTATTAAAATATAGTGTGTTCACACAAGTTTTATTTGATGAATGGCACTGGAATGAGTAGAGTTGTTGCTCCTCCGGATCAAGAGGGATCAGTTGAGGTGGTTCAGACATCTAATAAGGATGTCCCCTGATAGGAGATGTACCGGGCACAGCCCACTGGGCAGAGACCTCAAGGCTGGCCCAGGACGTGCTGGAGGGATTGCACCTCTCGGCTGGCCTGGGATACCTAGAAATTCCCCCAGGAGAAGCTGGAATCTGTGGCTGCGGAAAGGTTAGTCTGGTCGGCCCCGGTCAGCTTACCGTTACTGCAACCCTTACCAGGAGAAGCGGTGTGAAAGTGGATGGATGGTTAGCACTGGAATGACTGGTGCTTAAAATTCTAATGAGCGAGCTTTGTCATTTCCCCATAGATTATAAGCAGAAGTAATTTATTAGCTTGTTTTGGTAATCAATAAGCACCTCACACTCATTATATTTGGCAAGCCACTGGTCCCTGATGCTTAATAGGGCATTTTGCAAGCCTTTCCTTGAACTATAATTATCAGTTTACTGCACCTCACATTTGATGTCTGTTACATTTTATAGAATAATTGCCATTGCTATGAGGTGGCAGATGATGTGTACCAGGCAGACCAAATCCACAAGGGAAACTTAGCCATGCTATCACAACTGTTTTGCAATTTGTATTTATTACAAGAAAAATTGTGCACTGAAATCAGAAGTAATGAGTCTACTGACACCTTTAGAGATTTTAACAGCTAAATTTTTAAAAATTATGAACAAAAGAAAAGATTTCAAGCACATACAAAAGATTGCAGTTACTTAATACTATAACAAACCCCAAAATTCCTAATTAACCTGACTTACCAACTACACAGCCCCTTTAAGACAACAATGCAAAATAGAATTTAAATAATCAAACCAGCAAGTTTATCACAGCATCCACTCGACAGTGGAATTCCATAGGATTTCCTCCACCTTTGGATCCTGGGTACAGCACACTTCTACTAAAGCGGCTGGAGACTTCCCCAAGGCTATTTTACATGGTCCTCTTAGATGTTACATAGCCCCCAGCATAGCCTTCCATTCCTCTTTCTTTATGTTTCTCTCTCTCTTATCTGTAAATTCCATTGTTCAATATGCCTTTGGAAAGTTACTTTACCCAAATATAAAAATCTTTTATGTTGCCAATATGGTCAGTACGTTTAGGGAAAACCACACATAAGGCTTGGCCTTGCTTATCTTGTTATTTGTAAACATACTATCATCCCTTTGAAACCGAAACAACTCTTATCTAAAAATGCAAATTTCCTTCACACCCTATATGCTAAGCCCTCATCCATGTTTACTCATTAGCATTTCAAATACCTTATACCCCTAACTTCTTTTGATGATTTCAAGCTTGCAGTCTACCTGACTGTGGTGATTCAATTAAATCACAGACAGAATCATACATCTACTTTACAATAAACCACAATAACATAATAACTAAAGTTAGTTTTATGACACCATTGAATTGATGCAACTTTTAATTGGCAGGATTTTTTGAACTATAAATGTGTAATGATTTTCTCTTTGCTTTAGAAAACGAGCTCCATATATTGCTTACTTGACACGGTGCCGTCAGGGGCTTCAGACTACTCAAGCCCACCTTGAAAGACTCTTACAAAGAGTGCTGAGAGACAAAGAGGTTGCCAACAGATATTTCACCACAGTCTGCGTGAGGCTATTGCTTGAAAGCAGGGAAAAGCATATTCTGGAATTTATTAAAGGTAATATACATTCCTTTCACTGGCCATCAGCATTAACCTATGCTTTCAAATTAACTGTTGTTGATGCATGTGCTGTAAATCCGTTCCTTGAATTAGCATGTTGTTCTAACTCAATGAAATTAAACATTCGTACAGGTTATGGGCCCCCGGTGACCACATTTGTTTATCCAATAAATGGCTAAGCCATGCAGAGCCTAAGGCCTTGGTAATTATACTGAGTTAACTGATCTCAGCCAGGCAGAAGTGGCATTCGACAATTAAAGTCTTGCATTTATATATAGCACCTTTCATGACCTCTGAATTTCCCAACGTGCTTGGTGACCAAAGAAGTGTAGTCAGTTTGCAAGCAGCAAGCTCCCACAAACAACCATGTGAAAATGACCAGGTAATGTGCCTCTGTGATATTGAATGAGAGGGAAATATTGGCCTGGATACCGGACATAGCTCTGCTGCTGCTCTTCAAAATAGTGCCATGGGATCTTTTATGCTCACTTGACAGGGCAGTTTAATGTCTCAGCCGACTGTCAAGATTGTCATGAGTACTGATCACTTTGGGAAAGTAATAGAGAGTGACTGATGCCCATGGCGTCATATCTCAGTTGGGGGCGAAACATGGTAATCTCCCATAAGGTTAGAGAACGGTTGGGTTGGGATCAGTGGTAGGTAAGACGGTGTTCAGTCAAAATACTCCAGCCACCAAGATGGTGGGGTAGGCTTGAGGGACAAGCTGGTCTTTTTTCCTGTATGCTAATTTTGAACAATAGCAATCTACAGAATCTACGTCTCAGTATATTTTAGAAATATTTTCTTCATATTTCAGTTATTCAGATCATTGTTGTGCTGCATTAAATCAATACTTCCAATTAATACTAATAAAGAAAATATCTTCAGAGATTTTGCTGTTGAAGCAGAAGGTTGAGTTAAATTGTTTTCTGTTTTTAAAAAAAAATGCATGTGTTTGCTGTCCACTAGAAAGCTGATACGTGTCAAGATTGGATTTAGATTCGTTTCTTTTAAGACCTGAATCTGTTCAAATGTTATTTAAAATAGGTCAGCAGTCTGGCTGCAAGCTACTGATGGTTCTTGGAGCTCAATGAAGGAGTGTATTTATTCAAATCTATCAGGATATTGTGACTTCATTTCCCTCAGTTGTGCTTTCTCTGCTGACAGTATGTCATGTGTTTATTCCCACGAGTAAATCCAGAACACTAGTCTGAAGATCTGTAAAATGCTTTCATGCCTATTTCAGATCTCTTATGGTGGCCAGCCTGAACACTATTATTTACTAACCTTATCAGTGCATTATTTGCAGTTGCAAAACCAAACCTTAATTATAATAGCTGTATAACCATTTGGTGTTGGTAATCAATATTTTCTAATCAGAAAACATAAGCTTTTCAATAATTTTAGAGTTTTGAGATGAATGAAAAGTGGTAAATTCCCTGATGATAAAATCATTTTGTGTGGTTAGGAACCTACCAAAAATTAACTACAGAGACATTTGTAATAATTGAAAATTATCTTAATTTTGAAAAATCCTATGAGATTTTTGACAAATTCTAATGAATGCAAAATACCAATGCAAGGAAGTTAGATGATTTAATTCAGAATGGCAAGTTCAAACTGAAAACTACTTCTGTATTTCAAGCTGTAGCTCCCTCTTGATAGTCTAGCCTTTGTGGATAAAGGCATTCCACCTTGTAGCATTAATTCATTCAGATCAGAAGCCCTCACACTAGGTCAGCTAATTTGGCTTGTGCAAAAGTTGGGTAGTATATTTGGCCTCAGTTTGCTGGGCTAGGAAGCAGAAAGATTAACTATTCATGATTGTTAACCATTGACCCTTGCTGTGAAGTTTGCCGGCAGCAGGCCTAAACAAAATCTGGATCTTGATGGAAAATAACCTATCAAAACTCACTGTTTTGCCTCACACATGAATGAAGCAAGGCACTGGAGGGATAGCCACAGCCTTCCAAAATGATAACCCAGCAAAAGCCAGCACCTTCAGAAGAGTAAGGGTGAAAATGAAGAGGGAAATCATTTCAACATGAATCTTTGTAAAAACAATGAACTTGTTAGTACACCGGTCGATTTAGCTGCACTATTCTTGTTTGTGTAGATTTTCAGAATCTCACTGCAGCAGATGACAAAACTGCCTTAGTAGAAGAATTCCTGCAGTCGTTGTATGGAGCTATGGCACAAGATGTTATCTGGCAGAATGCCAGTGAAGAACAGCTTCAGGATGCACAGATGGCAATTGAACGTAGTGTTATGAACCGCATTTTCAAACTCGCCTTCTACCCCAATCAGGATGGTGACATTTTACGTGACCAGTAAGTAACAATATATAATGGTGTGCCCAATTTTGAAAATAGCACTTAAAGATATTTAGTTGTAGCATTTTTTTATGAAGATGTTGCTGAACCCCTGATAATCATGCCATGCTTCTTGATTGTTTTGTGAGCCACAGAAGAACAATAATAAAACTGCTCGACAGGGAAAGAAAATAGGTGTCTCAGTAGATGTTAAAGGGCTGTTCTTCTTGGTGATGCAGAACCAAAAGTTTGTGTTATCTATGCTCACCTCTGCCCTTAATTCATAACCAGTGGAATTATAATGCACTCTGGTCTGGCAGTGTCTGTGGAGAGAGAAACAGTATTAATGTTTCAGGTTGTGACCTTTTTTTCAGGTCATAACCTTTCTGATGAAAGGTCACAGCCTGAAAATTAATTCTGCTTCTCTGTCCACAGATGCTGCCATAACCTTCTGAGCACTTCCAGCATTTTCTGATTTTATTTGACTTTTTAATTGAGGTGCTGCATTTTTGTTGATGCTTAACTTATTTTTGTGACTAAAGTTCGGAAAAAGTCGGTGCTTATCTGTATGTAACTGATATCAATTGTACACTTAATGAAGCAAAACATAAAGTAAAATACTGCAGGTGCTGGAAATGTGCTCCATTTAATGTGAATGAAATGCAATGGAGTGCTTGACTGTTGTAGCAAAAAGTACCACCAAGTCAGTGCTGCTTTTCAAAAAAAAAATGAATGCACAAAGCCTATTGGACTTTGGAAGACATCAGAGTGAAGAAGTACTTTGAGTTCAAATGTGTATAATGGCTTGGGAGGACGTGGGTTTAGGCAAGGATTGAATTTGCAGGGATACCATGTAGCTTAGGCATTTTCCAAGAGGCAGAAATCTCAGGTTGAGACAAACTTGAGACAAAGTTGACAGATCAAAAACTGAAAGAAATCTGAGACCATTGCAAAGGAACGAGAAAATATTGATGTCACAGATATCTTTAGTGCCTTTGTAGTACACAGCAAACAGCTTACACATTATTCTTCTTCTACACAGATGTGGTTGCAATTCAAAACAACCAGTTGTATATGGAGAACTTCAAGATGTGACAAATTGCTGTATAAATGCAAACTCTTTCTTTGCCTTGGCTGTTTTGTACTTAACAGTTGAGCAGCTGAATTAACCTGGACTTCAGAACATTCTTAATACCTAAAGTTTATTGTGTTTTTATTATGTTCTTGAGAGTTTGGAATGGATTAAACTAGGAAGGTGACACAATTCTCCTGTGATCGTTATAATACATACTGATGTGATTTCCTTTGATGTATTACAGGTGGGAGAAGCTATCATACTATCACCTATGCAAATAAATGGCGGGGTTCTGCGATTCATTGATAAATGCTACATTGTAAAGTCCAGCAATTTCATAGAAATAGTCTATCCTATGTATTTTGGTTGGTAACCTGTAATATAGGTTTGGCAGATTAGGATAAAAGCAAATTACAGCATTGTGTCTTCAACATTGTTCTAGCCGTAAGCTCTAGAATTTCTTCTCCAAATCTGTCCGCCTCTTCAACTCCTCCTTTAGGACCTTACATAGAAACTAGGAGCAGGAGTAAGCCATTCAGCCCTTCGAGCCTGCTCCGCCATTCATTATGATCATGGCTGATCATCCAACTCAATAGCCTGCTCCCGCTTTCTCCCCATACACTTTGATCCCTTTTGCCCCAACAGCTATATCTAACCCCTCCTTGAAAACATACAATGTTTTGGCCTCAACTGTTTTCTGTGGTAGCAAATTCCACAGGTTCACCACTCTCTGGGTGAAGAAATTTCTCCTCATCTCAGTCCTAAATGGTCTACCAGTATCCTCAGACTGTGACCCCTGGTTCTGTACTCCCCCACCATCGGGAACATCCTTCCTGCATCTACCCTGTCTAGTCCTGTTAGAACTTTATAGGTTTCTATGAGATCTCCCCTCATTTTTCTGAACTCCAGGGAATATAATCCTAACCGACTCAATCTTTCCTCATGTCAGTCCTCCCATCCCAGGAATCAGTCTGGTGAACTTTCGCTGCACTCCCTCTATAGCAAGAACATCCTCAGAAAAGGAGGCCAAAGCTGTGCACACGATTCCAGGTGTGTGGTCTCACCAAGGCCCTGTATAATTGCAGCAAGACATCCCTGCTCCAGTACTCGAATCCTCTGGCTATGAAGGCCAACATACCATTTGCCTTCTTTACCGCCTGCTGCACCAGCATGTTTACCTTCAGCGACTGGTGTTCGAGGACGCCCAGGTCTCGTTGCACATTCCCCTCTCTCAATTTATAGCCATTTAGATAATCTGCCTTCCTGTTTTTGCTACCAAAGTGGATAACCTCACATTTATCCAAATTATACTGCATCTGCCATGCATTTGCCCACTCACTCAGCTTGTCCAAATCACACTGAAGCATCTCTGCATCCTCCTCACAGCTCACCCTCCCACCCAGCTTTGTGTCATTTGGAGATATTACATTTAGTTCCCTCATCTAAATCATTAAGTATATTGTGAATAGCTGGTTCCCCCAGCACCGATCCCTGTGGTACCCCACTAGTCACTGCCTGCCATTTGGCAAAAGACTCATTTATTCCTACTTTTTGTTTCCTGTCTGCCAACCAGTTTTCTATCCATCTCAATACACTACCCCCAATCCCAAAGCGTTTAAATTTTCACGCTAATTTCTTATGTGGGATTTTGTTGAAAGCCTTCTGAAAGTCCAAATAAACCACATTCATTGGCTCCCCCTCATCAAGTCTACTCATTACATCCTCAAAAAATCCCAGTAGATTTGTCAAGCATTATTTCCCTTTCGTAAATCCATGCTGACTCTGTCTGATTCTGCCACTGTTTTCCAAGTGCTCAGCTATTAAATCTTTTATAATGGACTCTAGAATTTTTCAGGCTGACTGGTCTATGCTTCCCTATTTTCTCTCTACCTCCCTTTTTAAAACATTAGCTACCCTCCAATCTGTGGGAACTGTTCCAGAGTCAATAGAATCTATTTCTAGGTCCACTTCCTTAAGTACCCTGGGATGTAGATTATCAGGCCCTGGGGATTTATCGGCCTTCAATCCCATCAATTTCTTCAACACCATTTCCCTACTAATACTGATTTCTTTCAGTTCCTCCCTGTCACTAAACCCTGTGTTCCCCAACATTTCTGGTGTGTTACTTGTGTCCTCCTTTGTGAAGACAGAACCAAAGTATGTTTTCAGTAGGTCAGCCATTTCTTTGTTCTCCATTATAAATTCCCCTGTTTCTGACTATAAGGGATCTACATTTGTCTTCACCAATCTTTTTCTCTTCACATACCTATAGAAACTTTTACAGTCAGTTTTTATGTTCCCTGCAAGCTTACTCTCGTACTCTATTTTCCCCTTCTTAATCAATCCCTTGGTCCTCCTTTGCTGAATTCTGAAGTGCTCCCAATCCTCAGGTCTGTTGTTTTTTCTGGCCAATTTGTATGCTTGCATCCTTGGATTTCTTGGTCTAATACTATCTCTAATTTCCTTTTGTAAGCCATGGTTTGGCCACTTTTCCTACTTTACTTTTGCGCCAGACAGGAATAAACAATTGTTGCAGTTCACCCATGCGCTTTTTGAACATTTGCCATTGCCTATCCACCGTCATCCCTTTAAGTAACGTTTCCCAATCCATCATAGCCAACTTATGCCTCATATCATCACAGTTTCCTTTATTAAAACTCAGTACTCGAGTCTCAGAATCAACTATGTCACTCTCCATGTTGATGAAGAATTCTATCATATTATTGTCGCTCATCCCCAAGGGGCCTCGCACAACTAGATTGCCAATTATTCCTTTCTCATTACACAATACCCAGTCTAGGATGGCCTGTTCTCTAGTTGGTTCCTCAACGTATTGGTCTAGAAAACCATCCAGTATACACTCCAGGAATTTTTCCTGTATGGTATTGTTACTAATTTGATTTGCCCAATCTATATGCAGATTAAAGTCACCCATAATTACAGATATTCCTTTGTTACATGCGTCTCCAATTTCATGTTTAGTGCCATTTCCAACATCACCACTACAGTTTGGGGGTCTATATACAACCCCCACTAACATTTTTTGCCCCTTAGTGTTTCTCAGCTCTACCTATACCGATTCCACATCGTCGGAGCTAATATCTTTCCTCACTATTGCGTTAATTTCCTCTTAAACCAGCAATGCAACTCCAACGCCTTTTTTTTGTCCTTCCTAAATACTGAATACCCATGGATGTTCAGTTCCCATCCCTAGTCACCCTTGCAGCCATGTCTCCGTAATCCCGACTATAAATCATACCTGTTTCCTGTTTACATCTATTTGCGCGGTTAATTCATCCACTTTATTGCAAATGCTCCTTGTGTTAAGGCACAAAGCCTTAAGGCTTGTCTTTTTTAACATTATTTGTTAACATTCCCACTATTTTTCACTGAGGCCCTGTTTGATTCTTGCCCTTGATTCCTCTGCCTGCCACTTTTTTAAATCCCCTTTCTGTCATTTGTTCTTGTCTTTGACTCCCCCTCCTCCGACTTCTTGCATAGGTTCCCATCCCCCTGCCATTTTAGTTTAAACCCTCCCCAACCACTCTAGCAAATGTTCCCCCGAGGACATCAGTCCCAGTCCTGCCCAGGTGTAATTTGTCCAGTTTGTGCTGGTCCCACCTCCCCCAGAGCTGGTCCCAATGTCCCAGGAATCGGAAATTCTTCCCCTCACACCATCTCTTCAGCCACGTATCCTGCTATTTCTCCTCTGATGAGTACATGGCCTTCCTTAAAATCCACCTCTTTGACTAAACAATTAATTGTCCATCCTGATGTCTCTTTTGCTTCAGTGTGAGTTTTTCTCTAACTGTGCTTCTGAGAAGTATCTTGAGATGTTTTCCACCTTAAAGGTACTATGTAAATGCAAGTTGTTATTGTTTCAGCAATTTAAGTTACATTTTAACTCTTTACACTGACTAAAAGTTAGCTTTTTTTTCCCAGGCTTTTCTATGAGCATATTCAGCGCCTGTGTAAAGTTGTCAGTGCAAATCACCGGGCACTTCAAATTCCAGAGGTAATAACAATACCTAAATTTACTTAGGTTACTGTTCTTCTAGTTTTGTTGAATGATGCTTTGTTGTGTTAGACAATTATGCAAGAGGGTTTTGAGAATAGTACTTTTGAATGCTGATGGGACATAAACATTTATAGATGCAAAGTCAGTGGACACATCTGAATTATGCACAGATGCGAGTCTAACTAATGCTTCACATTGGTAGAGCCAAAATGAAACTTGGAAGTGCAACCTGGTAGAATGGAGGATTTATGCTCTGACTCAGTGCATCATGGTTTAGTCTAACCAGGTTGTCCAAACAATAGTTTCCCATATGATTTAGTATGGACAGAGATTATTCCGTCATGTGTCTCTTAAGTACCTCTGAGCAGTTGACATAAGAGTTGCAGAAGTTTATGCACGTTGGAGTAGTGTGTAGAACAGGAAAGTCTATTGTCGCAAAATCGTCCATTCTAATAATGAACAAGATTCCTCTGTTGCATAAGAAGTAGGAGCAGGAAAGACCTTACAGCTTGTTCTGCCAATCAGTGCGATTGTGGCTGATTTTGGCCTCAACTCCACTTTCCTGCCTGCTCCCCATATCCCTTGATACCCTGAGACACCAAAAATCTGTTTGTTGGCTGGGTTTGTTCATGGTAACCAAGCCAAAGGGCCAATCTTAATGAGCTTTGACAAAACCAGAGGTTTAAAATGCAGTCAAAATGATAGTTATATTTTTAGGCTTTAACTGATTATTTACTTGTTCTTTTACTTAGTTTAATAAATATCTTAATTTGTTGCCTCTTCTAACCAATAGGTTGAGAAAGCTATGACTGAATATTTGCTGTCAGTCCTTCTCAACAAAAATCCTTAGGTGCGTTTATAGTGGTGAGCAGTTAGCTCTTTCCTCTTTTGGAGAGGTTTCCTTGGAGTCTGAAACCATCAGTGTTTTCTTTTATGCTCCTGTCCTGCTTAATGTTCTCAGCTGAGCATGTCCTGCTCTCAAATCTCAGTTTCGTTTTGATGCCAAAACTAGAAAGTGAGGGAGAGACACAGTGAGGGTGATTTGGCCTCTGCTTGTTTCTCTTCCCTTCTCCAGCTTTCTCTTCCCATGACTGACATTGCAATTTCAAACATAGAGCATAAAGGAAGTAAATCCGCATCATAACTGCTTCATTGTGCTATGTGATGTTTGAGTCGAGTGGACTTAATGATTGGATAGTCCTAGAGGTCCCACCTGATAGACAGTTGTGTTCTGATACCACATGGTCTACCATTCTTTTTCCCCTTTATTGCCAATCATTTAAAAAAACCCATCTGGTTCCCTAATGTCTTTTAGGGAAGGAAAGCTGCCATCCTTACCTGGTCCGGCCTCCATGTGACTCCAGACCCAGAGTGATGTGGTTGACTTTTAAGTGCCCTCTGAACTAGGGCAACTCAGGATGGGTAATAAATGCTGGCCTGGCCAGTGACGCCCACATCCCATGAATGAATAATTTTTAAAAAATTCTTATTGATTTTCACCACTTCCTTGCTCTGAAGGTGTTCAATCTTTGGAGTAACATTTCAATAAATACAAGTGTCTCTCGCCATTGAGAACAGACAGCTCGAAACAGGTGAAGGTCTAGGACAGAACCTTCATGACTTTTCTTCCCTCTCCTCTTGTTCTTACCCCCACAAAAAACTCTGTAGAGGGGAGACAAGCCCTCACAGACCTTTCTACCACTAAAATAAAGTGTACCATCCTGTGCTTTAGTTTACACACAACTCCTGAAGCTTTGTCCATTGCAGTCTGATATTTTGCAATTCTTTTGTGCAAACCTTTGGAAGCCTGCACTCTGGAGCTGCTGAGACATCTATGGAATGAAGTCTGTTGAGGCATTTCTATAACAGGCAATAAAATGAGGCAACCACTTTGAAATTTTCTCTGCACTACACAAATATTCCTCTGCACTACACAAATATGTTTCTGTTAATAGGTTGCAGTGGTCTTAATCCTTTTTATTAATATTACCTGCTTTTCAGATATTATCTATATAAACTGCCAATTAATCCTTTTCTTTCTAAGCAAAGTAAGACTTGTGGTGAGAATGTGATATTGTGTATGTGACACTTCTTTGTGTCTTCATTTCAGGTGTATTTGAAAGAAGCTCCATGGCCATCTGCACAGTCAGAGGTTCGAACAATCAATGCATACAAGACCCCAAGAGATAAGGTTCAGTGTATCCTGCGAATGTGCTCCACCATAATGAATCTGTTAAGCCTGGCCAATGAGGACTCAGTCCCTGGGGCAGATGACTTTGTTCCTGTTCTTGTGTTTGTCCTTATCAAGGTGAGCCATCAGATGAATATCAATTCTGTACGGCAATGCATTTATAATACAACCACTCCAAACTGTCACTGGCATTTTCATCTCAAAAAAAGCAAGCAGAGGATGCAACCTTCTGCTAAGTTACTGAAAATTACTCTTGCCATGTAAACCAAATTGCTTTGTAATTTATCATTTTATACATTTAAAATATTTTCTGATAAGTTATATGAAGCATATCTTTTATTATATATTTTATTTACATTGCCCTTGATCTGTTTGTTTTTCGGTGAATGATAGGCAGCAGCCCTGTTAAGTTTGTCTTAAAAGTCTAACCACGGAATTGTTGGAATAACTAAACCTTAAACCAAAGATGGTTAAAAATGTTCATGAAAGGAAAGGTGCTTTCTCTGTGCAAAAACAAAGCTGCAAATTTATATTTTGGAATAAGAATATTATCTGCCATTAGGTTATTGTTTTAATGTATTTTGAAGAAGAGTCAGTGTCATTAACTCCTATGGGATTCTGCAGTGCTAATGACAGCTTCTTTAGGCTAATTGGTACTGCTAGACAATGCAATTTGCTTGATAGAGATAATGTACTTCAGGTGGTATAAAGCACCTTTAATCTAATTGAAACATTCCAAATGCTTTTTATATATTTAGATTCCCATGAAGCATAAGTTAGGACATGAGTATTGAATGAAAAGTAATATATTGTGCATGACTCTTTTTCTCCCTCCTGATTTTTGTATGCTTTTAATTCATCTCTTCTTTTGTACCTTTAGGCTAACCCACCCTGCCTGCTGTCCACTGTTCAGTACATAAATAATTTCTATGCCAGCCGGCTCGGTGGAGAAGAATCCTATTGGTGGATGCAGTTCACAGCAGCAGTTGAATTCATTAAAACCATTGATGATCGCAAGTGATGCAGAACACCACCTGCATGACAGACTGTTAGGAAAAGTGAAAAGATTTACACCAACTGTTTGTGGGAGGGCATCTGAAGACCGAATCCTCTCCTCTTGTATAATAGATGTACATAGTGTGGAGGCATTTAAAAAAAAACTAGATTCAGTGGGTCTTTACCAAAATTAACAATCAGATTTACTAACAGGTCTTTATATATTTCTGTCGTATAAAGTCAACAGGTTTAGCAATGCAAAAAGGGACCATACTTTTTCAGGTATTTCAAAAATTTGTTGGTGTACTGTAGGAAAATGACACTTCTCCCCTACATTAGCCTGAATTTTGAACTGAGGCCTCAAGTGCAGTGGTGATTTCACCACCACCCCCCACCCTTGGTAAATTTATAACCAGTCAATGGTAGCTTTTTTTTTCCACATGAAAGTAATTTTTGTTTGATTTTTGAGAGTGCCCAGGTCAAACCTGGGGTGGGGGGAAAGCTGTATGTGCATTTGATCAAACAATCATGCCTTCCCTGAAAGAAATGTACTGACGATATACAACGTGTCAGAACCCGAGTTAAAGAATCCACAATTGCAGTTTATCATTTTATCTGAAAAAGTTACCCTCTCGCGTTGCTTTAATATATTTTTTGACCCTGTTGCTGTTATTATTTCCAAAGTTTGGACTTCTCTTAGGCCAGGGTGTCATACCTAATGTTGCAGCCTTATTGGCATATGTTTGAATTAAATGTTAGCATTTAACCAACCTGTTAGTAAAGTGGCATAGGACTGTATTCGTTTTAGTTGCTGGGGTTATCTTTATAAAAATAATCCAGATAATGATGCTTTTCTGGAGGTGTTTTTACATGGAGAGCTGTTTCATTTGGATTGAGAAACTGCAGAGTCTGTTTGCTGGCCCTCAACACTATGCAGTTCTTAAGCTGGTTCCTTTTTCTGTGGCAGAATCGTAGACCCAGGAAAAAGCGATCTGAGATTTTGCTTTTCTGAATAAGGGATCCAGTTTTAGTAGGGGAGATACAGAGAATTGATTTGTGGACACTGCTCTCTCCACTTAAACAAGCTATGAAACAAATGCAAATTAATGGTGAAATGTTGACCTCCCAGTCAGAAAGCTGCAGTTGAATTCCAGCCTTGACTGCCATTCGAACTCCTCTGCCCTCCAGATTTTTTTCCCTGTGCAATCGGAAGGGGTGTAAGGACCTTTCATACCTACAGAAGCACCCTTTCCAACCCCTGGACCACAGAGTTGCACTAATCTCCATGAAGAAGTTCGCAACCTTGACTCTCTCGGCTAAAACAGGAAGTGAGATCTGACAGATATGAAAACGAGAGAGGTGGAAGAGGGAAGATTAATCCAGATCACTTCAATACCTTATAGTAGCTGAGACTTCCAGTTGACAGCAGTGCCTTTGTCAACAGCAAGAGCTAAAATTTAACAGACGTCGTGAATGGACAGCCATACATGGCTCAGTTTTACATCACCTTTATGGAACCATTTTTAATAAACATAATCAGAAGGCATTGGGACTTGGTTTTTCCAAGAACAGTTTCCAGTTCAAAGTTCAAAACTGAATTGAGTCAGATTGTTAGGATATATAAATGATAAGATATGAGGATTTAAATTATTATATTTTAAGGAATGTTATGAATGGCTTACAAAAAGGTAGAATTAAATAATGGCAGCTCCAATAAGTTAAGTTTCATTATAAGACTGATTTGCTGTGTTTTTTCTTTATATTAAAAAGGGAGCATTATTCTGGGTCGAAGAACAGTAATTTTAATGTAAATTCACCTGACTGTTCATATATTTTTTAGAAAATAAAGTAACTCGAGCGAAGATGGTCTCCATTGTGCTGATCCAAAGCCAGCCTGAAGTAAACCCTATCATATTGGGTCTTTAGGGCAGCAAAGAGCACCGAGCTGGATTGCTTCTGAGTCTGTATGTTGCTAGCTATTGCAGACTGGACTTGACATTTTTTCCTGATCTTGGAACCAGAGACCCAGTCCCATTCTTTTAGTTTTAATGGTGCTGTTGCATTTTGGGTTTGGCACCCAGGATCAGGAATGATGCTACTTCCTGCTGACCAAAATGATAGCTCGCTAAAGGAAAATATGTTAGATACATCACCTATCACAAATCTCTGGGGAACTTGTGTAAGGCTGCTTTATAATTCAGAATATCTCCTCCCAAGGAAGGAAGCTGTTTTTTTTTTTTAAAAAGTACTTTCCCTTCATCCCCAAAGAGTGACAGTGTCCCATAACCATTGTTGCAATTCTCACACTAGAATTATTGGATTCCACAATGTTTCATCAAGTTAATTATCTGAATTGAAAAAAAAACTTGCAAAATGTATAAAAATGTTCTAACTGTATGTGTAGTTCATGTGGGAGTAGATATTTCAGTGTGTCAGCCTTAAGTAAATGACCTTATTCTGCCATATTGCAAAGCACTGTCCTGATTATTCAACATTTCAACGAAATCAATCTCCTCACCAACACAACTAAGATTCATTTAACAAAATCTAAGTTGCTATAAACTTTTTGGAACCTATCTGCAATAAATAGAAAGATCGCGTAATGGCCTGCATACTTCCGTATGGCAATAGATGTGTCAGAAGATTTGATGGTATATATGGTCTACAGTGACAAAGCCATATATCTAGGAAATAAAATCTATCTACCTGATTACAGCCATAAGATTTTTTTTAAATGTGTTTTTGCTTACAAAAACAACTTTCGTCCAACCCTACAGACAATAGGTGATCACTATTCAGAGTTGTATCGAATTACCAAAAGTAATTTTAACTTTATTTTTGCTCAGTGTAATTAGGTTTGAATTTTTGGGTCGTTAAATGTCTTGCTAATATGTACTAGGTAACACTATGAGGATACATGATCAATTATATATTATCTCTGAATACTGCTAATCTTGGATTATTCACTTCGGATTCTGAATTCCATATACTGGTGCACTGGTCAGCCCGATGATGTTGAAAACTGGAAGAAGTAAATATATTGCTTGTGAGGTATCAGTGCAGTTACCATTATATGTAGCTGCGAGATACCTTACTTGATCGCCTGAACAAAAGTTGCCAGTTTTAAGCAATTTGCTGCAAAAATACTTTACAGATAAGCAACTTGAGACACCGATTCAGAAGGGAATTGTTTTTCAAAACTAAGAGATCCTCTTGACCTACTCAATGTCATATAACCTCAGTGTTTCCCTAGTGTCGCAGACCAATCAGTGCCTTGCAGCTCCAGAACTTCTGGATCACTGGGGCACACTTCAGATAGTACAGACTTTGTAAACTGTAGTGCTAGGGCCCTTGGGGAGGTGGAGGGAAGTTGTGGCTGAAAGTGTGCTCATCTCTGCTAAAGACGAATTGTCTCTCGTTGATAATTGGCTGACTCAAGAATCTGTACTTGTTTTGTAGTTGCACTTTTGAATAATTTTTAGTATTATCATGAAATTTATTCATATTTGAGAAATATGGTTTTTAGTTTTCCTTACCATAAAGAGTAAATTTTGATTCAGAGCAGAAGAAAATTCTAAATGTGCACAATTTGAAGTTTAGGGATTGGGATTTATTTATTTTATAATTAGACTTCTTGTGAAAATGGAAATTGCAGCTATTTATTTTTAACATGCTTTTTTTGCAAACATTCATTCTAAATTGCCTTTTTGTTTTAATATTTGGGGTTTGGTCTGATATGTTCAAGCCTTTAGTACTTTTTTTCTTTGCAGCTTGTATTTGAGTCATTAATTATATCCCCTGAGACATTGCTTTGAAATATAGGGAAGCTGCCACTTATAAATTACTTGAACATGAACACAAAACTTGCAACTACTTTAATCATTTAAAAAAAAGTATACTGACATGCATATAGACCCAGAAAGCACATTCATAAGGACCAAACAGCAGCAGCATATACCATCATATCAGTGATATCCTGAAACAGCAGGAATGAACAAGCAATGCTTTATTGCAGTTAGCAGTTCAGAACATGGATGGGACTGTTATACTTAAATTAACCTAAGGTAACTTAATACTGTGTTCTGTTTGTTAACTGCATCACCTGTATTACTGCCTCTCTTTGGAACTGTTAGAACCTTTACAAACTTAAGTTAATGAGCTTGCACAATCTTGCACACAGGAAAAATGTATACTGTCTTTAATGAGATTAATGTAATATATCATTCTATGCTGATTAAAGGGAGCAGTTTATCCCATTGCTCGTGTCTGCTGGTGAATTTGGTAGTTACCGTGTAGAATTGATTTTGAATTCTCTTTGCATGCAATGTGGGTGGATTTCAAATTGTACAGCACAATGACATCACAGGTATGAATGCACTGTACAGTGTTTAAAATTAATCAAATCAGCTTTAACTGCAAATCAAGCTGGACATAAGTGAATGATTTAAGATTTAACTTCAGGTTGTGACTAAACCTGCAAAATGTCTAAGAACTTCAGACATAAGTTGTAATGCACAATACAGTTGAAGCCTTAACAGCAACAGTAGGAGCAGTAATGCAGTGGTGCTCAATCTAAATCAATGGAACAAATCTACTTTACAGATGTGCTTGAATAAGACCAGAATAAAACGGTCTACTGTACTGGCATGCGTGTCAGGGCTTGCTGATTTTACGTTTATTGCATCATTCCCCGCGCATTTGTTCCTTATTCAGTCAGACTATGGAGGTGCTAAATGGAGTCAGGCTTCTCCCTGGAGAAAAGGAGGAAAAAGGTGATTGAATGATCACTTGCATTGTTGCTTTTGTCTACCACTTTGCAATTGTCTCAAGGTCGGAAGAGACCAAGACTATCGGATGGCTTGCTTTTCCTTTTCGTTCAGCATGGGGATACTTTCAGAAAAATGGGCTCAGCATTTACTGCTCCACAGCCATTGCAATTTTTCACCAATTCTGAATTTGCATTCTTTGTGTAGTCTACAGCTTTCCTCCTTTGACAGCAGTGCTGGGGTCAAAAGCCATCAGCGAGAGGGGAAAAAGATCAATGAAACTCACATTCGGCTTTGATGTATTACATAGAATGACATACAATGTAAATAACACATTTGCCCCAACTGGTCCATCGCCAGTGTTAATGCCCCGCTTAAGTCCCTATCCGCACCAGTTTTCATCTAACCCTATCAGCATAACCGTTGGTTCCTTTCTCCCTCGTGCATTCACATAGCAGAGAGCCCTCAGTCTTGTTCCTTGAACTGATTGGAGCTAACTGGCTTCATTTAGGGGGCACTTGAGTTACTACTGGTCTGATTGTATTTCAGTGAAGAATATGGGCCACAATATCCACTCTAGATGAATATACCACTTCCATGGAATTAGATCCCTGCAAAGGGGTAGACCAATGAGACAGAGACCATGTAACACCATGTATATTGAGATTTAAGAGAAGATCTCCCATTGCCAACACTCAAAAGATTCCTAATCAACTGTCCCAATATGAAATTCTGTCTATTATTAATCTAGTTTTAGCTGGACTCAGCCCGTGAATTGTTTGTTAGCCTGTGTGCTTGGGCTAAGCAGTGATAAACATTACATGGGGCAGTGCTTCTGATTGCTATCCAACTGATTCTTCTGGAAAGCATATCTGTTTAATCTATAAATAGTTTTAATTCTTCGTATAGTACCGTAACTAAAGTCACTCAGCATTGCTTTGGCCTAGTGATGCTCATACACAATAGTGAATAAACTTGGGGCATGTATGTGCGTGCATGTGTACTTTGGGTTTTTTCAGGAGCACAAGTGTCGTGGAGCATTCCCAAGCTGAGGGAAGTTCGGGGAAGGCATGTGGAGCTCTCTGTCTCATTGGTCTACCCCTTTGCTTTGGTCTAATTCCATGGAAGTAGCTATATTAATGTAGAGTGGGGTTTGTGGCCCATATTCTTCACTGACATACAAACAAACCAGTCGTAGCTCTGGTGCTCCACTAAGTGAAACCAGTTAGCTCCATTCAGGTCCAGGAACAAGACTGGGGGCTCCCTACTCTAACATGAAGACAGAAAATACTGGAAATATTCACATCAGGCAGCATCTGAGAGAGAAGCAGTTACCGTGTCAGGTTGGTAAACTTTCTTCACTATTGGAAAATGATAGAAATATAGTTCTTCAGCATGTAGTGAGTTTCCTGCTCTAAGGCTTAACCAAATTGGGGAAGCTGTCAGAACACTTGATGCAAGCTCTAGAATGTGGTTTAGTCTATGTTTTCTCATCTGTTTGAGCACCAGTGGGCTACTGTTAATATATAAGAATTCCTAAGCAAAACGGGCATGACCGTTCTTTAGATCATAACAAACCAGAGTTTCTTGATTCAGAGGCCACAGTTCTATAATACTCTATATATAGATTGTCTAATGAGATAAACATTTAGACAAAATCTTCCCATCCAGTTTAAATAAAATATTAATTCTCATTGCATTCAGGCAGCTACAAAATATTTATTTTAAATATCACAAACTACTTAAAGGATTTTCTGAAGTGTTGCTTTTCTTGAATGTATTTGCGATGTAGGAATATGACCACAAGGTGGCAGACTTAGCTTATGTACGGTGTTCATTCTCTGGCTTCATGGTCACAGCTCTTAATTCCTGGCTTGCTGTATTTAAGGGAGAAAAAAACCGGTGTCAAGTGGGTGACATTCCAAGTATCTTCCTCCTTTGCTGGGTGGACAGCTTGCCACAGATCAAGATTAAACAAACTTTTTATAACTGGTTGTGCATTTTGTTATAAAGTCTGAAAAGAGATTGATGGGGCAGCTGTTTTTTTTGGGGGTATGTTTGAATGGGGCAGGGTGGAACTAACCTCATAATATAAACAGTGATGAGATACAAGATGCATATGTAACTGCATGAGGGTGCAAGGAAATAAAGGTTATGCTGATGGGGTTAGATTAAAACTGGTGCAGAAAGTGACTTAAATGGAGCATTAACACCGGCAAGGAGCAGTTGGGGTAAATGGCCTATTTACATTGTATGTAATACATTAAGGTTAAATGTGAGTTTTATTGATATTCCCCCCCCCACCCCCAAACACCCCCCCTTGCTTTTGATCCCAGCACTGCAGTCAAGGGAGGAGAGCTGTAGACTCACGATCCTCAACAATAGCTATTTGTATTTATACAGCACCTTGAAAATATTGCAAAATGCCTCAAAGAGAATGAGAGAACAAGAAGGAGGGATGGCTGAAAACTTGTTCCAGGTTAAAGATTTTGGAGAATTTTTAAAGTGGAGGCCTGGTAGTTTGAAGGGGGAGCTCCAGTAAGAAAGGCCAGTGGGTGTGCCGCACACAGGGAAGGGGGTGACAATGGGTCGCAAAAGGAAATGAGCCTAAGGAGTGAGGCAATGGAGGGATTTGACGATGAAAATTATTTTATGTTTGGTGCATTGGAGAGGGAAGAGCACAGAGGGGCCAGTGTTGGGGGAAATGGGTGACCTGAGCAGTATAGTACAGGCTTGGGCATCTGAGTTAGTTAAACTGGAGATTATGGAAGATGACACCAGCAAGGAGGACATGGAAGAACGGGGTCCAAGGATTGTAAGGCTAATACTGGATGATATTGCATCTTTTGAAATAAGTGGTCTTGACACTTGTGCTGCCTTTGTGCTGAACAGGCAGTGGCCCAATTCAGACTGAGTAAAGCGGTCAGCGCGGTGAGTGAAACCAAGGGAGTCAAGAATGAAGGGGGCTAAAATCAATAGCTTCGATTGTGTTAAATTGAAGGAAGTATTGTCAGATCGTTGACTGCATGATTATTCCTCAGTACATGACTTGCCATAGTTAGTTCATGCACAGCATGAATAGCCTCCCTCTGGGGAATGGTTTCTGTTGCAGAGTCATGAAGAGAAGGGAAAAATAAAATATTCATTTTATGCTTATTTTAGTCAAGCATAAGATGCTCCTGGTTTTGCATGAAATAATGGAAACGAAAGTCAATTTAAATTTTCATATTTGCTCAAATTGGTTTGAAGGTTTTTGCAAAAAATCAAATATTCCCTTTTTAAACTCCTTGTAGAATGACTAGCTACCCTGCTAAGCCTAGCAGAGTATGGAGCTGGTATGAATGCACATCAGTCTTTCCTGTGGAGTTGAAGTTTCTTAGCGCTCAATTTAGTGGTGTAGCTGCAGAGTATGATGGTGAATATTTTAAGAACTGGCAAACCATGGTCTTCAAATACAATAGGCAAATTAGGTAGTAAGCAGCTAAAAGCATTTACATTTTAGCTTATTTCTTTCCTTTGGGACTCGCTGAAGTAAATAAGTTTAACACTGGTGAAATGATACGGCTGCCAGAGCAAGTGAGAATCTTTATTGCAAATGGAGCGTTCATCTCTTGTGCAAGAAAAGTCAAAGGCTTGTGGCTGAAGGCAGACTGGTGCACAGATCTGTCTGCCTCCGGTGGGCAGGTTCAATCAGTTCTTGACTGGGTCACCGCCCAGCGACCAGGCTTTTCACTGCGTGAGGCAGTGAAGACAAAATGGATACTTGTTTAGATTCTTCCATGAATTGCTGCTGCTAATCAGAGAAAAGCATAAATTAGGAGTCATCGAGCACCTCACATCATGCTGGCTGAAGAAGGGCTTGAAATATTGCATGCATGTGAGGGCCAGGGATGGAAAATAAATGGAAACCAATTAAATACCCAGTGGCAACTGCAGTTTTCCTGTATGCAAGTGGATGCCTAATCAGGTTAGCCACTTATTTAGTCTTGAGGGGAGACTGTAACGTGCATAAACACATTCACAAGGCAACAAGCTTCTGTAAAGATCTGCAAGACGTGGGCTTTAAACTATGGAGTGTTTGTAATTTAAAAGTCTAGCCAATGTTGCATTTAGTGTATTTTCCCTACAGTTGGCACCAGACAAACTGGTGCTGTGGCTGCCTGACATGTTCAGCAGCTGTCATGGGTTTTTTTGTATGTTGAACTGAAATATAAATCTATCTTATGCTTTCTGAAACATTAGCGTAAAAGTCACTTTTTTCTGCACAACTTAAACTTTCTGGTTTACAGTTCTCAATAATCGGGCAGCTGTCATTGCAATCCTTGCAAACTTCCAGGATCCCGAGTTAACCACTAGCGTGCGTAGCTACTAATTGAGGCTGCCCCGTTCGAATTGCTGTTATTAGAGTGCCTTGCTTATCCGGTGGTGAGGCGATGTCTAACGTCTGGCTAGTGCCAAACTGTCGCACCTTCTAGGTGTGAAGGAAGAAAAGACCAATTGTTTCCTGTTGCTTTTGCCTGCCCTCCTCTCAGGGGCAGCAGTCTAGGCTTTTCCAGCAGCTGCCAGTCTGCAGGAATTAATTGACCTCCAGTGAACCCATTTGGACCACTTTCTCTCCAGGATGTACCCGAGCAGCGGCCCTTGAAATGTAAAAGCAGATCCGCCAAACCCTCTAAACATTTAGGACATTTTTCCAGGCCTCAATCTACTTGTGAGCGATACAACAGGCTACCAGCTCAGACAATGAATGGTACTTGGCTTTCCCTCAGTGACTTTTGAGGACGCACATTATTTTCAACATGAGTTTGATGAGCTTGACTCTTATAAAATAGTTTTAAATCTTTCTGATGAAAGGCTCATGTTCTGCTTTGACTCCTCCTACTTTGTGATGAACCGTCAGAAGGTGTAGCTTGAGCAGGTTTCGCTGCCCTTTCCCCTTGATGTTGCCTCTTTAGCCTCGAGGCAAATTTACCAAACCGATTCGGGTGAAGTTAACAATTACTAGTAGGTCATCAGTTTAATTCTCATAGCTCTGCTGATTTCCAAATTAGCATCTAATTCCCATCTACACTAATCACCCCAGTCCTTCATTGATTTGCTTGAACAATAACACTGATTCTTTTATAAACTGCAAAAAAAAACATGTTGATATTTGGTCAGAATCCCACCTTGATGGTAATGTGTATTGCACATGACTACAAACTGTAAGATTTTGGTGGTGGTGGTATATATTTTATAGTCCAGCAGGTGGAGCTAGATTGGGGCATCTGCCAGACATGCAGTCTCCAGATTAAAATGCACTGGGTGCCAAAATACTTATTCAATAAACTCTGCAACCATTTTCCATGTGGCAATTATATCAGTTTGAATTATTAGTTGCAGTGGAGGTCTTGGTGAATCTGGTTCTTTCATTCGTTGAACCAGCCACTCTCTTCTGTACAGCACTAAAATATCTACTATAATTTTAAATAATGTACTTGGACTGTGGTCAATCCTTGTAATTAACACTTGATCAAATATTAATAGCTCATTTGTTGCTGTCACAAGACAGTATCCTCACAATGTCACAGCATATCAAATACTTAGTGTTCGGTGGCAGCACTCAAGAACAATTACTAAAGAAAACAAGGACTCTGTAATGTGATTCCAGTTTAACATAAGGGTTCAGTCAATTGTTACTGCTTTCAGGCTGTTTGGATTGTTTTATATCAGGAATTTATGTTCAATAAGGATATCATTCATACTTTTAACTGTTGCTGTCATGAATAAAAGACTTATATTGATATGGTGCCCTCCCTGGACAGCACCAGAGTCTGCACATAAATGAGCAAAGGAATAACCTGACCCTTCAAGTAACCTGAGTCTTCACCTCCATAATTGAAATATTAAAATATTACTTAGGGGGAGAGGAAGGTAGTATATGCCTAAAAGCAGCTGACAAGTCCTTGGGTAGTTGCAATTTTTATCAGAACTTAGCAAGTTTAACCTATGGATTGTGTTCCATTAAGCGTCATTAGAAAAATGTATATACCAGAGGGGTTCTGGAGACATGTTTATCCCTGTGATTGTCTGACTACTGCACTACACAAATTGATTGGAATTTTTAAATGCACGTGCAAAGATTTAGCCTCTCCAGTTCAAAAAAAAACCAGAAATCAAAGTACTTTCTTTAAAAAAAACAGCACCATTGGATGTAGTCAATCTTTCTATCACTTTCTCTCTGACTCTGTTCCATTCTCAAGAGTTACCAGAGCCCAGATACTACATCTGCTGGGGATCATTACCAGAACCAAGCAAGAGTGTGAAAGGCACCAAACGACCAGCAATGGCCCAAGAGGATTGAGGTATGATATCACTACATGTGTTTGATTTTAAATTTAAATCCAACATGGCTTTGAAGCTTAAAAAAGACTGAAGAAATGCTTGCAGAACAAGATGGTGGTAATGGCAATGGGTTGTGCATCAGTGTATTAAAGTCAAGTTGGACATCATGTTGTGAAAATCTATTTCATCCAAAAGGCCTGTTCGTTTTCAAGTTGAGAGTTAACCCCCTATCGATTAAGTCTATCTTAATAGTACTTTGCTGAGAAAACAATGGATATTTTACTTTATCTCGCTGTTTATGTGTCATATTCAGCCTATAAGCTTGATCAAATATTTGCCCATGATTCTCCAACGGCAACCCTCTGTCCTCAGCCAGACTGGTAGCTCAGATAGGAGGAAATCAGCAATAAATGCAGAAAATACTCAGTAAGCCGAACAACATCTATGGAGAGAAAAACAGAGTTAACGTTTTAGGTGACCCTGTCAGGACTGGGAAGAATTAGAGGTGTAACTTTTTAAGCAAGTACAAGAGGCAGGGAAAGGGGGAAGAGAGGGAAGGACTGGGATGGGGTGGTTATATGACAAAAAGGATGATGGTGCAAGGCAAAAGGAGGTGGTAAAGGGACAATTCAACAAACAAAAGATGGGCTTAGAGGAGATGTAAGTGGCAAAAGCAGCTCCAGCACCTGCTGTTTGCGAAAACAGGAGGGGTGGTGATGATCTGAAATTGTTGAACTTGATCTCAAGTCCAGAAGGTTGCAAAGTGCTTCATCAAAAGATGATGTGTGGTCCTTCAAGTTTCCATTGAGCTTCCTTCAGTCAGTGTAGGAGGCTAAATACAGAAAGGCTAGACTGGGAGCAGGATAGAGAATTTTCAGGCTTGTCCGATCCTTTTGTGTGGGGGTGGGGGGTACATTTCTCACAAGGGGCCATGAACAAATTTTGGACAGATACATGAATTCCAAAAAATGATTGAGTATGAAGATAAGAAAAAAACTTGCTGAGCAAAAATAAAGCAAGAAACTGATCATTTAAAAAAAAGTGTAACTAATTAAAATGACCATGACTGTGTAAGTGAGTGTGCACGTCCAGCATGGTCACTCACATACCCTCCCCCACTGTGCAGGTGGGTCAGAGTGACTGAGAATCCCAAGACTGGGAATGAGCCAGACACACGTTCACTCTCTCTCCCTGTGTCTCATGCACACTCACTCCCTCCTCTCACACTCACTCACACTCCCTCCTCCTCTGTCACACATTCACTCTCCCTCATACACTCACTCTCCCTATCTCACATGCACACTCACTCACTCTCACTCTCCCTCTCACACACATTCACTGTCCCTCACACACACTCACTCTCCCTCACACACTCACTCTCCCTGTCTCATATGCACATTCACTCACACTCTCTCCCTCTTCCTCTCACACTCTCACTCTCCCTCTCACATGTTCACTCACTCTCCCTGTCTCACATGCACACTCACTCACTAACTCTCACATTCTCCCTCTCTCTCACAGGTGCACAACACTTGCTCACTCTCTCTCCCTCCCTCTCACGCACACTCATTCACTCACTCCCTCCTTCACACATGCACTGACTCACTCTTCCCCCCTCTCTCACACTCACTCGCTCCTTCTCTCTCACACACCAAAAACACACACTCTCTCTCTTTCCCCCTCTCATGCACATGCACAAATACACACACACACACTCCCTCTCTCTCATACTCACACTCTCATTCTCTCTCACACACTCTTGCACACTCCCTCCCTCCCCCCAAACATTCTCTTACGCACTCACTCACACAGTAACTTTCTCCCTCTCTCTCACAGACACACACACCCTCACTATTGCACACACCTCCAGTAGCAAGTCTCTTCACCCCCCCCACAACCGGACCTCATGGGCCTCTCTCTCTCCCTCGGTCCCTGAGCACATTTTCTCCATGGGCCCCAATGCACCTTCTCTCCCCAGACCCCGCAGATTCTCTCTCTCTCTCTCTCTCTCTCTCTTTCTCTCCCTCTCCTTCCTTTCCACCACCCCTCCACCCCTGAAATTCTGTCCGTCTCCCCAACGCATTAACCACCACCGGTGATCGCTGTTCGTCCAGACAGAAACTGTTTCTCTCCCATGTTCTAATGGCAGCGACCGTGGGAGAGTAACAGCCTGTGATTGGAGGAGCAGCCACTTGCAAAATCTCCAACTCCACTTGCCTGTCTCTCCGGCATTTTGGACTGTGTCCCGGAGCCCACAATCCGGCCTGTAGACCACATGTTGGACAAGCCTGATTTAAATGACAGGTGACTGGATGTTCAATGTCACGCTTGCAGAGTGTTGGGGTAACTACATTGTGAATAGTGAATACACTATATTAAACTGAAAAAGGTAGAAGTAAATTGCTAGTACGATAGATGTTACCAAACACCAGGGAAGCATTGCAGCGTGGGTCAATCTGTGTCACTTTTGCTTATCAATTGATCACATAAGAGCAACGGGTTTTTTATTTGTATGGCTGGGGGAGCAGTTATGATTTGA